>NC_136073.1:890277364-891006114 GCF_964261635.1 Lissotriton helveticus | reverse complement strand
AAACAAATTTGCTTTGTGGGAGGTGATCTCACCACTGATCCTTGAAAATCTGTTATGAAAACAAAAAAGGTAGCGTTTTATCTCTCTGAGCTTGCCAATACTGGGAGACACAAGGAATTTTATTTTATAAAAAGGAAACACCTCTTAGAGTGCCAAACGATGGTGCTCTTGCAACTGTGGTTCAAGAACTGTTGTAGTTCAGTGTTTTTTGTACACCTTGCTTTGAGTTCACCACTACTGAGAGAGGCTTTGGTCATTGTCGCTCCTTGCCCTCTGACCTTGGGTACCACCTCCCTCCATGTCATCAAAGACAGATTTTCTAGACCTGAAATTGTGACAGACAAATCATTTCAGTCAGGTGTGACCATCTAAGTCATTTGGGTGAGGGGAAACAGGACTACAATACCCAAAATGCACTAGGCTGACACACCACTGTGTAAGACTAGAAACGGTTTCATTAATGACAGTCTGGGCCATAGGGTATTACTTCCTGGGGAAGCTGATGTGTTTACTCATGGGGGTCAGCTTTGATGCTCACTACCTCCTGAGCCATGGGCACTTACTGCTGACTCTGGCTATCGTGTTTGATTACTGCCGGGATTATTGATATCGATCACTGGATATTATGTTAAGTTAATAAAATTTGTATAGCGCAAGAATACCCTCGGGTGTCTTAGGGGCCCATTATGATGTCAGGCGGATTGCCCCCGCCAGGCTGGCGGTAGCCACCACCAGCCTGGCGGGGGTAATCGCCCAACCTCCACACTCGTTTCCCCCGCCCGCCGTATTAGTATGGCAGGGAGGACCTCGGCGGACGGAAAGACCGTCCGCCGCTTTTCCGCCCCGGTCGCCTTGCGGTCGGGGCGGAAAAGGAATAATATGGTGGCGGTGTCCATCAGACACCGCCAGCCATATTACGATGGGCCTGGGCAGGTGCCTTTCCACGGAAAGGCATGCGGTCTTCACTTTGGGAGCCCTGTGTGGGGCCCCAAAGTGAAGGAGGGGTGGAGGGTGCACACGGAGGTACCTGTGGTACCCCTCTGCATTTGCATATACAATGCGGTAGGCACCGCGCGGTGCCTGCCGCATTGTGTATGCAAATGCATACATGCATTTATGGCATTGTGGCGGGCGGTGCAGAGAGCACAGCTCCGCAACAATGTTATAAATGCCACTGTGGCATCCTAATACCACCCACGGGCTCGGCTCAACATCCTGTGATTCTGGGCAAATCGAATCCCCTAATCTACTGCATGCCCATGGACAGCATCTTGATACCCTCACAGGTGAAAAGCCGCACTATATAAATCTACAAATTACTATTTGAATAACTTCCCACTCTATGCCCCATAAAACAGAACAGCGCCCACCTAATATTTAACATAAAAATATATTTTTTAACCATTTAAATTATTAATAATCAATTAAATAATGAACAATAAATTAATAAATAATTGTTGTTGAATTATTACTTAACTTATCACCCTATACCCCTACAATTCAAACAACCCATGCCTATAAGAAAACTTAAACAATATAATATTTACACAATTTACAATTAATTATATAATTAATTTTAAATTAATAATTAAGTATTAATCAATTATTACTTATTAACTTCCCATATACCCCTACAAACAAACCCAACAACCTGCACCTAAAATATACCTTCACAAATATAATAATTACACAATTAAATTCATTAAGGGTCAATTAAATAATTAATAATCAATTAATAATGAATAAATTACATAATTGACTTCCCACCTTATACCCCTACAAACCCAACACCCCACACCTACAATATCACAAAAAAATGAATAATTGGACAATTAACATAATTAGTTTTCAATTAAATAATTAATACTAAACTAACAATTAGAATATTAATTGATTATACTTAACTTCCGACCCTGTAACCCTACAAATGTCACATCTGGATATTACACTATAAAGTCCTATTCACAATTAAACATGCTTTATGTGTTAAGGAGATTTGGGTTCTAATTTACCATAAGGTGTTATATGGATGAAAACCCAAAAATTTAGCAATTTTTGGTAACATCATATAAACATCTTCTTGGTAAAACTACAAGCAAGCTGAGAAGTGATGATGGCAAGGTGGGTAAGAGTGTAGCCCGTTCTTCGCTTTTAGAAGTCAGAGACAGAGGGTCCGGGATTGATTATTGTCATCGAGGGCTCCTACATATTGACAGTGCTGTGAAGCCCAGGGGAGGTAGGACCTGCCACTGAGTCTCGCAACCCTGGACCATGGGTGTGAGGTCCAGAGAGAGCCCTCCCTCCCTTGGCTCTCGCACTCTTGGTCAATCAACCTGGTTACTTTCCTGTCTGGAAACTGGTGTTGATGTTTCCAGATCTCAATCCAGCTATGTGCAAAATCCCCACAAGAGGTTCTTGCACCGCGATTTTTCATATTACGCATGCCCATGTCCCATCAATAATGACCTGCTCGATTTGTATGAAGATGAAAGAAATCATTTGTGTTAAGCTAAAAGACAAATTACATACTTTGACTAGAAAAGACCGACTGACATAATAAAATGCGTAGCCTATTGTACCAAACATGTCACCTGGGTGGTTGACGATGTATATTGAACATAGAAATATTTAGGGGCCGATAACAATGTCGGGCGGAAAGCCTTCTCCTGACAATCAGAATCTCCTCGACCGTGTCGGAGCCCTTCCGACCGACTCGGTGGGTTTACAATCCGCCCACGTGATTACGATGTTCACGATCAGAAGGTAAACCGTGCGGCCATTCCGAATCGGTTCAGACTGGCTCTCGGAAAATTCGTGGCAATCGGAACCACCTCTTACACCCCTATGGACAGCGTTTCTGTCCTCTGGATTACAATGACGAGTCCCAACAGTCTTTCCTTGTCGACCTGTCTGACACAAAAAGGCTGTCAGAAAGTGACTTTGGGAGCCCCTGACAGGGCCCCCTTCATCCTGCATCCTCCGGTTGGGGGCTAAGGAAGTCCCTTAGGACCCCCCTGTAAAACCCTGCACTGTGTGGCAGGCACCTAGGGGTGCCCGCACCAGGGTGCAGGGTTTTACACACACACCCATTTCCCTATAGCAGCCTGTATTACGACCGGTTGTCGGGCAGAAAACGAGCTCCCATAGAAAACAATGGAAATCCAACCAAACAGTGTTCGGTCGAATCGTAATGGGGTGAGCGGAACCGCCGACCCCAAGTCAATTGATCCCGATTCCGAGTGGGTGTTGGCTGGAAGCTTTCTGCCTGACATCATAATCATCCCCTTAATCTTTCAGTTTTACACTTTCTGGATATACTTAGAAAACGTGTTTTTCTGTTTTACCCTTGCGTTCTCACTTTTGTATACCCAGGTCTAGAGATAAAACAGTTATGCTACATTTGCAGAGCTCACTTATGCTTAGCTTCGCATAACTAGCCTACAATAGAGAAAAGTAGAAGTGATTGGTTAAAGAGCCAGGTTTGATGCATTCCTGAATTGGATTAAAATATGTACTGAGTGAATGCAGGTGGGATTTCACAAAGGCAGTTTTCCCCGCCATGGAGAAAATACCTTGACCTAAAGAAGAATTAAACAAGTCCAGTTCTGAGGAAAAAAGGTAAAGAAGTTTCTTGAATTCAGCTGGGTGTGAACCGGTTGGATGACCGCTTGTAACAGCTACACCAAGGTTGAGTCCATCAGTTGGCCTGAAAGAGTTTAAGAAGCCAGAGTTTGTGTGTTGTGAGTTTTGACAGGAAGATTATAAGGTTCTGCCTAGCTTTTGTCACTTGAGTGCAATCTTGTTGAGGAAGAGATGAGCAGCTTTACCTCATAGTTGTCTGGATTGCTGTCAGGTAGTTTAAGAAGGTGAAGGAGATTACAACCCCGACACAATATGGAATAACTCGATAAGGTCGAAGCTTTGGAGATTTGATCATAGAATTAGCTTTTCTTTGCGTTCCTGATTTTACCTTTATAGATGGCAGAGGTGTTGAAATATTCTGTTCTTTTATATATATCATCCTAGTCTCTACACAATTGTCTTTATACTCTGTACACTTCCAATTTGAGAGATTTTTATTCATCAGAGAACCAAGGATTTTTTGTTTTATGTAGCTCTATCCCAAGATGTTCTGTTGGAATTGTTGCTCTTTTGTTCTGCTGAGAAAAGCAGGAAGTAATGGGGAGTCCTTGAGGTAATCTCAGACACTGGTCGTCACTTGGATGGAATTCCACTCCATGTGTTGTATTCACTGCGTCACTGCTGACGGAGAGCACCTTATGCAAATAATCAGTCTCCTTCCTTCTCAAATATGGACAGTCCTATTTTAATGGATATTATATATCATTATTATTCTTTATTACAGCTTCATGTATTTATGTATTAACAAATAACTGCGGTAAACAACCTTTACAACGCAACTTTTACCACGTAGTGCCTTTACGACGCAACTTTTACAACGCAAACCATTACAACGCATTGCGCTGGGGGGCGCTCTAGGATAGGGAATAGGTTTAATGTACTATCCAACACCTTCCCTACTATCCACGGGGACTGGAGTTGGAATAGTAAATTAAACTATTCACTATCCAGCGCCCAAAAGCACTATGCGTTGTAATGGTATGCGTTGTAAAACTTGCAATGTAAAGGTAGGAGTTGTAAAAGTATGCGTTGTAATGTCATACATCCAATAACTGCATATACGAAGTATTGTTTTTATGATCATATTAATCTTTTCAATAAAAATATGGACAGTCCAGACACAGTATGTCATGTTTTCTATCACTTGAAACGCAAACAACCCCAGACAGGTCCCAGCCTTGATGTCCCGCCTCAGTGAGGTGCCGATGACGTCTTACGGTCCAGTGAGCCACGGGGCTCACACCTGGGCACACCTGTGGCACTTAGGAGAAGGCTGGAGTGCTTGAATTCACTCCAGCCCCTGGTAATTATTGTAATGGGCTTCCAGGCCATTGCTGGTTTGGTCAGTCTACTACTGACCAACCATATGCAGTTCATCCTTGTCGGCGGGGAAACGATTGCATTCCGGGGGGGCTCCCTGGGACACAGTCACTGAGGCGGCCCCGAAGGATGGGGCCCTGGGGCCTTTTTAAAGCTCTGAGAGGTGGCCGTACAGCCCCACCACTACTTTTTTTTTAATTTTGGCCCCTGGCTATTTAGACTCTGGGAGGGGAGCCTCGTGGCCCCCTCCAACATTAAATTACTCGGCCACGTGGGTGAGGGGCCACTGGACCTTTAAAGGCTGGGGGAGGGGGCTGCACAACCCCCTTCCCTTTGTAATGCATTTCAGCCCCAGGAGATGGGGTCTCCAGGGGCCCTAATAAGGCCCTGGGAGGGGAGTCACATGCCCCCTCCCCTTTTTTAGCTCAGCTCTTGGGGATGTGGTCCCAGGGGCCACTCAGAGGCTCAGGTAGGAGGGCCCCTCCACAAAATAAATACATTTGTGCCCCCTTGACCCTGACCACCGCAGTTGTTTTTTAAACAAGCGCAGGGCCTGTGTTTATTTATTTTTTTGCCTTGGACTTGCTGCAAATTTACAGCAAACTTTTTTTTTTTTAAACTGGCCCTAGGCGAGGTTCCTCTGGAACCCCACTACCAAGCCTATGGAGTCAGAGTATACATACCCTACCCCCTATGTCTTTCTCCTGCACTTTTTAGGACTCACAACTGAGTCCCACCTCATAAGAAGGCTGCCACCACTTCCTGTTTGATGTGGTTGCAGCCAATCAGATCTCAGCAGGGGATCTGTCGGCTCCGCAGATTCTCCGTGGCAAGATATATGCAAATTTTGCTAACTTTAATGTATCCAAAAATACTGAACGGATTCACACTAAAACACAAAAAGCATTTGTTCTGGAACAAGATCTAGCGTTCTGCCAAATTTGGATGTAAATTCGTTCAGCCGTTTGGACTGTATCTGTGCCTAAAAATCCTATTGAAAAATGAATGTGGAAAATGTGTTTTGGGGTGGCCCCTTTTTCTCAGGCCCCATTTGACGGATCACCCCGAAATTGTCTGTGCGCAAGGTAGTTAAAAAGTACCACTTTTTTGGAAAGTTTTGTGGAGATTCGTTAAATGCCACCTGGTTATTATCAATACACAACAAGCATTAGAAATGCAATCGGGCTCGGATTTATTTGAGTTTGAGCTAATGGCTAATGGCATTGTAAAGAAGGCATTGTAAAGAAGAAGCACATTTTGGGAAGGCAATTGTTTTCGACTTCTATATACTAAAGCCTTGATGTCTGTTGAAGAGCGAGTGTCAATTAAATGAGATTTAAGTAGTGTTCCTGGTACATTTGTAGCACGGATTGCATTTATACAAAACATGGTTTGCTAATTCCATTCCAAGAAATATGTGGTTTATGTTTAACAATTTTCAGTGTATGGCAAACAGGTTTGCCATTAGCTAAAGCATCCTATAGCTTGACTACTATTTAATAACATTTATTTCTTTATTTTCTCTAGTGGATTCCCTTGGAGACAGCCTCTTGTAGCCTCGTCTATTCTCCCACGAGTCAAAGTTGATGCAACCCTTTTTTTGTTGCTGTCAGTCCCTAATGATTTGAGTTTATTGCAAAAATGCACCTGTTGCTCCATTTCTATTTCGCAGAACACTAAGAGGCACGCCGGCACGGTAGCAATCAAATTAAAAATTATAATAATGATAATAACTCTTTGTATACTCAAAAGGATGTTAGCTCTTTTTTAAAACTGAATGTTTTAATTCAAATATAAATTTGAAAACTATGCAATCAGAAAAAAAGACGTGATTAAATCGTTTCTGCTCTTTCCCATTTCCTTGTATACTCTTTGTTGTAACCTTCAGGCGAGTCTTCTGCAGGTCACACGACTGCTGGGTGAACTTTATGCGCACCTATGCTGCTCAGCGCATCCTGTGCATGTTTTAAGAGGTATTTTGACGTCCGTGACTTCTTGACCAATAGCGGTAATCTTTCCCTGTGCCCTCTTTGTAGTAGCAAAGTTTGCTTGGTGCTAATTCCACTTCTTTATTTTAAGATCGCCTGCTGCCTTTAACGTGCCCGGAACCTTGCTGACTATAGGTTCGAAAAACAACTTACCTACAGAAGTCTGCAAACAATGGTCCTTAAAGAAGCAGTTCTACATGTAAAATCGAAAATATCAAATTGATTTAATGGATTGCGGATATCATGAGAATTTTAAACATATATTTATACTGAGGACTGACCTATGCATTTACTTTGACAATAACGTCTCCCGCTTTAACACTCTGAAGCGACCGAAGGTCGACGCGCAAACACTCAGCCCAACTTCTGAGCCTGGAGAAGTGCTCCATCGCGCGCTGGAAAACGTTGAATGTTTCACGCTGATTATTATGAAAATACATCATTATTATTTCCAAATGCCATGCAGCAGCTCCCCGGGCCGGCAGGAAGGAGCCGCACACGGCGTATATGCCTGTGTGCACGTGAGGAGGACGCGCGCCCGACAAACACACTGCTAGATGGTGAACGCGCGCGCACCGTCTGCAATGCATTACACGGCCACCCTGACAGCTCCTAATTATAATTAATGTACTTCTTTGCGCGAGCACGCACGAAATATGCCTCAAAATGGCGGAACAAAACTACATTTACCCTATCACTTCAAGCCTATTAAAAAGAAAACACAAGGAAGACGAATCACTGACCAGATGACAGAAAACGCTAAGGAATGTCTGGAATTTCTCTCTCCAAGGCCCTCTTCTTCTTTTTTTTCTCCTTTAACATTAGTTCTCAAACTCCTCCCCTTCAGGGGGAGGAGTCCGAGCCCTAAAAAAGGGATTTCCTATAGAAACACGAGTCTAACTGTAACTCTATCTATCTATCTCAGGACTGTTAATTTAATCTAACATCATGCAAAGTTGCAAATGGAAATGTACTTTGGAAGTGCCTAAGTGTACACTAATATTTAGTTTTACAACTTTTAAAGGCTGTAGAGTTGGTGGATAGAGGTGTTGTAGCTGTGGCTCAAGTCACGTGACATTTAACTCTGTTAGCCGCCTTGTCAATGTATTCTAGTGGTTTCATATTTATTATTTACCTCTGTATATCAGGCTGAAAAATCCCACAAAGCTAAACGCTGTCACAGAAAACCCTAAGTAATAATTCTCTGTTTGCACGGCGCTCGGCTGCCCTTTTCCTGGGTCTGGTCTGTGCATTCTAACCTTTTAAACAAAAAGGTAAATCTATCAGAACTCGGATTTATCTCCCTACAACCCGTTGCCTCATTTTACAGTGACTTGGCTAATGCCTGTAATAAAGGGCAAGCTATTTTCAGCTCTTTTGTTTGCTTTCATATCTTTCTTGCTGAGAGCCATTCTGTGCCACAAACCTTCCCTTGCACTGGGTGTGTAGGAAGCCATCTTGAAGTTTCAGTCCACACTGCCTCCCTTGAGGCTGCAGCCGCCTCTTTAGGGGCCATATGTATCAAGCAAATTTGCATTCGCAAATGCCGAAATTCGCAGAATTTCGGCGTTTGCGAATGCAAATTTGCTAAATGGTATGTATTAAGGAAAATCTGGTGCAAAACAAGGAATCGCAAAATTTGCGATTCCTTATTTTGCAATTGCATTTAAGGAATCGCAAATATTGCGATTCCTTAAATGCAATGTATGTAGCAAAAAAAATGCAAATTGTCCTTAAGGAATCGCAAATGACCACCAACTTCAAGTTGGTGGTAATATGCGAATTCTTTGAAAAATGCACATTTTTGCATTTTTCAAAGTGCCATGTGACACACATACATGCCCTTAGGGCATGTATGTGCCCCACATGTGCACCCATGCTTATTTAAGGGGTGCAACAGGGTTGCACCCTTGAAATTATTCTCAATTTGCGATTCTCAAATTGCGAATCGCAAATTGAGAATAACTTCCCATTCATTCCTATGGGCCTCCTGGCCCATAGAAATGAATGGGAAAGTATTCCTTAATTGCGACTCGCAATTTGTGAATCGCAATTAAGGAATACTAAGAATTTAGAAAAAAAATGCGAATTTGTACATACATCCCAATTTGCGATTCTGAAATAGCGATTTCGAAAAAATCACTATTTCAGAATCGCTAATCGGGTTGATCATACATATGGCCCTAGGTCTTGAAGAAATATCACTATATCCTCCTACCCTGATGGGGCTCCGCATGGTGCCCTTGCCAGCCCGCGCCACCTTCAAACGCAGCGGCCTCATCCACAAATCCATCATCACCAGCACCCCTGTGTACCTGGACTGCAGCTCAGCATCCCCAGGGGCTCTCCGCACACCTGCAACCAGGATGCTTCACAAGGAGATGAAGGGCAAAAAAGAAACAAGCATTTACAATGCAATAGGTCTCGTAATTGTGATGTTTTGAGCTATTGGCATTGTAAATATAAATGCCTTTTATAATATTAAAAGGCATTGTCATTTGCAATACCAATAGGTCAAACTTTGGCAAAAACAAGACTTATTGTATTATAGAGTGTGGTGCCCGAGAAGCGGAGCCACGCTCACCAATAAAGTAAAAAAAAAAAAAAGAGCGCTGTCCCTCAAGTGGGCGCCGCACTCCCCATTAAAGTTTAAAAAAAACAAAAAAACAAACGAAGCGAGGGTCTCTGAAGCGGGCGCCGCGCTCAACATTATAGTTACAAAAAATTATTTAACTGAGCGCGTGTCCCTAAAGCGGGTGCAGCGCTCAACATTATAGTTTTTTATAAAAATGAAACTGAGTGCAGTGTCCCTAAAGCGGGTGCAGCGCTCAGCATGCAAAGTTATACAAATAAAAAAAGATGAAAGAACAGGCGGTGTCTCTGAAGCGGATGCTGCGTTTTTCTAAAAAGTCATAATAAAAAACGCCTTGCCATTGTGTCATGAGTGCTGTGGGGGTAGGGTGAGCCGCTTTTTAAATTAGAGCAATGCTTTAGAAAAACAATGGTTCTCATGTGGCCAAAAAGGTCCAACGAAGGAAGCGGTGTCAGAAATAGTGACAATGTGCTAGAGTTGAGATAGATAATAAATATCTCAGGGAGCGATAAGTACTATGAACAGGGACATGTAAGTCAAAATAACGTTTGTTATTTATTTTATTAAATTATGCAAGAAAAAAATCAGGTGCTCACACAGTAAAGTAAAAACAAGCGTGACATGCTAAGTGGGGGTGACCGTGAAATATAAACATTGCATGGACAACACATAGAAGAACTCCTCAAGAATAAATTATACAAAGTGTACAGAGTTCTTGTTGTAGGGGGTCGACGACGTTTCGATCTCAGCTATTCGAGATCATCTTCAGGACATAGCAATTGTGAGCAAGCTGAATTCAAAACCCGGCGGTGGCGGGGAGAAAGGTAGCGAGAAAGTAAGCAGAATGCCGCAAGGGGCATGAATTCCTGAAACTTGGACTTGAAAGTGTGGAGCTATTCCGACTGCGTCTGTCGTCCACCCGTGAGGGTGCTAATGAGTGAAGTAGCGCGCAATTGGAGCAATTACTTGAAACTACGCGAGGAGGGGCTGCTTTTTCCGGCGTTATCCGATGCAAAGGAATGAAAACCACAATGTGGTGCAGTGGGTCAAGGCTGCCATGCGAAGTATGAATCTTCGATTGCCGATTATTTGCTATTCAGGACTGCATTAGTAAGCCGGAGAGCAGAGCTGCTCCTGGTTCTCTGGAAAGCATGTTGAATGTGGTAAGTGTTAAAATTAGACCGGCATAGCGCTCTACACGAAAAGTCGCCGCCATTGTCCTGTGAGGGCGCGCTGCTAATAAAATACAAAGCAGCCGCCATTGTCCCATTAGTCAATCAACAAAATAATGCTCACCCACTTATAACGCAGACCGTGTAACAAGCCAAGTAAAAGGTCCAGTCCTTATGGGAGGCAACAAATGCAGACATGGTGGTACCAAGGAGGGACTAACAAGCCTATTTACGACTCAGAAGCCAGCATTTACGAAGGACAATGACACTAGTCAAAGACTAACGTGGGTGGAGAGTGGGAGGTGGTTCCAGTGTATACTCCAATACAGCATGCCTTGTAGAGGGATCACTGACATAATATCGAGGGACATAATATCGACTATCAAAAATATCGGCGACAAAATATCGACAGACAGAATATCGACTTTGTATCTACAAACAGGTAAGTACAAAAATATCGAGTAAAAAATATCGTTTACAAAAATATAGTTTATAAAAATATCGATTTTATTAAAAACAATGTTAAATTAAATTAATATTAAAAATGAATTACTAAAATTTATTAAAAAATAATTAAATTACCTTATAATAATTAAATAATTAATGAAAGTTATAAAAAAAATTTGATACAATCATATTTGTTAAAACATATAGATATTGTAACATAATATAATTAAATAATATCCAATTTTATTACCGTAGGATAGCGGAAGTGTAAAAATTACTATTCCCACTCCAGAGAGTGCAACAGTAGGGAAAGCTTTGGATAGTGTAGGGGTAAAAATTACTATTCACACTCCAGTAAGTGCAACAGTAGGGAAAGTGTTGGATAGCGTAGGGGTAAAAATTACTATTCCCACTCCAGTGGGTGCAACAGTAGGGAAAGCTTTGGATAGCGTAGGGGTAAAAATTACTATTCCAACTCCAAAGAGTGCAACAGTAGGGAGAGCGTTGGATAGCGTAGGGGTACAAATTACTATTCCCACTCCAAAGAGTGCAACAGTAGGGAAAGCGTTGGATAGCGTAGGGGTAAAAATTACTATTCCCACTCCAGTGGGTGCAACAGTAGGGAAAGCGTTGGATAGCGTAGGGGTAAAAATTACTATTCCAACTCCAAAGAGTGCAACAGTAGGGAAAGCGTTGGATAGCGTAGGGGTACAAATTACTATTCCCACTCCAAAGAGTGCAACAGTAGGGAAAGCGTTGGATAGCGTAGGGGTAAAAATTACTATTCCCACTCCAGTGGATGCAACAGTAGGGAAAGCGTTGGATAGCGTAGGGGTAAAAATTACTATTCCCACTCCAAATACGGCAAAAGTAGGGAAAGCGTTGGATAGCGTAGAGGTAAAAATTACTATTCCCACTCCAGTGGGTGCAACAGTATGGAAAGCGTTGGATAACGTAGGGGTAAAAATTTCTATTCCCACTCCAAAGAGTGCAACAGTAGGGAAAGCGTTGGATAGCGTAGAGGTAAAAATTACTATTCCCACTCCAGTGGGTGCAACAGTAGGGAAAGCGTTGGATAGCGTAGGGGTAATAATTACTATTCCCACTCCAGAGAGTGCAACAGTAGGGAAAGTAAATACTTCTTATATTATGTAAAAAAATATAAATTAATATCTATCAAAAATTAATTAAAAGTAATTACCAATTTAATATAATATAATAATTAATCAATTAAAATTACAAATTACAATTAATTGTTACTATTAGTTACCTATTCAAATTAATTACAAATTAACAATTAATTAATTAACAATTAAAAAGTAATTAACAATTAATTCAAATTCAATACAATTAAATAACTTGAATTATTTAATTAATTATGAATAAATTACTTCCCACCCTATTCCCCTATAAACTCACAACCCGCTACATAAAATAAATTAGTAAAATAACATAATTAGCAATTAATCAATTAAATAAAATTAATTGGCAATTAAAATGTAATTAATTACCCATAAAAAATTAATTACCAATTAATTCTAAAAAAATACCAATAAATATTTTTACGTATTTAATTAATTATAATTATAAATAAATGACTTCCCACCCAATTCCCCTATAAACCCACAACCCGCTACGGAAAATAGATTAGTAAAATTAACATAATTAACAATTAACCAATTAATTAACATTAATTGCCAATTAAAATGTAATTAATTACCAAATATAAATTAATTAACAATTAATTAAAAATGATTACCAATATATAAATTTACATATTTAATTAATTATAATTAAATTACTTCCCACCCTATTCCCCTATAAAACCACAACCCGCTACGGAATTAAATTACGCAAAAATTAAAAAAACAAAATTCATTAATTAAAATTAATTATAACATAAATACACACTTTTCAAACATATAATAACATAACGAACACTATAAAAAATTCGATATTATAAAAAATTCGATAATTTTAATAACCTATATTATATACTTCGATATTTTAACTTTCTATATTTTTAACATTCGATATTACATTACTTACCTTCAAAACGATATTTTTGATGTCTATATTCTGTCCATTCGATATTTTGTCCAGCCTATATTTTGGACTCGAGATTATGTCCATTCGATATTTTGTAGTCGATATTATGTCTGTTTACCCTTGTAGAGTGAGCAACGCATGCGCACTGCCCCTAGGCGCGACCAAAAAACTGAAGTTAACCCCTTGGCCGTGGCGGTAATTTCGCCATGGCACTGGGGGGATGGGGGGCTGCGTGGCGCCGCCATGCTCGTGACAGAACCACTCCGCCACGAGCCACGGGCGCGCTGTGCTTGTGACGGAGTGGTTCCGTTACGGCCTCGCCCGCTTAATAGAACGCGCCGCGCAGGCGTAAAATTGATGAGGCGCAGCGGCCGGGCCGTGACGGAACCATTCCGTCACCAGCACAGCACGTCTGTGGCTGGTGACGGAGTGGTTTCGTCACCAGCATGGATGTGGTTAAGGGTCTTCTCCATCCCTGCACTCAGGATCTGCACCGATATTCCTGAATCCATCCGGACAGCCGCAAGGCTGCTTCTATTGAGGTAACTGCCGAGTGACCCCCTCTTTAAGTAACACGGCATCACGGTGCATAGCTGCCAAGTTTCCCAGGTCCATGCCTGACTATTTCGGCCAGTCTGGCTTGTTTTCTATAATTTCTTAACTTTTAGTTGTATTTAATCCAGAATAAAAACAGGACTACAAGTCCCAGAATGCTAAGAGAAGAAAACGGGGCTAACTAGTCACAGGTGGACTTGGTAAACTAAGGAGCTATGATGGGGCAGCAATAAACCAGCGACACCTCTCTGTACAGCTCTCTGCTACCTTTTGTTTATATTTACACCAAATAAATACATACTAACGTCCCAATCTAGAATAAATGTGTTAGCACTGGAGTAAAGATATATGTTTTGGAGAAACCGCAGCCAAGCTTTTCCACCCAGGGTGACTGACAGCATATGTCCCTCTGCAGGGGTGTGTCCCCCTCTGCAGGGGTGTGTGTCCCTCTGTATGGGTGTGTGTCTCTGCAGGGGTGTGTGTCCCTCTGCAGGGGTGTGTGTCTCTGCAGGGGTGTGTGTCCCTCTGCAGGGGTGTGTGTCTCTGCAGGGGTGTGTGTCTCTGCAGGGGTGTGTGTCTCTGCAGGGGTGTGTGTCCCTCTGCAGGGGTGTGTGTGTCTCTGCAGGGGTGTGTGTGTCTCTGCAGGGGTGTGTGTCTCTGCAGCGGTGTGTGTCCCTCTGCAGGGGTGTGTGTCTCTGCAGGGGTGTGTGTGTCTCTGCATGGGTGTGTGTGCCTCTGCATGGGTGTGTCCCTCTGCCTGGGTGTGTGTCCCTCTGCCTGGGTGTGTGTCCCTCTGCAGGGGTGTGTGTCCCTCTGCAGGGGTGTGTGTCTCTGCAGGGGTGTGTGTCTCTGCATGGGTGTGTGTCCCTCTGCAGGGGTGTGTGTCCCTCTGCAGGGGTGTGTGTCTCTGCTTGGGTGTGTGTCCCTCTGCAGGGGTGTGTGTCCCTCTGCAGGGGTGTGTGTCTCTGCAGGGGTGTGTGTCCCTCTGCAGGGGTGTGTGTCTCTGCAGGGGTGTGTGTCCCTCTGCAGGGGTGGGTGTCTCTCTGCATGGGTGTGTGTCCCTCTGCATGGGGATGTGTCCCTCTGCATGGGGGTGTGTCCCTCTGCAGGGGTGTGTGTCTCTGCAGGGGTGTGTGTCTCTGCAGGGGTGTGTGTCCCTCTGCAGGGGTGTGTGTCTCTGCAGGGGTGTGTGTCCCTCTGCAGGGGTGTGTGTCCCTCTGCAGGGGTGTGTGTCTCTGCAGGGGTGTGTGTCCCTCTGCAGGGGTGTGTGTCTCTGCAAGGGTGTGTGTCCCTCTGCAGGGGTGTGTGTCTCTCTGCATGGGTGTGTGTCCCTCTGCATGGGGGTGTGTCCCTCTGCAGGGGTGTGTGTCCCTCTGCAGGGGTGTGTGTCTCTGCAGGGGTGTGTGTCTCTCTGCAGGGGTGTGTGTCCCTCTGCAGGGGTGTGTGTCTCTGCAGGGGTGTGTGCCTCTGTATGGGTGTGTGTGCCTCTGCAGGGGTGTGTGTCCCTCTGCAGGGGTATGTCCCTCTGCAGGGGTGTGTGTCCCTCTGCATGGGTGTGTGTCCCTCTGCAGGGGTGTGTCCCCCTCTGCAGGGGTGTGTGTGTCTCTGCAGGGGTGTGTCCCTCTGCAGGGGTGTGTGTATCTGCAGGGGTGTGTGTCCCTCTGCAGGGGTGTGTCTCCCTCTGCATGGGTGTGTGTGCCTCTGCAGGGGTGTGTGTCCCTCTGCAGGGGTGTGTCCCTCTGCAGGGGTGTGTGTCCCTCTGCATGGGTGTGTGTCCCTCTGCAGGGGTGTGTCCCCCTCTGCAGGGGTGTGTGTGTCTCTGCAGGGGTGTGTCCCTCTGCATGGGTGTGTCCCTCTGCCTGGGTGTGTGTCCCTCTGCCTGGGTGTGTGTCCCTCTGCAGGGGTGTGTGTCCCTCTGCAGGGGTGTGTGTCTCTGCAGGGGTGTGTGTCCCTCTGCAGGGGTGTGTGTCCCTCTGCAGGGGTGTGTGTGTCTCTGCAGGGGTGTGTGTCTCTCTGCATGGGTGTGTGTCTCTCTGCAGGGGTGTGTGTCCCTCTGCAGGGGTGTGTGTCTCTGCATGGGTGTGTGTCTCTCTGCATGGGTGTGTGTCTCTCTGCAGGGGTGTGTGTCCCTCTGCAGGGGTGTGTGTCCCTCTGCAGGGGTGTGTGTCCCTCTGCCTGGGTGTGTGTCCCTCTGCAGGGGTGTGTGTCCCTCTGCAGGGGTGTGTGTCTCTGCAGGGGTGTATGTCCCTCTGCAGGGGTGTGTGTCCCTCTGCAGGGGTGTGTCCCTCTGCAGGGGTGTGTGTCCCTCTGCAGGGGTGTGTGTCCCTCTGCAGGGGTGTGTGTCCCTCTGCAGGGGTGTGTGTCCCTCTGCAGGGGTGTGTGTCCCTCTGCAGGGGTGTGTGTCCCTCTGCAGGGGTGTGTGTCTCTGCAGGGGTGTGTGTCCCTCTGCAGGGGCGTGTGTCCCTCTGCAGGGGCGTGTGTCTCTGCAGGGGTGTGTGTCCCTCTGCAGGGGTGTGTGTCCCTCTGCAGGGGTGTGTGTCTCTGCAGGGGTGTGTGTCCCTCTGCAGGGGTGTGTGTCCCTCTGCAGGGGTGTGTGTCCCTCTGCAGGGGTGTGTGTCCCTCTGCAGGGGTGTGTGTCCCTCTGCAGGGGTGTGTGTCCCTCTGCAGGGGTGTGTGTCCCTCTGCAGGGGTGTGTGTCCCTCTGCGGGGGTGGGTGTCCCTCTGCAGGGGTGTGTGTCCCTCTGCAGGGGTGTGTCCCTCTGCAGGGGTGTGTGTGTCTCTGCAGGGGTGTGTGTCCCTCTGCAGGGGTGTGTGTGTGTCTCTGCATGGGTGTGTGTCTCTGCAGGGGTGTGTGTCTCTCTGCAGGGGTGTGTGTCCCTCTGCGGGGTGTGTGTCCCTCTGCAGGGGTGTGTGTCCCTCTGCGGGGGGTGTGTCCCTCTGCAGGGGTGTGTGTCCCTCTGCAGGGGCGTGTGTCCCTCTGCATGGGTGTGTGTCCCTCTGCAGGGGTGTGTGTCTCTGCAGGGGTGTGTGTCCCTCTGCAGGGGTGTGTGTCTCTCTGCAGGGGGGGTGTCTCTGCAGGGGTGTGTGCCTCTGCAGGGGTGTGTGTCCCTCTGCAGGGGTGTGTGTCCCTCTGCAGGGGTGTGTGTCCCTCTGCAGGGGTGTGTCCCTCTGCGGGGGGGTGTGTGCCTCTGCAGGGGTGTGTGTCTCTCTGCAGGGGTGTGTGTCTCTCTGCATGGGTGTGTGTCCCTCTGCAGGGGTGTGTGTCTCTGCAGGGGTGTGTGTCCCTCTGCAGGGGTGTGTGTCCCTCTGCAGGGGTGTGTGTCTCTGCAGGGGTGTGTGTCCCTCTGCAGGGGTGTGTGTCTCTGCAGGGGTGTGTGTCCCTCTGCAGGGGTGTGTCTCTGCATGGGTGTGTGCCTCTGCAGGGGTGTGTGTCTCTGCAGGGGTGTGTGTCCCTCTGCAGGGGTGTGTATCCCTCTGCGGGGGGTGTGTCCCTCTGCAGGGGTGTGTGTCCCTCTGCAGGGGCGTGTGTCCCTCTGCATGGGTGTGTGTCCCTCTGCAGGGGTGTGTGTCTCTGCAGGGGTGTGTGTCCCTCTGCAGGGGTGTGTGTCTCTCTGCAGGGGTGTGTGTCTCTGCAGGGGTGTGTCCCTCTGCGGGGGTGTGTGTGTCTCTGCAGGGGTGTGTGTCCCTCTGCAGGGGGGTGTGTCCCTCTGCAGGGGTGTGTGTGTCTCTGCATGGGTGTGTCCCTCTGCAGGGGTGTGTCCCCTCTGCATGGGTGTGTCCCTCTGCAGGGGTGTGTGTCCCTCTGCAGGGGTGTGTGTCCCTCTGCAGGGGTGTGTGTCTCTCTGCATGGGTGTGTGTCCCTCTGCAGGGGTGTGTGTCTCTGCAGGGGTGTGTGTCCCTCTGCAGGGGTGTGTGTCCCTCTGCAGGGGTGTGTGTCTCTGCAGGGGTGTGTGTCCCTCTGCAGGGGTGTGTGTCTCTGCAGGGGTGTGTGTCCCTCTGCAGGGGTGTGTCTCTGCATGGGTGTGTGCCTCTGCAGGGGTGTGTGTCTCTGCAGGGGTGTGTGTCTCTGCAGGGGTGTGTGTGTCTCTGCAGGGGTGTGTGCCTCTGCATGGGTGTGTGTCTCTCTGCATGGGTGTGTGTCCCTCTGCAGGGGTGTGTGTCTCTGCAGGGGTGTGTGTCCCTCTGCAGGGGTGTGTGTCCCTCTGCAGGGGTGTGTGTCTCTGCAGGGGTGTGTGTCCCTCTGCAGGGGTGTGTGTCTCTGCAGGGGTGTGTGTCCCTCTGCAGGGGTGTGTCTCTGCATGGGTGTGTGCCTCTGCAGGGGTGTGTGTCTCTGCAGGGGTGTGTGTCCCTCTGCAGGGGTGTGTGTCTCTGCAAGGGTGTGTGTGTCTCTGCAGGGGTGTGTGTTTCTGCAGGGGTGTGTGTCTCTGCAGGGGTGTGTGTCCCTCTGCAGGGGTGTGTGTCCCTCTGCAGGGGGGGGGTGTCTCTGCAGGGGTGTGTGTCTCTCTGCAAGGGTGTGTGTCCCTCTGCAGGGGTGTGTGTGTCTCTGCATGGGTGTGTGTCTCTGCATGGGTGTGTGTCCCTCTGCAGGGGTGTGTGTCTCTGCATGGGGGTGTGTCTCTGCAGGGGTGTGTGTCTCTGCAGGGGTGTGTGTCCCTCTGCATGGGTGTGTGTCTCTGCAGGGGTGTGTGCCTCTGCAGGGGTGTGTGTCCCTCTGCATGGGTGTGTGTCCCTCTGCAGGGGTGTGTCTCTCTGCAGGGGTGTGTGTCCCTCTGCAGGGGTGTGTGTCCCTCTGCAGGGGTGTGTGTCCCTCTGCAGGGGTGTGTGTCCCTCTGCAGGGGTGTGTGTCTCTGCAGGGGTGTGTGTCCCTCTGCAGGGGTGTGTGTCCCTCTGCAGGGGTGTGTGTCCCTCTGCAGGGGTGTGTGTCCCTCTGCATGGGTGTGTGTCTCTGCAGGGGTGTGTGTCCCTCTGCAGTGGTGTGTGTCCCTCTGCGGGGGGTGTGTCCCTCTGCAGGGGTGTGTGTCCCTCTGCAGGGGTGTGTGTCCCTCTGCAGGGGTGTGTGTCCCTCTGCAGGGGTGTGTGTCCCTCTGCGGGGGTGTGTGTCCCTCTGCAGGGGTGTGTGTGTCTCTGCATGGGTGTGTGTCTCTGCAGGGGTGTGTGTCCCTCTGCAGGGGTGTGTGTCCCTCTGCAGGGGTGTGTGTGTCTCTGCATGGGTGTGTGTCTCTGCAGGGGTGTGTGTCCCTCTGCAGGGGTGTGTGTCTCTGCAGGGGTGTGTGTCTCTCTGCAGGGGTGTGTGTCTCTGCAGGGGTGTGTGTGTCTCTGCAGGGGTGTGTGTCCCTCTGCAGGGGTGTGTGTCTCTCTGCAGGGGTGTGTGTCTCTGCAGGGGTGTGTGTCCCTCTGCAGGGGTGTGTGTCCCTCTGCAGGGGTGTGTGTCTCTGCAGGGGTGTGTGTCCCTCTGCAGGGGTGTGTGTCTCTGCAGGGGTGTGTGTCCCTCTGCAGGGGTGAGTGTCTCTGCAGGGGTGTGTGTCTCTGCAGGGGTGTGTGTCCCTCTGCAGGGGTGTGTGTCCCTCTGCAGGGGTGTGTGTGTCTCTGCAGGGGTGTGTGTCCCCCTGCAGGGGTGTGTCCCTCTGCAGGGGTGTGTGTCCCTCTGCAGGGGTGGGTGTCCCTCTGCAGGGGGGTGTGTCTCTGCAGGGGTGTGTGTCTCTCTGCAAGGGTGTGTGTCTCTGCATGGGTGTGTGTCTCTCTGCAGGGGTGTGTGTCTCTGCATGGGGGTGTGTCTCTGCAGGGGTGTGTGTCTCTGCAGGGGTGTGTGTCCCTCTGCATGGGTGTGTGTCTCTGCAGGGGTGTGTGCCTCTGCAGGGGTGTGTGTCCCTCTGCATGGGTGTGTGTCCCTCTGCAGGGGTGTGTCTCTCTGCAGGGGTGTGTGTCCCTCTGCAGGGGTGTGTGTCCCTCTGCAGGGGTGTGTGTCCCTCTGCAGGGGTGTGTGTCTCTGCAGGGGTGTGTGTCCCTCTGCAGGGGTGTGTGTCCCTCTGCAGGGGTGTGTGCCCCTCTGCAGGGGTGTGTGTCCCTCTGCAGGGGTGTGTGTCCCTCTGCAGGGGTGTGTGTCCCTCTGCATGGGTGTGTGTCTCTGCAGGGGTGTGTGTGTCTCTGCAGGGGTGTGTGTCCCTCTGCGGGGGGTGTGTCCCTCTGCAGGGGTGTGTGTCCCTCTGCATGGGTGTGTGTCTCTCTGCATGGGTGTGTGTCTCTCTGCAGGGGTGTGTGTCCCTCTGCAGGGGTGTGTGTCCCTCTGCAGGGGTGTGTGTCCCTCTGCGGGGGTGTGTGTCCCTCTGCAGGGGTGTGTGTCCCTCTGCAGGGGTGTGTCCCTCTGCAGGGGTGTGTGTGTCTCTGCAGGGGTGTGTGTGTCTCTGCAGGGGTGTGTGTGTCTCTGCATGGGTGTGTGTCTCTGCAGGGGTGTGTGTCCCTCTGCAGGGGTGTGTGTCTCTGCAGGGGTGTGTGTCCCTCTGCAGGGGTGTGTGTCTCTGCAGGGGTGTGTGTGTCTCTGCAGGGGTGTGTATCCCTCTGCAGGGGTGTGTGTCTCTCTGCAGGGGTGTGTGTCTCTGCAGGGGTGTGTGTCCCTCTGCAGGGGTGTGTGTCCCTCTGCAGGGGTGTGTGTCTCTGCAGGGGTGTGTGTCCCTCTGCAGGGGTGTGTGTCTCTGCAGGGGTGTGTGTCCCTCTGCAGGGGTGTGTGTCTCTGCAGGGGTGTGTGTCTCTGCAGGGGTGTGTGTCCCTCTGCAGGGGTGTGTGTCCCTCTGCAGGGGTGTGTGTGTCTCTGCAGGGGTGTGTGTCCCTCTGCAGGGGTGTGTGTCTCTGCAGGGGTGTGTGTCCCTCTGCAGGGGTGTGTGTCCCTCTGCAGGGGTGTGTGTGTCTCTGCAGGGGTGTGTGTCCCTCTGCAGGGGTGTGTCCCTCTGCAGGGGTGTGTGTCCCTCTGCCTGGGTGTGTGTCCCTCTGCAGGGGTGTGTGTCTCTCTGCAGGGGTGTGTGTCCCTCTGCATGGGGGTGTGTGTCTCTGCAGGGGTGTGTGTCCCTCTGCAGGGGTGTGTGTCTCTCTGCAGGGGTGTGTGTCTCTGCAGGGGTGTGTGTGTCTCTGCAGGGGTGTGTGTCCCTCTGCAGGGGTGTGTGTCCCTCTGCAGGTGTGTGTGTCTCTCTGCAAGGGTGTGTGTCCCTCTGCAGGGGTGTGTGTCCCTCTGCAGGGGTGTGTGTGTCTCTGCATGGGTGTGTGTCCCTCTGCAGGGGTGTGTGTCCCTCTGCATGGGTGTGTGTCTCTCTGCATGGGTGTGTCCCTCTGCAGGGGTGTGTGTCCCTCTGCGGGGGTGTGTGTCCCTCTGCAGGGGTGTGTGTCCCTCTGCAGGGGTGTGTGTCCCTCTGCGGGGGTGTGTGTCCCTCTGCAGGGGTGTGTGTCCCTCTGCAGGGGTGTGTCCCTCTGCAGGGGTGTGTGTGTCTCTGCAGGGGTGTGTGTCCCTCTGCAGGGGTGTGTGTGTCTCTGCATGGGTGTGTGTCTCTGCAGGGGTGTGTGTGTCTCTGCAGGGGTGTGTGTGTCTCTGCAGGGGTGTGTGTGTCTCTGCAGGGGTGTGTGTGTCTCTGCAGGGGTGTGTGTCCCTCTGCAGGGGTGTGTCCCTCTGCAGGGGTGTGTGTGTCTCTGCAGGGGTGTGTGTCCCTCTGCAGGGGTGTGTCTCTCTGCATGGGTGTGTCCCTCTGCAGGGGTCTGTGTCTCTCTGCAGGGGTGTGTGTCCCTCTGCAGGGGTGTGTGTCCCTCTGCAGGGGTGTGTGTCCCTCTGCGGGGGTGTGTGTCCCTCTGCAGGGGTGTGTGTCCCTCTGCAGGGGTGTGTCCCTCTGCAGGGGTGTGTGTGTGTCTCTGCAGGGGTGTGTGTCCCTCTGCAGGGGTGTGTGTGTCTCTGCATGGGTGTGTGTCTCTGCAGGGGTGTGTGTGTCTCTGCAGGGGTGTGTGTGTCTCTGCAGGGGTGTGTGTGTCTCTGCAGGGGTGTGTGTGTCTCTGCAGGGGTGTGTGTCCCTCTGCAGGGGGGTGTCCCTCTGCAGGGGTGTGTGTGTCTCTGCAGGGGTGTGTGTCCCTCTGCAGGGGTGTGTCTCTCTGCATGGGTGTGTCCCTCTGCAGGGGTCTGTGTCTCTCTGCAGGGGTGTGTGTCCCTCTGCAGGGGTGTGTGTCCCTCTGCAGGGGTGTGTGTCCCTCTGCGGGGGGGTGTGTCCCTCTGCAGGGGTGTGTGTCCCTCTGCAGGGGTGTGTCCCTCTGCAGGGGTGTGTGTGTCTCTGCAGGGGTGTGTGTCCCTCTGCAGGGGTGTGTGTGTCTCTGCATGGGTGTGTGTCTCTGCAGGGGTGTGTGTCCCTCTGCAGGGGTGTGTGTCCCTCTGCAGGGGTGTGTGTCCCTCTGCAGGGGTGTGTGTGTCTCTGCAGGGGTGTGTGTCCCTCTGCAGGGGTGTGTCCCTCTGCAGGGGTGTGTCCCTCTGCAGGGGTGTGTCCCTCTGCAGGGGTGTGTGTCCCTCTGCAGGGGTGTGTGTCCCTCTGCAGGGGTGTGTGTCTCTGCAGGGGTGTGTGTGTCTCTGCAGGGGTGTGTGTCCCTCTGCATGGGTGTGTGTCCCTCTGCAGGGGTGTGTGTCTCTCTGCAGGGGTGTGTGTCCCTCTGCAGGGGTGTGTGTCCCTCTGCAGGGGTGTGTGTCCCTCTGCAGGGGTGTGTGTCCCTCTGCAGGGGTGTGTGTCCCTCTGCAGGGGTGTGTGTCTCTCTGCATGGGTGTGTGTCCCTCTGCAGGGGTGTGTGTGTCTCTGCAGGGGTGTGTCTCTCTGCATGGGTGTGTGTCCCTCTGCAGGGGTGTGTGTCCCTCTGCAGGGGTGTGTGTGTCTCTGCAGGGGTGTGTGTCCCTCTGCATGGGGGTGTCCCTCTGCAGGGGTGTGTGTCTCTGCATGGGTGTGTGTCTCTGCATGGGTGTGTGTCCCTCTGCAGGGGTGTGTGTCCCTCTGCAGGGGTGTGTGTCCCTCTGCAGGGGTGTGTGTCCCTCTGCAGGGGTGTGTGTCCCTCTGCAGGGGTGTGTGTCTCTGCAGGGGTGTGTGTCCCTCTGCAGGGGTGTGTGTCCCTCTGCAGGGGTGTGTGTCCCTCTGCAGGGGTGTGTCCCTCTGCATGGGTGTGTGTCCCTCTGCAGGGGTGTGTCCCTCTGCATGGGTGTGTGTCCCTCTGCAGGGGTGTGTGTCCCTCTGCAGGGGTGTGTGTCCCTCTGCAGGGGTGTGTGTCCCTCTGCAGGGGTGTGTGTCTCTGCAGGGGTGTGTGTCCCTCTGCGGGGGTGTGTCCCTCTGCAGGGGTGTGTGTCCCTCTGCAGGGGTGTGTGTGTCTCTGCAGGGGTGTGTGTCCCTCTGCATGGGTGTGTCCCTCTGCAGGGGTGTGTGTCTCTGCATGGGTGTGTGTCTCTGCATGGGTGTGTGTCCCTCTGCAGGGGTGTGTGTCCCTCTGCATGGGGTGCGTGTCTCTGCAGGTGTGTGTGTCCCTCTGCAGGGGTGTGTGTCCCTCTGCAGGGGTGTGTGTCCCTCTGCAGGGGTGTGTGTCTCTCTGCAGGGGTGTGTGTCTCTGCAGGGGTGTGTGTGTCTCTGCAGGGGTGTGTGTCCCTCTGCAGGGGTGTGTGTCCCTCTGCAGGTGTGTGTGTCTCTCTGCAGGGGTGTGTGTCCCTCTGCAGGGGTGTGTGTCCCTCTGCAGGGGTGTGTGTGTCTCTGCATGGGTGTGTGTCCCTCTGCAGGGGTGTGTGTCCCTCTGCATGGGTGTGTGTCTCTCTGCATGGGTGTGTCCCTCTGCAGGGGTGTGTGTCCCTCTGCGGGGGGGTGTGTCCCTCTGCAGGGGTGTGTGTCCCTCTGCAGGGGTGTGTGTCCCTCTGCGGGGGTGTGTGTCCCTCTGCAGGGGTGTGTGTCCCTCTGCAGGGGTGTGTCCCTCTGCAGGAGTGTGTGTGTCTCTGCAGGGGTGTGTGTCCCTCTGCAGGGGTGTGTGTGTCTCTGCATGGGTGTGTGTCTCTGCAGGGGTGTGTGTCCCTCTGCAGGGGTGTGTGTGTCTCTGCAGGGGTGTGTGTGTCTCTGCAGGGGTGTGTGTGTCTCTGCAGGGGTGTGTGTCCCTCTGCAGGGGTGTGTCCCTCTGCAGGGGTGTGTGTGTCTCTGCAGGGGTGTGTGTCCCTCTGCAGGGGTGTGTCTCTCTGCATGGGTGTGTCCCTCTGCAGGGGTCTGTGTCTCTCTGCAGGGGTGTGTGTCCCTCTGCAGGGGTGTGTGTCCCTCTGCAGGGGTGTGTGTCCCTCTGCGGGGGTGTGTGTCCCTCTGCAGGGGTGTGTGTCCCTCTGCAGGGGTGTGTCCCTCTGCAGGGGTGTGTGTGTCTCTGCAGGGGTGTGTGTCCCTCTGCAGGGGTGTGTGTGTCTCTGCATGGGTGTGTGTCTCTGCAGGGGTGTGTGTCCCTCTGCAGGGGTGTGTGTCCCTCTGCAGGGGTGTGTGTGTCTCTGCAGGGGTGTGTGTGTCTCTGCAGGGGTGTGTGTCCCTCTGCAGGGGTGTGTCCCTCTGCAGGGGTGTGTCCCTCTGCAGGGGTGTGTCCCTCTGCAGGGGTGTGTGTCCCTCTGCAGGGGTGTGTGTCCCTCTGCAGGGGTGTGTGTCTCTGCAGGGGTGTGTGTGTCTCTGCAGGGGTGTGTGTCCCTCTGCATGGGTGTGTGTCCCTCTGCAGGGGTGTGTGTCTCTCTGCAGGGGTGTGTGTCCCTCTGCAGGGGTGTGTGTCCCTCTGCAGGGGTGTGTGTCCCTCTGCAGGGGTGTGTGTCCCTCTGCAGGGGTGTGTGTCCCTCTGCAGGGGTGTGTGTCTCTCTGCATGGGTGTGTGTCCCTCTGCAGGGGTGTGTGTGTCTCTGCAGGGGTGTGTGTCCCTCTGCATGGGTGTGTCCCTCTGCAGGGGTGTGTGTCTCTCTGCATGGGTGTGTGTCTCTGCATGGGTGTGTGTCCCTCTGCAGGGGTGTGTGTCCCTCTGCAGGGGTGTGTGTCCCTCTGCAGGGGTGTGTGTGTCTCTGCAGGGGTGTGTGTGTCTCTGCAGGGGTGTGTGTCTCTGCAGGGGTGTGTGTCCCTCTGCAGGGGTGTGTGTCCCTCTGCAGGGGTGTGTGTCCCTCTGCAGGGGTGTGTCCCTCTGCATGGGTGTGTGTCCCTCTGCAGGGGTGTGTCCCTCTGCATGGGTGTGTGTCCCTCTGCAGGGGTGTGTACCCTCTGCAGGGGTGTGTGTCCCTCTGCAGGGGTGTGTGTCTCTGCAGGGGTGTGTGTCCCTCTGCGGGGGTGTGTCCCTCTGCAGGGGTGTGTGTCCCTCTGCAGGGGTGTGTGTGTCTCTGCAGGGGTGTGTGTCCCTCTGCATGGGTGTGTCCCTCTGCAGGGGTGTGTGTCTCTGCATGGGTGTGTGTCTCTGCATGGGTGTGTGTCCCTCTGCAGGGGTGTGTGTCCCTCTGCATGGGGTGCGTGTCTCTGCAGGTGTGTGTGTCCCTCTGCAGGGGTGTGTGTCCCTCTGCGGGGGGGTGTGTCCCTCTGCATGGGTGTGAGTCCCTCTGCAGGGGTGTGTGTCTCTCTGCATGGGTTTGTCCCTCTGCATGGGTGTGTCCCTCTGCATGGGTGTGTGTCCCTCTGCATGGGTGTGTCCCTCTGCAGGGGTTTGTGTCTCTGCAGGGGTGTGTGTCCCTCTGCAGGGGTGTGTGTCCCTCTGCAGGGGTGTGTGTCTCTGCAGGGGTGTGTGTCCCTCTGCAGGGGTGTGTGTCCCTGCAGGGGTGTGTGTCCCTCTGCAGGGGTGTGTGTCTCTGCAGGGGTGTGTGTCTCTGCAGGGGTGTGTGTCCCTCTGCAGGGGTGTGTGTCCCTCTGCAGGGGTGTGTGTGTCTCTGCAGGGGTGTGTGTCCCTTTGCAGGGGTGTGTCCCTCTGCAGGGGTGTGTGTCCCTCTGCAGGGGTGTGTGTCCCTCTGCAGGGGTGTGTGTGTCTCTGCAGGGGAGTGTGTCCCTCTGCAGGGGTGTGTCCCTCTGCAGGGGTGTGTGTCCCTCTGCCTGGGTGTGTGTCCCTCTGCAGGGGTGTGTGTCTCTCTGCAGGGGTGTGTGTCCCTCTGCATGGGGGTGTGTGTCTCTGCAGGGGTGTGTGTCCCTCTGCAGGGGTGTGTGTCTCTCTGCAGGGGTGTGTGTCTCTGCAGGGGTGTGTGTGTCTCTGCAGGGGTGTGTGTCCCTCTGCAGGGGTGTGTGTCCCTCTGCAGGTGTGTGTGTCTCTCTGCAGGGGTGTGTGTCCCTCTGCAGGGGTGTGTGTCCCTCTGCAGGGGTGTGTGTGTCTCTGCATGGGTGTGTGTCCCTCTGCAGGGGTGTGTGTCCCTCTGCATGGGTGTGTGTCTCTCTGCATGGGTGTGTCCCTCTGCAGGGGTGTGTGTCCCTCTGCGGGGGTGTGTGTCCCTCTGCAGGGGTGTGTGTCCCTCTGCAGGGGTGTGTGTCCCTCTGCGGGGGTGTGTGTCCCTCTGCAGGGGTGTGTGTCCCTCTGCAGGGGTGTGTCCCTCTGCAGGGGTGTGTGTGTCTCTGCAGGGGTGTGTGTCCCTCTGCAGGGGTGTGTGTGTCTCTGCATGGGTGTGTGTCTCTGCAGGGGTGTGTGTCCCTCTGCAGGGGTGTGTGTCCCTCTGCAGGGGTGTGTGTGTCTCTGCAGGGGTGTGTGTGTCTCTGCAGGGGTGTGTGTCCCTCTGCAGGGGTGTGTCCCTCTGCAGGGGTGTGTGTGTCTCTGCAGGGGTGTGTGTCCCTCTGCAGGGGTGTGTCTCTCTGCATGGGTGTGTCCCTCTGCAGGGGTCTGTGTCCCTCTGCAGGGGTGTGTGTCCCTCTGCAGGGGTGTGTGTCCCTCTGCGGGGGGGTGTGTCCCTCTGCGGGGGGTGTGTCCCTCTGCAGGTGTGTGTGTCCCTCTGCAGGGGTGTGTCCCTCTGCAGGGGTGTGTGTGTCTCTGCAGGGGTGTGTGTCCCTCTGCAGGGGTGTGTGTGTCTCTGCATGGGTGTGTGTCTCTGCAGGGGTGTGTGTCCCTCTGCAGGGGTGTGTGTCCCTCTGCAGGGGTGTGTGTCCCTCTGCAGGGGTGTGTGTGTCTCTGCAGGGGTGTGTGTCCCTCTGCAGGGGTGTGTCCCTCTGCAGGGGTGTGTCCCTCTGCAGGGGTGTGTCCCTCTGCAGGGGTGTGTGTCCCTCTGCAGGGGTGTGTGTCCCTCTGCAGGGGTGTGTGTCTCTGCAGGGGTGTGTGTGTCTCTGCAGGGGTGTGTGTCCCTCTGCATGGGTGTGTGTCCCTCTGCAGGGGTGTGTGTCTCTCTGCAGGGGTGTGTGTCCCTCTGCAGGGGTGTGTGTCCCTCTGCAGGGGTGTGTGTCCCTCTGCAGGGGTGTGTGTCCCTCTGCAGGGGTGTTTGTCCCTCTGCAGGGGTGTGTGTCCCTCTGCAGGGGTGTGTGTCTCTCTGCATGGGTGTGTGTCCCTCTGCAGGGGTGTGTGTGTCTCTGCAGGGGTGTGTCTCTCTGCATGGGTGTGTGTCCCTCTGCAGGGGTGTGTGTCCCTCTGCAGGGGTGTGTGTGTCTCTGCAGGGGTGTGTGTCCCTCTGCATGGGGGTGTCCCTCTGAAGGGGTGTGTGTCTCTGCATGGGTGTGTGTCTCTGCATGGGTGGGTGTCCCTCTGCAGGGGTGTGTGTCCCTCTGCAGGGGTGTGTGTCCCTCTGCAGGGGTGTGTGTGTCTCTGCAGGGGTGTGTGTCCCTCTGCAGGGGTGTGTGTCTCTGCAGGGGTGTGTGTCCCTCTGCAGGGATGTGTGTCCCTCTGCAGGGGTGTGTGTCCCTCTGCAGGGGTGTGTCCCTCTGCATGGGTGTGTGTCCCTCTGCAGGGGTGTGTCCCTCTGCATGGGTGTGTGTCCCTCTGCAGGGGTGTGTGTCCCTCTGCAGGGGTGTGTGTCCCTCTGCAGGGGTGTGTGTCCCTCTGCAGGGGTGTGTGTCTCTGCAGGGGTGTGTGTCCCTCTGCGGGGGGGTGTCCCTCTGCAGGGGTGTGTGTCCCTCTGCAGGGGTGTGTGTGTCTCTGCAGGGGTGTGTGTCCCTCTGCATGGGTGTGTCCCTCTGCAGGGGTGTGTGTCTCTGCATGGGTGTGTGTCCCTCTGCAGGGGTGTGTGTCCCTCTGCATGGGGTGCGTGTCTCTGCAGGTGTGTGTGTCCCTCTGCAGGGGTGTGTGTCCCTCTGCAGGGGTGTGTGTCCCTCTGCAGGGGTGTGTGTCTCTCTGCAGGGGTGTGTGTCTCTGCAGGGGTGTGTGTGTCTCTGCAGGGGTGTGTGTCCCTCTGCAGGGGTGTGTGTCCCTCTGCAGGTGTGTGTGTCTCTCTGCAGGGGTGTGTGTCCCTCTGCAGGGGTGTGTGTCCCTCTGCAGGGGTGTGTGTGTCTCTGCATGGGTGTGTGTCCCTCTGCAGGGGTGTGTGTCCCTCTGCATGGGTGTGTGTCTCTCTGCATGGGTGTGTCCCTCTGCAGGGGTGTGTGTCCCTCTGCGGGGGGGTGTGTCCCTCTGCAGGGGTGTGTGTCCCTCTGCAGGGGTGTGTGTCCCTCTGCGGGGGTGTGTGTCCCTCTGCAGGGGTGTGTGTCCCTCTGCAGGGGTGTGTCCCTCTGCAGGAGTGTGTGTGTCTCTGCAGGGGTGTGTGTCCCTCTGCAGGGGTGTGTGTGTCTCTGCATGGGTGTGTGTCTCTGCAGGGGTGTGTGTCCCTCTGCAGGGGTGTGTGTGTCTCTGCAGGGGTGTGTGTGTCTCTGCAGGGGTGTGTGTGTCTCTGCAGGGGTGTGTGTCCCTCTGCAGGGGTGTGTCCCTCTGCAGGGGTGTGTGTGTCTCTGCAGGGGTGTGTGTCCCTCTGCAGGGGTGTGTCTCTCTGCATGGGTGTGTCCCTCTGCAGGGGTCTGTGTCTCTCTGCAGGGGTGTGTGTCCCTCTGCAGGGGTGTGTGTCCCTCTGCAGGGGTGTGTGTCCCTCTGCGGGGGGGTGTGTCCCTCTGCAGGGGTGTGTGTCCCTCTGCAGGGGTGTGTCCCTCTGCAGGGGTGTGTGTGTCTCTGCAGGGGTGTGTGTGTCTCTGCAGGGGTGTGTGTGTCTCTGCATGGGTGTGTGTCTCTGCAGGGGTGTGTGTCCCTCTGCAGGGGTGTGTGTCCCTCTGCAGGGGTGTGTGTGTCTCTGCAGGGGTGTGTGTGTCTCTGCAGGGGTGTGTGTCCCTCTGCAGGGGTGTGTCCCTCTGCAGGGGTGTGTCCATCTGCAGGGGTGTGTCCCTCTGCAGGGGTGTGTGTCCCTCTGCAGGGGTGTGTGTCCCTCTGCAGGGGTGTGTGTCCCTCTGCAGGGGTGTGTGTCTCTGCAGGGGTGTGTGTGTCTCTGCAGGGGTGTGTGTCCCTCTGCATGGGTGTGTGTCCCTCTGCAGGGGTGTGTGTCTCTCTGCAGGGGTGTGTGTCCCTCTGCAGGGGTGTGTGTCCCTCTGCAGGGGTGTGTGTCCCTCTGCAGGGGTGTGTGTCCCTCTGCAGGGGTGTGTGTCCCTCTGCAGGGGTGTGTGTCTCTCTGCATGGGTGTGTGTCCCTCTGCAGGGGTGTGTGTGTCTCTGCAGGGGTGTGTCTCTCTGCATGGGTGTGTGTCCCTCTGCAGGGGTGTGTGTGTCTCTGCAGGGGAGTGTGTCCCTCTGCATGGGTGTGTCCCTCTGCAGGGGTGTTTGTCTCTGCATGGGTGTGTGTCTCTGCATGGGTGTGTGTCTCTGCATGGGTGTGTGTCCCTCTGCAGGGGTGTGTGTCCCTCTGAAGGGGTGTGTGTCCCTCTGCAGGGGTGTGTGTGTCTCTGCAGGGGTGTGTGTCCCTCTGCAGGGGTGTGTGTCTCTGCAGGGGTGTGTGTCCCTCTGCAGGGGTGTGTGTCCCTCTGCAGGGGTGTGTCCCTCTGCATGGGTGTGTGTCCCTCTGCAGGGGTGTGTCCCTCTGCATGGGTGTGTGTCCCTCTGCAGGGGTGTGTGTCCCTCTGCAGGGGTGTGTGTCCCTCTGCAGGGGTGTGTGTCTCTGCAGGGGTGTGTGTCCCTCTGCGGGGGGGTGTCCCTCTGCAGGGGTGTGTGTCCCTCTGCAGGGGTGTGTGTGTCTCTGCAGGGGTGTGTGTCCCTCTGCATGGGTGTGTCCCTCTGCAGGGGTGTGTGTCTCTGCATGGGTGTGTGTCTCTGCATGAGTGTGTGTCCCTCTGCAGGGGTGTGTGTCCCTCTGCATGGGGTGCGTGTCTCTGCAGGTGTGTGTGTCCCTCTGCAGGGGTGTGTGTCCCTCTGCGGGGGTGTGTGTCCCTCTGCATGGGTGTGAGTCCCTCTGCAGGGGTGTGTGTCTCTCTGCATGGGTGTGTCCCTATGCATGGGTGTGTCCCTCTGCATGGGTGTGTGTCCCTCTGCATGGGTGTGTCCCTCTGCAGGGGTGTGTGTCTCTGCAGGGGTGTGTGTCCCTCTGCAGGGGTGTGTGTCTCTGCATGGGTGTGCGTCTCTGCATGGGTGTGTGTCTCTGCAGGGGTGTGTGTCCCTCTGCAGGGGTGTGTGTCCCTCTGCATGGGCGTGTGTCCCTCTGCAGGGGTGTGTGTCCCTCTGCAGGGGTGTGTGTCCCTCTGCAGGGGTGTGTGTCCCTCTGCAGGGGTGTGTGTCCCTCTGCAGGGGTGTGTGTCCCTCTGCAGGGGTGTGTGTCCCTCTGCAGGGGTGTGTGTCCCTCTGCAGGGGTGTGTGTCCCTCTGCAGGGGTGTGTGTCCCTCTGCGGGGGGTGTCCCTCTGCATGGGTGTGTGTCTCTGCAGGGGTGTGTGTCCCTCTGCAGGGGTGTGTGTGTCTCTGCAGGTGTGTGTGTCTCTGCAGGGGTGTGTGTCTCTCTGCAGGGGTGTGTGTCCCTCTGCAGGGGTGTGTCCCTCTGCAGGGGTGTGTCCCTCTGCATGGGTGTGTGTCTCTGCAGGGGTGTGTCCCTCTGCAGGGGTGTGTGTCCCTCTGCAGGGGGGTGTGTCTCTCTGCATGGGTGTGTCCCTCTGCAGGGGTATGTGTCCCTCTGCGGGGGGTGTGTCCCTCTGCAGGGGTGTGTGTCCCTCTGCGGGGGGTGTGTCCCTCTGCGGGGGGTGTGTCCCTCTGCAGGGGTGTGTGTCCCTCTGCATGGGTGTGTGTCTCTCTGCATGGGTGTGTCCCTCTGCAGGGGTGTGTGTCCCTCTGCGGGGGTGTGTGTCCCTCTGCAGGCGTGTGTGTCCCTCTGCAGGGGTGTGTGTCCCTCTGCAGGGGTGTGTGTGTCCCCCTGCAGGGGTGTGTGTCCCTCTGCATGGGTGTGTGTCCCTCTGCAGGGGTGTGTGTCTCTGCAGGGGTGTGTGTCCCTCTGCATGGGTGTGTGTCTCTCTGCAGGGGTGTGTGTCTCTGCAGGGGTGTGTGTCCCTCTGCATGGGTGTGTCCCTCTGCAGGGGTGTGTCCCTCTGCGGGGGTGTGTGTGTCTCTGCAGGGGTGTGTGTCTCTGCAGGGGTGTGTGTCCCTCTGCAGGGGTGTGTCTCTGCAGGGGTGTGTGTCCCTCTGCAGGGGTGTGTGTCCCTCTGCAGGGGTGTGTGTCCCTCTGCAGGGGTGTGTGTCTCTCTGCATGGGTGTGTGCCTCTGCATGGGTGTGTGTCCCTCTGCAGGGGCGTGTGTCCCTCTGCATGGGTGTGTGTCCCTCTGCAGGGGTGTGTCTCTCTGCAGGGGTGTGTGTCCCTCTGCAGGGGTGTGTGTCCCTCTGCAGGGGTGTGTGTCCCTCTGCAGGGGTGTGTGTCCCTCTGCAGGGGAGTGTGTCCCTCTGCAGGGGTGTGTCTCTCTGCAGGGGTGTGTGTCCCTCTGCAGGGGTGTGTGTCCCTCTGCAGGGGTGTGTGTCGCTCTGCGGGGGGTGTGTCCCTCTGCAGGGGTGTGTGTGTCTCTGCAGGGGTGTGTGTCCCTCTGCATGGGTGTGTGTCTCTGCAGGGGTGTGTGCCTCTGCAGGGGTGTGTGTCCCTCTGCATGGGTGTGTGTCCCTCTGCAGGGGTGTGTCTCTCTGCAGGGGTGTGTGTCCCTCTGCAGGGGTGTGTGTCCCTCTGCAGGGGTGTGTGTCCCTCTGCAGGGGTGTGTGTCCCTCTGCGGGGGGTGTGTCCCTCTGCATGGGTGTGTCCCTCTGCCTGGGTGTGTGTCCCTCTGCCTGGGTGTGTGTCCCTCTGCATGGGTGTGTCCCTCTGCCTGGGTGTGTGTCCCTCTGCCTGGGTGTGTGTCCCTCTGCAGGGGTGTGTGTCTCTGCAGGGGTGTGTGTCCCCCTGCAGGGGTGTGTGTCCCTCTGCATGGGTGTGTGTCTCTCTGCAGGGGTGTGTGTCCCTGTTGGACACGGCCTCGTGGCGTGGTCCGACCCCGTCCGCCTGGAGGGCCCCGGACGACATCGGCCCTCCATTTACCTACTATCGACCCCCCTGACACGCACATGCACGAACCCTCGGCGCGAGCAGCCTCCCCGGCCACCTACAGCTCTCCCCCTCCCGGGTACCCCGGCCGGACCTGCTCGCCAACGCTGCCAGCCTGGCACCCTGACCAGGCCACCCTTTCCGGGCCGACTCCATCTTGGGACCCTCACGCCCCGAACACGTGGCCACAACCATCCCGGGCCCGGCCCCAACGAAGCCCAGACATTGAGGCACCAGGATCCTCCTAGGTGGTAAAGTGGCCACTCGACCAGATCCCGGAGGAGGAGAGTCTCGATGGGCCTCCCACCGCCCCCGGGCGCCTGGTATCGCTCGCTCTCCCGGCTCCCTGGGCGCTGGCTCCGCCCCCCTGCTGGGTGTCTGGACCCCTTCATCCCGGCCCCTCTGACCCCCAGGCGCGAGGGTCCGGACATCAAAGCCCTCCAGTCCTATATCTGGGCCAGCCCTGGATTAGGTCGGGAGTTGTATCTTGGAGACGAAGCCCTGCTGACCTCGTCGCGGCTGATCCTGATCCGAACTCTTGCACCTGAACCACCTTCGAGGCCCTGCTGACGCTGTCGCGGCCTGACCAAGCTGAACTATCTTCGAGGCCCTGCTGACGCTGTCGCGGCCTGACCAAGCTGAACCATCTTCGAGGCCCTGCTGACGCTGTCGCGGCCTGACCAAGCTGAACCACCTTCGAGGCCCTGCTGACGCTGTCGCGGCCTGACCAAGCTGAACCACCTTCGAGGCCCTGCTGACGCTGTCGCGGCCTGACCAAGCTGAACCACCTTCAAGGCCCTGCTGACGCTGTCGCGGCCTGACCAAGTTGAACTATCTCCGAGGCCCTGCTGACGCGGTCGCGGCCTACACCCTTGAACTATCCCCGCACCAGTGGGTGCCAAGACTGTCCCGCTACCCCCTTTCCCCGAGACCACGACATTACGGATCCCTCGATCCTTGCTGCTACCCTGCCAAGAACTTGCGTTGATTACTTATATAAAGATTCTTGTGAATATCCTTCCTGTGTGGTGTCTATCTGTAAGTAGTGGGATTACCCTGCTGGTACGATTGTAGGAGCGGAGCCTCGCCAAGGAGGCCTCCCTACGGCGCTCGGCCTATTCCATAGAGAGAGGTGGGACTCGGGCAGACAGTCAGACACCTTCTGTCTCCCCTGGGGTCGCCTTTCCAACATTGGTGGCAAGCGACGGGATCCGAGCCCACGCAAATCGTACAGCAAGTAACACGTCACTACTGACAGAGACCCACAGCCACGATGACTACTAAGGAAGCCGGAACGACCGCAGAATTCCAGAAAAACCTGTTAGAGGAGTATACCCATAAAGAACTTAAACAATTTTGCAAAGACTTGGGTATCGCTACCACCGGACTAAGCACAAAGGACGATTTCAAAGAAGCGCTGCAAACCTGGGTGGAGACCAGAGAGACCCCACCCCAAACGGACGATGACATTGTCCGAGAAGTACCCGTGAGTACCGTCATAGCCCCCATAGAAGAAAGAACCACCAACGGGGACCCGGACCTCTCCCACGAAGACGCCCGGGAGCGGGAGAGGAGTCGGCTCCATGAACTAGAGCTCGCCCGACTCCGGCTGGACGGAGAACTCCAATTAGCCGAAAAGAAAATGGCCCTCGAACAACTGCGATTAGAGGGAGATCTGGAAGAGAGGCGGCGGCAAAGAGAGTTAGAAGAAAAAAAACTCGCATACGAACACGAGCGTGGCCTCAAAGAACTCGAAATCAAAGCCAAACTCGAAGAGGCTGGCGCCACGGTAGCCCGGAACCCCCACCTCCTGCCGACACAAAGGTCCACATCCCGAAGGATATCGTCAAGGAGTACTACAAGAATGACGATATCCAGCAATGGTTCAAGGCGTACGAGGTTGCCATGACCGCGCACCGCATTCTGCGAAGGGACTGGGGTGCCGGCTTATGGGGGAGATTCGTCAGCGAAGGAAGAGACACCCTGCTGGAGCTGGCCGACGAGGTAATGTCCTCCTATGACCACATGAAGGACGCCCTGCTTGTCCGGTATGGCCTCACCCCCGAGATGTACCGGCAGAGATTCAGAGATTGCAAGAAAATCCCCGGTACCACGTGGGTCGAGTACGTGAACTTCTATAGCAGGGCCCTGGAAGGATGGATAAAGGGCAGCAAAGTGTCCACCTACGAGCAGCTGTTCGACCTCATCGTTTGGGAACACCTCTCCAACAACTGCTTTGTCGAGCTCAGACAGCATCTACTCGACAGCAAGCTAACCGAGCCCCGGAAACTCGCCGTCGAGGCGGATCGATGGGTGAACACCCGGGTCCCCCGAACACCGATAGGAGAAACCGGTCCGGGCGGCCGGGGGCACCCCCGCCAGCGGGGAGGCGGAGGAGGACAGAACCAGAGCCGAAGCTTCCCGCCGGCCTCGAGCCGGGGCCCCCTTCCCGGGTCCCCCCCGAGTAACACGTTGCCGTCCCTGAAGAGGGACACCCCGGCCCGGCCGGGGCCCCACCCGAACATTACTTGCCACAGGTGCCAGCGGACCGGTCACTATGCCAGTGACCCCCTCTGCCCCATGAACCAGCGTCCCGGCACCACTGGGCCTCCGACCCGCCAGTTCGCTGCTGCAGCTCTGGGAGAAGAGGGAGAAGAAGACGTAGGGATCTACGAAGAAGATCAAACCGAGTATGAACCGGCCGCCATGGCCCTAGCCTGCCTGGGCAGTAGAGACCTGGTCCCCCAGGCCCCGCTACCGAGCAACACTCGGAAATACCGTCAGTGGGTCCACATCAATGGACGACGGACCGAGGCCCTCCGGGACACGGGAGCCAGTGTGACGGCCGTCCGCTGCCACTTGGTGACCCCCGAACAGATCATCCCGAACATACGCTGCCCCGTGAGGGCCGCCGACAACTCCGAAACTCTATGCCAGATGGACCGAATTCCCTTCGAATGGGGGGGAGTGTCGGGCACCCTCAAGGTAACCGTCCGGGACGACGCCCCCGTGGATTGCCTCCTTGGGAACGACCTCGAGAGCTCGCCCTGGGCCCAAGTCGAGCGGAGAGAGCACCTGGGAATGATGGGATTACCAGAGTGGGTCTGTGCAACGACCCGATCTATGACGGCCCGAGCCCCGGCAGCGACCGAGGCCGCCCCGACCGAAGAACCGGAGTGGCCCGAGCCACCACCCTCTGCCATCCATGAAGAATGCGACTCCGAGACCAGGCCCTCGGAGCCCGGAAACCACCACGAGCTCAGCGACATCCCCGAACTCGCCCAATGGCGCCAAGAGGGTGGTCCCACCCGAGAACAGTTTCGGCAGGAACAGAAGACCTGCCCTTCCCTCGAGGGGACCCGCCAACAAGCCGCTGCCCAAGCTACCGGGGATACCTCAGGGTCCCACTGGGTCTACTGGGACCACGACCTCCTATATAGTGAACAGAAAATTGCCGAGCTGGGGGCCAGCCGAGTGTTAGTGGTTCCCCTGCGATTCAGAGACTTCCTTTTGAACCTGGCGCACGATGTGCCCCTCGCCGGGCACCTGGGGCAGGACAAAACTTACAGCCGCCTGGTGACCCATTTCTACTGGCCGAAAATGCGCAACGATGTGCATAACCACTGCCGCACCTGCCCGACATGCCAAGCCAGCGGAAAGAGCGGGGGGAAGGTGAAGGCCCCGCTCCAACCTTTTCCCGTAGTGACCACCCCCTTCGAGCGAGTGGGAATAGACATTGTGGGGCCCCTGGACCCTCAAACCTCGCAAGGGCATCGCTTCATACTTGTCCTGGTGGACCACGCCACCCGCTATCCTGAGGCCATCCCCCTCAGAACCATAACCGCTCCCGTGGTGGGGCGAGCCTTGATGGGGATCTTCTCCCGAGTAGGATTCCCCCGGGAGGTCGTGAGCGATCGGGGCACGAACTTTATATCTAAGTATATGCGGTCCCTGTGGCAACAGTGCGGGGTCACATACAAGTTCACCACCCCGTATCATCCCCAAGGGAATGGACTTGTGGAGCGGTTCAACCGGACACTCAAGGGGATGATCCAGGGTCTAGAAGAGCCACTACGACGCAAATGGGATGTCCTGCTGCCCTGCCTCCTGTTTGTCTATCGGGAGGTACCACAGAAATCCCTGGGGTTCAGCCCCTTTGAACTCTTGTACGGACACCCTGTCCGAGGTCCGCTCAGCCTAGTCAAAGAAGGCTGGGAAACGACCGTCCAAGGCGCACCACCGGATGTCTACCGGTACCTCCTGACCCTCCGAAACCAGACTCGGACGTTCCGGGCCCTTGCAGAGGCCAACCTGGAGGCCAGTCAGGAGGACATGAAACGCTGGTACGACCAGCACTCCTCCTCCATCGAGTTCGAGCCGGGCCAGCGGGTCTGGGTCATGTCCCCGGTCGAACCATGTGCCCTCCAGGACAAATGGTCGGGCCCTTCAAGGTGATCGAGCGCAAGAGCCCCGTCACTTACCTCGTGGATATGGAGTCTCCCCGGAACCCCCTCCGGGTTCTGCACGCCAACCGGCTCAAACCTCATTTTGCCCGCACCGAACTGAGCCTGCTACTCGCTACCGACGATGGGACCGAAGACGACTCCGAGCCCTTGCCCGACCTCCTAAAGTGCACTGAGAAGGACGGCTCTGTCGAAGGGATCTCGCTCTCCCCCGACCTGACCCTCGCCCAGCGCCGAGACTGTCAAGAACTGTTGGGACAATTCACAGATCTGTTCTCCCTCACCCCCGGGGTCACCCAATGGTGTGTCCACGATGTCGACACCGGGGACAGTCAGCCAGTACGACACCGGGCCTACCGGGTCCCCGACCGAGTTCGGGCCTGCATCCAGACGGAAGTCACCAAGATGCTGGCCCTGGGGGTAGTCGAACCCTCCGACAGTCCCTGGGCCAGCCCCGTGGTCCTGGTCCCCAAGGCCGCCGCGCCTGGCACCCCGCCAGAACTCCGGTTTTGCGTCGACTACCGGGGGCTGAATGCTGTTACGAGAACCGACGCACATCCCATCCCCCGGGCCGATGAACTGATCGACCGCCTGGGGGCCGCCAAGTACCTCAGTACCTTCGACCTCACCGCCGGGTATTGGCAGATCGGCCTCACCCCTGGCGCCCAGGAGCGCTCAGCCTTCTCCACGCCCGACGGCCACTTCCAGTTCAAAGTGATGCCCTTCGGCATGAAAAACGCCCCGGCCACCTTCCAAAGACTAGTAAACAAAGTACTGGCGGGGCTAGAAGAGTTCAGTGCCGCCTACCTAGACGACATTGCGGTCTACAGCCTCCACTGGGCTGAGCACCTGAAACACCTCTGGGAAGTCCTGACAGCCCTCCGCCGGGCCGGGCTAACTGTGAAGGCCAGCAAATGCCAGATAGGCCAAGGGCCCGTGACCTATCTGGGACACCAAGTGGGGAGCGGCCAAGTGGCTCCCCTCCAACCCAAGATCGACGCCATCCTAGCCTGGGAACCTCCTGTCAACCAGACCGCCGTCCGAGCCTTCCTGGGGCTCACGGGGTACTATCGGCGTTTTATCAAGGACTATGGGAGCATTTTGGGGCCCCTCACGGAACTGACCTCGAAGAACCGGCCACAGAAAGTGCAGTGGACACCCTCGTGTCAGGTGGCCTTCGAGACCTTGAAAGCAGCCATGTGTACCGCCCCTGTGCTCCAGGCCCCCGACTACAGCCGAGAGTTTGTGGTCCAGACCGACGCCTCAGAACACGGCATCGGGGCGGTCCTATCGCAATTGGACTCTGCGGGAACTGACCATCCTGTGGCCTTCATCAGCCGGCGGCTGCTGGCCCGAAAACAGCGATGGAGCACCATCGAGAGAGAAGCGTTCGCTGTCGTGTGGGCCCTCAAGAAACTCAGGCCCTACCTCTTCGGCACCCACTTCCGGGTGCAGACTGACCACCGGCCCCTCAGATGGCTGATGCACATGCGTGGCGAAAATCCCAAACTGCTGCGATGGTCCATCTCCCTCCAAGGCATGGATTTCACTGTGGAGCATCGCCCTGGCAGTGACCACGCCAACGCGGACGGCCTGTCCCGGTTTTTCCGCCTCGACGAAGAGAGCCCCCAGGAAGATGGGTGACTCTCCCCGCCTTCAGCTGGAGGGGACGTGTGTTGGACACGGCCTTGTGGCGTGGTCCGACCCCGTCCGCCTGGAGGGCCCCGGACGACATCGGCCCTCCATTTACCTACTATCGACCCCCCTGACACGCACATGCACGAACCCTCGGCGCGAGCAGCCTCCCCGGCCACCTACAGCTCTCCCCCTCCCGGGTACCCCGGCCGGACCTGCTCGCCAATGCTGCCAGCCTGGCACCCTGACCAGGCCACCCTTTCCGGGCCGACTCCATCTTGGGACCCTCACGCCCCGAACACGTGGCCACAACCATCCCGGGCCCGGCCCCAACGAAGCCCAGACATTGAGGCACCAGGATCCTCCTAGGTGGTAAAGTGGCCACTCGACCAGATCCCGGAGGAGGAGAGTCTCGATGGGCCTCCCACCGCCCCCGGGCGCCTGTTATCGCTCGCTCTCCCGGCTCCCTGGGCGCTGGCTCCGCCCCCCTGCTGGGTGTCTGGACCCCTTCATCCCGGCCCCTCTGACCCCCAGGCGCGAGGGTCCGGACATCAAAGCCCTCCAGTCCTACATCTGGGCCAGCCCTGGATTAGGTCGGGAGTTGTATCTTGGAGACGAAGCCCTGCTGACCTCGTCGCGGCTGATCCTGATCCGAACTCTTGCACCTGAACCACCTTCGAGGCCCTGCTGACGCTGTCGCGGCCTGACCAAGCTGAACTATCTTCGAGGCCCTGCTGACGCTGTCGCGGCCTGACCAAGCTGAACCATCTTCGAGGCCCTGCTGACGCTGTCGCGGCCTGACCAAGCTGAACCACCTTCGAGGCCCTGCTGACGCTGTCGCGGCCTGACCAAGCTGAACCACCTTCGAGGCCCTGCTGACGCTGTCGCGGCCTGACCAAGCTGAACCACCTTCAAGGCCCTGCTGACGCTGTCGCGGCCTGACCAAGTTGAACTATCTCCGAGGCCCTGCTGACGCGGTCGCGGCCTACACCCTTGAACTATCCCCGCACCAGTGGGTGCCAAGACTGTCCCGCTACCCCCTTTCCCCGAGACCACGACATTACGGATCCCTCGATCCTTGCTGCTACCCTGCCAAGAACTTGCGTTGATTACTTATATAAAGATTCTTGTGAATATCCTTCCTGTGTGGTGTCTATCTGTAAGTAGTGGGATTACCCTGCTGGTACGATTGTAGGAGCGGAGCCTCGCCAAGGAGGCCTCCCTACGGCGCTCGGCCTATTCCATAGAGAGAGGTGGGACTCGGGCAGACAGTCAGACACCTTCTGTCTCCCCTGGGGTCGCCTTTCCAACAGTCCCCCTGCAGGGGTGTGTGTCCCTCTGCAGGGGTGTGTGTCCCTCTGCAGGGGTGTGTGTCTCTGCAGGGGTGTGTGTCCCTCTGCAGGGGTGTGTGTCTCTCTGCAGGGGTGTGTGTCTCTCTGCAGGGGGGTGTGTCCCTCTGCAGGGGTGTGTGTCCCTCTGCAGGGGTGTGTGTCCCTCTGCAGGGGTGTGTGTCCCTCTGCGGGGGTGTGTGTCCCTCTGCAGGGGTGTGTCCCTCTGCAGGGGTGTGTGTCCCTCTGCAGGGGTGTGTGTCCCTCTGCATGGGGGTGTGTCCCTCTGCATGGGGGTGTGTCCCTCTGCAGGGGTGTGTGTCCCTCTGCAGGGGTGTGTGTCTCTCTGCAGGGGGGGATGTCCCTCTGCAGGGGTGTGTCTCTCTCTGCAGGGTGCGTGTCCCCTGCAGGGTGTGTGTCTTTCCCTGCGCTGTGAGACCCCTGCATGGGTGTGAGTCCCCGTGCATGGGCGTCCTCTCCAGAGCTGTGCGCTCGTTCGTCCCCTGACACGCGTCCCACCCCAGGGCCGGACGCGTCCCTCCCTGACACGTGCCCCCGTCCCCTGGGGTGGACGGGCGGCGGCGCCTCGCTCTCGGGCCGGCACCCGCTCTAGGACCCAGCAGCAGCGTGCAGGCTGTGTGCACTGCATGTCAGCAGAGAGGCTTGTCTGGGAGGGGGAGGGGCCGCAGCCAACTTGATCCACTCTGTGATTTACACACTCAGGGCGTCTCTCACCCTCCTCTCCCCTCCCTCCCTCCCGTGGTCCCTGCGCAGAATCCCCGCAGCCCTGCCTGGCGCGGATCCGGGGACCCAGGGCCAGGCCAGGACCGGAGGGACCCCGCCTCACCCCCGTCCCTGGGAACGGGCCGAGCCTCCTGCAGCCACCAGCTGTCCCTGCTGCTCTGAAAGCTGCCAACAACCAGGACCCTGCCTCCAGCTGCACCCCTGCACCAGCCTGGGACTTTAGGGTGGTCCCCCGCAGTGCCAGCCGGTGGGGGCCCCGGAGCCGACCCCCCCATGCTTGACACTTTTCTCATATTCCCTTTGCGTGCATGAGTATTTCTGAGCTGCGCTGCAGCAAGACCCAGGGAAGGCAGGCAGCGTGTGGATTTTTTCCTCTGTCCTTGTGTTTGTGCAGACAGTCCGAGCGCCACACCGCCCCCTGCACGAGCACGCGGTGTGTGTGGTGTGTGTGTGTGTGTGCGTGTGTGTGCGTGCTCTGCTGCCAGCAGGGGCGGCCGCAGGACAGACACACGGCTCCCTCTGCAGCTCCCTGCGGCCCCAGGACAGACACACAGCTCTCTCCGGCCACCATTGCGCACCGGCGCACATGGCTCTTTAAAAGGACCTGCCTTACCCATAGCGCCCCTGGGAGCTTGGCGCTATCTGCGTTGTGTCATCCGCCTGTTGTTGTTGTTTTGGTCTCTTCCACAACCGCCCAGCGGGAGGCGAGCGCCGTAAGTTGTCTCAGCTCACACGAGGAGTCGGAGGGGTCCCCGGGAGCGGAGTGGAGTTTGAGGCCGGCGGGCATTGTTCGGAGGCGGCCCCGGGACGCGGCGGGGTTTTCTGTCGGAGGCTGGAAAGTTCAGGCGGCTCTTGCACCTCAGCCCTCGCCCTGAGACCATGCCAGCCCGCGTGCCAACGGAGGGGGCCAGCGGCGGGGAGCCGGGCCACACCGCACCCCGAGAAATGCACACGGTGTTTACTTAACTTTCCATTTCAAACTTTGTTTTTGCAACATAAGCTTATTTTTTTATTTAAACACTAAAGAAAGACATTTGAGGATATTACACCGCTTCGACGGAAAGCGAACACTTCGCGTCAAAAACATATATTTTTTCTTCTGGAATTAGGCACTTTACAAAAAAAAAGCGAAAACTGTGTTTTGGTTGTCGGAGTGGGAACGGATACTGCAAAATCCAGCGACTGCCTGGTGTCGCATTGGACCAAGAAAACCTTTTGACTCAAGGACTCTGGCTGTTTTCGTGACTTTTTAGGAACCGGGAAACTCCCAGTGGCACTTGAGAAGAGACTGCTTCGCCGAGAAGTGCTGGCGCTGCTCCGTGAAGAGTGCCACTCCTGCAAAAAGCAAGTGCTTAAAAAAAAAGCAAGTGCTGCTGTTGTCCTGTTGAAAGTGCCGCAAAGCGACGAAGTGACAATTCTGGGTTGCTGAAAGTGCGCCACTCGTGCAGAGAAGTGCTGGCGCTGCCCTGCAGAACGTGCTGCAGTCTTACTTCCCTGTTACAAGTGCTACCGTGGGGTAACAAGTTCAGGTATTCTGTTGAAAGCGCATATGTCATGCTAAGAAGTTAAAAAGTGCTTCAGTTGCTAAGAAGTTCTGGTACTGTCCTGATAAAAGTGCTGCTATCGTGTTAAGTGTTGGTACTGCCCTGGGTCGAAGTGCAGCAGTCTAGCTAAGAAGCATTGCTACCTCTGAAAAGTGCTGTGGTCCTCAGGAGAAGTGCTGATACTGCCCTGCGAAGAATCCCTACTATCCTACCAGGAAGTGCTGGTACTGTGTTATTGAAGTGCTTTGGTCCTCTGCTTGCACTATCCTGCTAAGAAGTATTCATACTGCCCTTTTGCAAGTGTTGTGGCCCTCCCAAAGAGTTCTGGTACTGTCCCAATGAGAAGTGCTGACACTGCACTGTTTAAAGTGCTGCAGTTCAGCTGAGATGTGTTGGTGCAATCCACTACCAAATATGTCAGCCAAACTTGGATAAATGTATGCACCAGTGCTGCAGGTTTTCAGGTGATTTTAGTTGTTACCTTTTCCAAGATGGAGAACCTCCCCCCTGACCCGTGCTTCTCTGATGTGCGCAAATGTGGTTATTTGCGCAAACAGAAGTCCCTGCACCGGCGTTTCTTCGTGCTGCGGAGTGCCAGTGAGCGGGGCCCAGCCCGCCTGGAGTACTATGAGAGTGAGAAGAAGTTCAGAGCGTCCCCAAAGGCTGGAGCTGGGGGTCCTGGTGGGCCGCCACCACCACCACCCAAGCGGACAGTCAACCTGGAGACGGCCCTCAACGTGAACAAGCGAGCGGACGCCAAGCAGCGACACCTGCTGGTGCTCTACAGCCGGGACAGCAGCTTCGCTGTGGCCTGTGACGGCGAGGAGGAGCAGGAGGCCTGGTATAGCGCCATGCTGGAGCTGCAGTGCAAAGGTAAGACCACTGCAGGACCCTTGCAGGGGACCTGTGCAAGTGAGCGGTGCTGCAGTGCCTATGTGAGACCACCAGGGGGAGCTGGGGGGGAAGTAGAAGAATAATTCAGCAGGTGAAACTGTAGTTCAAAGGTGAAACCACCAGGTGGAGCTGGAAGGGTACTAGTGTAAGGATAATTCTAGCAGGTAGAGCTGTAGTGCATTGGTGAAGCCACTAGATGGAGCTAGAAGAGGGGGTGCACTAGAAGAATAATTCCAGAGCTGTAGTGCATTGGTGAAGCCAGTAGGTGGAGCTGGAAGGGGGTGTACTAGAAGGATAATTCCAGAGCTGTAGTGCATTGGTGAAGCCACTAGATGGAGCTGGAAGGGGTGCACTAGAAAGATGATTCCAGAGCTGTAGTGCATTGGTGAAGCCACTAGATGGAGCTGGAAGGGGTGTACCAGAAGGATAATTCCAGAGCTGTAGTGCATTGGTGAAACCACTAGGTGGAGCTGGAAGGGGGTGTACTAGAAGAATAATTCCAGAGCTGTAGTGCATTGGTGAAGCCACAAGGTGGAGCTGGAAGGGGGTGCACTAGAAGAATAATTCCAGAGCTGTAGTGCATTGGTGAAGCCAGTAGGTGGAGCTGGAAGGGGGTGTACTAGAAGGATAATTCCAGAGCTGTAGTGCATTGATGAAGCCACTAGGCGGAGCTGGAAGGAAGTGTACTAGAAGGATAATTCCAGAGCTGTAGTGCATTGATGAAGCCACTAGGTGGAGCTGGAAGGGGGTGCACTAGAATAATAATTCCAGAGCTGTAGTGCATTGATGAAGCCACTAGATGGAGCTAGAAGAGGGGGTGCACTAGAAGGATAATTCCAGATCTGTAGTGCATTGGTGAAGCCACTAGATGGAGCTAGAAGAGGGGGTGCACTAGAAGGATAATTCCAGAGCTGTAGTGCATTGATGAAGCCACTAGGTGGAGCTGGAAGGAGGTGCACTAGAAGGATAATTCCAGAGCTGTAGTGCATTGGTGAAGCCTCTAGGTGGAGCTGGAAGGGGGTGTACTAGAAGAATAATTCCAGAGCTGTAGTGCATTGGTGAAGCCTCTAGGTGGAGCTGGAAGGGGGTGCACTAGAAGGATAATCTCAGAGCTGTAGTGCATTGGTGAAGCCTCTAGGTGGAGCTGGAAGGGGGTGTACTAGAAGGATAATTCCAGAGCTGTAGTGCATTGATGAAGCCACTAGATGGAGCTAGATGAGGGGGTGCACTAGAAGGATAATTCCAGAGCTGTAGTGCATTGGTGAAGCCACTAGGTGGAGCTAGAAGAGGGGGTGCACTAGAAGGATAATTCCAGAGCTGTAGTGCATTGATGAAGCCACTAGGTGGAGCTGGAAGGGGGTGCACTAGAAGGATAATTCCAGAGCTGTAGTGCATTGATGAAGCCACTAGGTGGAGCTGGAAGGGGGTGTACTAGAAGGATAATTCCAGAGCTGTAGTGCATTGGTTATGCCACTAGGTGGCGCTGGAAGGAGGTGTACTAGAGGGATGATTCAAGAGCTGTAGTGCATTGAAGAAGCCACTAGGTGGTGCTGGAAGGGGGTGTACTAGAGGGATGATTCCAGAGCTGTAGTGCATTGAAGAAGCCACTAGGTGGAGCTGGAAGGAGGTTGTACTAGAGGGATGATTCCAGAGCTGTAGTGCATTGTGAGGCCACTAGGTGGAGCTGGAAGGGGATGTACTAGAAGAAACAATCCAGAGCTGTAGTGAATTGGTGAAGCCACTGGGTGGAGCTGCAACTGGGTGTACTAGAAGGATAATTCCAGAGCTGTAGTGCATTGGTGAAGGCACTAGGTGGAGCTGGAAGGGGGGGTACTAGAAGAAACAATCCAGAGCTGTAGTGAATTGGTGAAGCCACTGGGTGGAGCTGCAACGGGGTGTACTAGAAGGGTAATTCCAGAGCTGTAGTGCATTGGTGAAGGCACTAGGTGGAGCTGGAAGGGGGTGTACTAGAAGGATAATTCCATAGCTGTAGTGCATTGTGAGGCCACTAGGTGGAGCTGGAAGGGGGTGTACTAGAAGAAACAATCCAGAGCTGTAGTGAATTGGTGAAGCCACTGGGTGGAGCTGCAACAGGGTGTACTAGAAGGATAATTCCAGAGCTGTAGTGCAGTGGTGAAGGCACTAGGTGGAGCTGGAAGGGGGGTGTACTAGAAGGATGATTCCAGAGCTGTAGTGCATTGGTGAAGCCACTAGGTGGCGCTGGAAGGGGGTGTACTAGAAGGATAATTCCAGAGCTGTAGTGCATTGGTGAAGCCACTAGATGGAGCTGGAAGGGGATGTACTAGAAGAAACAATCCAGAGCTGTAGTGAATTGGTGAAGCCACTGGGTGGAGCTGCAACAGGGTGTACTAGAAGAAGAATTTCAGAGCTGTAGTGCATTAGTGAAACCACTAGGTGGAGCTGGAAGGGGTTGTACTAGAAGAATAATTTCAGAGATGTAGTGCATTACTGAAACCACTAGGTGGAGCTGGAAGGGGTTGTACTAGAAGAAGAATTTCAGAGCTGTAGTGCATTGGTGAAGCCACTAGGTGGAGCTGGAAGGGGGTGTACCAAAGGGATGATTCAAGAGCTGTAGTGCATTGAAGAAGCCACTAGGTGGAGCTGGAAGGGGGTGCACTAGAAAAATAATTCCAGAGCTGTAGTGCATTGAAGAAGCCACTAGGTGGAGCTGGAAGGGGGTTGTACTAGAGGGATGATTCCAGAGCTGTAGTGCATTGGTGAAGACACTAGGTGGAGCTGGATGGGGTTGTACTAGAGGGATGATTCCAGAGCTGTAGTGCATTGGTGATGCCACTAGGTGGTGCTGGAAGGGGGTGTACTAGAAAAATAATTCCAGAGCTGCAGTGCATTGCTGATGCCACTAGGTGGAGCTGGAAGGGGGTGTACTAGAAGGTTAATTCCAGAGCTGTAGTGCATTGGTGAAGCCACTAGGTGGAGCTGGATGGGGCTGTACTAGGTGGATAATTCCAGAGCTGTAGTGCATTGGTGAAGGCACTAGATGGAGCTGGAAGGGGCTGTACTAGAAGAAGAATTCCAGAGCTGTAGTGCATTGGTGAAACCACTAGGTGGAGCTGGAAGGGGTGCCCTAGAAGTATAATTCCAGAGCTGTAGTGCATTGGTGAAGGCACTAGATGGAGCTGGAAGGGGTTGTACTAGAAGAATAATTCCAGAGCTGTAGTGCATTGGTGAAACCACTAGGTGGAGCTGGAAGGGGTGCCCTAGAAGTATAATTCCAGAGCTGTAGTGCATTGGTGAAGCCACTAGGTGGAGCTGGAAGGAGTTGTACTAGAAGAATAATTCCAGACCTGTAGTGCATTGGTGAAGCCACTAGGTGGAGCTGGAAGGGGGTGCACTAGAAGAATAATTCCATAGCTGTAGTGCATTGATGAAGCCACTAGATGAAGCTGGAAGGGGTGTACCAGAAGGATAGTTCCAGATCTGTAGTGCATTGGTGAAGCCACAAGGTGGAGCTGGAAGGGGGTGTACTAGAAGAATAATTCCAGAGCTGTAGTGCATTGGTGAAGCCACTAGGTGGAGCTGGAAGGGGGTGTACTAGAAGAATAATTCCAGAGCTGTAGTGCATTGGTGAAGCCACTAGGTGGAGCTGGAAGAGGGTGTACTAGAAGAATAATTCCAGAGCTGTAGTGCATTGGTGAAACCACTAGGTGGAGCTGGAAGGGGGTGTACTAGAAGAATAATTCCAGAGCTGTAGTGCATTGGTGAAACCACTAGGTGGAGCTGGAAGGGGGATTACTAGAAGGTTAATTCCAGAGCTGTAGTGCATTGGTGAAGCCTCTAGGTGGAGCTGGAAGGAGTTGTACTAGATGAATAATTCCAGAGCTGTAGTGCATTGGTGAAGCCACAAGGTGGAGCTGGAAGGGGGTCCACTAGAAGGATGATTCCAGAGCTGTAGTGCATTGGTGAAGCCACTAGATGGAGCTGGAAGGGGTGTACCAGAAGGATAGTTCCAGATCTGTAGTGCATTGGTGAAGCCACAAGGTGGAGCTGGAAGGGGGTGTACTAGAAGAATAATTCCAGAGCCGTAGTGCATTGGTGAAACCACTAGATGGAGCTGGAAGGGGGTGCACTAGAATAATAATTCCAGAGCTGTAGTGCATTGGTGAAACCACTAGGTGGAGCTGGAAGGGGTGCCCTAGAAGTATAATTCCAGAGCTGTAGTGCATTGGTGAAGCCTCTAGGTGGAGCTGGAAGGAGTTGTACTAGAAGAATAATTCCATAGCCGTAGTGCATTGGTGAAACCACTAGGTGGAGCTGGAAGGGGGTGTACTAGAAGAAGAATTCCAGAGCTGTAGTGCATTGGTGAAGCCACTAGGTGGAGCTGGAAGGGGGTGTACTAGAAGAATAATTCCAGAGCTGTAGTGCATTGGTGAAGCCACTAGGTGGAGCTGGAAGGGGTGCCCTAGAAGTATAATTCCAGAGCTGTAGTGCATTGGTGAAGGCACTAGATGGAGCTGGAAGGGGTTGTACAAGAAGAATAATTCCAGAGCTGTAGTGCATTGGTGAAACCACTAGGTGGAGCTGGAAGGGGTGCCCTAGAAGTATAATTCCAGAGCTGTAGTGCATTGGTGAAGGCACTAGATGGAGCTGGAAGGGGTTGTACTAGAAGAATAATTCCAGAGCTGTAGTGCATTGGTGAAACCACTAGGTGGAGCTGGAAGGGGTGCCCTAGAAGTATAATTCCAGAGCTGTAGTGCATTGGTGAAGCCACTAGGTGGAGCTGTATGGGGGTATACTAGAAGAATAGTAGGTGGAACTGTAGTGCACAGAAGAAAGCACCAGAGGAGGCAGTGGGACAGGAATGATTCCACTAGGAAGCACTCTAGTGAATATGTGAGGCTGTAGTGCGCAGGTGAAACGACCAGGAGAATCTGAGCTACAGAAAGAAGGCCTGTCCAGGTGGACATTCATTTAATACGTGACCTCCTGGGAGACCATTCCATTTAATTGAGCCACAGTGCAAAAGGAATACTTATGTAGACTAGAAGTGGTGTAGTACTGACTTACTACCACTAGGTGGATCTGCATAACAGTGGGCGTGCCCCAGGACAACAACGAGGTTGCAAGGTGTGTAGTATTGTTTTGATACCAGGAGGTGGCGCTCTGTTGCAGAAAGTTTGTGCAGGAAGTGAGGAGCAATGTAAGGAATAGATAACAATGAAATGTCACTGGTCGGAGTTACACTGCCAAGCATGTGTGTCTGCAGAACAAGGCGCGTGGCGGAGTAGAAATATATTACTATTCAATAGAAAGATAATACCAGTAGCCAGATGGGCAACGCCCATTGGGCTCAAAGGGCTTCAGCCCCCCCCCTTGTCGTTTGTATCAGCCCGGCTGAGACAGCTTCCCAGGCACACACACAGCCGCACCCGAGTACTTCACAGGTCTTTAAAAGACCATTTACTTGCTAACTAGGCTTTATTGTGTTTTCACCCCTTCTTAGTGCCCCTGCATCTCCACTCTGCATATTGCTGGAAGAATCAGCCCCCCCCCCCACCGAAATTTTTAGTAGCCCCTCCAGAAATGTGGCTCTAGTTGCACCTCTGCCGGTAGCTGGGTCGCCATATGGCATTTCCTTCCTTTAGATGGTGATGCAGCCCAGAGGTCCAAATAATAAAGCATTGTGGGAATGGTGGGTGCAGTAAATGCATAATTTCACTAGACAGAACTGCAAAGTGGCGGTGTGACCTCTGGGGCGTTTGGAGGATTTTGGAGGAGAAATGGGGTGCGGTGATCAGGCAACCCCAAGAGGTGGATGCTACAGAATAGGGGCCATAGCCCCAAGTGGAAATTGTGAGGTTTGGAGTATGGTGCTGGCAGCGGGTGCAGTACCAGGTTTGTTACACCAAGATGGAGCCGCCGTACACAGAAGCAACAAGTCAATGGAGCTGCAAATGTTGTGGTATGGGCCGACACTGCAAACTGTGCAATCCCTGGTGTCACCTCGGTGCAGACACACTACCACTAGGTTGCAAAGCATTGGCACCAGGTAACTCTGCGAGAGGGCACTGTATAAAGAGGGCGACGCAGGGTTGCATTTCAGTGCAAAATTGAGACCAACAAGGGGAATTCACAAGAAAGTTGAGGGACTTGTATATTATAGGTCTGGGACCCCTTCCCGTTGTTGGTTTCCCTGCCGGCACTCTGTACCAATGGCAAAGTTGCAACCAACACAAATGGGTACGGCAGCTATCGATAGGATACAAGTTACAGTATTACTACCCTTAACCCCTCCTCATGACAAGCTGAGCTCGTCATAACTGCCCCGGCCCTCCCATGCGCAGCTAATACCCCGCCTGTGCGGGCGTTCTAAAGTTGTGAACGGAGTCGTGACGAGCCCAGCTTGTCATGAGCACAGCTCCACTGTGCAGCACACCGCGGCGCGTGGCCGCCCCCCCACACCGCTGGGGAATTAGCCCCGCATGGATGGGGTTAAACAGACATATGGAAGTCCAACTAGGACATTCACAGAGAAGGGAAGGTCATCCTTATGGAAGTGGGAGCCTCACACACAAAATTGTGTCATGCTTCATCATCGGCAACCTCTTCACGCCCTGGTAGGGTTATACCACCAGGGTGGACTCGACCTCCTGTTGGACTCGGCGCAGGAGGGAATTCTTAGATAAAAATTACTGGATTTAAGAGGGATCCAGAGGGTTAAAAATAACTTATGGTTCCCGGCAGTTCCCCTTTATTAGTGGGAACTATAGGTAAGATTAAAAACAAACAGGACGGTTGTTGAGGGCAATGGCTCACACCGTTTCAGGAGCTAGCCCGACATGTTTCTGCCCACATTAGAAGCCCAAACTGGTTTGGGGCATTCTTCAGACCCAGGGATCCCAAACCACCTCCTAAAGGCCACTATGTCTAAGACTTTATTTACAGGTGAATAAAGAAAGGAAACTTAACCCTTTCCGTGCTCATGACGAGTCCAGCTCGTCATGCTGCTCGGTGGTCGTGTGCTCATGACGAGCTGGACTTGTCATGCTGCCGCGGCGCCTCCCACGCACGGTGAATTCCCCGCCCGTGCGGGCGTTCTAAAGGAGTGGGCGGAGTCATGACGAGTCCAGCTCGTCATGAGCACAGTTTCACTGTGCAGCATGATGAGCTGGACTCGTCATGAGTACCGCGGCGCTGTACGCGGCTCCTCCCCCCCCCCCCCCACACCGCGGGAGAACTAGCCCCGTGTGGAAGGGGTTAATGAAAAACTTAAGTATATACTCAAATGACTCCTACTTGAGGTACAACAAGCTATTGGCTCTAAACTCTAGGGAATACCAATTTCCTGGTCAGAGAGTGAGAGGATGTCCTTTGTAGTCACACATTCGTCAAAAGGCACATCGTGCCCTAGTACCTACAATCAGGCCCCTCTCTGCCGCTGGTACCTACAGTTCCCACTAATAAAGGTGAACTGCTCAGGAACCATGGGGTATTTTTAACTCACTGATCTGGATTCCTCCTGATGTCCAGTAGTTTTGTATCTAAGATCTCCCTCCTGCACCGAGTCTAACCGGAGGTCGAGTCCGCCCTGGTCGTACTGCCCGACGAGGGTGGGGAGAGGTTGCCGAAGATGATGCAGGACACAATTTTGTGTGTGAGGCCTCCTCTTCCATAAAGATGGCCTTCCCTTCTCTCTGCACCCGCACAGGAACTCTGTGAATGTCCTAGTTGGACTTCCGTATGTCTGTTTAAGGGTAGTAATACTGTAACTTATATCCTTCCCGTAGCTGCCGTATCTATTTGTGTTGGTTGTGTATTTATAGGGGGGCGTACAGCGGCTTTCCTCCTCTCTCTTATGTGTTATGAGATGTGTAAAGTCACAAGCATCAGAAGGTAGCAGTATGGCAGTGTCGGAGTTCAGTGAGGCAGTGGAAACTGGGAGCAATTTTAGCAAAATGAGTATTTTTATTGAATGTCCAACATGTGTCGGATGCAGAGGTGATTTGATTTGATTCCGGCTGACAGAAGTTTCCGGGTGGGGTTGGGGATGCTGCTTGAGGGGTGGCAGAAGATAAATGTTTATTCACAAATCGTCTTATTGTTTTGAACTTTCGTTTTCTGTTTTGAGTGTCCTTTAATTGCACCAGAAAGTTGTGTTCCATACAGTTGGCAGTGCGCTTCCAAACTTCTTCTAAAGCATTCATTCTTTATTCTTCGTGTTGCTGGGCTAGTTAAGAGGGCTGTGGTGACTCCGCTGCCACAGCGCGTTGTGCCTAATCAACTGAACCCTAAAAACAATTTTTATGGAGCGCTCGCTCTTCTAGACCTTTTTGTTTTTGATCAGTGGGCTTAGAGACCGCCCATTGCTTACTATTGGCTGGCTTTGTTGTTGCTCTCATTTGCTTGCTTCTTATTGGTCAGCTGCTGAAGGCGTCCTTCCTTTTTGTGTGTTGGTCTCTCCTCCAGTGCATTGACACATTGCTTGTGTCCTTCCACTGCTTATTTTTGTAGTCACTATTTTGTTCTTTGTATTAACCACTCTACTTGAGTGTGTGTTTTTTTTTGTCTGGCTCTCTCATGTACTTCTACCCATTCCACTGTCTCCTTGCCCCCACCTGTACTTCCTCCTTCTTTTGTTGCCCGTGTTGCTTGCCCCCACCCGCCCCACTTCATTCTGTTAATGCCCATGTTTCTTGCTACCGCTACCCATCTGCCTTCCATCTGTTGTCAGGGTACCCCTCCCCCTGCCATATATTAACAAGCATTTGCAATGCAATAGGTCTCGCAATTGCAAGATGTTGAGCTATTGGCATTGTAAATGACAATGCCGTTTATTTGTGTTTAAAAAACATACATTAATAAAAGGCGTTGTCATTTACAATACTGATAGGTCAAAGTTTCTAAAATGCGAGACTTATTGCATCGTAAATGCTCGTTTTTTACACATTCACTATAGGCCACACCCCTTTCTTTAGACACGGCTCGTCTAAAGAAAGGTCTGGTGCCGCTATTAAAGTGAAAGCGCGGTATGGGGCACTTATACCAAAAAAAGCATTTGTTCGTCAAGTTGACATATGCTTTTTTTTTTTTTAAGCGCCCTGTAAAAGCGTGCATGACGCGCTTAATGTTGCAGGAAAACATTTAGTGTCTGCAGTAGGAGAAACCATTAAAGAAAATAGTGCTTACAGACTAAATAAAATGTACTGTGTAACAACCAAAGTAAAAGGGCCAGTCCTCATGGGAGGTTACAAATGAAGACAAGGCGGTAATAAGAAGAAACTAACAATCCTATTAACGAATCAGGAGCCAGCATTTACGAAAGACAATGACCAATGCTAATGACAAATATGGCCAGAGAGTGGGCGGGGCTTCAAGTCCATAGTCCAATACAGCATGGCTCGCAGGGCATGCACTGCCCAGGCTCGACCTAAAAAGAGAAGAAGCGCTGTGATGCCGCCACTGCTGGAAGCACAAGCGCTTTTTTCTTTTCTCCGCTTGCCCTCCATTAAGACCTACCTCTTCCTGTGGCCTAATTTTGTCTTTTTATGTTCACTTTTTCATTTGCTGCTTCGCCCAGTTTCTTAGCCACCATGCCTTTCCGATGCTAGCGCCGGGACGCCTCTTTGCTGAGGCAGCTGTTGCGCTTTATAAGCTTAGTTAACATAACATAACACGTTGCCTCCCACCAGCACTAGTTCCAGCCGCGTCTTAGTGTTTTTTTGTTGTTGTTGTAACTTTCCGCCATCATGCGCAGTAACTGCGCTGCTGTACAATATGGCTAAAACATTGATAACGGCAGTACCTCGTGCAGGTGAGACTTGATGGCTTTGCCATTGCTTGTTCTCGTGGCTGGTAGCCAGTCTTTCATTGAGGCTGTTATGAATTCAACTTACACTTTCAGATAATGGATGAATACACATTTATATGGCGCAACAGCTGCCCTGCAAGGACAAGTCAGCACTGTGTAAGCAGGGCAGAAACTTAAACAGACACTGTTTTCGAACAAAGTTCAGAAAGAATGTCACAGAGGGAGAGCGGTAAGGAAGGGAAACAAAGAGCGTCCTCCCTTTCTGGTACTAACAACCGTAGAGTTTTTACCTGAATCTATCGATCAAATAGTTGGGGCTTACGGAAACATCTTCCAGCAGGGAGTGATTGGCTGCTGACGAGGAATATTAAGTAAGAACCTGGCTGCGGCATTTTATACCACCTGGAGCCGACGAGCCGTGTAGTGTGGAAGACTATGTAACGGATCACTTGTATAGCTTAGCGGTGAGCAGGGTCAACTTTCAGGATTTATTTCAAGGAACATTATAGAGAGAAGCGAGTAGCAATCACTGTCGCAATTTGTGGGCGAAAAGAGAGCTCGCTATCAAATGTAACTCCTAAATTCCTTGCGTAATTAGACGTAGTGGGTGTTTTTCCCAGGCTCTTTCAGCCACCAGTCACTGGACTGTAATGACTCAGAACTTTTAAACGCTGCTTAATTTGTGAGAAAGTAAGTGCGGGGGCACTTATTAGGTGACTACTGCAGGTTACACTACCCATTGCCCCTGCCAGCGTTGCCAATAACAATTCCAACACAACTACTAATTTTCGCAGTCCTCCAAGTGTGACATTTCAGACTTTTCCATTCCCCCAAAGCTATAGGAATGACTTGGGAGGCATGTATTACTCCTATTTAAGATATATTAGATTAACAAACAACTTTTTGTTGTGCTTGTCTCTAAATTACTGAAACGGCGCCACCATGTGGCAGATTATCATAAATGCTGGTGTTGACAATTAAGTGCTGGTGCTGAGCACCTGAGACAACAGGCTCAAGTTAAGCACTGCTTCTAAAAAACAGAATTTCAGTTTTGTCCAATTGTAGCATCAAACATCTTTTATTCACTCAGTCTGATGAGACAAGCTTTAAATGTTTCTTGTAACTGATCGGTAGTTTTTTAGAAAGAGAGCATGAGCTGTGTGTCATCGGCATATGACCTTAATGCAAAACAACTTGATCATAGCTGTGAGAGGGGCCATGTAAACATTAAACAAAACAGAGCCCTGTGGGACACAGTGCCCCGATGTCTTAGTGGAGGAAGAGAAAAGGGGAGATAAACCGCAAAACCTCCTGGTATCCCTCAGATAAGAAAGACTGACACCAGTGCAATGCAAGATTAAAAAAAGAATGGGCTGCCAGTGTTTCTATGCATTCCTATGCATTTATGACATATTTATATATCAAGAGGGCAGTGACAAGGATATGCTCATTTGAGGTAATGTTCTTGTTCTCTTGTGTGGAATGTTAATCACAACTGGGTGGGTGATGACGGGGGGGGGGCGGAGCCCACCTAAGTATGAGTAGTTATCAGAGAGGGAAATGGGGGGTTGTGTGTACAGTGCACTCTAGAGGTTGGTACCAAGACGATGACACTAGGTGGCGATAGAGTGCAGGCCCTATGTGAATAGACACCAGAGGGAGACTGGAGAAGAAGTCACAGTAGAGCAGTGGCTGCTGGCAGGGAACGGGGGTGGTGGTTGGAAAAAACAAAGCAACAAAAAAACACTTACCTTTCTGCAGCAGGGGTGGCCTTAGGCATGTGCAAGCTGTGCTCCTGCACAGGGCCACCAAACCCCAGGGGCCGCCATGCCAATATATATCCTTAATATAATAATCCTCTGAGGATGGATACATATTTGTGTGGCGGCCCCTGGCACCTTCTCTCGTCATTTCTTCTCCTCCAGGCAAGTCCGGATCCAGGAAGCACCCAGGCTCCCCTAAGCCAATCACATGGCTGCAATGCAGCATTGGGATTGGTGTGCGCAGGGCCGTTTGTAGGTGTTTTGCCGCCCTAGGCAAGAATTGAAAAATGCCGCCCCCTCCCTTTTTCTCCTAATTTGCTCAATTTCTTCGCTGTTTGCTTTCAAATGTTAAAAAAATTCCCCCTTTTGCCGTCAGATGGGGACTGGGGGCCTGGGCATGTTCCCCCACCAGCAGGGCACAAGTCCTTAAAAAAGAAGTGGGGGGGACTAACCAGGTTAGGCAGTATGCAGGTGAAATCATGATGCGTGCCATCACAGCGCATGTTGCCACAACGCGTGACATTGCACGTGACATCACAGGAAGCGACCTCACTGGAAGTGGCATCACAAGAAGTGACGTCAGATATTGAGACCTCGCTCATCTTTATCAGCTGTAGCACGAGTACATTTAAGCTCATTATGAGATTTAACAAATGAGATTTGGCGTTGGGGTTATGCCAAAAAGGTCGCGCAATCCCGACGCAAAATCTGGGCCTCAACTGATACATGAATTTTTTTAAACCCTGCCACAAAGAAATTGGCAACAAGGAGAAGCATGGTAGTAGATCTGTTATGCTTAATTGGTTGTAATGTCTACATTTTAATCTATTTGATTGAGTTAAGGCATCTGCTGTGAAGGTGCCCAATAAATCATAAGAATAATGGTGAGATAACTATGGTAATTAATGCACTTGCTGGAGAGATCTGTGTTTTGTGAAGTCCCAGATTTGAATCCATGCAGTAGAGAAGGTAAATGTGTCTCCTGCAAAGCGCATCATCTAACACGCAGAGGACAGATTTTTATTTTATGTAGATAGTAAAGTGGGTTACTGCTTTTAACACAAATTGTAATCCTTCTAAACGACCAGTGAGGTATGAAGGACGTGACTCCTACACCTTGTAACCCACACTGTCTCATGTAACTCATCTTGTACATTGATTTAAACATGTACATGATTTATTGTCCATGTATAATGTGTATGTTACGTAAAGGGCTCTGACACCCTGCATTGGGTTGCATAGGGCTGTAAATGAAATAAAATAGTGCTATTAAAATTGTTATTTGTGTTAATATGGGTCAGACCAACACACCTGACATTCTTACAGTGCAGGCATTTCTTATATACACTGAACAAAGGCAAAAGTTGCCTCTCTTTAAATACTTGTGAAGAGATAACAAGCTGTGTGCCTTTGTTTCCCCTCCACGGCATTTATATTTAAGTGTGGGGTTCCAGGCCGCCTCCAGTCAGGATATTCAAACTAAAGCAGGCCTGATGGGCCCTTAACTTCGGCCCAGCTGGGGGTGAATAAAGGCTCCCTTGCTGCCCACATGGTGCTTGGGGGAACCGAAATCAGACACCAAGCAGCTGCTGAACGTGTCCCTGTGTCTGAAAATTACACCGGGACACGTTCAGCATATTTCTGTGGGGCTCAACTTCTTGGCAGTGGGGACGGCGTCCACCCTGTGAAAAGAGTGGGTGTATGCCGTCTACCTGCGTGTAACCCCAACTTGTGCCTGGGTTTGCGATGGTCACAGGAGTGACGATCGTGTTCTAGAGGGTACAAGTGGTGACGCCTGGGTTAGCCATGGTCACAGGAGTGGCGATCGTGTTCTAGAGGGTACAAGCGGTGACGCCTGGGTTGGCCATGGTCACAGGAGTGGTGATCGTGTTCTAGAGGGTGCAAGCAGTGATGCCTGGGTTTGTGATGCTCACAGGAGGGGTGATTGTGTTCTAGAGGGTACAAGCGGTGACGCCTGGGTTGGCCATGGTCACAGGAGTGGTGATCGTGTTCTAGAGGGTGCAAGCAGTGATGCCTGGGTTTGTGATGCTCACAGGAGGGGTGATTGTGTTCTAGAGGGTGCAAGCGGTGACGCCTGGGTTAGCCATGGTCACAGGAATGGCGATCGTGTTCTAGAGGGTACAAGCGGTGACGCCTCTGTTGGCTATGGTCACAGGAGTGGTGATCGTGTTCTAGAGGGTGCAAGCAGTGATGCCTGGGTTTGTGATGCTCACAGGAGGGGTGATCGTGTTCTAGAGGGTGCAAGCAGTGACGCCTGGGTTGGCCATGGTCACAGGAGTGGTGATCGTGTTCTAGAGGGTACAAGCGGTGACGCCTCTGTTGGCTATGGTCACAGGAGTGGTGATCGTGTTCTAGAGGGTGCAAGCAGTGATGCCTGGGTTTGTGATGCTCACAGGAGGGGTGATCGTGTTCTAGAGGGTGCAAGCAGTGACGCCTGGGTTGGCCATGGTCACAGGAGTGGTGATCGTGTTCTAGAGGGTGCAAGCAGTGATGCCTGGGTTTGTGATGCTCACAGGAGTGGTGATTGTGTTCTAGAGAGACAACCGGTGACGCCTGGGTTTGCGATGCTCACAGGAATGGCATTTGTGTTCTAGAGGATATAAGCTGTAACGCCTGGGTTGGCTATGGTCACAGGAGTGGCGTTCGTGTTCTAGAGGGTACAAGCGGTGACGCCTAGGTTGGCTATGGTCACAGGAGTGGCGATTGTGTTCTAGAGGGTACAAGCGGTGACGCCTGGGTTGGCCATGGTCACAGGGGTGGCAATCGTGTTCTAGAGGGTACAAGCAGTGACGCCTGGGTTGGCCATGGTCACCGGAGTGGCGATCATGTTCTAGAGGGTAAAAGCGGTGACACCTGCGTTTCTGATGCTCCCAAGAGTGGTGGCCATGTTCTAGATTGTACAAGCAATGTTGCCTGGGTTTGTGATGCTCCCAAGAGTGGTGATTGTGTTCTAGAGCTTAAAAGCGGTGATGCCTGAGTTTCTGATGCTTACAGGAGTGGGGATCGTGTTCTAGATGGTACAAGCGGTGACGCTTGGGTTTGTGATGTTCACAGGAGTGGCGATCATGTTCTGAAGGGTAAAAGTGGTGACATGTGGGTTTGTGATGCTCACTGGAGTGGTGATCGTGTTCTAGAGGGTACAAGCGATGACGCCTGAGAGTGGCTATCATGTTCTGAAGGGTAAAAGTGGTGACGCCTAGGTTTGCGATGCTTACAGGAGTGGCGATCATGTTCGAGAGGGTCCAAGTGATGATGCCTGGATTTGCGATGCTTACAGGAATGGCGATCATGTTGTAGAGGGTACAAGCGGTGTCGCCTGGGTTTGCGATGCTCACAGGAGTGGCGATCGTGTTCTAGAGGGTACAAGCAGTGACGCCAGGGTTTGCAATGCTCACAGGAGTGGTGATCGTGTTCTAGAGGGTACAAGCGGTGACACCTGGGTTGGCTATGGTCACAGGAGTGGTGATCGTGTTCTAGAGGGTACAAGCGGTGTCGCCTGGGTTTGCGATCCTCACAGGAGTGGCGATAGTGTTCTAGAGGGTACAAGCGGTGACACCTGGGTTGGCCATGGTCACAGGAGTGGTGATCGTGTTCTGAAGGGTAAAAGTGGTGACGCCTGGGTTTTCTGATGCTTACAGGAGTGGCGATCATGTTATAGAGGGTACAAGTGGTGACGCCTGGGTTTCCGATGCTCCCAAGAGTTGTGACCATGTTCTAGAGTGTACAAGCGATGTTGCCTTGGTTCGTGATGCTCCCAAGAGTGGAGATTGTGTACTAGAGCTTACAAGCAGTGATGCCTGAGTTTCTGATGCTTACAGGAGTGGCGATCGTGTTCTAGATGGTACAAGCGGTGACACTTTGGTTTGTGATGTTCACAGGAGTGATGATCATGTTCTGAAGGGTAAATGTGGTGACGCTTGTGTTTGTGATGCTTACAGGAGTGGCGATCATGTTGTAGAGGGTCCAAGTAGTGATGCCTGGGTTTGTGATGCTCACAGGAGTGGCGATCCTGTTCTAGAGGGTACAAACGGTGACTCCTGGGTTTGTGATGCTCACAGGAGTGGCTATCGTGTTCTAGAGGGTACAAGTGGCGATGCCTGAGTTTATGGTACAGATAAGAGTGATTTGTTGGTTTATGATGCTAACAGGAGCCATGCTTGCTGTCTAGAGGAGTGACCCTCTTGGTTTGCAGTACTAATATGAGCGACGCTTGGGTTTCAGATGTTAACAGGAGCAACGCTTATGTTCGCAGTGCTAGAGCGACGCTTGGGCTCTAGAGGGAAACAAGAGCCAAGTCTTGTTTAGCGATGCAAACATGAGCGGTTCTTGCATTTCACGTGTTAACAGGGCTTTAAGTGGCCTGGGCCACCCGGTGCTCAGCACCGGCAGTTCTTAAAAGCAGCTGTCAAGAAGGGTCCCTATTGGGCTCTCCATTTTTACCCTCATGGTAAAAAAAAACGTATCGCTGCAATAGTACAACCCGTCACTGCCTTTGATGTAACTTCAAAGAGACTCGTTTTTCAGTTTTATGTACTTGGAGTGCTTTAAATGAGCACCAGTTACATTACACAAGGGTATATTCGTTTATTGAATCACAGTACGTTGATTGCACCACGGTGAGGCTCGAACCTGCTTTCTCAGCTCGAAGGTCGGCTGCTCTAGCCTTAGGCCACAACCTCGCTCACAAGAGTATCATTTTCAGTATTATATACAACGAAGAGATAGTTGTTGCTTATTTATCTCTTGCACCCTACAACCATTGACAGAAAACATTAGTCCTGGCTTGTTGTAGGTGTAATGTTACTTGTATTTATTTATTTATTTATTTATAACGTATTATATAGCACGAACATGATATCGGAGCGCTTTACAATCTTATATCTGGATGCAATGACAGAAGCAGCAAAATAAAAAAAACACACAAGATGATGGACGGAATGTTGCACATTGGCAAAACATTCACCCCCCCCAGTCACAGATCTGGGTTTAATCCATCTTTATTTTGCTCACCAAGCCACCCCAGTTCAGACATGGCCATATGCAAATCAGTCTGACCCTGTGCCTCATGGGAACAGTCCAGCCCGAACTGCCAAGCCATGTCTTCCCTGGACCGGAATCAAGCATCCTAGGACCGGTTTCTGGCTATCAGCCGTCTTCAGCCAGGATAGCTTGACTCCAGTGGCTTAGTGAGCAGGGGACCCACGTCTGGGCATACCCTTACCACATAGGGTGAACAGCAAAACACAGAAGATTATGGATGGAATGTTGCACAATGGCAAAGCATTCACCCCCAGTCACAGATCTGGGTTTAATCCATCGTTATTTTGCTCACCAAGCCACCCCAGTTCAGACATGGCCAAGCAGCAAAATACCAGTGGGGCTGCATACTATGCTAAGCACAGACTTTTAGCCCAAGTGTTTTAAGGCACGCCCTTAATTGCAGCAGCCACGCCCCTATGAGAGACCCCCCAGTTTTTTTTATCCCACTTCAAGCCCTGCGTGTTACCAGGGATCAGCAGAGCGCTTCTTCAGCCAGCAAGCAGTATGGATGAGCAGTGCTTGTTTGCTGTTAGTCATTCTCAGCTAGAATTGAAAATATGGCTTTGGGAGGTGAGAGAATAAGGCTTTTTCCAGAAGTCCTGTGGGCCGATAGCTCGATGGCTGCTATTGTGCTTGGGGTCTGGGGGAAGAGCTTGCAGGAGCTTGCGAACCCCACTAGCAGTGATGAATACCTTTCCCACTGGGCGGCTGGAGTGAAGCTTGGGGAGCGGACCCTTAGCCCCCCCTTTGTATGTCTGTCCTTGCTGGGTTGAATCTGAGGGTGCTTGAGGGGTAACTGGAGCTTCGATGAGTCAGGGTGAACCGCATGGACCTACTGTCTCGTGATCAGTCAACAGGGCCTATCCAAAGTCTGTTCACCTATGAAAAACATGTTCAAGAGGGCAGACCTGCCAATGAGAAGATGTTGTGCCGAGGGAGAGGACTCTACGGGATATCTGTTGACCAAGGAGAAACCTGGTACTAAGCACATAACAGCGAATGAGGAGATGTATTGAGGGTGTATTGACCAATAAGAAGAGATGCTACTCAGTCCAAAATGGCAATGAGAAAGTTGTGTCCTGAGGATACAGTGGCCAATTGGGAGACTCCTATAGGGTGAACTGACCAATGAGAAGGGTTGAAAAGGAAGGTGTCATGGCAGGTGAGGAGTTTTCCTGCTTGTGTAAGGACCAATGGGAATATGCGTGGATGGCACTCTTTCTAATGACAGTGTCAAGGTGGCCCCCTTGTAACAACCCAGTGCACCTCAGGTTGATTGCGAAGCCAGGGAGGAGTTGTCCAGTGCCTGCTGTAGACCTTATGCGTGCCCACCTCACCAGACAATCCGCACCCCTGTGCTTTTAGACACCGGCTCTGCAGCAGCCCTGAAAGCTGGAGAACAGAGATGCATGCGATATCTACGTTCATTGTTATTTCATGGAAAGGACTTTAGAGAGCACTTGTTTTTCCTGGTTTTTTTTCTTTTTAGGTCTAACCTAACACAGTGCGCATGTGCTGCTCTAGGAGATGACCTTTTGGAATCGGTCTGCACTTTTCTAACACTCGTGCCTGTGGCGGCATCCACCTTGCGGGAGCGAGCAGCGGCACACAGGGGCCATCTGTTTCTAATTAGCGTGGCTGCGTAGTCGCTTTCACTTTCTTGCCTGTCTCCCGATCGCTTTCACTTTTGTGCCTTATACAAAAACGTGCTCTGCTGATGGCATTATTATTTTTTTTAAACACAGACGGCAGTCATTTATTTTTTAATTATAAACACCGACGGCATTCATGTATTTTTTAATTAACAATAAATAGATATTATCTCAATTGCCTCGGCCAAATAAAGCAAATCACTTACACATGGGGAGACTCGATGCCGAGACCCCTCACATGCCCGTTGCCACTGCCCAATGCCCAGCCATAACAACCAGTGCAACTGGAGCCGTAGGAGAAGGAGCCAGCACTACCGAGCACCATGGTACGATGTAAATCTGGGATCCTAGTTTGGCATACTGCATTTCACCACGAAGGGAGACGGGAAGCAACAAGGCACCGACTAAAACTAAATTATGACACCGGGGACAGCTGTGTATACTTCTGTAAGAAACAAAACGTCAATACAGGTCCTCTGCATTTTATAACAATCACAACACTTCGGCGGGAGGTGAAGAATCAGCATGGACATAAACATAGAACAATGGCATGAAACTTTGAACCTTCCCGCACCTCGTGTCAGGAGAGGTTGCAGTCAGGTGGGAGAATAGGGACGTTCACTGGAAAGATATGAGCCATCTGTTAATAATGATGCTCTCTCTAAGAATAGATGATCGTAAAAGTATACCACTAGCGATACCAAACCCACTCCAACATGCAACACCACTCAAGTAGTTCTAAGAGGGCCAATACATATGTAGCAATTGCACAAGGCACACCAGTCACTCTATTAGGTTTCCGGAGATAGTACCTTTCAAGGCTCCCTTTGAATTCAGTGCATCATTTCGGACCCGCCGTTTCCATAGGGCTTTTCCCACTCTTTTGGAAGTAGACTGTACTATCAGTCTCATGCAATTGGTCAGAAGTGTGTTGACGTTACCTATTGTGATTCGCCCAGTAACTTTAACATCTGTCGTCACTCGAAGCGCATTCAATAGATTGAAATTAATTGCCTTTAAAGAGTTTGTGACAGTATTTCTGTTGCATACAGGTGGAAGTATGTGGGAAATTACATTGTGTGTGATCGCGTGTGTAGATAGATAATCGTGCTCATGCATATTCATGTCTCGTGTTTGTGTATACGTGTGCACATATATATTGCTGTACTTGGGATATAAATATATTATGGAATGCAAACAGAGCCAGTACATACGACCGTCTGCCCCTGTGATACCTCACTGACAACAGCTGGACCACCACAGACTCAGGTGCAGAACAATGGCCTTGGTCCGACAGAGGGTGTGGTTGAGGGAGTGACCCTCTTTTAATCAAAATCCTGTGTCTGCTCTTACAATCGGGATGCGTTAGTGATGACCTACATCAGCACTGCCATAACCTACTATGTAGCAATTGTATAGCTCTTCAATCCCTGGCGGCAGAACACACAGAATAATTTACTGCATGGCTAAACACTTATAAGGTCCCAAAGGCAAGACCTATTGGCTATGCCAATGCTTGTTTTTGCTAGTCTTGGCTGGAAACCCTCCGTTTGTCGGTAAGGTCCTACCAGGATTCACACCTCTTAATGCAGCAGGCTTGTACCTGGTGACCTAATGTACTACTGTCACTTGTGAAGTGTGTGTTGGCCAATGAGTACTCTGTAAACTGCCCAGGGTTGATATGTGTGATGATGAAAGAGATGGTGTTTTATCACAATGAGGCAAGACACGAGGCCGTGATCACTAAATTCCTAGGTCACACCTTCCTCCCTTGCCCCACCCCACCTCATTCAACCCACATAAGCTGCTCACAACCAGCTCCCACCTCAGTGCCCACCCCTCTAAGGCCCTGGTTCTGTAAGCCCAGTCCCACCTCAAGCTACAGCCAGTGCACCCCACCCCCATGTTTACTCCTACCCCTAAGCCCTCCCTCCCTCCTTCTATACCTGGGTCCCCTAACCCACAAGTTCACTCTCCATCCCTGCCTTGGGCCACCACCAGATCATCTCCCCCATCGACCCCTACGTATACCCCGCCTGCCTCTCTCCTCCTTTACAAAGCCCCCCATCCTTCCGCATCATCACAAGAGGACAAAGGACCAGCAGCAAAGCTACCCCTCCTCAGCACCAGAGCCATGAGTGAGAACTGTCACAGCATGGTTCAGCTGCTGTCAGAATCAGCACCAGCCCTCCCTTCCATCACACACTCCTGTCTTAGCAAGAACCCTGCATCCCTGCGCCATAAAGCCGGTCCACCTGACGACAGCATCATCACAAATTAAATGAATTCGTACTTGTATAGCGCACTTATACCCTGAGGTGTCTTGGCGCTGTATTCATACCGCTGTGGGACCCTTCCTGGCTTTTCCCTGTGAAATGTCCACTCCTGGGCACCCCCAGGGTGAAGCCAGGCATCCCAGCGCTGTTGGGGCCGTTGTGGGGATTAAGCAAGCTATTGCCCAGAGTTGCAGAGTGGGACCCAGTAGGCACCGAGACGAGAATTATCAGGTCCGAGGAAATTGACCCCAAGACCCGCTGAGGCGGTAATTGAACCCTGGTCCCGGGCCAGACCTCTGCATCAGGGTCTGCCGCTCTAACCATTGAGCCACGCTTCTCCAACACCCTATGGGCCAGACTCAAGGTGGCCTAGGAGTTATTCACATGAAACCTTTACAAATATGTCTCAACAGAGACTTCCATGTGAACAACTGTGAATCCGTGCTGGTAAGATGCCACCACACTCCAACCTTCACTTGTTTCTTTCTTGGTCTGTGGACCACTTCCCAGCAATGCAAGATGTAAGGACACCTTACTAGATGCAGTGATTGCGACACTACTAACCCACCCAACCTACACGTGCTACGAGACGTCAACACTTGGTTTGACAAGAGTATTTAACAACAACCACTGCCGCCATGTCCAAGCTTGAGACCTTCAGCCTCCAACAAATCGAATCAGGCCCCGCCCACTCCACCGGTCACGCACGGGACGTCACACACGCCCCTCCTCCAAGGCAGTCCTTGAAGAGTGACATCACCTGAAGCGGCCAACGCATCATTAACTTCAGGATCAACCTACCAATTATTAACCACACCCCTAAGACAGTAACTACCATGAAGCACAAATCCACATAAAGGTGCTGGAAAAAACGGGACCTTGCAAAACTCAACTCCCACCTAATATGTGACTGAACGAGGTTGCTTATATGTAACTTTTGTATATGTTTACAAAATGAAAAATAAAGTTTAAAAAAATGTTTAAAAAAATGCGACGTCAGGAGGTACCCACCTTCTTCCACTGGATCTCTGCTGAACTCTGGGAAACCAGGTACTTCTGAAGATCACTTTCCGAGTAAGCCATAAGAAGACCACATGGCTTAATGCAAACAAAGATCTGAATAACTTAAATAAACATCCTCAAATTCAAGTGGAGGAAGCCAGGCTTGGAAGTGAAACTAATGCTGCAGCCCTACAACAGAGCCTGCAAAGCAGCCATCAAAGCCACAAAAAGACAAAACCTCTCCACGTGCATGTTTGAAGCCGACTACCCATCAAAGTTTTCTGGCACAGTTCTTTCATCCGGAGGGCCAACACGCAGAGACCTCGTGATCGCAAGCCTTCTCTGACCAAATCTCCATGGAGCTGATCTAAAAAGGTGAAAAGATAGAAAACCTGCTGGAGAAACCTGATCAACACTCCTCTTACGCATACCAGCACCGCTGTGATGAAGCACAACACCAGTCCCACCTTGCACAACATCTGCACGGACAGTACTGAGAAGCAAACTAAACAAGTCCTTAGAAGTCAGATCTTTCTTATCCGAAGTAAAAACCTCTCACATTAGACCACTCTTCAAGAAGAAGAATCTCCGCCCACTGGGTCCAAGAAAATAGAAGTCAAGCTACAACAACCTGTGTGTAAGTAAATGCCTCAAAAGAGCTGTTTATACTCAACTCTACTGAGGATAATAATTGGATATCTGATCACCTCTTTGGATTCAAACCAGGTAGAGGCGCAGGGTCACCGTTTGATCCATATGGGATGACCCAAAGATCCTGTGCACAAGCACCGACCAGCTACCATTCTGCTTCTGTACTTATCAGTAGCTTTTGACATTGTTCACCACCAGACTTTACTACACAGATTCCATCATCTTGGAAAATGTGAAAACAAATCCCTAAAATAGATTGTCGTAAATTCACAGATAGACAAAACTTGGTTGTCATACCACCTTTCATACCCGCCCCTCACACCCGACATTGTGGCGTGGCAGGGACCCATCCGCTCTCCTCTCCTGCCCAACATCTGTCTGTCTGTCCGGCCTCCTCATTGGACCTGGTCAGATCCTTCAACCTCGCATGTTACAACTATGAAGGTGAGGGACAAATTATTCTACAAATGGATGGCCCAGAAAACCTCTACAAGTCCAGAGTTGGTGGTCGTTTCCAAGTCTTAGATGCGCTGGTGACGATGAACCCACTCGAGCTCCGCACCACAGCATCGAGAGCTCGTGGCCTGTGGATATTATGCAATACCATCTGTGGACGTATAGGCCAAGGAACGTAATGCCCCATCGACTACATCAAGAGAAGTGAGAAATTGAGGAGTAACCATGGACTCAGGTCTGTCACCGATACCACGTGCCAACGATGTCTCATGGTTCACCTTTTACAGAATGGAAGTGCCGCCACTCACCTTCCCCTACCCCGATACCAGCGACTCTGCAAGCTAGCCTCAGTTTCATGATCTCAAGCTCAACTCTGCCAGTAGCCTGTACCTTGGCACCCTGGCTTCATAACACCCCAAACTCAAGAAACCCAAAACACTGCTTTAGGACTCTCTCCACCTTCACCCCAGAGTACCCAACACCAGTCCTGCAGACACCTCGCTGGCTACCTTCAGCTGAGGTTCAATGTTCAAAGCACTTTGCATCGTCCACCGAGCCCCCACGGAGAAAGATCCATGTCCCTACAGATAAAATGTAAACAATACTAAAGAAACAGGGCACTCTGCCCCCGGCTAGCACCACTGATCACCACCCCACCTTACAATAACAAACCCATGGGAGCCTCCAAGCTCTGCGACTCTCTGCCTCCAGAATCTACATGGAACACTGGGGTGGGCTTCAGATGCTCAAACTGATTATTGGCCAAGTATTCAGTAAGGAAGCAGTGCATATTGTGGGAAAGACTGCTGCTACTGAAACATTGGTAGCTGTGAGTGACATGTGCAGGTTCACTCCAAGAATGACCCCGCCACCATGGCAGATGGGCAGTGCTGCCCATGCCACACCTGCCACATAATAACGCAGCAGCGGGGGGCAGGCCTGCTGGCCAGGCCTCTCCTCGGGATGTTTCAGATGTAGATTTAGCAATCCAGCCAAGTAGGAGCTTTTAAGCTGACTTGTTTTTCAGTGAATTCTGGGGCTTCTTGTGTTTTTTCAATGTTTATTATTTTGATGCCTGGTGAATTACAAATACCAGAATGCGAGGAAAACCTGGTCAAGCAACTCTCGGCCCATACAGCCCTGGGTCCGCCCACCTCTGGATAAAGGGGGGGGTGCCGCTGAAGGGAAATGAATTGCAGAATTCAATGTATGTCAGTATTTCTACCGTGCTCTAGAAACCTAGTTGGCCCACAGTAATTACTGGTGGCTCAGAGTAATTACTGGTGGCTCAGAGTAATTACTGGTGGCCCAGAGGAATTAATGGTGGCCCAGAGTAATTACTGGTGGCCCAGAGTAATTACTGGTGGCCCAGAGTAATTACTGGTGGCTCAGAGTAATTACTGGTGGCTCAGAGTAATTACTGGTGGCCCAGAGTAATTACTGGTGGCTCAGAGTAATTACTGGTGGCCCAGAGTAATTACTGGTGGCCCAGAGTAATTACTGGTGGCTCAGAGTAATTACTGGTGGCTCAGAGTAATTACTGGTGGCCCAGAGTAATTACTGGTGGTTCAGAGTAATTACTGGTGGCTCAGAGTAATTACTGGTGGCCCAGAGGAATTACTGGTGGCTCAGAGCCATTACTGGTGGCCAGAGTCATTACTGGTGGCCAGAGTAATTACTGGTGGCCCAGAGGAATTACTGGTGGCCCAGAGTAATTACTGGTGGCCCAGAGTAATTACTGGTGGCCCAGAGTAATTACTGGTGCCCAGAGTAATTACTGGTGGCTCAGAGCCATTACTGGTGGACAGAGTCATTACTGGTGGCCAGAGTAATTACTGGTACCCAGAGTAATTACTGGTGGCTCAGAGTAATCACTGGTGCCCAGAGTAATTACTGGTGGCATGTTCTTACACGAGTGCATGGCGTGTTCTTACACGAGTGCGCGGCGTGTTCTTACATGAGTGTGCTGTGTGTTCTTACATGAGTGCGTGGTGTGTTCTTACACAAGTGTGCAGCGTGTTCTTATATGAGTGCACTGTGTGGTGAATTCTTACACAAGTGTGCTGTGTGGTGAGTTCTTGCATGATTGTGCGGTGTGGTATGTTCTTCCTAAAGTGCGCAGTGTGCTGTGTTCTTCCACGAGTGCAGGGTGTGGTGTGTTCTTCCACGAGTGCGCATTGTGGTGTATTCCTACACGTGTGCGCGCTGTGGTGAGTTCTTACACAAGTGTGCTGTGTGTTATTGCACAAGTCTGCACTGTGGTGTGTTCTTGCACGAGTGCACAGTGTAGTGTGTTCTTGCATGAGTGCGCGGTGTGGTGTTCTTCAATGAGTGCGCGGTGTGGTGAGTTCTTACATGAGTGTGCTTTGTGGTAAGTTCTTGCACGAGTGTGCGGTGTGGTGTGTTCTTACACGAGTGCCCGTGTGGTGTATTCTTCTAGGAGCACGAGGTGTGGTGTGTTCTTCCACGAATGCATGGTGTGGTGTGCTCCTACAGAAGTGCACATTGTGTTGAGTTCTTGCACAAGTGTGCAGTGTGTTGTGTTCTTCCACCAGTCCACGGTGTGGTGTGTTCTTCCACGAGTGCGCGGTGTGGTGTGTTCTTACACAAGTGTGCAGTGTGGTGAGTTTGTACACAATTGCACTGTGTAATGAGTTTTTACACTAGTCCGTGTTGTGGCGTGTTCTTCCACGAGTGCGCAGTGTGGTGAGTTTTTACACGAGTCCGCTGTGTGGTGAGTTCTTCCACAACTGCACGGTGTGGTGAGTTTTTACACAAGTGCACGGTGTGGTGAGTTCTTACTCTAGTCCGCGCTGTGGTGTGTTCTTCCACAAGCGTGCGGTGTAGTGTGTTCTTATACGAGTGAGCGGTGTGGTGAGTTTTTACACAAGTGAGCGTGTGGTGAGTTCTTCCATAAGTACACAGTGTGGTGAGTTCTTACACGAGTGCACCTGTGGTGTGTTCCTACACAAGTGTGCAGTGTGGTGTGTTCTTACACAAGTGTGGCGTGTTGTTCCTCAAGTGCACGGTGTGGTGTATTCTTCCACGAGTGCACGGTGTGGTGTGTTCTTGCACAAGTACGCGGTGTGGTGTGTTCTTCCACGAGTGCGCGGTGTGGTGTGTTCTTGCACGAGTGCGCGGTGTGGTGTTTTCTTGCACAAGTGCGCAGTGTGGTGTTTTCTTCCACGAGTGCGTGGTGTGGTGTATTCTTGCACGAGTGCGCGGTGTGGTGTGTTCTTGCACGAGTGCGCGGTGTGTTCTTGCACAAGTGCGCAGTGTGGTGTGTTCTTCCATGAGTGCGCTGTTTGGTGTGTTCTTATAGGTCGGAGGGTGAACTGTGCTGGTCCTCGGGTCCCCGCAGAGCTTTGTACTCAGTGGTGCAGCAGGTGAGGTGACACCAGGGCCTAGCACCGGGAGGGCGCACCGAACCCTGGGTATTGCTATAATTTAGTAGCAGGTCAGCAGCCAGGAAAACCACTTTCACTGCTCTCCTCAGGGTTCATGGCTGGTGCACTGGTGAGGCTGCCTCGTCTCCTGGTGCCCAGGTGAAGGTGCCTCAACCCCGGGTACCCGCACGAAGCTGCCTAACCCTCGAGTACCCGCACAACCTGCCTTACTCTTGAGTACCCGGATGACGCTGCCTCACGCTCAAGTACCCGGATGACGCTGCCTTACCCTCGAGTACCCGCATGAAGCTGCCTTACTCTCGAGTACCCGCACAAAGCTGCCTAACTCTTGAGTACCCGGATGAAGCTGCCTTACCCTCGAGTACCCGGATGACGCTGCCTTACCCTCGAGTACCCGGATGACGCTCCCTTACCCTCTAGTACCCGCACGAAGCTGATTCCTCTCGAATACCCGCACGAAGCTGCCTCAACCCCGGGTACCCGCACGAAGCTGCCTTACCCTCGAGTACCCGCACAAAGCTGCTGCTCTCGAGTACCCGGATGACGCTGCCTTACTCTTGAGTACCCGCACAAAGCTGCCTTGCTCTCGAGTACTCGGATGACGCTGCCTTACTCTCGAGTACCCGCATGAAGCTGCCTTGCTCACAAGTACCCGGATGACGCTGCCTTACTCTCAAGTACCCGGATGAAGCTGCCTTACTCTCGAGTACCCACAAGAAGCTGCCTTGCTCTCGAGTACCCAGATGACGCTGCCTCACTCTCGAGTTCCCGCATGAAGCTGCCTTCCTCTCGAGTATCCTGATGACGCTGCCTTACTCTCGAGTACCCGCACGAAGCTGCCTTGCTTTTGAGTACCCGGATGACACTGCCTTGCTCTCGAGTACCCGGATGACGCTGCCTCACTCTCGAGTTCCCGCATGAAGCTTCCTTGAACTCGAGTACCCGGATGATGCTGCCTTACCCTCGAGTACCTGCACGAAGCTGCCTTTCTCTCGAGTACCCACACAAAGCTACCTAAACCCCAGGTACCCGCACGAAGCTGCCTTACCCTTGAGTATCCGCACAAAGCTGCCTTGCTCTCGAGTACCCGGATGACACTGCCTTACTCTTGAGTACCCGGACGAAGCTGCCTTGCTCTCGAGTACCCGGATGATGCTGCCTTACTCTCGAGTACCCGGATGAAGCTGCCTTACCCTGGAGTACCCGATTGAAGCTGCCTTGCTCTTGAGTACCCGGATGACGCTGCCTTGCCCTCGAGTACTCGGATGAAGCTGCCTTACCCTTGAGTACCCGGATGAAGCTGCCTTACTTTCGAGTACTCGGATGAAGCTGCCTTACCCTCGAGTACCCGCACGAAGCTGACTTGCTCTCAAGTACCCGGATGAAGCTGCCTTACTTTCGAGTACTCGGATGAAGCTGCCTTACCCTTGAGTACCCGCACGAAGCTGCCTTGCTCTCGAGTACCCGGGTAAGCTGACTTGCCATTGAGTACCCGGATGACGCTGCCTTACCCTCGAGTACTCGGATGAAGCTGCCTTACTCTCGAGTACCCGGATGAAGCTGCCTTACCCTCGAGTACCCAGATGACGCTGTCTTACTCTCGAGTACCCGCACGAAGCTGCCTTGCTCTCGAGTACCCGCACGAAGCAGCCTTACTCTCGAGTACCCGTACTAAGCTGCCTTGCTCTCGAGTACCCGCACGAAGCTGCCTTGCTCTCGAGTACCCGGACTAAGCTGCCTTGCTCTCGAGTACCCGCACGAAGCAGCCTTACTCTCGAGTACCCGCACTAAGCTGCCTTGCTCTCGAGTACCCACATGAAGCAGCCTTGCTCTCGAGTACCCGCACGAAGCTGCCTTGCTCTCGAGTACCCGCACGAAGCTGCCTTGCTCTCGAGTACCCGGGTAAGCTGACTTGCCATTGAGTACCCGGATGACGCTGCCTTACCCTCGAGTACTCGGATGAAGCTGCCTTACTCTCGAGTACCCGGATGAAGCTGCCTTACCCTCGAGTACCCAGATGACGCTGTCTTATTCTCGAGTACCCGCACGAAGCTGCCTTGCTCTCGAGTACCCGCACGAAGCTGCCTTGCTCTCGAGTACCCGGACTAAGCTGCCTTGCTCTCGAGTACCCGCACGAAGCAGCCTTACTCTCGAGTACCCGCACTAAGCTGCCTTGCTCTCGAGTACCCGCACGAAGCAGCCTTGCTCTCGAGTACCCGCACTAAGCTGCCTTGCTCTCGAGTACCCGCACGAAGCAGCCTTGCTCTCGAGTACCCGCACGAAGCTGCCTTGCTCTCGAGTACCCGCACGAAGCTGCCATGCTCTCGAGTACCCGCACTAAGCTGCCTTGCTCTCGAGTACCCGCACGAAGCTGCCTTGCTCTCGAGTACCCGCACTAAGCTGCCTTGCTCTTGAGTACCCGCACGAAGCTGCCTTGCTCTCGAGTACCCGCACGAAGCAGCCTTACTCTCGAGTACCCGCACGAAGCTGCCTTGCTCTCGAGTACCCGCACGAAGCTGCCTTGCTCTCGAGTACCCGCACGAAGCTGCCTTGCTCTCGAGTACCCGCACGAAGCAGCCTTACTCTCGAGTACCCGCACTAAGAAGCCTTACTCTCGAGTACCCGCACGAAGCTGCCTTGCTCTCGAGTACCCGCACGAAGCTGCCTTACTCTCGAGTACCCGCACTAAGCTGCCTTGCTCTCGAGTACCCGCACTAAGCTGCCTTGCTCTCAAGTACCCGCACGAAGCTGCCTTACTCTCGAGTACCTGCACTAAGCTGCCTTGCTCTCGAGTACCCGCACGAAGCAGCCTTACTCTCGAGTACCCGCACTAAGCTGCCTTGCTCTCGAGTACCCGCATGAAGCAGCCTTACCCTCGAGTACCCGCACTAAGCTGCCTTGCTCTCGAGTACCCGCAGGAAGCAGCCTTACTCTCGAGTACCCGGATGAAGCTGCCTTGCTCTCGAGTACCCGGATGAAGCTGCCTTGCTCTCGAGTACCCGCACAAAGCTGCCTTACTCTCGAATACCCGCACTAAGCTGCCTTGCTCTCGAGTACCCGCACGAAGCAGCCTTACCCTCGAGTTCCCGCACGAAGCAGCCTTACTCTCGAGTACTCGCACTAAGCTGCCTTGCTCTCGAGTACCCGCACTAAGCTGCCTTGCTCTCGAGTACCCGCACTAAGCTGCCTTGCTCTCGAGTACCCGCACGAAGCTGCCTTGCTCTCGAGTACCCGGATGACGCTGCCTTACTCTCGAGTACCCGCACTAAGCAGCCTTACTCTCGAGTACCCGCACTAAGCTGCCTTGCTCTCGAGTACCCGGGTGAAGGTGCCTGACTCTCGAGTACCCGGGTGAAGGTGCCTTACTCTCGAGTACCCGCACGAAGCTGCCTTGCTCTCGAGTACCCGCACGAAGCTGCCTTACTCTCGAGTACCCGCACGAAGCTGCCTTGCTCTTGAGTACCCGCACTAAGCTGCCTTGCTCTCGAGTACCCGCACGAAGCAGCCTTACCCTCGAGTTCCCGCACGAAGCAGCCTTACTCTCGAGTACTCGCACTAAGCTGCCTTGCTCTCGAGTACCCGCACGAAGCTGCCTTGCTCTCGAGTACCCGCACGAAGCTGCCTTACTCTCGAGTACCCGCACGAAGCTGCCTTGCTCTCGAGTACCCGCACGAAGCTGCCTTGCTCTCAAGTACCCGCACCTAGCTGCCTTGCTCTCGAGTACCCGCACGAAGCAGCCTTACTCTCGAGTACCCGCACGAAGCTGCCTTGCTCTCGAGTACCCGCACGAAGCAGCCTTACTCTCGAGTACCCGCACGAAGCTGCCTTGCTCTCGAGTACCCGCACGAAGCTGCCTTGCTCTCGAGTACCCGCACGAAGCTGCCTTGCCCTCGAGTACCCGCACGAAGCTGCCTTGCCCTCGAGTACCCGCACGAAGCTGCCTTGCTCTCGAGTACCCGGATGACGCTGCCTTGCCCTCGAGTACCCGCACTAAGCAGCCTTACTCTCGAGTACCCGCACTAAGCTGCCTTGCTCTCGAGTACCCGGATGACGCTGCCTTGCTCTCGAGTACCCGGATGACGCTGCCTTGCTCTCGAGTACCCGGGTGACGCTGCCTTGTTGGTGCCCGACCCTCGGAGATTTTCACTCGAGTTCTCGGCAGGCGCGCAACACCCATTGGGCCCACGGGGCTTCAGCCCCCCCCCCTTTGTGTGTGTCAGCCCGGCGGAGACAGCTTCACGGGCTGGCGACTATCTAATTGCAGCCGCACCCGAGTACTTAACAGGTCTTTAAAAGACCATTTGCATGTAAATTAGGGCTTTGTTGTGTGTTTACCCCTTTTTACAGCCACTCTGTCCGTGGATGGAAGAATTAGTCCCCCCGAAATATTTTCCAGCCCCCCCCCGAAATTTGGCTCTAGTTGCCCGCCTGGTTCTCGGTACCCCCTGTGTTTGCTCTCCTCCCCTCGGTTTCTCAGAAGTGGCGGGAGTTGCCTCAGAGCGTCTTATCTCGCTTGGACTCGGTGGCTTCTCGGCCTTGCTTCTGCCCAGGCTGGGCCACTGTCGGGCCCCTGGCCCGGGCTGGGTGGGAGAGCTCTGGAGCCAGCCGCCACCACTGTCAAGATAGCTCAGTGGGTGAGGCCTCGGCTGCAGAGACCCGCCGTGGGACAGACTCGGCCTTTCATCTAACATTGATGAATGCCAGTTCTTTGGTACATGGTGGCAAGGTCGCTCAATTGTGTTCACAGGTTGTCCGGGTGTGTAAAAACCCCTGTCTCTCGGGGGGCTGGACGTGCATATCCAGAGCAGGGTGATGCTGTTCAGGGGCGACATGGCAACCTCTCGAACCAGACCTAGCTCCATTGTGTGGCCTTGCGTAAATAGCCCTATTACTAACAAGATGATATTTGTTTGCCTCCCTGGTGTGCAGCGCTCTGATGCCCTAAAGGGTCCTGTTCGCGCTATAAAAAACTCAGTACATATATATATATATATTTTAAATGGTGGAATGCTGGAATTAAACTCGGCCAATGACGATCCCTGGGGCCGCATTCCTGCCCATCGTTTTTTGCCCACTATGCAAATGTAGACAGACTCCTCCCATATGCAAATCAGCCTTGGTCCAGGAGCAATACCAACTGTCCACTCTGAGCTGCCACGTCCGCTCCAGAAGCACGTGCAGGTGCGGGTGTCCTCAGAAGTGCCGGTACTCACTCTCCTATTGACAGCATCGCAGCAGTGCTGGGCAGTGCCGGTACTATCCCTTCCAAATGAAGGATGTGCAGGTACTGAGTACCGGACAGCCCCTGCCCATTTATAGCACTCATTGGGCTGGTGGTAAAACGTGCGCTTGCGCAGTGCTGTCAACCTGCTGGTGCTGGAATCTTCCCTGCTTAATTTGTGGCGGAGCTGAAGCCTGCATTATTCAAGTTGCATGGGCTGTGACTGTAGCGGCCCTGAAAGGACGCCTGCCCTCTTTGGGCACTATAGATCGTGCCGGTCACGCAGCGCCTGGCATGCGTCATCCCGCCCTGAGTCCAGAAGTAGTGTCAGCCTGTGTGTAAACGCGGATGCCGGGCCTTGGCGCCCACGAGGTGCAGCGCCTACGGTGGGCACGGGTGGCACGCGTCTCTGGACGGTGGGGGCGTCTTTTACTCACGTCTCTGCAACGGATCCAGTCGAGTTCACCATTGATTTTTTAGTAATTACGTGGTCTTGTATTTGTCCGGGAATGTCAATATTTAAATGTTTGTAAAATAAACTATTAATAAAATATAAACTATTAATAAAATATAAAAAGGATCTATCCGGAGGTGGCCTCACCTGAATGGTTCAAGTGCAGCTGCGGATGGGGTGCTCGCTGTTAACATGCACCATCCCTACGTGTGCCCTGGTGACGTCCTTCCGGAAGTGCCTACGTGGCACGCGGATGAACACACGTGCCCCGAAGGCAACGATGGTTTTTACCCCATCACTGCCCTTGTGACGTGTGCATACGTCATGAAATGGATAGACACCCGTCGGAGCGGTGACGCGGAATGTCCACTTCCGGTCTTTACTAGGGGAGGGGGGAGTGCATTCCATCGGGCTCTGGCGCCCTCATGAGGCCATGCCAGGTACCCTGGGTCCCATCAGGGTTTGTTACCTCTTTCCGCCGGGGGCCACGGGCTACCTGGGGCCCGAGGTGGGCCCTCACAGTCAGGGCAGGCCTCGGACCGCGGGGAAGCATGGCACCGGCCGCAGAGGAGTGAGTGAGCCCGCCTTGGATGCTCCTCCCCCCCCCGCCCCTCCCAGTGAACAGCACCCCCCTCCTTCACCCGGCTGAAGGGGTGTCTGGTTGTCCTACTGACTTCCTTCATATGTGGCCTGTGGACTATTTTATTTTGAAGTCTGTATTTGTATTCATTTTCCACTTTTCACCAGTGACCTCTCGGTGGTGTCCAGTTAATGCGCATTCAATCAACCATGCCATTTGTATAGCGCACTACTCACCCGGGAGGGTCTCAAGGCGATTCACTAGTTTCACACCAGCCTGGGTTTGCACGTTTGTTTACCTCCCACAGAGCTCAGCCTGTGCTGCCTAAAGGGAGCTAGGAGTACAGCAGCGGGGCCCCGGGGCCCCCTGTCTGTACACAGCGGGGCCTCGGGGTTGATAATAACATTTTGCTTGGTGCTTTAACCCGTTTGCTGCTTCGAACGTTTAGCGCCAGTGCTGAACGTTCGAAGAAACGGGTGCGGCCGCGTCAGCCGTTGGACATGCGCAGCACCAGGGAGGTAGCTCGCGCGATGTCCCAACGGCCGACGGCAGCAGCAAAGGGGTTAAAGATCTCTGCATGGCCACTGCTGGGAGGCCCGAGCCGTGGGACCCCCCAACTGCTGCTGCTTTTAGAGGCCTCATGGAGAGGGGTGCACAGAAGCCTTCAATGCAGCAAGGCTCCATGACACAGGCATACAAGGAACAACCCTAGACTGGATCCGATCATTCCTCATCGGAAGAAGCCAAAGAATCAGACTCCCACCCGATAACACGGAAATCACCTGCAGAATCCCACAGGGGTCATCACTCAGCCCGACCCTCTTCAACATCTACATGGCACCCCTTGCCGCCATCGTCCAACAACACGGCCTCAGCATCATATCGTACGTGTACGACACCCAGCTCATCCCCTCCCTCACCGAAAACACCACATCCACCAGACGCGAATGCAGGACGTCGCAGTCTGGATGACCAACAGCTGCCTAAAGCTCAACGCCGAGAAGACAGAAGTCCTCATCCTTGGAACCACCCCCTCAGCATGGGACAACATCTGGTGGCCTACCACCCTCTGAAGCCCACCTACCCTCTCAGACCACGCCAAGAACCTCGGCATCGTACTCGACTCATCACTCGCCATGAACCGATAGGTCAACGCCGTCGCCTCCAGCTGCTTCAACACCCTCCGCATCCTTCGCAAGACTTCCAAATGGATACCACCAGAGTCAAGGAAGACCGTCACCCACGCACTCCTCACCAGCAGACTGGACTATGGAAATGCACTCTACGCCGGCATCAACAAGTCCCTACTCCGCAAACTCCAGACAGTACAGAACACCGCCGCCAGACTCGTCCTCGGCATGCCCCGACACGAACACATCAGCCAACACCTACGAAGACTCCACAGGCTCCACATGGAGGAAAGAGCCTCGTTCGAAATCCTCACTCACGCCTACAAATGCCTGCACAACCCCGGACCCGAATACCTCAACGACAGAATCAACTTCCACACACCCAAGCGAAACCTCCGATCCTCCAACCTTGCACGAGCTGAAACCCCCGCATCCACAGAGCCAGGGCAGGCGGAAGATCCTTCTCTCACATTGCAGCCAAGACCTGGAACGAGCTACGGCAGACATCATTCGTGCTCCCGGCCATTCCTGGAGAGGGGTGCACCGGAAGCGTCGCACGGCTGGTTGTGCAGTGAACAGCATGACCCCACCTCTGCCACCACTACTACCCGGGGGAGGGGGGGGGATTGGTTATAAATTCTGGACTGGGGGCCCCTGAGCAGCTGACCGCCTCCTGCAGCTCTGAGACTGGGCTGACGGGGTGTGTTGGGGTCAGCATGGATGTGCCCTGGAAGAGCTGGGGGGTGGGGGTGTCATTGCTGGACTCTAGGGGTGCTGCGGGTCACGTGCTTTGGCATATATCACTGGATTAGCAGGGGGTGCCTGGCAGAGCTGCATGACAGCGCACGCTTTGGCAAAGCTGCTTGTAGGCGCTACAATGGAACACCAAGGGGCGCTGCAGCTCTGGAGGATTAAGGCGCCTTGACAGCGCTACATGACTATCCCTGTGGGAGAGCTGCGGGCCAGGTTCGAGGCGCTTTGGCAACGCTGCATGTAGGCGCTACAATGGAACACCAAGGGGCGCTGCAGTCCGGATCGAGGTGCATTGGTATGGCTGCGCCTGGCTCTCAGTGGGATGCACCGGGGTACCCCCAGCATGGAGGAGGGTGAGAGCTCACATCCGGCCAGAGATGCGTCAGGGGGCGGACGCGCATCTCAGGGGGGCAGGAAAGAGCAGAGCTAGAAGCAGCCGCAGGAACATGACCCCGACCCAGGAGGGGGCCCGGGAACGCGGTGTCCTCCCAGGGCGGGCAGCGCTGGGACCAAAGAGGAACAGCAGCCCGTGTGAAACAGCCATCTTTACTGGTCACGGGTGGGGGGTTTTGTGAACTGTGGTGGGGGCCGGCCCCTGGCAGCATTGAGCCTGGTGCCAGCCCCTGGCAGCGGGGGCGAGGCCAGCCCTGGCAGCATTGAGGATGGGGCCAGCCCCTGGGAGCCGGGGGCGGGGGGGGGGGGGGGGGGGGGTGCGGCCCTGGCAGCCGGGGTGGGGGCCGACCCTGGCAGCATTGAGGCTGGGGCCAGCCCCTCGCAGCGCGCCGGTGCGTTATTTCTTCCAGACACTTCTAGGTAGACGACCCTCGGACGCGAGGTGTTGGCGGAACGCCGGACCCCCGGCTGTTGTCGGACTCTGTGCAGGGGAGAGCCGCTGCCCCAGGGGCCCCTCGTGTGCTCCGAGGGCCACAGGGGGCGCCAGGCCAATCTTGTTCATTGCTCGCATTAGGACTTCTTCAGAAGCGTGACGGCATTTCTTCCACTGCTGCCAAACTCGCATTGTTTAGAATTGTGAGTTCAGGCGAAAACGAGGATTATTCGGGGAATCCCCTCCACCCCCCCCCCCCCCCACCCCGCTCGTTCTTTGCAGCTGTCGATTCCCCAATGTTCAGTGTCTTAGAGCCCCCCACCCCACCCCACCCCCCTCCCTTTGCCACATGGATGTCTGCTTTCCCAGGACCAGTGAAAGCGCTTTGACCGACCAGACTCTGGCCGTGAGGTGTGGGTGAAAGGGCTCTTTACAAGACCCTAAAAATAAACAATAACTGTGCCCCGTTCATAAGCAGGGGGCTATTTTACCTGCCTTGCACGGGGCGGGTGATATTTCCTGTCCGGTGAAAGCCTCCTCCTTCTCCAGCTGGCCACGCATCTAAATATGAATCATTAAAATATGCATGGACATTCGAAGAATCCTTTATCCAGCAGAAACCTCTCACCCTGCAAATGTGGGCAGTTGTTTGGGTAAATGGCGGGTCTGGTGGGTTAGTGACTAATCCATCCGATGCAGGGGCCTGTGTTTGATCTCATGGTCACAGGTTCAAAGCCCGGCAGGCCTTTCATCCTTCCGAGGTCGATAAAATGAGTACCATGGAGTTGGGTAACAATAAACATCCATACATGCCAATAGACCCGATTCAGGCGGGAGACTACCGATTTTTCAAGCCATAAGTGGCTTTATTTGAGCTGTATCCCACCTGAAATTGCATTTTTTACAATAGAAGTGAATGGGGAGTTTTCATTCTCCTGATTTTTATTTTAAATCTCCCACGTTCCGGTCTTAAAATGTTGGCATGCATGAACATCTGTTATTCAGCGCTAAGATACCCTTGGGTGAACGTGCGCTTTACAAATACACGTTATGTCATGTTTGTGGCTTTCCGCCATGTTTGGAGCCTGGCAGTAGTGTCATGTTTGTGGCTTTCCGCCATGTTTGGAGCCTGGCAGTAGTGTCATGTTTGTGGCTTTCCGCCATGTTTGGAGCCTGACAGTAGGGTCATGTTTGTGGCTTTCCGCCATGTTTGGAGCCTGGCAGTAGTGTCATGTTTGTGGCTTTCCGCCATGTTTGGAGCCTGACAGTAGTGTCATGTTTGTGGCTTTCCGCCATGTTTGGAGCCTGGCAGTAGGGTCATGTTTGTGGCTTTCCGCCATGTTTGGAGCCTGGCAGTAGGGTCATGTTTCTGGCTTTCCGCCAGGTTTGGAGCCTGGCAGTCGCGGTGCCCACACTCCAGTAGTCTTTATTCAAAGATGGGGTTCTGGCCCCCTCGCCTCCGCCGCTGCCTCCGCTCCTGTCCGTTCCATAGTATACATCCCCTACAGAATCCTCTACATCCTAGCATTCTTCCAAAGCCCAACTAGGCAGAGACCTCAGGGGGTCTGGTGTCAACCCTCTACAACGGGGTCTATTAGACCAGAGCCCTTGCAGATAAAATGCTTAAATTACTTACCGGTAATTGCATTACTCTGAGTCCTTCCCTCGCTTTTATTCATTACAATTCGAGGCAGTGCTGCTGCCGCTCCGACACTACCAATGATAAAGTGGCTTTTACGCAAATGCATTTCTCCTCCCTACTACATCCTGTAAACAACAAACCTCCGGCAACCTAGAAAAACAGGACAGGTGGGAGGGAGGTAATGACTCCCAGTCATGGAATTATGGGTGCGTAGTTGAAGCACTACCCCTTCCCCTCTGCTCAGTCGCTACAGCATGAGATTTAACCAAGCAAAGCTACCGAAATCTGAATGTTCACAGTTTAATAAATCCTTTCACTTCATTCCATAGAATGAACCAAATATATCATTCAAATCTACCTCCTGCATGATCCTATAATGCTTCAGAAAAGTAGCCGGAGAAGCCCATGCGGCCGCCCTACATATTCCCAGAATGGAGCCTCGTTGCCGCGACACTTCCGAGTAGCCGTGTGCGCTATAAATGGAGGATAACATAACATAACATTGCATCTCTGCTGGAGAAGCTGACTTGCCTGTAGTTGATCTGCCCTGGACTCCCAGATGCAAAGGCATCAGTCACCCTGGAGACTAAAGTGATGAGGGGCTGAATCCATCGACAAAGTGTCAGCTTGGTCGGCTTGGCTCCCCTCTTGGCTGGACCAAAATTTACAACCAGTGATTGTGAAATCCTAAAACCGGACATCCGTCCAGATACAAAGGGACTACTCTTTTTGCATCCAAAGAACGCAGGTGCTTTTTCTCTGACTCTTTCTGATGGGGAAAAATACTGGCAGGAGTATCTCCTGATCCCTGTGGAATGCAGACTTAACTTGTGGAACAAAGAAGGGCCCCAACCGAATGATAATCCTACCCTCAAAAACCCTCAAATATAGGTGCTTGTAGGACAATGGGCCCAATTCCCAAAGTCTTCTAGCAGATATTATGGTCTGCAAGAAAAAGGTTTTTAAATTCAAAATTCATGTGTCCACCTGATGTAAAGGTTCAAAGTGCGGATCCTTTTGGCCTCCATCACAAACTCAAGTCCCAGGAGGGAAGCATTTTCTCTGCCTGAGGAGTTAAATCCACTGATCCCATAAAGAATCTCTTAACCCTTGATCATCCAACAGATTATCCTATGTACCCTTGAAAGCCTCCATGGCTGCATGGTGGCTTTTCAATGTAGAAACCTCTAACCCCAGAGAATCCATCTTGAGGATATGTCCGTGTGTGAAGTGAATCGGCAGTAACATCTTTGCTCCACAACGCTTATTGAATAAACTCCCAGACGCAACGTTTTGCGTATGACTTCAATGTTAAAGCTCTTTTGGAATGTTGGATGGTCCTAGCTCAAGTCTCTGAGAGGCTGTCCCCCCTTCAATCTTCAGGAGGTCACCGCGAACATCGCTAAAGGGTTTTGGTGTAGAGGAGGAAACTCCAGAGAAGCTGGAGGAACCGAAAGGAGTCACCTCACAAGTCTTCAGAGCTATCAGGCGAGGCTATCACGAACCCAAGCAAGCACAAGCAAGCGGTGGACCATGCCAGGGTGATCAGAACCACTCAAGCTTTCTGCTCTGACTGATCACAAACCCAAGAACTGGGAGGAAAGGAGGAACGGCATAGATGAGAACCCGGGCTGAAGAGCAGAACCATGTCCCACCTCCCCTCCTCCATCACTCTTGTATAGAAGATATTCAGGATTAAATTCTTAGATGAACCCCAACGTCTGGTATATCTGGGGAAACACTAGCAGGCTCTGACAGAAATCATGAGAAGGTATCTCCCTGCTCAGCCTGTCCGCCGCTGCGTTCAAATGAGAATGGGAAGATGGCCACCGCTCTCTCCCCTGCCTAAAAGAATACGTGTTCCGATATCCTGGACCGAGAAGCCATCGCTGTCCTTTCTGACCAACACCACCTTGAGCTCCAGTAGGTGAGGGAACGTTCTCGGAGGGTGGCCTCCAACTCCTTCCTATTGGATGATCTGGTCCTTGTGAGGTGGAGACCACCGCCCCTGAATTTGCGGAGTGTCCATCCATGCTCCGCATCCCACAATACTGATATCTGTCGTGATGGTTACTGTAAACGGAGGCGACAATAGAACCCCCTTCTAACACTGCGTATACCCCGCTCCGTAGCTGAGCTCTGCCAGTAAGGGACGAGTTGTATCTGAGGGTTCTCCGTTGCTTCCTTGCTGACTGCTCCCAACGGGGAACATCCTTTACAACGCAGTAATGACACCGCAGTGCCATTACAACGCGGGTTTCACAACGCAAGTCGTTACCACGACTTGCGCTGGAGGGCGCTCTAGGACAAGGAATAGTATAATTTACTATCCAACACCTTCCCTACTGTATGTAGACTGGAGTTGGAATAGTAAATTATACTACTCCTAAGTCCAGCGCCCTCCAACGCAAGTCGTTGTAACGACTTGCGTTGTAAAACCTGCGTTGTGATGATCTGCTGTGTTTTATACGGCGTTGTACCGTCATACATCCCTCCCAACAGGTGATCCACACACCAGGGTGTTTCGGTGCTCAACCAGGAAGCGCCGGCTTGTCCGCAGTCTGCCCTACTCAGTCGTTAATGGGTGCAACTCCCGCTCTTCCATTCTGTCACAACACTATCCTCCAGGAAGGCGGGCTGGTGCTCCTGAAGGGCCCGGCAGCGCCTCCAAGCCCAACGCTTCTACCATTAAAAGGACACCATAGCCTGTGCCGCCCCTGTGGGCAAAGCCTGCGATGTCTGACGAGACATGAAAGAAACAGGATGTGGTTAGAAAGGACGGGGGCATTTATACAAAAGCCTGTTTTGTCATTGGTCTTGTCTGAGAAGTATGACTGCCTCATGTTGTAATGATTGTGAGTGGGGACGGGGTGGGGGGTAATGCTAGTGTGCTTTCTAGGTTGATCCTGGGCAGCGCATCCGCTGCAAGACATTCTGTATTCAGGTATGGACTTTATGCTCCTCCCAGTCTCCGCCCATATTTTTCATTGGCTTGTGTCATTGTCCACTGTAAACTGTGGCTTTTCATTGGCCTATAGGCTTAGTAGTCCCTCCTTATTACTGCCTTGTCTCATTTTGTAACCTCCCCATGAGGACACCCCCTGTTATGTGTGTTGTTGCTCTGTAGGCTTTAATTACAGCCTCAAGCACTATTATCTCAAATAGCTTTGTCCGGCCTGCACGCTTTCTCCTAACACTTAAAAAAAATCTTTATAGCCTGGGCGCCAAATTAATTTACAATGCAATATGTCTCGGATTTGCGAGAGTTTAAGCTACTGGCATTGTAAATGACAATGCCTTTTATTTATCTGTTTGAAAAACAACACATGAATAAAAGGCATTGTCATTTACAGTGCCAATAGCTCAAGCTCTCGTAAATGCAAGCCCTATTGCATTGCAAATGCTTGTCATTTGCTGGATATGGAAAAAGATTGGAATAATTTTACCACAAAGGTGCCCATACAACACAGCTCCCTACTCCGTTCAAGGGCTTACCAATCCCACAATTCCACCAGGACCTGCTGGTGCGAGTCTGAAAATTGTCACTGGAAACATCTACTACTGGCTTAGAGTGAGTTGAGGAAAAACTGGGCTCAGCCTTGCCGTGTGCTCTGTAGCGGATGGCACGAGCCCTACCCAGTGGCAGAAGGGCTGGGTCACATTGACCGGGCTCGGTCCTGGGCAAGCACTTCAAAGAAGAGAAAGCATTGCCTTCCTGGAATGATTGTCCATGGAGGCCGTCAGGTGGGCGGGGCCACGTGGCCAGAGCAGTGTTCGGATCCTGTTCCACCAGGGATCCCTCATAACATATAGCACAACATATAACATAAATAACATAACACGACTCTGAAACACTAAAAAGAGATGTTTATTGTTACCAAACTCAATAATACTCATTTTAGGTCCTTCGAAAGAATGAAAGAAAGGCTGAGTGGACCTGCCGGGATTCGAACCTGTGGCCATGAGGTCAAACACAGAACCCTGCAGTGGGTCCACTATTTCACCGACCAACCAGCAGGGCCCCTCTCTTGCCCTCACGTGGTCCGTGTTCATTCTGGTGCCTGTAGACACGATTAACAAGAAGCCCCCAATGCCCTCCTGAGTTAGAAATTGGCATATCAGCTCAACTACTGATAGTACAATGAGGTAAACCGGTGCACTGGGTGCCCAAGAGCCTTAGCTCGGGTTTGAGGAAGAACAAGTTGACCCTCTGCTTGGGGACCTGCTCATCCCCTTCTCATCCTGGTACCTGTTCTTACGCGAGAGGAGGTCCCGCGTCCCTGCAGACAAGCAATGATCATAGAATAAGAAAGCGTGCCTTGATGTTTATTTCAGGTATTAAGGGTTATGACTCTTCCAAATCCGCGTTCAAGTCCAGTGCATATCCCCCTCGTCTGCAGCGCTCTTCGCAAGTCCAGCCTAGGGTGGAGCTGATCACTTTAGGAGAAACAATTGGGGATCCCCTTCAAAGCCTTCCCCGGATCCCTTCACCCAGATCTCAGCACTGCTGACAACCACAGATAGGATCTCAAATTCTTTCTGGACTATTGGAATCCAGTCATTGGAGTTCTCCGGGCTCTGGGGATAGTTCGGGGAGTCGGGGAGGTCGCTGGATAGAATCCTCCATGCTACCCCCAGATTCCGGTCCATTGACCACTGCTTGGCCCACATCTTCTGTGATCTAATGTCAGGAATTCAGACCCTCTTGGACACGTGAGACGCTCTTCCCGTCCACTCAGATGATCAGAGCAGGTGTGTCTATTTTCATGTCTTTCTGGTTCCAGAGGAGTCCAGGGGATGGAGTATTTCTTCGTTTTAACTTATTTGTGGAGACCGCCCATCTCAACCTGCACAGGCTCCCGTTGAAAATTTCTCAGAATTTACCGTGAACATTTTTCGCGGCTTTGGACATGGAGGAGCCAACCTGCCTTCATGTTCCCATTTGATCTTCTTTTCACAACGATTCCTGTACTTTGCTGGCAAGTCTCAACATTTCCAGTTTGAGGCCCTTCCTTTCAACGTGACATCGGCTCCAAGAGTGAATTCCAAGCTTTTGGCTCCAGTAGTTGTGGCCTTGCACAACACAGGGATAGCGTTCCACTAGAGGTATGGCGCCTCGTGGGCCGATGCAAGGGATATCCCTTACAGATGTTTGTTTGGCAGCCCCTTGAGGGTGGGTGCCTTCCACATTTGTGTCTCATTAGCCGTAATGGTCATTCTCAAGATCCCTCAGTCTTTGGCACTGGGTTTGTCGACTTCTTCTGCCTGAGGTGTTCGGGAGATGATTTTGAACGTTCTCATGGGTGTTGCGTTAAATTTGTTTCACTTCTGTGTTACTTCCGGAGCTGCGGCTTAGTTGGGTCTGTCCTCTACCTGCTCGTTTCTCCTTCTCGTCCTTACCTTAACGTTCACCTTCCACCCAGGTGATCCCTCTGGTTTTCTTTTCCCAGCTCTTACACCCTTCCTGTCTCCTTTTCTCAGCTTTCATCCTTTGGTTGGATGATTGTAGCAGGAATATGGAGGCGATCAAAGCCATTCTATAGACTAGTACGGATGGGGACAAGAAATGGATCGCGGAAGAGTAAACCGGTGTAATTGGATTACTGGTGAGTAATCTGGACATTTGGCATCTTTCGTGAATTCTTGGCCTCGTACCCTTGTGTGTGAAGTATTATGAGATTGTTCTACGTAGGACACCCTCAACTTGAGGTGATCGGTGGTGTGTACCGACAGAATGCCGCAGAGGCGGACATTGCGAGGCCATAGGAGTGCTCGCGGCAGCTGGATGTCTGCCAGCTGTGCTGTTGACATAGGTTTAGAGTGGAGAGCTGGCCCCGGTTCAACAGCGAGGCACATCAGTGAGCAAATGGGGCGCATGTAACCTCTGGACATGAATTATTTACCAGGAAGCATGTTGGAGATGGGAGCTCGGTCCGCGTCCGTCTCTGCAGCGGGGGGAGGTGGTGAGGTATCCGAGACAAAGACTGTTATGGAGAGAGGGAGCAGTGGAGAAGGAGAGTGATTCTGATCCTGGGGTCTGGGGAACACACAGTAAGGGGGTCACAGATCTGCAGGCTCATGGAAGCAATAGCCGGCCCTAGTGGGCACCTTTGAGAAGGGCGGGTGCTGGTTAGTGTTGAGGTACAAGTGCAGAGCTGTGTCTGGGTGTCACTGCTATGCTAGGTAAGGATGCTACAGGCCAGGGTTGAGGTGTATGGCGGAGCGGGAGTGGGCCCTAGTGCTGGAATAGTAGGGGGGGCACCTGGCTGTGGGGCTGAGGTGAATTGATGGAGCTGTACCTTGATCCCATTGAGGGAATATCAGGGTGAACTGTGCTCCAGGGCTGAGGTTATGTTATGTTATGTTAAATTTGCTTATATAGCGCATGGCTGCCCCAGCAACAGGGCGTCCCAGGGCTTGCAGACAAACCGGATAGAGAAGCACAGCACGGAGGGCGGAAAGGGGGAACACTGTAGGGCAGCCGAAGGGTCGACCCCCTAAATGGAGGCGAACAGCCAGGTTTTAATATGTTTCCGGAAGAGCCAGTGGTCTTGTATAGCGCGTGCCTCAACAGGGATGGAATTCCATAGGGCAGGGGCGAGGGACCTGAAAGATCGTCCGCCAGCTCTGCTCTTGCGTACCCTAATGGTACGGGCAAGATGGAGATCAGCAGGTGCTTCCGTACAGCTCTGCGGAATGGTCCGAGTGGTGAAATAGCAGAAGGTGCTGCTTACCAGGCTGGTCCTGTGCTGGCAGAGGTATGGGCATGCATGGCTCAGGGGGTCTCACCTCTGAGATCCGAGTGAGCACATCAGCCGCACCTAGAGTGCCTCATGAGGACACCGCCCTACACTCCACAACCCCTGTACGACCATCGGAGGCGGACGATAACTGTTTGGTGATCATATGTGGGTAAGGACCGCTAGCTTCACTATGGTCTCCACCTCTGCTTACACCCCGGAGAGCTGCAGCTTTCCCACAGACCCTGGATACTTGTATATGTGCTGTGATATGTGATGTCATCGCTGATGCCATCTGGGATGTCATCTGTAACCTTATGTGAAGTCACGAGTAGTGCACAGGGAGAATAATGCTTTCATAACTCCACGTGAGACATAACTCACAAATTTATGTTTTTTAGGTTTTGGATTGTAACCACAATATCCCTTCACTTGAAGTTTTTTAATAGGATTTTTTTCTAACATTATTTGATCAAGATTTTTTCTGTCAATATATATCATATAAAAATCATTTTAAAAGGTACACCGAGCAATTCAATCGTTTATCTGCTAATTTGTTAGCTCCAAAAAAAGACTAAAATTTCCTGCTAACAGTTCTGGGCACCGCCTCCACCCTAAAGAATCCTGACTGTCTTTACCGCTGACTCAGCAGAACCGAAAAACTACCAGCCCATCTCCTCACTACCTTTTCCAGCAAAGGTTCTCGAGAAGAATCAACCAGCAACTCACCGAACACCAGGAACACAACAACCTCATGTCGGTGAATTTTCGCCCTGTATATTAAGGCCTTCACATTTTATAACTCGGGAGAGTGTGTGATAATTTTTTACTGTGAAATTTTAGCTGTGCTTACCACGTTGGACGCTTAAGGTTCGGAAGGAGGTTCGGAGACCTGTGACTGTGTCATTTTTTACTTCGTTTATTGTTCCCTGCTGTGATATTTCACTTTGTGGAGAAGTGTGGCTCAATGGTTAGAGCGGCAGACCCTGACACAGAGGTGTGGCCCGGGACCAGGGTTCAAATCCCGCCTCGGCGGGTCCTGGGCTCAATTTCCTCGGACCTGATAATTCTCGCCTCGGTGCCTATTCTAATCATGGGTCCCACTCTGCAACTCTGGGCAATAGCTTGCTTAATCTCCACAACGGCCCCCACAACGCTAAGGATGCCTGGCCTCCACCTTGGGGGTGCCCAGGAGTGGACACCTCACAGGGAAAGCCAGGATGGGTTCCACAGCGGTATTCGTACAAGCGCCAAGATGCCTCATGGGTGATTTGTGCGCTAAACAAGTACCTCTACATTTACATTTTATGTATATGTCTCCTCTCTGTAGTTTCTCTTGGTTGTTTACATGTACCCTCTTGCCTCTTATATTGTAAAGCGCTCTGAAACCCTCCGGTGGTCATGTTCCCGCTATATAAAACTCTATAAATAAATAAATAAATCCTCGGCCAATCAGAATCATGCTGCCCACTATGCCATCCAATGTGGGTTGTTACATTGGGGTCTGAGGACCAATGGGATCATGACTGTTCAGACTCAGTAATTGTCAGCATCTTTCAAGATACTCTCTAGCCGGACACCAACCCACAGCAGGGGCACGTTCTGGCCAACTCTGCTCGTCCTGCCAAGTTAGTTCTATATGTGTCCAAAGGTTTGGGCTTTAGCAAGAATAAAAGTCAAACTGGACGGTTTGTCTACTCCCTCCTGCCCCAGAATTGTTTTTGCTGAATAACCTTTGACCCCTTCGCACATCTGCGCTGAGTTTGGAAGTTGGCTGGACAGCACAGCTGCCAAATCTCGTCTGTCGCGGAGAGGGGCAGAAGTTATTAGTGAAGACAAAAAACGCATTTGCTGTGTGAAGTTAAACTCGCCCCTCGCCACGGAGGCCCTGTGCCCCTCTGGGACACAGATCATATCTGTAAAATACTCGGGGAGTCAAGATGTCTGGAGCAGCAGCTGCCTACAACTCCCTTTCCGAGCTGTTCGTGCGCCCCCTCCCTCTGATGCTCGCGACCTTACCGCCGCCCCCCAGATGTCCAAGGCACGACCCCTGAGACGTATGACATCACCAGAAGTGTCTCGTTCAACGTGACTTTGAGGAAGTCACCAGACAAAGAGAAAGACGCTTACAGGCTTCAAGGCGCTATACCAAACTCCATACTGTACCCAGGCCAAGCTGCATCAAAAGCAAACAGCGTTTCCTGGTAGAGCCCCGTGCTGAACCGTAGAAAGTGATGACGGATGCAGGAAACGGGCCCCATGGAATTCAGAAAAGATGTAAAGAACACGAGTCCAGACACAGATAATGAGAAGGATGTGCCCAGCATCACACACCGTTGGCCGTGTGGAGAAGCCGTGATTCGAGCTCGATGCTGCTATAAGGCTCGTCTCATCCTGCTTCTAGCTTCATTGTAGTGGGGAATCGTTGTGTAGCCGGCTCCCAAGAGCTGGATTGGTGGGCAGTGTCCACGAGGCACGAGGCTCTGTGTAGCAGGTCTAGTGCGCAGTGAATGGGACAGAACCACTTTACCAGCCCCTTGACTGCCTGACTTGTGTCCTTCCACTACTCACTTTTAGGGAACTACTTTTTTCTTGTTGGTTAAACAGCCCATCAGAGCGCATGTGTTTTCCAGCTCTCTCACTCTTGCGTTTCTCTCTCCCGGTTCACCGTCAAATACCAGCCCTCCTTGCTGTGGGCTTTGTGCTCTCACTTCCGGTTGCGCTCTCTCTCTCCCCCGTGTACTCTCCCTCTGAATCCCCTGCGCTCTATGTTGCAGGCTCCTTCGTGCGTTTATTCCCAGTACTTGAGTTGCTTTCTCCCTTGTATTGTATTGTAATTGCATTTATATAGCGCTTACTACCCATGACAAGGCGTCGAAGCGCTTTTTCGGCAGGTAGCACGCTACTCCGGGACTCACAGAGGATTAGTGTCGAATTAGTATAATGAAACATGCAAGTACATTTTAAGTGGTGGATAGGTTACTCAGTTATTTGGATTTGGAATGATAGCAGAAGCCTAAATACAAACCTTTTTTGGTTTGTATTTGTATAGCGCTTGTTACCCCTGATAGGGTGTTGAAACACGCTATTCAGGAAGCCCATAAAGGATTAGTGGTGAATCAATATGGTGAAATATGAACAAATTTCAGTGGTGGCTATTAGTCAGTTATTCGGTTCGAGAAGGATAGCGGAGGGATAAAATAGAAGAAAGGTTTGCATTCATATAGCACTTGTTACCCCTGATGGGTGTTGAAGCGCTTTTCTGTGCCCACCCGGCTTAGCTTCCTCCTTACCTGCTCCTCCTTTGCCACCACCATTCCCAGAATGTATTATTTTTGGGGAGGACCAGGCAGTAAATTGCTGCTCGGCCTCTATAAACGCACGTTCATGCACTTGGCAATTTCTTATTTTATTATTTTGCAAATGTGTCCCCCATCTTAGATCATTGGTCAATAAAAAATTAAAGGGAATGGTGCCTGCATCAATGTGTGAGTGCAAGTGTACCTACAGCATGGCCCGACTGCCAGCAGCAGCCGCCCCATTGAGGCTTTTTTTTAATAGCAAACAGCATCACTAAAAAGCATTGTCAAAGGCCAGACCTCTTGGCTTTTCCACTGCTTTCATTTTTCATTCTGTTGGAAGTCGGTCAAAGGAAATATTTGTAGGAGTACATATCGTGCGCTTCGATGGCACAGTAGGAAGATGTCCTTTTAATGCATTTTGTTTGTGTGTGCTTTCGTGTTAGGCACACGTTACAACTTTTACAAGAACTTTTCTCCACATTCCAGGAATTTTACAAACCCAGCAGCGAAACTACAGACAACTCCCCTCCCAAGACCTCTGCAATAGACTCAGCACCTTTTTTCACCTCAAGATTAAGATGCTCTAGGAAAACTTCGACAACCAAGACCTCTGCATCGCATCAGCCCTACCCCCAGTGATGCCACCCAACATACCATACCCATTTGGACCCCGCCCATGGCAGAAGACAGCTTAAAGATCTTGAAGAGCATCCACTCAGGAGCACCCTCAGACCCCTATCCCCCCCCCATCTTCCACAGAGCCGCCATCACACCCAAACTACGCCCGACCATCAGCTGCTCCTGCGAGACCAGCACATTCCCCGACAACTGGAAACACGCTGAGGTAAACCCCCTCCTGAAGAAACCCTCCGCAGACCCGACGGATCTGAAGAACTTCAGGCCCACATCACTGCTTCCATTTGCAGCCAAAGTCATCGAAAAAGCCATCAACATACAGCTAGCAAATTTCATCGAAGCTAAAAACGTCCTGGACTCCTCCCAATCCGGATTCCTCAGCAACCACAGCACCAAGACCGCCCTACTTGCCGCCAACGACGACATCCGCCCCCTCCTTGACTAAGGCCAAACGGCAGACCTCATCCTCCTGGACCGCTCTGCTGCCTTTTTTGACACCGTTTCACCCCGCACACTAGCCACCGGACTCCATGACGCCGGCATCTGAGGAAAGGCCCTAGACTGGATACGCTCATTTCTCACAGGCAGAACCCAGCGAGTCAGACTTCCGCCTTACCTCTCAGAACCAACCTAGACCAGATGTGGAGTGCCCCAAGATCCTCCCTCAGCCCCATTCTCTTAAACATCCAAATGGCCCCCCTCACAACCATCGTCAGAAACCACGGGCTCAACATCGTCTCCTATGCAGACGTCACCCAACTCATCCTCTCCCTCATCAAGAAACCCAACATCACCAGGCACAACTTCCATGAAGGGATGAAAGCAGTCGCCATTTGGATGAAGGACAGCTGCCTGAAACTAAACTCTGAGTAAACAGAAGTCCTCATCCTTGGCTCCACCTCGTCCGCTTGGGACAACACCTGGTGGCCCCCAGCCCTTGGAAACCCTTTCCACCCTGACGGACCACCAGGGCCGGACTGGCTACCGGGCAGTTGTGTGTGCTGCCGAGCTAGGGGTTAATTTCTCTGTGGTGGGGGCTTATTTTGTTGACGGGGACCTGCGTGCGATTTGAAATATAAAAAGCAAAACAAATTTCGTTTTGCACACGCAGGTCCCCATCAACCAAATAAGCCTCCAGCACGGCAGCACACACAACTGCCCGGTAGCCAGTCCGGCCCTGCGGACCACGCACGCAACTTTGTCATCATACTAGACTCATCGCTCACAATGAACCGCCAGATCAACGCCATATACTCGGTCTGTTTCAACACCCTCCACTTACTCTGGAAGACGGTCAGATGGATCCCCTCGGTATCCTGAAAAACGGTCTCTCATGCCCTCATTACTAGTAGGCTCGACTGCGGCATCACCCTTTATGCCGGAATCAACAAAAAACTTCTTAGAAAGCTCCAGACCATCTAGAACCCCGCAGCCAGACTGATCCTAGACATCCCCAGTCACAACCACCTCACCCAACACCTCTGCGACCTCAACTGGCTCCCCATCGCAAGTAGAATAACCTTCAAGCTCCTCACGGACGCATACAAGGCCCTCCACAACATCAGACCAGCATACCTAAACAGCCGCGTCACCTTCCGTGCACCCAAGAGACACCTCTAATCAGCCGACCTCTCTCTGGACACCATACCCCGCATCCACAAGACCAGAACCGGGGGAAGGTCCTTCTCCTACCTCGCAGAGAAGACCTGGAACGAACTCCCCCTCCGGCAAAGCCCGACTTTGATCCAGTTCAGGAGAGACCTCAAGGCCTGGCTCTTCAGATGACCACAGCACCCTACCAGCACCCTCCGGAGCCACAGCGCCTCGAGACCCTCGCGGGTGAGTAGTTGTGCTTCACAAACGCCTGATTGATTGATTACATTTGTACAACATGATTGGCTGGTGTCGTCACACTGACAGGAGTGCTTTCAAAACCTGTGATTTATACTTTCCGTGTTTTTTCTTTCTAGTAGATCTGTATTTGTAAATCCGTATTTGTAAAGCGCAAACTACTCACCCTTACGGGTCTCAAGGCGCTGGGGGCCGTCGTGAAAATTAAGTGGGCTATTGTCCAGAGTCACATGGTGCTGAGCTGAGCTGCCGCCGGAGCCGGGGATCGAACCGTGAACCCTGTGCTTCAAAGTCAGCTGCCCTGGCCACTGCACCAGACCTCTCCACTCTAGTCAACTTGGAAAACAAAAAACACTGGCACATGAAAAATTAAAAATAAACCTAGCATTAGCATTGAACACTTCTATTCTGGCCCAGTAGAGCCATTTCAGGGCTCTTGTGACATTTACAAACAGTTTTACCTTCGGCCTCTTGTTTTTCTAGTTGTTTTTTTTACTAGAAACTTTATGCACAGTCTGTGTATCTCCGCCGCCTTCTCTGACTGAAACAACATGTATTGTGATTATAGCCAGTTACCTCCTGAGGCACAGCCGGGAGCAGCAGTGAACTGCGTGTATTTTTAACTGTTTAAATTGAAAAAATTTGTAATTGTTTTAAAGTCACTCACCTGTCTACTGCACGATTACTGTGCGCAGGCACCCTTTGGAAGGCAAAAACGAGCGCTGGGTAGGACGGAATCGCCGGTCACCTCCAGCTGCATTTCCCCACGATAGGACGGGGACACGCCCACTCGAGGCCACGCCCCCTTTAGCTAAAGAATACAAATACCGCGCTGCACCACAAGCGCTTGATAGCCAGTTACCTCCTGAGGCACAGCCGGGAGCAGCAGTGAACTGCGTGTATTTTGAACTGTTTAAATTGAAAAATTTTGTAATTGTTTTAAAGTCACTCACCTGTCTACTGCACGATTACTGTGCGCAGGCACCCTTTGGAAGGCAAAAACGAGCGCTGGGTAGGGCGGAATCGCTGGTCACCTCCAGCTGCATTTCCCCACGATAGGACGGGGACACGCCCACTCGAGGCCACGCCCCCTTCACTGCCCCCTTGCTATAAACATGTGCATGTGCCGGAAGCGCAGCGGGCGCGACGAATGCGCGCCAAAGGCGCGCATAAGGCAAGCTCGTCTGCGCTCGTCCGCGCAGAGTCCGGGCCCTGGGCCACCCCTCCTGCATCCCAGCCATCACTGCGCAGATGCTATACTTCGGCCACCCTCTATAGACTAAGGCCTCCCACTAACATTTGCACTCGGCATACTTTTCAAGCAGAAGACCTGCCGCAAATCTGCCCCACATGCTCCGTATCCCTCAACTCCAAATCTTGTTCGGCGCCCACACATGATTTCCATATGCTCCTACTAAATTGCCGCTCCCTGCCTAAGCATAGCGTTGAAATGGCCCTGCTGTTAGAGGAACATACCCCAGATATATTGTTCCTGACGGAAACCTGGCTCACTACTGAGTCCGATCCCGCGACAGTAGTCGCCCTCCCTGATGGCTATCAAATCATACGGAAAGATCGACCCAAAGGGAGAGGAGGAGGCCTAGCTATTATCCACAAGGAACAATACCACTGCCGAATCATCTCCGAGACCATCCCAGATTGTGATAGTATTGGTTTTAATATCGAACTCTCACCCAATAGATGTTCCTCGGGCACCCTGATCTATCGCCCGCCCGGCCCTCTGAAACAGTTTCATGAAACAATGCCATCTAGCGTGGCCGATAGAGCTAGTACCTCCTCTAACTTTACCGTGCTAGGTGACCTGAACCTTCATTTTGACTCCCCTTCTGATCACACAGCGGCTACCTTACTAGAAGATCTAGCAGCTTTACAACTCATTCAACGCGTTACCACTCCCACTCATGCCAAAGGCCACTTACTGGACCCAATCTTCACCAACTGTCCTGACATCTCAGTGGACCCATGCATTCCCCTGCCATGGACAGACCACCTTCTGATCCCCTTCAGCTGGACCTCGACTAAAACTTCACCTCCCGCCCCCACCACAAGGCTCAGACGAGCATGGTCCCGCCTCGAGGTTGACAACTGGTCCACTAAATTGGCCAGCTCACAACCCGCGAAACAGGAGGATCCTGCCCTAGCATACCAGGCCTATGTCAATTGGATCAATCATACCCTTGACACCACTCTCCCTATGAGCAAGACCATACTGAAGCGGCCCCAAAAAACTGCTCCCTGGTATACGCAGTCTCTTAGGGACAAGAAGCGTCTTTGTAGAAGGGCGGAAATACGCTGGCGTCTGGATAACTCAGCAGATAATAAAACCCGCTACCGCGAGACTATTAACGAGTATAAAATTCAAATAAAAGCAGCCCAGTCCTCGTACTTCGCCGATAAAATTCTGCAGGCCAAATCCAAACCCAGAGAGATCTTCCAGATCATTAAAAAGCTAACCAACCCCCCCCTGCGTTACACGCCGAGACATCAGTCACACAGTGCAATAATATCGCTGAATTTGTCTTTCAGAAAGTAAACAAGATTTATTCATCATTTCCCTTCCCAAAAAGGAATTCATCAATCCAACCCAACATCTCCCCAACCCTGCCCCCTCCCCCCGCCCGACACAGCCTAGCCAACTTTCCCCCACTGAATCCCCCCACCCTAGAATCACTAGCTCTTAGTGTCAAATCAGGCTCGCCGGACGACCCTGCCCCTCCTGACATCTTAATGGCAGCATCCCGGATCACCCTGCCCGTCATCAGGGAGGTATTAAACGCTTCCATCTCCTCCAGCACTGTGCCAACTGTTTGGAAGCAAGCCATGGTCAGGTCATTGATTAAGAAGCCCAATTTGGACCCGTCTGACTTAGCCAACTATCGCCCCATCTCCCTGCTCCCATGAGTGAGCAAGGTCCTGGAAAAATATATCAACCAACAGTTGGTGAACTTTCTGGAAGATCATCATATACTAGACCCCACTCAGACGGGTTTCAGACCAAAACATGGGACTGAGACCGCCCTCCTCATGGTTACCGAGGAAACTAGAAAAATCCTGGATCAAGGAGGATCAGTGGCAGTGATCCTCCTTGACCTAAGCGCGGCTTTTGATACGGTCAGTCATGACACCTTACTGAACCGCCTGTCCTGTGTGGGGATCAAAGATAATACCAGGGCTTGGTTTAAATCTTTTTTGGAGAATAGATCCTTCAGGGTCTTTGATGGCGATTCCATGTCCTCCAGCAGACCCCTAAAGTGTGGTGTTCCTCAGGGCTCCTCCCTAAGCCCTGCGCTTTTTAATCTGTACATGAGACCCCTGGCCGATGTCGTCCACCCATTTGGAGTCAAGATCATCTCCTATGCGGACGACACGCAGCTGGTGGTCTCACTGGCACAGGAGGCAAATCGAACTTCGCCAGGCGGGCTTAGAGAATGCCTTAAGGAGGTGAGGAACTGGATGTTATGTTATGTTATGTTATGTTATGCATTTTTTATTAGGCGCACAGCTGCTCCAGGGAAGGAGCATCCTGGCGCCGCGACAAGGTAGCAGCACAACACAACAGGATAAAAACAACAGTGAGGATGGACTAAGGGAACAGGAAAGTTTTCACCGCTCGGCGGAATGAGAGCAAGTCCCTAAGGGCGCGAATCGCCGGGGGGAGGGAATTCCACAGCGTAGCCGCGCGGACTTGGAAAGAACGTCCGCCGGCTCTGCTGCGCTTGACATGAGGGACAACCGCTAGTTCCAGATCAGCAGATCTTAATGCTCGTGCAGGGGTGTAGTGGGCCAGAAGTTTGGACAAGATCATGGCTGGGGATCCCTTAAGTATTTTGTAGGCGACACAGAGGATCTTAAACTGAATCCGCTGGGCCACCGGTAGCCAATGCAACGATCGCAGGGTGCTAGAGGTCGGACAAGATCTAGGTAGTCCAACCACCACTCTCGCAGCGGCATTCTGAATCCGCTGCAGACGACCAATTTCTGCTTGGTTTAAGCCAGCAAATAAAGAGTTTGCGTAATCCAGCCTAGAGATGACAGTCGCTTGGATCACGAGTTGCCGGATGCCGGATGTCGTCATCATCCCTGAAGCTGAACGGGGACAAAACAGAGCTGATGCTCCTAGGCCCATCAGATCTGTCCCTTTCTCCCTCTCTGTGGCCCCCATGTCTAGGCCCTCCCCCAACCCCTAAAAACAACATCAAAAGCCTCAGAGTGTGGCTGGACAATTCGCTATCTTTCAATGTCCAAGCCACGAAACTTTTAGCCACCTGTTTTGGCATCATGAGGGTGCTAAATAAAATATTTCCCCTCCTTCCCATGGAAGCCAAACAGGTAGCTATTCAAGGTCTTATTCAATCACGCCTTGATTTTAATAATGCACTCTATCTCGGCGCACCAGAATACACCCTACGCAGGTTGCAGATTGTACAGAACTGCGCAGCACGCCTGTTGCTCAAAATTCCCCGCAGACACTCAGTGAGGGCCGGACTGATTAGCCTGCATTGGCTCCCGATCCGGCAGAGAGTTCTGTTCAAGACACTATGTATAGCCCACCAAGCCTTCTGGGACACAGGACCCAGCATCATTCGCGACCTGGTCACCCATTACACCCCAAACCGAAGTCTTCGCTCCAGCCAGACCTTCTCGGCAGTGGTGCCAAGAATAAAAAGATCCAGATCTGGCGGAAGGACATTTACATACAATGCGTCCAAGACCTGGAACACCCTGCCACTCCATCTTAGAGCGAACCCTAACCTCACTGAATTCCGCAAGCAACTAAAGACCTTTTTGTTTGCATCTGTTTACTAACTGCCTGCCTTCCCCCCATGCCTTCAGTAGGCTCTGGTTATCTTAGCGCTTGGACGCCTCCGGGCAACAATTCGCGCTCTACAAATCGGCAAGTTTACAAGTTTACAAGTTTATTGTCTGCGGCCCTTGGCCAGACGCAGGTGCCTGTTTCTTGTACACTCAGCTTCTCACATGCCCCCTCCCCCAAATCCTCACAGGCAAATCAGCGATCTAGGAGCCTTTATGGAAAGTAAACATTTAAACTAGGACGGATACCCCATGGGCGTCGTTTTGAGCACGTGCCGCTGGCCCGGACACCCTCCAACTTCTCACAGGCCTCTCTCTTCACTCACACTTCAAGTAAAGACATGCAGAGATTCACACGAAAAACACCAAAACCCTCTGCCCCAGCGCAGATCTTGCGACACACGTGCACCGACCCATCCACACACCCTCGGCTCAGTAACCCACACGCCCACTGAGACTCAGCAGATAGAGAGCATCACAGACACGGATGTGCACACTGACAAGCCTCCCCACTTGGAGGGGGGGGCGGGGGGAAAGAACATGCCCCTCTATCTTCCATCCAGGGCACAAGTCCAAAAAAATAGAAGTGGGGTGACGCTCAAAGACAGGAAGTGACGTCACGACAGGAAGTGACGTCACAAAAGGTAAAAAACATGGATTTCTATTAATGGAGGTGCATTGGGGCTGGTAGCTCCTGGCTGCTTAAGCTCCGCGGGTACAGATTTGTTGAAATTTTGGTAGGTGCAATGTCCATAAGGAACAGTAGGCTTCTAAAAAAATTGGAAGTGAAAATAACCCAAAATATTTTTATAAACATTATTTGTTACGGAGTGCGAAGGATCCGAACCCCCGGCATGTGAGCGTACAGTGGTATCAGATCCATACGACTAATCCAGGATACGAATATGAATTGAATTGAATTGAATTTATTACATTTGCATAGTTACTTAAAACCATTGCAATACGAGTTTCAGATAATACAATAAAATCATGATAAAATAAAATTACATATTTACGAATATGGGGCTGGTAGTACCTGGCTGATGCCGCTGCGTCTATTATTGACAGCCAGCCCTGTACTTGGGAGATCGATTGGGCGGCCGTGCCGGTAAGTAACATCATCATTGAAAGTCCAGCTTTTGGGCAGGGGGGATGGCGTTCACCCGGTAAAATAAGTTAAAATAAGTGGGGGGATGCAGTCCACCCGCGTGGTACCCCGACTCGAGCCCTGCTTCCATCCACCCAGAGTTGTTCTGTGCTCTGCGATCCAGAAACACACAGTAAAGCGCACACAACCCCCCGAGACGTCACCAGCACCCCGTGGGTTCAACCAGTACAGATCCTAGCAAGGAAGAGCGCACACAAACGTCACCTGTACCCCAAGGCACAGAGACCCCGACTGTCACACTGAGGCACAGGCACACAGATAAGGCATACTCAAAGAGGGGGGCAGCTATGGAGCTCACAAAGACCCCCCCCCCCCCCATAGAGACGGGTACAGTGCACTGGCGACGAGGAGGGCAGAAAGGTAACCCGACAATCTGGGCACAATAGAGCCCTGACCTGTCCATGCTGCCCGGGGGCAAAGGTCACCCCGACCCGAAAATACAGAAGGATACAGATTGTGAGGGGAGTAAGAGAGAGATGGTGCCCCCCTCCCTCTTTCTTACACCACCCCTCCCAGAACCTCCCACCCCGCCTGTCCATGGATGACATCACCAGTTATGCATTTCCTATTGGGGGGGGGCACACGTTCCAGAGTATGTTTACCCAGTGCTTTAACTAGGATAAGGAAACCGTTGGGGGAGTAGTTGGCTCTAAAAGGGGTGTGGCCGATGCAATGAAGGATGTGGCCCAGAGGCGGCTCCTCAGCAATGGCGGAGGAGCGTCGCCCCACTGCCTAGCTCAGAGCCAGCAAATGAAAAATAAAACTTTGTTCTTGCATCGTTTTATTGTTCATTGCCAACACTGAGCCAGCGCTGCAGGGAGGGGGCGGGGCCGAGGCATGGGAGGGGAGAGGAGGAGTGCTATGTGCACTGCTAAGTGTGCATCTATGCTCGGCCAGCCAAAACACACATGCACCCTTAGGTTTCTCCAGCCCGGCGGCATTGAACAGACGGGCTCAAGAAACCCCTCAGGCTCCCTGGTCTGAGCGTCTGTCCAGCCCGCTCGGGTCAATCCCTGCGCTGCTCTGCAGCATGGGAATTGGATGGGAGTCTGTCCCAGGGGCTGCTGGTACCAGGAAGAAGAGAGAAGGCACGATGTGACACTAGAGGTGGCCAGCACCTTCAGGTAAGTTATTATAAAAAATATATATTATTACTATCCCCCCCTGCCACGGCAGGACCTCCCACCCACGACCCGTCCTGCGTTCCCTCCACCCGCCCCACCACCCTTTGTTTGTGGCCTAAATCAAGTGATTCTAGAATCCGGTGCTCACAGATTGCTGAGGTCCCCACTCAGCCTGAGACGCTAGGCGGTGCAAGTACACAGGCCAGCACATGAACACAAGGCTGAAAGAAAAGGCAGCCAGGGCTCGGAGGAGAAAGGCTGCCTCTTACATTTAACCCCTACGCTGCGGCGGCAATTCCGCCGCAGCGCTAGGGATGTGGGGGCCGCGCGGCGTTCCCATGCTGGTGACGGAACCGCTCCGTCACGAGCCTCGGGTGCACTGTGTGATGACGGAGCGGTTCCGTCACGGCCCCGCCCACTCATCAGAACGTCCAGCGCAGGCGTGGAATCCGCGCCGCGCAGGCGGGCCATGACGGAACCGCTCCGTCATCAGCACAGCGCGTCCGTGGCTGGTGACGGAGCGGTTCCGTCACCAGCATGGGAGGGGTTAAAACATATTCAGATTTCCATCAAAAAATACATATATTTCCCTTACTCGCCTCCATGTCGGACCTGGCGTGCTGAGCTCACGGACAGGGCTTTCTTTAAGCTCGCTAAAATAAAGGCTACATATAGTCAGACTTTTGATTACTGCCAGTGCTCAGACCGGGCAGGACCCACCCCACTTAAAGCCTTGTGTTTATATAAGAAATTTGATGTAAAAAACACTGCAGCGCGCTTCTTTATACTGAGGCGCTCCCACATTGCATTTTGTAAGTGATGTTTTCTCAGATTAACTTTCTTTTCCTGGATCTTGGGACAGCTGGTGTTCACTTGGCCGTGTCAGTAGTTTACCATCAGTACTGTTACACTCCAGGTGGATAACCTAGTTATTCCCTTTGAACCCATGACTCTCCGAGGCTAACGGGCCGACCCATCTAGGATTAACCGAGGAGGCAGGTAGTGGATCTGGAAACCCGATGCACGATGATGCTGATAATTCAATATCCAGATATATATATATATATTATTTTTTTCAATTTCCTAACTATAACGTCTCTGTAATCTTTGTTTTTTTCAGTGAAAATAAATATATATATATATATATATATATATATATATATATATATATATATATATATATATATATATTCGCTGAAAAAAACAAAGATTACAGAGACGTTATAGTTAGGAAATGAAATTTAAAAAAATAGAAATTCACTCAAAAACCCAAAGGTTACAGGAACATAATAGTTCGGCTCAGGTTTCACTCGTACAAAACCAGAGAACTCAGCTGTTATAGTTAGTTGAGCTAACTATAGCTCGCGCCCCCACAGTGCACTGCTTATGATCTCACATATTACATCACTCATGACATGGTCAGGGACATTACTAATGACCTCTCAAAAGACATCACTGATGACATCATCCAGTGACTGTGCATGTTTTAAAAAAGTTTGAGTGTTTAATAAATATACCAAGGTGTATTTGTGAATCTGTGGGTGTATGAGTGCCTGTATGGATGATTCAGTGGGTGCGAGACTGACTGTATACGTGAGTGATTAGTTGTCTCAGTGAATGTATGGGTGAGTGACCGACTGTGTAAATGTCTGTATCAGTCGGTCAGTTGGTGCCGAAGTGGCTGAATGGATGTGTGAGTGGGTATGTGAGTGGCTGTATGAATGATTGGTTGTCTGGGTACCTGTATGGGTGTATGAGTGTCTGTGTGGGTGGGTGAGGGTGTGTGTGACTGCCTGCACGGATGAGTGGGTGGGTGAATCAGCGGCTGTATGAGTTCGTAAGTGCATCTGAGAGGGACTGTATGGGTAACTGAGTGTGTGTATGGTTGTGTCGGTGAGTGAATGGATGTGAGAGTGGCTGTATGGGTGAGTGTGTGCGCTTTTATCAGCAACTGTATAGGTGAGTGAATATGTGTTAGTATCTGTATGAATAAGTGAGTGGGCTCCAATGCATCTAAAACGCATCAGCCAGACTAATATTAGACATCCCCGTCAAGCTCACATTTCTGGTCACCTGAAAGACCTCCACTGGCTCCCAGTCGACAAGAGAATAACCTTCCGTCTCCTCACCCACGCACACAAGGCCCTCTACGACACTGGACCCGAATGCCTCAACACAAGCCTGTCCTTCTACACACCCACCCACCAACTACGGTCATCCAATCAAGCCCTCTCCGCAATTCCGCGCATCAATAGATCCACCATGGGAGAAAGATCCTTCTCCTACCTAGCGGCCAAAACATGGAATTCCCTCCCCTCTCACCTCCGCCTTACACAGAACCACCTCTCCTTCAGAAAACAGCTAAAAACCTGGCTATTCGATAAATAATGCACACTCCCTCCCTCAAGCGCCTTGAGACCCTCTGGGTGAGTAGTGCGCTATACAAATTACAAACTTGAACTTGGTGTGTGTATACCTATCAGTTAGTAAGTGGCTGTGTGAGTGACTATGGGTAAGTGAGTAGGTATGTGGGTAGCTCCATGGATGAGTGACAGTGTGCGAGTGGCTGTATGAGTGGATATATCAGTTGCTGTATGAGTGAGTGAGTTAGTGTATGAGTGGCTGTGTGGGGCTTACTGGAGGTAACAGGAGGTCTTGTTGGCCCCTAAGGGCCCTCAGCAGCCGTGGGGACTTCGCTATTTAACAGTGACCACTGAAACTCTTGGGGTTACGTAGTTTGTGGGCACAGGCCCCCGTGTTCACACCTATGGTGACAGGAGGCGCCCCTGTTCTCCTCTGTCGCGGACACCGCTGCAGGCTTGTTTCCCTGTAAGGGTGAGTCGTGCATTGCTCAGTCCCGGGTGTACTCTCTCTTCTCACACTGCAGGAGAGTGATGTACCCTGTATCTCCAGGAGCTCACCACGACCCACTTTAAGATTCAGGGCGTCACTCTTCATAAACAGATACTAAATGTTTAACATTGTCCTAAATTCTGACTTCCCTCGTCAGATCATTTCTTCCTCGAGAAGGAACCATTGTGAACATGAATTTTAATGAGCAGTGAAACAAAACCTCCTCACAAAAGAGAATGAACACGGTTTCCCATGCTCAGTTATGTTTAACCCCTACCGCACTACCGCGTTTTCCCACTGTGCGCTGAAATTTCAAAAATGCGCTGATTATGACAAAGCTCGTCATCCGCGTAGCGCAGGTAACGCCCATGACGAGCTGGCTTTGTCATTAGCGCTGAAGGGGTTAAACATCTGGGGGTACTTTTCTGCTGTCGACATATACGCCCCTCCCTCCGCGTGGGCTCTTCACCCCCATCTGGCCTGAATTCTGGCATCATAAATGCAGCGAGCAACAGGTGGAAGGCGGCCGGTGGCAGGGGCTGGGTGGCATTTTTTTTGTAGAGCGTTTTAGTGACTTTAATTTGTTGAAGCTAGAAACATATTTTGTTGAAGTGTGAAATCGAGCGGCAGATGGCAGATTATGCAGCAAATATGGTAAATACACAATTATGCAGAAAACACTGCAGTCCCTGAATCACAGATTTCTACTGACCCTGGCTGTACTTTTTCTGGCCTGCTAGGAGAAGAAGCACCCCCCGGACTTCTTAGAAGCAAGAAGCTTCAAGCAGGTGGTTTTAACTCATTTGGCTATGAACGTGCTATACGTGTCCCAAAAATCACCAACAAGCAACAGCCGAGTTCAAGAAATATAAAAGATGGTAAAAACAATTGTAGTTTGGTTTAATTCCATGTTAATGAATACATTTTTAAGGTGTGTATCTCGGCGTGCGTGAGGCTCTCGGCGTGAGTGAGGCTGAGTGAACGCTGGTGCTCAAAGGTAGGTGGCCAGTTGGTTCGGGAGGAAGAGGTGTGTCTTCTGGAAGGTCCTCAGAGGCCGAGTGAACGCAGGTGGTTCAAGGTAGGTGGTCGGTTAGTTCGGTAGGATTGTCCTCAGAGGCCGAGTGAACGCAGGTGGTTCAAGGTAGGTGGCCAGTTGGTTCGGGAGGAAGAGGTGTGTCTTCTGGAAGGTCGTCAGAGGCCGAGTGAACGCTGGTGGTTCAAGGTTGGTGGTCGGTTGGTTCGGCAGGAAGAGGTGTTTATTCTGGGAGGTCCTCAGAGGCTGAGTGAACGCTGGTGGTTCTAGGTAGGTGGCCAGTTGGTTCGGCAGGAAGAGGTGTTTCTTCTGGAAGGTCCTCAGAGGCCGAGTGAACGCTGGTGGTACTAGGTAGGTGGCCAGTTGGTTCGGCAGGAAGAGGTGTTTCTTCTGGAAGGTCCTCAGAGGCTGAGTGAACGCTGGTGGTTCTAGGTAGGTGGCCAGTTGGTTCGGCAGGAAGAGGTGTTTCTTCTGGAAGGTCCTCAGAGGCTGAGTGATCGCTGGTGGTTCAAGGTAGGTGGTCGGTTGGTTCGGCAGGAAGAGGTGTTTCTTCTGGGAGGTCCTCAGAGGCCGAGTGAACGGTGGTGGTTCAAGGTAGGTGGTCGGTTGGTTCGGCAGGAAGAGGTGTTTCTTCTGGGAGGTCCTCAGAGGCCGAGTGAACGCTGGTGGTTCAAGGTAGGTGGTCGGTTGGTTCGGCAGGAAGAGGTGTTTCTTCTGGAAAGTCCTCAGAGGCTTAGTGAATGCTGGTGCTCAAAGGTGGGTAGCCAGTTGGTTCGGGAGGAAGAGGTGTGTCTTCTGGAAGGTCCTCAGAGGCAGAGTGAACGCAGGTGGTTCAAGGTAGGTGGTCGGTTGGTTCAGCAGGAAGAGGTGTTTCTTCTGGGAGGTCCTCAGAGGCTGAGTGAACGCTGGTGGTTCTAGGTAGGTGGCCAGTTGGTTCGGCAGGAAGAGGTGTTTCTTCTGGAAGGTCCTCAGAGGCTGAGTGATCGCTGGTGGTTCAAGATAGGTGGTCGGTTGGTTCGGCAGGAAGAGGTGTTTCTTCTGGGAGGTCCTCAGAGGCCGAGTGAACGCTGGTGGTTCAAGGTAGGTGGTCGGTTGATTCGGCAGGAAGAGGTGTTTCTTCTGGAAGGTCCTGAGAGGCCGAGTGAACGCTGGTGGTTCAAGGTAGGTGGTCGGTTGGTTCGGCAGGAAGAGGTGTTTCTTCTGGAAGGTCCTTAGAGGCTGAGTGAACGCTGGTGGTTCAAGGTAGGTGGTCGGTTGGTTCGGCAGGAAGAGGTGTTTCTTCTGGGAGGTCCTAAGAGGCTGAGTGAACGCAGGTGGTTCAAGATAGGTGGTCGGTTGGTTCGGCAGGAAGAGGTGTTTCTTCTGGAAGGTCCTTAGAGGCTGAGTGAACACTGGTGCTTCAAGGGTGTCAATTGGTTCGGCAAGATGAGTAAGGAGTTTCTTCTGGAAGGTCCTTAGAAGGTGAGTGAACGTGGGTGCTCTAAGGTGGCTAGTCGGTTGGTTCGGCAGAAAAAGGTGTGTCTTCTGGAAGGTCCTGAGCGCAGGCGCTCTTGAGGTAGCCGTGGGCATACTGTCCCAGAGCTCTCCCCATCCTCCTACGACAGACCCAGGACCTTCTAACCTTCAGAAAACTACTCAAGTCCAGGCTATTCGAGCAGTAGCAGCATCCCCCCCATCCCCGCGCCTTGAGACCCCTACGGGTAAGTGGGGCGCTTTACAAATGTTCTGATTGATTGATTGAGCCTCTTGCAGAAAAGCCACTGCCAGGGCTTTTGACATGTCTAGATTTTGGGGGGCTCTGCAAATGTGGTTCATGGAGCGAGAGGCTCGGTTTGAAGCATGGCCGGGTACCCGTGACTGGATGGCTTCTAGGACCGTCTCTGCAGTGGCTTTGCAGATGAGACCGGCATCCTTAACTTGACCATGGCTCTTCTGGAGGTTAGTGAAGGCTCAAGAAGGTGGAGCCGACTTGTCCTGGTGACTCGTGGACTAAGGCACTCCTGCAGGAACCTTTGATTCACCGTTTTGTTCCAGGTTTTCAATCCTGTTGGGGTCACCGAGGAAGATAAAATGAGAACCTCCGACTTTGGTAACAGTACACACATTTTCTCTGCTCCAAGAGATACTTGGATGGCTCTACTGTGCAGGTGATAGTGATGCTTTTTAGTTTTGGTGCTTATCTGGCTTTCGTGGCTTGTGTTTTCTGGGGTGATTTGGTGTAGACCCGGTTAGAGCTCACATTGAGGCTCGTGACCACGGGGAATGGTTCGCTGCGAAACAACGGTAGAGTTTTTCTAATGCTCGCAGTAAGTACCAGGTGAACTATACACAGCCTTGTGTGACTAGTAGGGATATGCCCTTGTCTAGGTAAGAAGGCAAGTGGGACCAGTGTGGGTGATGGAGAGCTGCCGAAGAGACGGCACCAGGTTTTACGCTTTTGTTGAAGATGTTGATCCTGGTCCGGTTCCGTTCAAGGGTCCTTCCACACACCCACTCCCGTATGCTGTCCAGGCTCCAGGTACCTTTCTATAAGAGCCGAGGGTGCTCTCTCTATGAGGCACATGGTTCTCGGCATGACTGCTAAGAAGCAGTCACTCCTCTTCATTCCTTGAGGACCCTGAGCATTGAAGGGTAAGTGAATGGGAGAACTCTGGTAACTGAACTCCATTCTTGACTGTGAATGTTACACCTGGGGCAGTGCTCCAGTGATCCGAAACGTGTCAGCAAGTTGCCTAATACTGAATATTATTATTACACTTCTAAAGCAAGCAGTCTTCAAACCTTTGTCGCGTGCATCTCTAAGCCGTGTTGTCCTGGCCAGTGGTCTGGTTGGAGTGGGAGCCCTCTCCGCTCCCCTGACTCTGTACACTCCATGGAGACCGGTCCAGTGGTGGCCGCTTCACAAAACTCCACCATCATCTCTAGAAGGCTGAGATAGGTCACTCACCCACAGGCCTCTGGCCTGGCTCATTTGCATTCTTATATTGAGGGAAAATGTGATGTCTGTGAAGGTACTAAGGGCCATATGTATCAGTCCAAATTGCGATGGTATATATAAATGAAAAACTGCTTCGCAAAATTTATGATTCCCTATTTTGCAATTGCATTTAAGGAATCGCAAAGTTGCGATTCCTTGAATGCAATGTAAGAAGCATAGGAAAAGTGCAATTTGGCCTCAATTTGGCAAATTACCACCAACTTCAAGTTGGTGGTAATTTGCGTTTTCTTTGACAAATGCATTTTTTTGCATTATTCAAAGTGCAATGTGGCGCACATACATGGCCTTTGGGCCTGTATGTGTGCCACTTGTGCACCCATGCTTATTTCAGGGGTGCAAAAGGGTGTCCTGTTGACACCCTTGCAACCTTGAAATTGCATTCTCAATTTGCGATTCTCTAATTGCAAATCACAATTTGAGAATGCCTTCGCATTCATTCCTATGGGCCTCTAGGCGCAATTAAGGAATATGTGGGATTCGCAAATGTTTTTGCAAATCCTACATACATCTCATTTTGCGATTCTCAAATAGCGATTCTCTAAAATTCGCGATTTGAGAATGGCAAAACCAAACTTTCATACATATGCCCCTTAACTCTTACAGAGACCTTTACGTATGATGTGTCCAAACACCACGGTGACCCGGCGGGATATGATGTTTTGGTTTACCTGTCCCCCCGCTTGGTATGTTTGCAAGATTTAGGCTATAAACCTCCTTAAATGGGAAAACAAATAGTTCCAAGATGTCACACTTCCTGCTCCTTCGAAGAAAGGAACAGGTCACTGATGGAGTCTTCTATAGGAACAAGAACACATTATTAGATTTCTGGATGCAAAATACTCACTGATACAGAATCATATAGTAATGCATGGCATCCGTCTGCTAATAATAGGGTATGCTATGATGTAGATATAGCCTGTTAATACTCTGTATATGCAACACAATTTTGGTTCGCTGTAAAGCGGCTAATTCAGTTCCATTTATGATATAAAGTCCCCCTTGTCGTACATAATAAGGATTTTGCATGTCACCAAGTTCTGTGACCATATAGAGAAACGAGGCTGAAGGCTGAGTTCATTTACAAGGCATTAAACTCCAAGGTCACTTGCAATATCCTTTTTATGTGCGAAAGAGGGTATTTTATTTTTCAGAGCACATGGTCACCCAATCACACTTCCAATAAATTGTTAGAAACTTGTGGCTTATTTACAAGCCAGGTGTGCTGCCGGTGCGTCACTTTTATTGATGCTCTGGCAGCGCAATGGGCTTTTCCATATTTACGAGGACGTGTAAAGTCACCCTGCGCGACTTCACCCTGCGTAACTTTTCATGGCCTTGTAAATATGTTTCCCTTTCACGCATGACTCTGCATGAAAGGGGCGTTCCACGGGTGTTGCTGGGGCAATGCTTCGAACCTTGGTCTACCAGAATAACTGATGAGACTGCAGGTGATTCAGAATGCGGCGGCACGACTTCTGTTAAATGTTCCTATGAGAACACGTATTTTGCCACATCTGCGTACTCTTCACTTGTTGCCCACTAGGGAAAGAGTTAAATTCAAGACCCTTGTACTAGCGCATGATGGCTTGCATCAAGGAGGACCCAAATTGATTGGTAAAGCGATCATTACCCTTGTAGCACCAGACTAAGGTAAGGGGGGTACTATATGAGACTGGGACAGTCAGTCGTCCTGAGGAAGACCGATGTGAACAACCAACTGAAGGGCACGCATAGGTCGAAACATGTTGACTGTAGCAGTAAAGGAGGGGTGTTAGGGGGTCCTAATATCCCACCTCAGCACTACCATCCGTTACTTTTAATCCTGACCTTGGAACCTATCATTAAAGTTTCACCAGGTATCCATGAGCCAGTTTTAACTTCACTATTCCCTACTGCAATTCTTGTTCTATCACTGTACCCAGTCCTGGTTTGTTATATTGTATCGTGAACACTGTTGTCACGTTAAATTGTTTGTATTGAGTCTGGTTTTTGTATTTTATGTGTCCCCTCCCTATGCTCCGCTCAGTGCGTGGCTACGCCTGAGCGTCGCAGCAGACCCGATGATGAAGCATGTCACACACATTGTGTGTGAGTGAGGGCAGTTTTTCACAATACACTTGTGTGTCACTGTTCAGACGCTTCTGTATACGTTTCTTTTTCCTCTCCACCCCTCTTTGTGTATACAGGTTTTGCTTTAGGGGGTTCGGGGTGGGAGAGTAGTGTGTAGACCCTCTCCCCTTTCATGTGTGAGTTAATTACATCAAGGAGGCCCTGCCTATCTAAGACTCAGATTTGGTTTTCTCAATCCCACTCGACAGTTAAGATCAGCCAACAAATGCTTGCCGACGGTGCCCAAGATTCGGCGTGTGAGAGCAGTTCGAAGGTTCATGCTGTACCTAGGGTCGTCCGCTTGGAATCGGCTTCCTTTGGAACCGCGGTCTGTGAGCGATCCGGTGCGATTCAAGAAAACACTTAAAACATGGCGCTTTGTACAAGTGTAAGGCTCCTACTTTTGTGATTTAGCTGATGTCGCGCTGGGACACTCTGGAGTAGCTGTGCGTGCTTTAAAATGCAATTATCATCATCATCAACCTGACACATTCCCAGATTTACAACATTTTGTAATCGTTTTGCGTCAGAATCCTACGTCTCTTAAGGGGAGGCGTAAGTAGGCGCAACGAGGAGAAATACTTTTTTTTCTCCTCCTTTTTTCCTCTTTCTAAGTGTGCTGCAGCTCACATAGAAAGTGGAAAATGCCTGTAATGATTGTTTTTCTGCAGGAAGGTGGCCCTTCCTGTACAAAAACAATCGTCCCCTCAGCGCAGGCACCCTTGCGAAAAGATGCAAAGGTGTCTGCACTGGCGCACAGTTGTTGTGCAGGGGAGGAGGACAGGAATGCGTCGTATCTTGTTGATATGGTGCTTTCCTGCCCTTTTATTTTGACGCACGGCAACGCAGGCGGAAGGTTTGCCGCGCAGCTGTGCCTCAGAATATTGTAAATTAGGCCCCCAGTGTCTTGCTCTTTTTACATGAAATGGATAGCATGCTTGCAGACATGAAGAATAAAAGTAAAATCGGCAGATCGAGATTAATCACAAAGAGATGTAAATCCGCTCAATGCTAGTTAGATCCAAATCGCTGTAGCTCAGAACGCGTTAGAAAAACGCATAATAACTCAGTTCACCAGCTGCATCGTTCCTTTATTACAGGTGCCTAGAGACAGCACAACGCAGCTGTAATAAGGACTCATTAGACCCATTAACACCACTGACTCGTCCTTACCCCGTTATCTAAGGACTCGGTACCTTTATGCCATCTCTGGCGGCCCCGTATGGACTCTTGTCCCTGTTGCACCTGACCCTTTTAGAGCCCAGCGCTTTAAGACCTTCGCCACGGGGCTAATTCCCCCGTGGCACTGGGGAGGAGGGGGGCGCACGCAGTGCCACGGTGCTTGTGACGAGCTCGGCTCATCACGCTGCACGGTGGCGCTGTGCTGATGACGAGCTGAGCTCTTCATGACCACGCCCGTTTTTCAGAACGCTCAGCACAGCGGGGAAATTAGCCCCGCGTGTGAGCGCCGCGCGTGTCATGACGAGCTCAGCTCGTCATCAGCACACGGCCACCGTGCCTCATGACAAGCTGAGCTCGTCATGAGCACGCAAGGAGTTAACTCTGTGGCTGGGACCAGCAAGGCGCTTAATAATCCATCTCAAACTGCTCCTTCACTTGTATTGTAAATGTTCTAGCCCCTGAGAGTTGTAGTCACTCCTTCTCTCACATGAGAGGGTTGTAAATAACTTAAATAAACTTTCAGTGTAGTGCAGAAATGCTGGCAGCAACAGAGCTGCTGAGCACACCCTACAGACATGTCTCTGGAATTATGCGGCGGGGGAGGGTCAAATTATGCGGACGGGTTGAGTGAATTATGCGGCAAGAACAACGAATTATGCAGCATAATGCAGCATGTTTTTAATAGTTTTTCCTTATTATTTTGATATCTTTACGCTTGTTAACATTGTCTGGGCATTTTTTGCACCTCATTAGTACTAGTGCAATGCCTAAACATAGCAACGCGCAACAGAAAGTTGACCAGTCATCCTTTGCAAAGGGCCTTCCACTGTGCAACAACACGTGATTCTGCAGTTTTAGTAACTTTTGAACCATTTGAGTTAGAAACTAAACTTTTTTTTGAAAAATCAGCAGTTTATGTGGCAGATGATCGATTATGTGGCAACTGTGGCAAAGCTCTAATTATGTGAAAATCGCCACAGCCTCACAATCGCATAATTCCAGTTGCCCTGCCTATAGATAATACAAACGATAGATTCCACAGAGCACTAGTCACCGCGTCACATTGGAACTTCTTAGAGGGACCTAATATTTTTTGCGACCATTCAATAAAGCCAATGTTATGTTATGTTAAATGGGGCTTATAGAGCGCACTAACACCCGAAGGTTTCTTGGCGCTGGCTGGAGGGACATATGAATGAACAGAAAAGAATTTATTCAGGAAGGGTAAACAAAAAAGTCTTAAGGAGTTTCTGGAACTGAAACAGGGAGTTGCTGGATTTAATAGTCGAAGGAAGGGAGTTCCAGAGCCTGGGGGCAAGAAAAGCAAAACGACGGCCACCAAATTTATGAAGTTTAAATTTGGGGATGACAACCAAGTGATGGGAGGCTGAACGAAGAGAGCGGGCAGGTTGATATAGGGTAATCCGGGATTTCAAAAAAGCAGGACAAGGACAGTGAAGGGATTTGAATGCCAGGCAGCCCATCTTGAAGGCCACTCTCTCCTTCACTGGCAACCAGTGGAGCCTGCGAAGCAGGGGCCTCGCCGATTGCCACTTGGGGATCTTGAATATGAGGCGGGCTGCCTGGTTTTGGACCACCTGAAGACGATGTAAAAGAAAACGTGGGAGTGCATGATAAAGGGAGTTAGAAAAATCCAGGCGCGATATGACAAGGGACATGACGACCTGACACAGGGCCACGTGTGGAAGTAGGTGCCTGATCTTCCGGATTTTTCGGAGTTGGAACATGCACGAAGAAATCGTGGCACCCACTTGGGCCTTAAGTGACAGTTCGGCGTCGATTGTCACCCCCAGACTCCTGACGGACTTGAGGGGTGTCGGGGGGGAGCCCAAGTCAGGAGGCCAAAACTGCCGGCCCCAAAACGCGGCACTGGCACCAGGAAGGAGTAGCTCAGTCTTTCCAGGATTGAGTTTCAATTGATTCTCATTCATCCATTGATGGATATGGATCATGGCGGCGTGAAAATTGTTAGTCGCCTGAAGAGAATCAAGTGGAAAGACGAGCTGCAGATCGTCAGCGTAATTGAAGACGCTGACGTCCCAGTTGTGAAGGGAAGAAATTAAGGGACGCAAATAAAGATTAAATAATAACGGGGAAAGTGAAGAACCCTGGGGAACACCACAAGTGATGGGGGATTTAGTTGCAGTGAAGGGACCAAGGCGCACGGCTTGTGATCTTCCCGTCAGGAATGACTCCACCCACTTGAGAGCCATGCCCCGGATGCCGGCTTGTTCGACACGGTGGAGAAGGATGTCGTGATCCACCGTGTCGAACGCGGCAGACAAGTCCAAGAGAACCAGAGCCTGCGGTCTCTTGGCATCTGCGTTCTCTCTCAAGGTATCCATGACTGCCAGGATGACTGCTTCCGTGGAATGGGCCGGCCTAAAGCCGGCCTGGTTGGGCTCAAGGAAGCCCGAGCTCTCGATGAAAGTAGAGAGACACCCGGTGACATGGGCCTCAAGGAGTTTTGACAGGTAGGGCAGCAAAGATATTGGGCGATAGTTGGAAAGTTCAGCCGCATCAGCCCCTGGCTTTTTCAAGAGAGGCAAAAGAATAGCCTCCTTGAAGGTTCCGGGGACTGTGCCAGAGGTGAGCGAGGCATTCAGAAAGGGAAGTACACACTCCGGCAGTTTTAGACAAACCTCCCGCAATACCGCGGGAGGGCAATGATCCTCCGGCGAGCCCGATTTTACACGATTGGCTAGCTTCGCCAAGGAGGGGGGATCCAGGATGGGAATTGAAGTGAAAGAGGATGAATTGCCCGGGGGGGTGTCCAAGAGTAGTGACGGCCGAGGAGTAAAGATGATAGAATTTTTTATTTTAATGATTTTTTCAGAGAAAAAGAGGTTAAGAGCATCACAGGTCTCTTTAGAAGGGGTTTGAACTGGAAGAGTCCTATCGTCTGTGGTCAGTTCATTCATAATCCTGAACACCTCACGAGATTTGTTGGTAGCAGTGAGGATTCTATTAGAAATATGCTCCGATTTGGCTGATAAAATAGCCAATTTATATTCCCTCCGGGCAGTGACAAACATCTGTCTGGAAGACAAGGAATAATCCCGTCTCCAGATACGTTCCCATTGGCGTACCTCAAGTTTCATTTGCTTGAGGTTGGTAGAGAACCACCGGTTGGCATTAGGATGTCTGGTACGAGGGAATTTGGCTACTGGGGCAAATAGGTCACTAGCCCCTTTCAACCAGCTGCAGATGTTAGTGTCAAGCCTATTGATATCCTCATAAGGGAGAGTGTTCGGACAGGTAGAAGCCAGGGTGGTTATAAAACCTTGGAATCGTAGTTCTTCCAATTGCGTGCAGAGCCCCCTGCCCTTAGTGAGGCCTTGATTCGCCCACTGAATGTGATGGTCAGGTCGACTATAAAGTGGTCTGACCAAACGCATGGGAGTGTAGAAGGGGTTGACAGGGATATATTCGAGGTCCAGACCTGATCTAGTATGTGGCCTTTTGCGTGCGTCGGAGAGATGACTTGCTGACTCAAATTTAAACTAGTCAGAGTCTCAGATAATGCTGTGGCATGTGCCCCAGCATTAGTGTCATCAAACCAGTAATTAAAGTCCCCAAATAGGGCGAAGCTAGGTAGTGAAGGCAAAAGGGCAGACAGCTGTTCGCAGAGTTTCTCTGCGAAGTCTGGCATGGGACGGGGTGGACGATATAAAAGGCCGAAGGAAAAGGCCCCCACTTCCGTCCCCAGATTAATGACCAGATTCTCTACTTGAGGAAGTGCAAGGGAAAATGAAGAGATAAAATGAAAGCGTTTCGAGATAATGGCAGCCACCCCCCCACCGGGGTGATCGGCAATGCGGTCAGCATGGAGAATAAAATAATCTGGGGGAAGGGCTGCCAAGATGTCAGGAAGAGAGTTCTCAGTGAGCCAGGACTCAGTAAGCAAGAGGAGATCCAGGCTTTCTTGTAGCAGCAAGGCGAAAATATCTGCCTGGTGTTTGACCATAGAGCAGGTATTTAAAAGTAAAGTCCGAATGGAGGTATGAGTCTGTGCAGGGGCCGACTAGGATACCGGGGGGGCCGGGCGAAAGGGGGGGGTTGCAAGAAATACCAAGTGCAGTGAGTTTCCCCATGATGACAGAAGGGGGGGCCAGCCCAGGTAGGTTGTAAAGTCTGAGTTGGCTAGCAGTGTATGAGATGTTATGGCAAGCCCCTCCTGCCCCTTGCCCCTGCCGGCCGCGGACGGGTGCAGACGGGCTTGACTCTGGTGCGACTCCGGCGCGCCTACGTCGCGCCCGCTGCGCTCGTCCGCTGCGCTGACACATAATGGTCGTTTAAGTAGTGAGGAGACGGAGGGGTGTGGCGAGGATCGCCGTCCGCCCCTACCCAAAATGGCGCCCACAAGCGCAATGAGCACCGGCAAGCGTGCTAAAAGCCAGGTAAGACAGGTAAAACCAAATGCTGCTAGTAGTCAGCAGAGCGGATAATGGCAGGGGAGTTAAGATTTAAAAATTAAGGTCTGCCGCTCGTGGTCAGCGGGACCGGTCAAAAAAGATAGTTAGCGCCGCTAGCAATCAGCGGAAGGAGCAAAGAATTGTTTTAAAATTAATGATGCCAATGATGATGACTCTTTAACGAATGGTATCATTAAGTCATAACTAACTTCTATTTAGTCAATAGCACATGGAAAATCATACTAAAATATGATTGGCAAGTTGCATTTTAGAACTTTTTTTGAAAAAAGGGGGGTGAAAGCTACAAATGAGGCTTTCTTGTATATTTCTCTTAGTTAAAATAAATGGAATATTATAGTTAGGGCTCCCATTTTATGGTATTAACTTTTTTTGACAGTTCTGTCTGTATTTATCCATATGTATTTTACTTATTTTATTTTTATTTATCCATATGTTTTTTCTTCTTGGTATAAAAATAAATGCAAAAAGAACAATTAATGGACAAAATGCAGAACAGTGTCATACATTCACCCCAGGACAGAGATCTGGGCCTAAATCCATCGGTTCTTTGCTCACCATGCCATTCCAGTTTGGACCCAGCCATATGCAAATCAGTCTTGACCCTGCGCCCAATGGGAATAGTCCAGCCCGAAATGCCAGGCCCTCCCTGGAATGGAAACAAGCATCCTAGGACCATTTTCAGGCTTTCAGCCCTCATCTGCCAGGATAGATTGACTCCAGTGCCATTGAGAGCATGGGACCCACGTCTGAGCATACCCGTCCCGCTCGGGGTGACAAATGCAAAAACAACAGTTGATGGACAGAATGCAGAACAATGTCATACATTCACCCCAGTACAGAGATCTGGGCCTAAATCCATTGTTTCTTTGCTCACCATGCCATTCCAGTTTGGACCCAGCCATATGCAAATCAGTCTAGACCCTGTGCCCCAATGGGAACAGTCTGGACCGAACTGCCAGGCCAGGTCCTCCCTGGACTGGAAACTAGCATCCTAGGACGGGTTTCTAAATATAAAAGTAAAGCTGCCATGGCTATATTTCCACAATGTATTTAACCAACAAATGTTTGCTCATGTTTGAGTGGCCTTGGGTTTTACCCATTTACATTACAATAGGGTCATATGAACCCATTCGTATTGTAGAACATCTTAAACAGCTGTACTCTGGAAGTTATTTAATCTTCATTTTTTTAACTCTGTCTGCACAGTTATTGACCTAGCACTCATGAATGACAGTAGCACAAATTATCTAAAAGAAAACCTATTTTCCGTATTTATCCATATTTAAAAGTAAATACAGACAGGAAAATACATGGGTTTCTCTCTGTATTTATCTGTAAAAGTCAGAAAAACCGGAGCCTTAATTATAGTTCTTTCTGTGTTTGAGAATGAAACCCCACGATTATCAGTGGAAGGCTAAAGAGCTTGAGAGGGAGAGAGCGCCGGCGATACAGGTAATGTAAGGCCGTGTGTTCCTCAGTGTAAGCCTCTGACGCCATTGGCCACTTGGCTTTGTCTGTTTTGCTATGTGTAGAAGAAAGGCTCTGTTGGGAAGTGTCCCCAGGAGGATGAGAGTGAGAGCCAGGCCCTGCTGACCAGTACCGCTGAGAGGGTATGAATGACATACTAATGCAGAAAAGAAGGGGAAAAGGGAACCCGGGAGTTGGTTGACACCGACCTTTGGTGCCATTGGGACTAAGAAGCTAACGGTTGGTGTCTATCTATCTATCTATCTATCTATCTATCTATCTATCTATCTATCTATCTATCTATCTATCTATCATCTATCTATCTATCTATCTATCTATCTATCTATCTATCATCTATCTATCTATCTATCTATTTCCATCTATCATCTATCTATCTATCTATCTATCTATCATCTATCTATCTATCTATCTATCATCTATCTATCTATCTATCTATCTATCTATCTATCTATCATCTATCTATCTATCTATCTATTTCCATCTATCATCTATCTATCTATCTATCTATCTATCTATCTATCTATCTATCTATCATCTATCTATCTATCTATCTATCTATCTATCTATCTATCTATCATCTAGCTAGCTATCTATCTATCTATCTATCTATCATCTATCTATCTATCTATCTATCTATCTATCTATCATCTATCTATCTATCTATCTATCTATCATCTATCTATCATCTATCTATCTATCTATCTATCTATCATCTATCTATCATCTATCTATCTATCTATCTATCTATCTATCAAGTTTCAAGTTTTATTTATTATGTTTTGGCTCTCATTGAGGGCCACATAAAAAGTTAAACATAGCATAATACAATAATGACAAATAAAAAGAAGGATATATAAACGTACATAATTAATAATACTAAACAAAACACTACAGTTATCAGCTTTTAAAGTGAACCACGGCATCATTACAGTAACCTTAATAAATATTTAAGAACCCTTTAAAAAATTTAAAAATTCTACAACAAAACAATTCATTAGGAGGGCAGTAAAGTGCATGTATAAACAGTTTAGCATTTGAGATTCCCAATTGTAAACATATAGGTTTAATCCACTTGAATCGCAAAGAACGTAAGGCGGGGCAAATAAACAATACGTGGTTACGATCTTGAACAGCGACATCACAGAAGTTACATATCGGGGAACTCTCGTGCCATTTTGCTAAAAGTGAATTAAGAGGGAGCAAGTCATGTCGTAGGAGATACCATAACCTACGAACTCCATGAGGAATATTCCAGGTCAAATATTGTTGGGCCAGCTTGGGGGAATATGTCTCTAGCAGAGGTTCCCTATCATATAATCTGGGTTGGGCAAGGGTATCCAGCCTATAACATAACTCCCACGAGGCTCTTTTTAGTGAAGTTTTAAGTTCGAAGGGAGTAAGTAAAAATAGGGTACCCTCATCCAACTCTAACAGGGCCACAGCTTTCCTAAAATTTTTTAGTAGAGAGGAAAAATCATTAAGATTACCCAGTAACTCCTTTTTAACAAGCTCTCTTAGTGTACCAGGTTTTCCTCTAGCCAAGCATGCTACCCATCTTACCAGGGCCACCAATCCCTGTGTCCAACAGCTTCGGAGTCCAAATTCTAGTCTGCATGAGGAGGTAGAACATGGGTTACTAAGGGATGTAATTTTCCGAAGCACCCGTCCTTCCATTTTTTGAAGGAATCCCCAATATTTCATCTCCACTAATTCTATTCCATATAAAAGAGTAGCTGGCACTTTTGCTTTAAAAACTTCCAGAAAAAGTGAGAAATGTCTCTTCCCAGTGGCATTATATAACGAACATAACCCCCTTCCATGGGTCAGTGCTTTACGAGAGTTATGTTCGATGTGGGGAGTCTCACTAAGATTCGCTGATATTATTTTGCCTAAAAAAGGATATGTTTTAACCACATCTAGTTTTTGCCCCCCTATAGACCACTTATAATTGCTCGATCTGCATTTTCTCTTGCCAAAAATGCACATGATTTTACTTTTTGATGTGTTAATTTTCATATGGTGTGCTACAGCAAATTCATGCAATGCAAGCAGACGATTAGATAGACCCTTCGGGGTCAAGTCCAAAATAAGAATATCGTCTGCGTACATTAAGATAGATATAGCAGATCCTCCAATTTTCGGTGCCACACCCTCACAAGATGAAATAAAAATTGGGAGGTCAGCCATATATAAGGAGAACAATATAGGTGCCAATATGCACCCTTGTTTGAGGCCATTCTGGGAGGGAATAGATGAAGTAAGACCCTCTTCACCGCCTTGTAGTACCTTACACCATGTATTCATGTGCAGAGAACGAACCAACGCAAGTAAGTATCCTGGCATACCCAATGTCGCCAATTTTCTCCACAGCGCTGGACGGTCCACTTTGTCAAACGCCGTGGAGAAATCAATAAATGCGGCATATAAGCCACCATCACGGATGCGTACATACTTGTCACTGATCACCTGCAGTAGTGTCAGATTATCGAGCGTTCCGTGTTCTTCACGGAAACCAGTTTGTTCCATGGGTAAAATCTTATTAGTTTCTGCCCATTCCATAATTAAGATTAATACACATTTGGCGAAAATTTTTCCTATGGCATCTAATAAAGCTATTAGACGATAATTAGATGGCAGCTCCCGATCCCCCTTTTTAAATATAGGAATTAATATACTACCCCTCCAGGAGTCAGGGACAGTTCTTGTTAGAAAGCAAGCCTGAAATAGAGGGAGAAGAATCCTACTCCAAGTAGAGATATCCTGCTTGATGATTGTCATAGGGAGTTCGTCTGGACCCATGGCTCCTTTATTTACTCTTTATTGCCGCCACTATTGTTTTTTCTGTAGGGAAATTGCTTTTTTGCATATCATTTGACACCACCATACCTATATCCTCCATTACTTCATTTGGAGCATATAATGCAGTTACAAATACTGTCCAGACTTTTTCGCTGATGGCTATAGGACGGGGAGCTACTATGGTACCGCAACCTTTCCTTATTATAGACCAAAATTCTCTGGATCGATTAAAGGTTATTGCCTCCCTCAGACTAATCCAAAGTAGATCCTCTTTTTCTCTTTTCAATTTGAGTCTCAGTCTAACTCTTCTGCGTTTTAATAGTGCTAGTAGAGACTCATTTTCCACCGTTCTATTAAGATACTGATTCCTGATTAGTGCATTTATCTCCCTATTCAGGAAAAATAGAGGACTAGGTGAGAAATGAGGTCTTTTAGGGATTCCCTTTTTCTTGGCGAATCCAATAATTTTTTTAATAAGGATTTCGAATTGTTGGAATTCTGTACCCTCCCACTGGTCAAGTTCTAATAGAGTTTGAGCCAGGAGGCTTTGTACATCCTTCATGGAAGTGGGACCCCAGAAGCATCTACCCGACCTTCGATCGATGGAAAGATCTCTATGCTTTAAGGACCAGGAGTTAGTTTCAGAAGGGGTTAGTAAAAGAGTCAATTTAATTATTTTGTGATCACTCAGTATAGAATGAGTGATCACCATATCCATAATCAAATGGAACGACTCAAAATCCGTAATGGCATAGTCCAAAATAGACTCACCCCTATATGAGCCATGTGTATAATGGGCAGGACTATCAGAGGGCATTCTGCCATTAATAATAAGCCCTTCTAAGAGGCTTAGTTCCTCCAAAAGAATCTTACCTCTTTTATTAGATTTTATTTTAGGAGGCCAAGCCATTTGAGGTATATTGTACACTTCTTCCTTCAGTTTATTTCTAAACTTAACTAAAGTAGAGTTGGATATTTTACTGTTTAAATCTCCAACCATTAATATATAGTGGGGATATTCAGCATCCAATAGCTTTGCTACATAGGTAAACATTCGCTTCATAACTGAATTAAAACATTCCTCAGGGGGAATGTATGCATTTAAAATAACAAACGAAGACCGCATACCAACTTTGCCCAGGTTAGTGATAGTTATAGATTGAAAGAGATTACTAGAGTCAGAGTAATGTGTATATTGCCATTGAAGAGAGGTGGATAACAGACAAGCAATTCCCCCTTTCGCATGGCCTTTTTTTGAAGGTTTTGCAGGAGCCTCTAGGACAAAAAACTCATTCCCTACATAGGGGAGCTTTTTACACCACGTCTCCTGCAGACATATTACATCGACATTTAATGTGGATAGAAAGTCAAATTTCTCAGGGGAATTAAACATGCCAGCAGCATTCCAGGAGACAATTTTTAAGTTATTGTTAAAGATGTTGGAAGAGTCTTGGGTTGTTCGCGGAATTAGTAGAAAGAACCCCCGGCAACCAGTTCCACATCTGATTGTCTTCTATTAGAGGAGCATCTGTATATTCAGGCAATGGCAGGGCCTGAGATACCATTCTTTTGCCCTTTGAGATCCAGATTTTTAGATCTTTATTACCAAAGTAACAATCATCCTGTATGGGTACTGGATTATTAATACTATCTCTAGGGGCAATAGATAAGGTCCTGTTATAATGGGGCAATACGTCAATTCCTCTACATTGGAAGAATTCCGCCTGTTGTAGAACAAGATTAGTAATTATTTTTGAGTAAAAAATTACTCTTGTTCGCTGTCCAATGCTTGATTTTATTGGGAAGACCAAGTCAATATCGTTTGACAAAATCAATTTTAAGTTATCAGTCTCTTTGAAACAGTTAAGGAGCCAAGACCTATTCATTTTTACATCTTGATCAAACAACGGAAGAAAATCCAGTATTAGTGTATCCACAGTTATCGTTGCACATTTTACTGGTTGACGAGTTGGGCCACTAGCAGTATTAGGTTGGGGCCGGAAAGTGGATGCAGTTGGATTTAATACTTTTACCTCTTGTGGTGGAATTCCCATAACATCAGTCAACACAGATAAGGGTTCCGGCGCTTGTGCCACATGAGGTAGAGTCACCTCGTTTGTACAGCTCCCAACCATTTTATTCTCCAATGCATCATTAAGTGCATCGCTCGCTGCCTTATTTTTGGTTGTATTCAATAGAGGATTTTCCCCATTTCCTGACTCCTCTCGTGCTTCAGGACATATGCTTTGAAAAATAATTTGCCTTGGTCTTTTTTTCTTGTATTTACGTAGTAACTTCCTATTTTTCCCTTTTGTTTTTTCTTTTCTAGTTTTAGTCTGAGCCGGCACTCCATCCTGGCCCTTTTTTTCATGGATAAAGATGGGAAAAAGATCATTTTCGGTCGTTTGCACCATCTCTATCAAGCTATCATCTTTGACAGTGAGCTTTGCAGATTTGCTCTGTCCAGAGACAGATAGGATAGGGCTCTTAAGGGGTGTATGGATGTCTGCCTTAACAGTTAATTTCATAGGAATATTGCCCTGCAAAAGATTAGTACAGTTTGACAGGCTCCGAACTGCAGATTCAGTAGGGGGTAATATAATATTTTCTACTACAGGTTCAGAGGGGGGAGATGAAACATTAGCACCCTTTTTAGTCAACATTTCCTTCAATATCTCAGACACAGATGATAAAATACAATCAGAACTCACAGCAAATTTACCAAGGAGCAACAATATGGAAGACAATATTTGTTCAAGCGCTATCAACGATTCAGAAATTGGTTTCTCATTTTTTGGATAGCTAGATTGAACAAAAGAACAAATCCCTGATAGGTTAAGTTGAGGAGACTTCAAATCACTATGTGTTAATAAATCATCTTGAGATTTGTTTGATGGAGTGCTACTATATAAAAGCATTCCAGATGGAGTTGCTCTAATTGGAGTTTTACTGTCCACAACCTGGGCAGAGGGTTTCTTATCCATGTATCGACCACAAAGTTCAAGATCAATACTAGTAGAGATGGATGTAGCAGCAAAGTCTTCACCTTCCTTTTCTTTTTCAATAAAAGTATTATGATCATGAGCCAAGGAAATAATGTCCATCATTTGAGGGGAAGAAGATTGATTTAATTCAATCAGTACATCAGTATTTAAATCCATTTCTAACTTTGTTTGCGGTTGGGAGTGAGGCGATAAAGCAGACTTTAAAATTGTTGGGTCTTTTACGAGTTTATTTCCCGATTTTTCCCAAATGTGTTCCAGCTGCATCTGACCTTTCGCTAACGCACTATTTTCGGATTTTTTCCTCAAGCGTGTAGGTTCAGATATCACCTCTTCTTTATCCCTTAACACTTTCCCGGAACGTAATTTCTTGGTAGACATGATGGATCTTTAAAAGATAGTCCTTACGCCTGATAGGCAGTCACAGATATCAGGACACACAGTTATAAAATATAAAAACTAGGATACTGAAGGTAGCCGATAAGTTCACTAAGGCAGATAACAGAATTATGGTCCGCAGATCATCCGTATATTTTTGTTTGAAAATTTGCTGCGATTTAAAAGCAGCGGAGATGTGCAGACAACAAAATTAACAAATAAAACTAAAATAACAGGGCCCAGCCCGGCCTACCTCGGCCACTGAGGGCCACAGAGGGCCCGCCCTTTGCCCGGGCTTCGCTCCGGGCGTCCCGCTCGCGTCCCGCGAGACGGGGGTGACTGGTGCTTTATGCGCCTCCAGGCGCGCAACTGACGCGAGTAGCGTCGTGAAGGATCTTGGGGGTTGTAGTTTTCAATCCCCACCTTGCTCCACTCGGCGGCCTCACCCCGGGATGAAGAAGGGGTCGGGCGGCGGGAGGCGGGAGGACTGGAACCACCGTGAACAATGGAGGCAGCAAATGCAGGTTTGTAGCGTCAGCGACAGCAGGACAGCACACCAGGAGTCACCCACTCGACCGGGGTGACTGGTGCTTTATGCGCCTCCAGGCGCGCAACTGACGCGAGTAGCGTCGTGAAGGATCTTGGGGGTTGTAGTTTTCAATCCCCACCTTGCTCCACTCGGCGGCCTCACCCCGGGATGAAGAAGGGGTCGGGCGGCGGGAGGCGGGAGGACAGGAACCACCGTGAACAATGGAGGCAGCAAATGCAGGTTTGTAGCGTCAGCGACAGCAGGACAGCACACCATCTATCTATCTATCTATCTATCTATCTATCTATCTATCTATCTATCTATCTATCTATCTATCATCTATCTATCTATCTATCTATCATCTATCTATCTATCTATCTATCTATCTATCATCTATCTATCATCTATCTATCTATCATCTATCTATCATCTATCTATCTATCTATCTATCTATCTATCTATCTATCTATCTATCATCTATCTATCTATCTATCTATCTATCATCTATCTATCTATCTATCTATCTATCTATCTATCATCTATCTATCTATCTATCTATTTCCATCTATCATCTATCTATCTATCTATCTATCTATCATCTATCTATCTATCTATCTATCATCTATCTATCTATCTATCTATCTATCATCTATCTATCTATCTATCTATCATCTATCTATCTATCTATCTATCATCTATCTATCTATCTATTTCCATCTATCATCTATCTATCTATCTATCTATCTATCTATCTATCATCTATCTATCTATCTATCTATCTATCTATCATCTATCTATCTATCTATCTATCTATCTATCTATCTATCATCTATCTATCTATCTATCTATCATCTATCTATCTATCATCTATCTATCATCTATCTATCTATCTATCTATCTATCTATCATCTATCTATCATCTATCTATCTATCTATCTATCATCTATCTATCTATCTATCTATCTATTTATCTATCTATCATCTATCTATCTATCTATCTATCTATCTATCATCTATCTATCTATCTATCTATCTATCATCTATCTATCATCTATCTATCTATCATCTATCTATCATCTATCATCTATCTATCTATCTATCTATCTATCATCTATCTATCATCTATCTATCATCTATCTATCATCTATCTATCTGTCTGTCTATCCTTCTATCTATCTATCATCTATCTATCTCTATCTATCTATCTATCTATCTATCTATCTATCTATCCTTCTATCTATCTATCATCTATCTATCTATCTATCTATCTATCATCTATCTATCTATCTATCTATCTATCTGTCTGTCTGTCTATCCTATCTATCTATCATCTATCTATCTATCTATCTATCTATCTATCTATCCTTCTATCTATCATCTATCTATCTATCATCTATCTATCTATCTATCTATCTATCTATCTATCTATCTATCTATCCTTCTATCTATCTATCATCTATCTATCTATCTATCTATCTATCTATCTATCTATCATCTATCTATCATCTATCTATCTATCTATCTATCTATCTATCTATCTATCTATCATCTATCTATCTATCTATCATCTATCTATCTATCTATCTATCATCTATCTATCTATCTATCTATCATCTATCTATCTATCTATCTATCTATCATCTATCTATCTATCTATCTATCTATCTATCTATCATCTATCTATCTATCTATCATCTATCTATCTATCATCTATCTATCTATCTATCATCTATCTATCATCTATCTATCATCTATCTATCATCTATCTATCTATCTATCTATCTATCATCTATCTATCATCTATCTATCTATCTATCTATCTATCTATCTATCTATCTATCATCTATCTATCTATCTATCTATCATCTATCTATCATCTATCTATCTATCATCTATCATCTATCTATCATCTATCTATCTATCATCTATCTATCATCTATCTATCATCTATCTATCATCTATCTATCTATCATCTATCTATCTATCATCTATCTATCATCTATCTATCTATCTATCTATCTATCTATCTATCATCTATCTATCTATCTATCATCTATCTATCTATCTATCTATCTATCTATCTATCATCTATCTATCTATCTATCTATCATCTATCTATCATCTATCTATCTATCATCTATCATCTATCTATCATCTATCTATCTATCATCTATCTATCATCTATCTATCATCTATCTATTATCTATCTATCATCTATCTATCTATCTATCTATCTATCATCTATCTATCTATCTATCTATCATCTATCTATCTATCTATCATCTATCTATCTATCTATCTATCTATCTATCATCTATCTATCTATCTATCTATCATCTATCTATCATCTATCTATCTATCATCTATCATCTATCTATCATCTATCTATCTATCATCTATCTATCATCTATCTATCATCTATCTACCTATCTATCTATCTATCTATCCTTCTATCTATCTATCATCTATCTATCTATCTATCTATCTATCTATCTATCTATCATCTATCTATCATCTATCTATCTATCTATCATCTATCTATCTATCTATCTATCTATCTATCATCTATCATCTATCTATCATCTATCTATCTATCTATCATCTATCTATCTATCTATCTATCATCTATCATCTATCTATCATCTATCTATCTATCTATCTATCTATCATCTATCTATCTATCTATCTATCTATCTATCATCTATCTATCATCTATCTATCTATCATCTATCTATCATCTATCTATCATCTATCTATCTATCTATCTATCTATCTATCTATCTATCTATCTATCTCCTCTGAACTAGTGGGCGCCCTGCTTCCCGATAGTCTTACCAGCCACTTTTTTTTTCCTTCGCTAATTATAGGAGTACTACAGCTGTTCAGCAAGTGATCCTTTTTAGGTCGAGCATTCGAGACCTCTTGTATATACTTTCGTATAAACGTATTATATACTCATATGTATATGTACTTTGTGGGCTCTGGAGATCAGCCCTAGGACTTGTCTGCTTCCGCTTAGGGACCTTTTTTTTCTGTTCAGCTGCCTCTACTTAGCTGTCTTGATAGAAAACGACCAGCAGAGGTCAGTAAAATACCTGAATTGCTTTCTGCTGAGGGACTTTCTTTCTTTTATTTTTCTGCAAATGCCTCTATTTAACTTTCTTGATAGAAAACGACCAGCTGAGGTCAGTAAAATACCAGAATCACTTTAGCATTCTCTAGATTCCAGTCCATAGAAATTGTCTTCCACGAGCACCCGTAGACAATAATATTTTTTTCAAATCTCGTATTTTCAGTAATATGACCACCGAAGGCCCTGGTTTTATATTAAAAACAGAGCTTTGGACTATACCATTTCCCGCTGAAAGGCAATATTTATCTCCATGTGGTCCCATACCTAGCTATCACGCAGTTTGGTGCTTACTTTCCCTCCATGTTAAAGAACTGTAGATGTTTCAGCACTCAGGCTAATGTGCTGCATAGGTTAATACATATAAGGTCCCCAAGGCGAGACCGATTGCATTGCAAATGCTTGTTGGGTCTGGCTGTAGACCGCTTTAGCTGTTGCTAGAGCTCATTTCATCAACATACCCTAATACACAAAAGGGCAGGCTTCGGGCCAGCCCTCTTCAGCCATTGCCTTGTTACTCTTTGCGAGATGGTAAGTTCTCTCTTTTCATTGGTTGTTTCTGAAGCGTCATAGCACCTTAGCAGTGCACGTGCACCACAGGAAACTGCAAAATAAGTTAAAAAAATGTGTGGTAGATGGGTGTGCTCGACGTGTACCACCCCCTTGGACGGCAGGATTGGAAAGGTATTCCTATTTAACATTAGACTGTGTTTCAGAGGAATTAGTAGGCAACGAGTAGTAATGTTGTCCCAGAAGATGGCATTGAAGTAACTAAATAAATAAGGCCTGTTGGTGAGTTGAAGCTTGGTTGGCTTGATGGTCAGGGATCACGCGGCAGTGCACGTGTTAAGGTTTCATGTTATGTTAATAGCTTTTATAAAGCGCATTGATTCCCCAAGGGTGTCCTGGCGCTAGACTATTAATCCTGAAGGCAAAAGGAAGGCGGAAAGGAATTATTCAGCAAAAAGCCAGGTCTTCAAACCCCTCCTGAAGTCAAGAAGATCAGAGGCGTTTCTAAGGTAAAACTGAAGGTCATTCCAGGCTTTCTCCGCGCAGGCAGCAAAGCTTCTGCCCCCCCCCCCCCCAAAGCTTTTTTCATGTGAGGTACTGTGACCAACTTGGCCCCCAGCTCTGCTTGAGCAGGCCAGGACATGGGCGACCTTCTCTGGCCTGGAGGTAGCGGAGAGAGGCGCGAGCAGCGAGGACATAGCTGCAGTCCGGACGGATGTACGTTGTTACAACGCATGCGTTTACTACGCATGCCTTTACAACGCAGGTTTTTCAACGCAAGTCGTTACAACGACTTGCGTTGGGGGTGCTGGATAGTGAATAGTTTAATTTACTATTCCAACTCCAGTCCCCGTGGATAGTGGGGAAGGTGTTGGATAGTAAATTAAACTATTACCTATCCTAGAGCGCCCCCCAGCGCAATTCGTTGAAATGACTTGCGTTGAAAAACCTGCGTTGTAAAGGCACTGTGTGGTAAAAGTTGCGTTGTAAAGGATGTTTCCCAGTCTAGACAGGGTCACCAGAACAGTAATGTCTCTTCGGCTGGTGCCCTGAGGGAAGCAGACAGACACTGGTGCAGTAGAGACATCAGTGGCCAATCATGGAATAAGCAATAGGGGGCACTGGAGGGTCACCTAGTGACACACATCTAATAGCGCAGCCCCTAGGGCTGCAGTGACACCTTGTGGAAAGCCAGAGTATGGCATTATGTTATGCTATGAAAAGTATTCTTGTAGAGCGCCTGATTACCCAGAAGGCTTCTTGGCGGTAGCTGAGATAGCAAGTTAAAAAAAAATGTGACTCCAAGGAAATAGATTAATCTACAGTGAAAAGCCATGTTTTCAGCACTTTCCTAAAAGCCAAGAAATTAGACATGGCTTGGATGTGTACAGGAAGAGCATTCCAGGCGTTGGAAGCTCCAAGCACCAAACCTCTGCCTCTCCACGTCACATGTCTGAATCTGGGTATTACCAGCAGTTTGGCCGAGGCTGAGTGTAAAGGCCTACCTGGTATCTAAGGTTTTAGAGGGAATAGCAGGCAGTCTGTCTGTCTGCCACATAGTAACCCCGTAATATCTATTGGAAGTCTGAAATCGAACACTGTATCAGCAAACCACACATTGGCAAGGCAGAGGGTGGAACCTCAAGGTCTACAAGGGGCTTGCATTCTGCTGCTCTGCCACAAGGGGTCACTGTGGTATGTGTCTGATGGCAGAAGGGGCCGGCAGTTCATATTGTGTGATTGTCCGGCGGGGGGTGGGGTGGGGGGCCTGCAGCTAGCCCCCTGCCACAGGGGTCAGTAATGCAGAGCAGGGCACAAGTCCTAATAAAAGAAGTGGGGCGGGGGGGGGGGGACTGATCAAGTTAGACAGTATGCAAGTGACATCATGACGCCCATCACATTGCATGTGGAATGACAGGAAGTGATTTCACAACCCATGACCTCACAGGAATTGACATCAGATCTTAAAACCTCACACATATCTTTAGCAGGTCTATGCTGAGTACATTTGAGCTCATTACAATTTTTAACAAATGAGATTTTGCATCAGGGTTGTGCCAAAAATGTGATGCAACACAGACGCAAAATCTGGGTCTCCACTTATAGGTTTGTTTTTAAAACCCTGCCACAAAGAAATTGGCAACAAGTAGAAACGTGGCAGTAAATCTGTTATGCTTAATTGGCTGCAAAGTTTGCATTTTAAACTATCTTATGGGGTTAAGGCACCTGCTGCAGAGATCTGTGTGTGCCCAGTAACCCTCAGAGAATAATATTAATGGTAAATAACTCTGGAAGATAACTATTTGCTGGAGAGGTCTGTGTTTTGCACAGTCCTGCTTTTGATTCAGAGTAGCACAGAGGGTTAATATGTCTCCTGCAAAGCACACCATGTGACACACAGATGATAGATTTTTATTTTCCGTAGATTGGTAAGTGGGTTACTGCTTTCAACACAGAGATCCTTTTGTTACTTGCACGTCCTAAATTGTGATCCTTGTATAGCACATTGAGCTGTGAAGCACGTGACTCCTACACCTTGGAACCCTCACTCGCTTATTGAACACATCCTGTACATTGATTTACACACATATCATTTATGGTCATTATATAATGTGTAAGTGTGACGGAAAGCGCCTGGACACCCTGCATTAGGATGAGTAGCGCTATCATGGAAAATAGTGGCATTTAAATTATTTGTGTAAATTCTGGGACAGCCCAGCACCTCTGACGGTCTCACAGTGCATGCATATATCTTACATACAGGGGCTGAACGAAGTCAAAAGCATTCCTCTCTTAAGTACCTGTGAAGTGATAAGATGTGAGCCTTTGTCCCTCCCCCCCCCCCCCCCTCCATTTGTGTGAGGCTCCCCATAGCTCCCAGCCAGGGTGGGCTGATGGCCCCTTAACTCCGGCCTTTGTTACGGGCGACGCTGGAACCGGATAGGTGCTCGCCCACCTGCACACTCTGCTCGGAAGGAAAGCAGACACTGCGCAGGCGCTGCTGAGTGTGCGTTAATATCGCACCTGGACGGGTTCATCATATTCCTGCGTGGCCCCCTCTCCTGGCAGGGTGGGCGGCGCCCACCCTCGGCCTGTGCCCCGCTGCTGGGGGGGGGGGGGGGGAGGGGGGAGGGAGAGGGGCTCATGGCTATGGATCTACTTCAGACCTCCAGAGAGGCCCTGTCCCAGGGGGAGGGGGGAGGTCGGGTGCAGGGCTGCCCAGGTGTTTCTGCTGCCCCCTGACCTGCTGAGGTGGGCACCCGGTGCTGTGGGCAGCCTCGGCCTGTGCCCCGCTGCTGGGGGGGGGGGGGGGGGGGACTCATGGCTTTGGATCTACGTCAGACCTCCAGAGAGGTGCTGTCCCTGGGGGAGGGGTGAGGTCGGGGGCAGGGCTGCCAGGTGTTTCTGCTGCCCCCTGGCCTGCTGAGGTGGGCACCCGGTGCTGTGGGCACCCTCGGCCTGTGCCCCGCTGCTGGGGGGGGGGGGGGGGGGGGACTCATGGCTATGGATCTACTTCAGACCTCCAGAGAGGCGCTGTCCCTGGGGGAGGGGTGAGGTCGGGGGCAGGGCTGCCTAGGTGTTTCTGCTGCCCCCTGGCCTGCTGAGGCGGGCACCCGGTGCGGTGGGCAGCCTTGGCACAGGCCGGGCTCTGCTGCCCTGAACAGGCCTCTCTCTGGGTCAATCATTAACGCGCACAGAAGGCAGAGCTGCGCCATCGGAAGGATGAAAGCACTCATTGAAGCTGATGAGGTCACAGGTGAAGGGTCAGCTGAGGAGACGCATGAAGCCTGGTCCAGAAGAGGCAGTGCTTATGGGAGATCTATAGGGGAGCACCGCCTGCTGAGGCAGTGCTTTTGGGAGATCTATAGGGGAGCGCCGCCTGCGAGGCAGTGCTTATGGGAGATCTATAGGGTAGCGCCGCCTGCGAGGCAGTGCTTATGGGAGATATATAAGGGGAGCACCGCCTGCTGAGGCAGTGCTGATGGGAGATCTATAGGGGAGCGCCGCCTGCGAGGCAGTGCTTATGGGAGATCTATAGGGGAGCGCCGCCTGCGAGGCAGTGCTTATGGGAGATCTACAGGGGAGCACCGCCTGCTGAGGCAGTGCTGATGGGAGATCTATAGGGGAGCGCCGCCTGCGAGGCAGTGCTTATGGGAGATCTATAGGGTAGCGCCGCCTGCGAGGCAGTGCTTATGGGAGATATATAAGGGGAGCACCGCCTGCTGAGGCAGTGCTGATGGGAGATCTATAGGGGAGCGCCGCCTGCGAGGCAGTGCTGATGGGAGATCTATAGGGGAGCGCCGCCTGCGAGGCAGTGCTTATGGGAGATCTATAGGGGAGCGCCGCCTGCGAGGCAGTGCTTATGGGAGATATATAAGGGGAGCACCGCCTGCTGAGGCAGTGCTGATGGGAGATCTATAGGGGAGCGCCGCCTGCGAGGCAGTGCTTATGGGAGATCTATAGGGGAGCGCCGCCTGCGAGGCAGTGCTGATGGGAGATCTATAGGGGAGCGCCGCCTGCGAGGCAGTGCTTATGGGAGATCTATAGGGGAGCGCCGCCTGCGAGGCAGTGCTTATGGGAGATATATAAGGGGAGCACCGCCTGCTGAGGCAGTGCTGATGGGAGATCTATAGGGGAGCGCCGCCTGCGAGGCAGTGCTTATGGGAGATCTATAGGGGAGCGCCGCCTGCGAGGCAGTGCTTATGGCAGATCTATAGGGGAGCACCGCCTGCGAGGCAGTGCTTATGGCAGATCTATAGGGGAGCCCCGCCTGCGAGGCAGTGCTTCTGGCAGATCTATAGGGGAGCGCCGCTTGCGAGGCAGTGCTTATGGCAGATCTATAGGGGAGCACCGCCTGCGAGGCAGTGCTTATGGGAGATCTATAGGGGAGCGCCGCCTGCTGAGGCAGTGCTTATGGGAGATCTACAGGGGAGCACCGCCTGCTGAGGCAGTGCTGATGGGAGATCTATAGGGGGCACCGCCTGCTGAGGCAGTGCTTTTGGGAGATCTATAGGGGCACCGCCTGCTGAGGCAGTGCTGATGGGAGATCTATAGGGGAGCGCCGCCTGCGAGGCAGTGCTGATGGGAGATCTATAGGGGAGCGCCGCCTGCGAGGCAGTGCTTATGGGAGATCTATAGGGGAGCGCCGCCTGCGAGGCAGTGCTTATGGGAGATATATAAGGGGAGCACCGCCTGCTGAGGCAGTGCTGATGGGAGATCTATAGGGGAGCGCCGCCTGCGAGGCAGTGCTTATGGCAGATCTATAGGGAGCGCCGCTTGCGAGGCAGTGCTTATGGCAGATCTATAGGGGAGCGCCGCCTGCGAGGCAGTGCTTATGGCAGATCTATAGGGGAGCCCCGCCTGCGAGGCAGTGCTTATGGGAGATCTATAGGGAGCGCCGCCTGCTGAGGCAGTGCTTATGGGAGATCTACAGGGGAGCACCGCCTGCTGAGGCAGTGCTGATGGGAGATCTATAGGGGGCACCGCCTGCTGAGGCAGTGCTTATGGGAGATCTACAGGGGAGCACCGCCTGCTGAGGCAGTGCTGATGGGAGATCTATAGGGGGCACCGCCTGCTGAGGCAGTGCTTATGGGAGATCTACAGGGGAACACCGCCTGCTGAGGCAGTGCTGATGGGAGATCTATAGGGGGCACCGCCTGCTGAGGCAGTGCTTATGGGAGATCTACAGGGGAGCACCGCCTGCTGAGGCAGTGCTGATGGGAGATCTATAGGGGGCACCGCCTGCTGAGGCAGTGCTTATGGGAGATCTACAGGGGAACACCGCCTGCTGAGGCAGTGCTGATGGGAGATCTATAGGGGCACCGCCTGCTGAGGCAGTGCTTTTGGGAGATCTATAGGGGCACCGCCTGCTGAGGCAGTGCTGATGGGAGATCTATAGGGGAGCGCCGCCTGCGAGGCAGTGCTGATGGGAGATCTATAGGGGAGCGCCGCCTGCGAGGCAGTGCTTATGGGAGATCTATAGGGGAGCGCCGCCTGCGAGGCAGTGCTTATGGGAGATATATAAGGGGAGCACCGCCTGCTGAGGCAGTGCTGATGGGAGATCTATAGGGGAGCGCCGCCTGCGAGGCAGTGCTTATGGCAGATCTATAGGGAAGCGCCGCTTGCGAGGCAGTGCTTATGGCAGATCTATAGGGGAGCGCCGCCTGCGAGGCAGTGCTTATGGCAGATCTATAGGGGAGCCCCGCCTGCGAGGCAGTGCTTATGGGAGATCTATAGGGGAGCGCCGCCTGCGAGGCAGTGCTGATGGGAGATCTATAGGGGAGCGCCGTCTGCTGAGGCAGTGCTTATGGCAGATCTATAGGGGAGCGTCACCTGCTGAGGCAGTGCTTATGGGAGATCTATAGGGGAGCGCCGCCAGCGAGGCAGTGCTGATGGGAGATCTATAGGGGAGCGCCGTCTGCTGAGGCAGTGCTTATGGCAGATCTACAGGGAAGCGTCACCTGCTGAGGCAGTGCTTATGGGAGATCTATAGGGGGCGCCGCCTGCTGAGGCAGTGCTTATGGGAGATCTATAGGGGAGCGCCACCTGCTGAGGCAGTGCTTATGGGAGATCTATAGGGGAGCGCCGCCTGCTGAGGCAGTGCTGATGGGAGATCTATGGGGGAGCGCCGCCTGCTGAGGCAGTGCTGATGGGAGATCTATAGGGGAGCGCCGCCTGCTGAGGCAGTGCATATGGGAGATCTATAGCGGAGTACAAGTCCTGGGGCAGGGCATATTGGAGACTACCTTGGAGTATGGTGTGCTGGGAAAGGGCATATGAGAGATCTATAGGGGAGCACGGTGCGCTGTGTGGGGCACATACGAGATCTAAACCAGAGCAGGGTGTGCTGGGACATGACATATAGGAGCTATACAGTGGAGCAGGGGCTGATAGGGTGGGATAGTAGTTCTAGAGAAGAGTACTGTGGGGTGAAGGAAGCCATATAGGACATCTATAGGGAAGCAAGGTGTTCTGCAGCGGGCGTACATGAGTACTACAAGGGCGCAAGGTGTGTTGGGCGGCACATATATGTGATGTACAGGGGAACATGGTGTTGTGGTGCAAGACCTACAAGCAGTCTACATGGGAGCACAGTGTACTGGGACAGGCCATGAAGGTTATCTATAGGGCAGCAGGGTGAGCTGGGGCAGGGTATGAAGGTTATATATATGGGAGCATGGCGTGCTGGGGAAGGGCATGAAGGTATCTATAGGGGAGCAGGGCGTGCTGGGGAAGGGCATGAAGGTATCTATAGGGGAGCATGGCGTGCTGGGGAAGGGCATGAAGGTATCTATAGGGGACCAGGGTGTGCTGGGGAAGGGCATGAATGTATCTATAGGGGAGCACGGTGTGCTGGGGAAGGGCATTAAGGTTATCTATAGGGGAGCAGGGCGGGCTCGGTCAGGGTATGAAGGTATCTATAGGGGAGCACGGAGTGCTGAGGCTAAGTATGAAGGTATCTGTAGGGGAGCACGGTGTGCTGGAGCAGGGCATGAAGGTACCTATAGGGGAGCAGGGCGTGCTCGGCCAGGGTATGAAGGTATCTATAGGGGAGCAGGGTGCGCTTGGGTATGGTGGGGAGTCGAGCGCCTGGCAGGGTATAGAAGGGAAAGTGTGATAACCTAAAAAAGAGCTTTCAGGTGCACTACAGATGTTGGCGGACAGGAGTACAGAGTTTGACTGGGACGACAGCTGTTGGAGGACAGGAGTACATACTTTGATTGGGACGAAGTTCTGTGGTTCGTCTCTCTGCAGCTCTGACTGTTTTGTTTGTTTGTTAGGCTGCCTGAGGCAGCAGTGGGCAGGTGGCCCAGAGAAGACTCACTAACAGGCGTAGGTGTCAAGCTTGCAGTGGAGCAGGGTTTGAACCCTCAGGGGCGCACACATGGCCATGGAAAGCTGCTAAGTGTCTTGTAGAATGAGATAATTTACAGTCTTTGTTTTTCTGCGGCAGCACAGATGGGAGCAGGCAGTATTGTTTTTCAGTCCCAGCACCCTTCCCTTCCATCATTAGCTTGAGAATTCAGGAAGCAGTTGTGTGTTTGAGAGGGATGTATGACGGTACAACGTGTACCGTTACAACGCGTCCCTTTAGGACGCAGTTTTAACAACGCAAGTCGTTACACAACGACTTGCGTTGGGGGGGCGCTGATAGTGAATAGTTTAATTTACTATTCCAACTCCAGTCCCCGTGGATAGTAGGGAAGGTGTTGGATAGTAAATTAAAATATCCTCTATCCTAGAGCGCCCTCCAGCGAAAGTCGTTGTGCCGACTTTCTTTGTTAAAGCTGCGTTGTAACGGTATCGCGTTGTACCAGTTACGTTGTAAAGGATGTTCCCCGTTTGAGAGCAGTATGGGATGCCCAGGACTACAGTAATCTACATAGAGTTTTAGGTCTGGCTCGGCAGCACTACTATCACTTTACCTCATGTGATCAATCAAAAAACACTTTCAGAGTACTGCTGAGAGAGGGGCGTAGGCCACACCCACATGTTAGTTTTCCTCAGTGCAGCATTTGATTGGGCCACATATGCGTGATTCCACTAGCAAGACTGCATGTGTTGCACTTTTTGGGTTGTGCCAAGGCTCATACTTGATACAGCAGGATTGAGGTAGTTATGGTGGCAAGCCATTGGCCATGGCTGCATGCCTAATATGTTGAATATCAAATGTTCCTATAGAGGCAGCAGGCCTGACTTCTATATTATGAAAACCATTAGTCAATAGGCTCTTGGGGGTAGGTCGCTATTACTATATAAATATAAACACTCTTTTTATTGATTGGTTAAAAAAAAAAACATTTACAATTTAAAACACGACTGATTCGAACAATAAAAAATGACAATAATAAATGTTAAAAACTGTAGGTTTTAAATTACTAAAAATTATGGGGCTCGTTATGGGCTAATAATGTTCTCCTGGAAGACCTCGCTCTGGTTTTCTGATAGTATAGTCTCTAATTTGATTATTGAGCCCTTAAACTCGGCCGCCATGCTAAGATGAGGAGGGTTTGGTTGTGGATGTGGCTTCCAATAAGGATGTATGACGTTACAACACATGCTATTACAACGCATGCCTTTACGACGCAAGTTTTACAACGCAAGTTGTTACAACGACTTGCGTTGGGGGGCGCTGGATAGCGAATAGTTTAATTTACTATTCCAACTCCAGTCCCCGTGGATAGTAGGGAAGGTTTGGAAACTATTCCCTATCCTAGAGCGCCCCCCAGCGCAATATGTTGTAAAAGTTGCGTTGTAATGGTTGCGTCGTAAAGGTACTTTGTTGTAAAAGTTGCGTTTTAAAGGATGTTCCCCTTCCAATAATGTTGACATTTTGCGAACCAATTCTGTAAGCCCCATGTTTAACTTGGTCTTGTCAGGATTTAGAGCGGCCATTATTGCTTGGCGGCAAGATCGAACTCCCAACCTGATCCATTGGCCTCGCAACAATGTCCGTCTGGCCATGAGCAATGCAGGGCATACACAGACGATGTGTTCCATTGTTTCAGAATGATAGTCACACAACCTGCATTCAATACTGCTACCCGGCCGGCGCCATTCGGGAAGGTTCTTCAGAAAGGGCCAGTCACCCATCCTCAGGGCTAAAAACTTTTGTTTCCAATAAAGTGCGTATGTGCTTGATAGATAGTGCGGCTGAACACCTAGTTTAAAATTGGAGATTAAAGCCCAAGCGTGTTTCCTTTTAGACAGTATTGCCCTGTCCGAGTGAAAGGACCACGGTCTAACAGTTTTTAGGTCTCGGCTGCACGCGCGGAAGCGCGTGTCCGCCGACAACCTATTGTGGCCGTGTCTCCTTTCCAGGAGACACTCCTGGCCGCGCGCATCGCCTTGGAGGCGATTTCAAACGAACACGCGCACGCTCGCTGCATTCTCTCACACACACACACAGAGGCGCCCATGCATGCACGCACGCACATACAGCCTCCCCCACACACATACACACGCGCACGCACACAGACACACGAGTGCTGCCCCCCTCGCCCCCCCCACCCCGCACACCGCACCCCCAAGCCCTTTCTAACTTACCGGGGCAATCTCGGGGGACTCCGCCGCTGCAGCTCTTGCCAGCTCCTTTCACGGGGCTCCCTCTTGGTCAAGGGAGCCCCGCAACAGTCGCCTAACCTCCTGCTGGCGGGCCCGGGGTTCTCCACTGCTCACAGGAGCCCCGGGCCGCGATACGCATGCCTCCTCTTCCGGTCCTGACGCGGCCCCGCCCCCGTCACAGGCGACATTGCCTGACTTCCGGGCCCATCGGCAAAATGCCGTTTACTCTACATTTTTTTTCTCATGTGTTCAGGCACGTTTTTTTAATCGGAACGAGTGGAAGTTGCGCAGTTGATATTTAAACCGCTGCCCGTTTAACGTCAGTGAAAGCGAGCATCCGTTGAGGTGAATCTCTGCGATATGGCGGACACTTGTTTTTATTACCCATTGCGGCCATGTATTATATTTACAAAATGCGGGGCTTGCTCAACTAAGACGTGCGTTGTGCCTGTTCTCAGCTGCCTGGAGTTCTCAGCTGGAGATCGCTTGCGACTTTTCCAGCCGACCGTTTGCTGTCTCCTCACCAATTCCGACCTCTCTGGGTATATGTGGCTGGAAGCAAGCAGCCTCTTGGCAGGTGGGGGGTTGCCGCACTTTTCTAGAAACCATTCGCAGGAGAAGGAGAAGGAAGAGAGCTACACAGCACTGCAAAATCAAACACCACCAGCCTGCTGGGCCACTGCCAACAAAGGCTGCTTTCTGTTCGGGAATGTCCTTTTAACACTGTTCCTTTTCTTCACTAGGCATTATTTCCAATAATTTTAAGTTACACTTTTTCTAATACCGCTCTTTCTGGAAGGCTGTCATATACATTCATCACACGTTTTTTGGTGACGGATTCCAGCGGTAATACCCAGTCTTGTGACTACCTTTCCACAATTTGCGATCTAGTTTGAGAAGTATCAGTAAACAAATGCGTTCCATCACTCTACGATCCTTGGTGTCTTCTCAGATCTGTTACTCACTACTTTGTAACTATTATGGCATGGACAGATTTTTTCTCAGTGTTGTACTACTTTTTTCTTTTTTTATATTTTGTCTACTGCAGAGACTGACGTATGTCACAACTTCAGACAGAGATCAATAATTCAGTGGGTATTTATTGCCCATGGTTTTCGCCATCTTTTTATGTGCTGTGCATTATTATGAGGACTAAATGCACATGAAGCCTACATCTATTAGTCCCTCCCCCTTGAGCCCTGGCTGTCTTATGTACACATGCTGTTATGCCAGCTACGTGTGCGTTTTATGGGATTTTGCATGCCTACGTGTGCATTCTCGAACCACCAGTAGGTCTGTTTTTGCAGGTAAATACTTCTCCCATGGGTGGCTGTGTACATGAGTGCCCGTGGGCCTTTCTGCTAGTGTCTGTGCTGTGGTCTGTGTGCTTGCATGCCCTGCAGCTATGTTTCTCTGTGTGTGCTGTATTAGTATGAATGTCTGTATTACTCGCTGGACATTTGTGTGGTCTAAGGCTTGGATGTAGTGTGTCATCACAGTGCACACCCATTACAAAATCAAAACCTGTAGGTTTTGTCAACGCTTCTTGGCATACTGCATGCACAAAATAAACGGACAGAACTCGATTTTACATTTTAAAGGGGTTGGGAAATTCATGTTTTCATAAAACATCGCCACGGCGGCTAAACATCCCTAGGAAAGTGCGACATCATCTTTGATGTTTTTGTTACCACGGCAAGACTATGCATTATGTCGAAATTTATTTTCGGTTTTAAAGCTCGGAGGGACAACCCTAAAGAAGTAAAATATTGTGTCAGCGTGTTTTTAAGCATTACCATATGTCCAAGAAGTCAAAAGCACAGAAAGTTGGAAAGGGGAAGGCAAGATAGCATAGAATTTCAGTTCCACGTTAGTGCCTTTGGCTGAATAGCCAGCACCAAACATAGTTCGGTATCAAAATAAATATGCTTTGGCAAAGCTAACAGATTCTTTTTTTTCTTTATTATGGGAAGGAAAATGTCCAGCTAACTTTCTGGTAATCCCATTTCTCCAATTGTCTCCTCCTTGTATAGCTCTTTAATCTTTGGCCTGCACAGCACACAGGGTAATGTACTTCATGGCTCTTTCTCACTCACTCTTTCTGCTCCTCTATCTCCAGTTCTTCCGTCACTTCCTGCACAAACTATCTATCCCTCTCTAGCTTCCTTTGTATCTATTCTGTGCAGCTCTCACCCCTATCTATTCACCGTACACATAATTTCACTACACAAATACACTTAACATCACACAATTCCAACCCACACAATTTCACAACTAACAATTCCAATACAACTCACATAATTCCACTCCACACACGTCCTCTACACTGCCAACCAAAAGAAATAGGTAAAACACATTGTCATATACAAAGCCAATAGCTCCAAGTCTCGCAAATGCGAGACCTATTGCATTGCAAATGCTTGTTTTAATGGCGATCTTTAACACCGGGTGGGTGGGGTTTGTTTCCCAGAGGTCTTTTTCTCCTAATTACTGTAAACTGCGATCCAGGAGTTGCCGATACTTTTGGCTGATATGATTTTTCAGTATTTCCTGCCATAGACGGGCTTCCAGGGAACCCTCCCGGGCACGGCGCAGTCTGTGACACATTTTTATAAATGCGCCTGCCTCTACTCCATGATGATCCTGTAGTCCCAGTTCTAGTCTCACTTGGGCTGGCGAGGCAGATCTTGACAACCTCATGGCTCGTTTAAAGATCTTAGTTGTTAGTTTGTTTCTTAATGTACTGGTTGTGCCCACAGTGATCTTGTGCCCATACGTCAAGGAATTAATTACCTTAGCCTTCATCACTTTCAGCTCAGGAGTTAGGCTCAGGCCAAGTAGCTTTTTTTTTATAGTTTTGTGGCAGCAGTTTCTAATGATATATATTAAAGACTACAGATAAATAATATATGTGACTTTTTAACTTACGTGTATCCCAATGTATTGTAAATCAATCTATGGAAAATATAATGTGCTTATGGATGTCAATATAACTGTATGGTCCTTTTAAATTTGTATAATGTGTAATGCTTCTTTTAAATTTGCTGTACTTTTATGATTCTGTTCTTGTGAATCGGAATAAAGTTTATGATGATGGATGGACTACAGATAAATATTTTTTAATTCAATATCAGATATTACCATAGTAGGCAAGGATTTGGTGTTGGTTGCCCCCAGTTACAAACTGTGTATAAGGAAGATGTTCTCTGTGAGGCCCTCTTAGGAGAGATGGAAACAGTAGGCCTGTGTTGGTTATGCCAACAAGCTATACCCATGATTGGTGCACTGGAAAATGTTATGTCTGATGCCATAGCTCTGGTCTGCTTATTATGGAATATCAGCGCTTAATTTGAAGAAAAAAATATATGTGTCGGGCTCACGTCAGGAGGTCACTGCAGTTTGCACCACACATTGCTCCTGCTATGCTGCCAATGACGGTAACAACACAACTACTAGCTATCACACTCCTTTAAGTGTGACATTCGGGTTATTTCATGCCCCCAAAGCTATAAGAATGTCTTGGGCAGCAGGGAAAAAGTCATTTTAATGTATTTCTGAATTAGTAAACAACTGCTGTTGTGTTCACCTCTAAATTAGCTAGACATCGCCACCTTGTGGCAGACTGTCAAAAGGGCCGGTGTTGACAATTAAGTACCAGTGCCAAGCACTAGAAATCACCGGCTCAAATTAAGCATTGTGAGGTATGTGAAAAGCAGTGGGCTAGCTTATTTATTGTGAAAAGCATTTGTTAAAGCCAGTAAGTCTTTAGCAGTTGGCTGCTAACACATTGTGTTACAGGCTACGGGCAGGTATGTAGTCCCATGTAATCTTACAGATTACTTTAGCAGGCAAGAGTTCGGGCATCAAACCCTGGAGGTTTTCATTGTGACGATTCTTGTTAGGGCCTATTGAGAGGGGTTGTATATTGTTTTGCAAACTGTATTTTTGTACATCTTGTGAATTTAGAACTGTATGCACCATTGTTGCCGGCTTCTATGCACTTAAATAGGCCTTTGGCATCTAAGGTGTATAGCGGATGGTAAAGGGCATAGACTTCACTGGGTCTTGGTGAAAGTCGTAAGATTCCACAGATTTCACCTATCAATTAGTTAATGTTATGACAAAGCCAGTAGGCCTGAGCTACTTATTGTGAAAAGCATGTGTTAAAAGCAACAGGCTTTTAAGGCTGGGTTGTGATTGCGCTGTTCTAAAGCCGATAGGCCGGTATTTTGTGACAAGGAATCGCACACATTACCGTAGTAGGCACGGGCCTTGCGGTTAGTGATCTGCCCGAGCAAATCCGGGTACAGAAGATTTGTTAAATGGTAATCCTTAAGAGGCTCGATCAGGATGGATTATATATTTTTTGCCAGCTTTAGTTTTGTATGTATTGTAATATTATTGCCCTAAATCTGATGGTTGACTTGTGGGCACGCTTACACCCAACATAGGTCTGAGTTGGTTAGGGGTCCAAGCTAATGATAAAGGCCCAGGCCTGATTGTTTATTAAGAAAAGTTATGATGCAGGCAGTAGGCCGAACATTGATTGTGAAAAGCATATGTTTAAGGGTGGGTTGGTATTACTCTAAGTAGAAGCCTACAGATGGTTTTTGTTCAGTGGAGTTTCACTGGTGACTGTAGTAGGCCAAGGGTTTTGGGGTTGATTCCCCCCCCTCTGACAGACCATGGGGATTGATGTGCACTCTAAGAATCATTGTTATGCCATTTTAGGGCCGATAGCAGTTTGCGTTAATTAATTGATTGTGGGTTTCTAAAGCGCTAGAATCGACTCCCGAAGGAGTATCTCTGCGCTGTAGACCGCTGGGGAACCCGTCCTGGCTTTCCCTGTGAGATGGTCCCTACTGGGTATCTCCAAGGTGAAACCAGGCATCCCCGGCGTCTGTGGGGGGCCGTTGTAGAGATGAGGCAAGCTTAATGCCCAGAGTTGCCGAGTGTGATACCTGGTTAGAGTAGGCACCGAGGCGAGAATTATCGAGTCCGCTGACCCTGGTCCGCGACCCTGCCGCGTCGGGAATAGAACCCTGGTCCCGGGCCGTCCTCTGCTTCCGGGTCTGCCGCCTCTAACCAGTGAGCCACACCACTCCTTGCCACCTGTACTTTTGAATACTCTTGCAATGTTCTGACTATATGTCTGATGGTTGCCTTGTGGGCTAGCTTACACCAGTACACCAGGCCGAGCTTGTTGACAATCCATTGGTTGTGATTATAGGCGTGTTTGGAGTGCAGAAAAATGGCAAGTGCATAGGTCTAGTCTGTTTATTATGACAAGTTATTACAAAGGCAGTAGGTCTGGCTTATGTATTATGAAAACCACTTGTTAAAGCCAATAGGCCTATAACTGTGAATTGCTATCATATTGTGTTACAGGTTATAGAAAGATATTTGGTTACATGTAATAACCCAAATTACCACAGTAGGGAAGAATCTTGTGTTGATCAACTACTCCAACAAACTCTGCGAGTAGAATGTCTCAGTGATAATTTTTGTTAGGCTTTATTGAGGGGAGTTGTGTATTCTTTTGCAAACTGTAATTTTGTACATATATTTGTAATTTTATAACTGTATGCATGATGGCTGCCAGTTAGTTTTTGCACACTGCAGTAGGCCTGTGGAGGACAGTGTCAAACCAATGGTAAAGGCTGAAGACCTCAGGGTTTCACCGGAAATGTAATGTTTAGATTCCTTAGGTGTGATCTGCTAATAATGAAATGTTTTGACAAAGCAAGTAGGTCTTGCTTATTGTGAAAAACATGCATGAAAGGCAATAGACTTTTATGGGTAGATTGTTATTACACTGTGCTAAAGCGTGTAGGGGGTATTTTGTCAGACGGAATCACACAGATCACTGTAGTAGGCAGTGGTTTTGGTATTGGCGACCCACCCGAACAAACCATGGGGGTGGGCGATTTGCACTATGATAATCTTCATTAGAATACATTAGCAGGTCTTTGAAATTGTGTTGACAACTGTAATTTTGTACGTATTTGTAATTTTATTAGAGTATGCCAGATGGTTGCCTTGTGGGAAAGTGCAAGCCCAATACAGGAGGGCTTAGCGTTTATGGTGCCAAGTCAATGATAACAGCTAGAGGCCTGATTGGTTCACTAGGAAGACATGTTTTGGATGCAGTAGGTCTGATCTACTTACTTATTATAAAAAGTTGCGATGGAAGCAGTAGGCGAGACATATCTATTTTGATAAGCATATGTTAACCCCTTGGCCGCGGAGGTAATTCAGTCGTGGTGCTGGGGGGAGGGGGGGTCGTGCGGCGCCGCCATGCTTGTGACGGAACCACTCCGTCACGAGCCACGGGCGCGCTGTGCTCATGACGGCGTGGTTCCGTCACGGCCCCGCCCGCTCATCAATTCAGCCGCAGAATTGATGCAGCGTGGGCGAAGCGGCCACGGCGTGACGGAACCACTCCGTCATGAGCACAGCGCGCCCGTGGCTCGTGACGGAGTGGTTCCGTCACTAGCACGGAACGGGTTAAAGTCAAAAGACAATTAAGGACGGATTGTTATTTTCTGTATTAAAGCCTACAGATAGGTTTTTTGTTAGTGGAAATGTCATAGATTACTTTTACAGGGAAGGATTTTCTTTTAGTGCTACTTAATGCCTCTGACAACCCATGGGGAAGAACTACACTGTAGGAATTCTTGCTAAAATTACTTCTTAGCTGTCTGGTAGTATCTTGTAATAAAAAATCATTCAATTAATACATCTATTTAAATATATATACATACATACATATATACATACATCCAGATGCCCACAGGGCCTTTGGATCAGCTCTGTCTGCCATTGGTCTGTCTGAGTGTCATTGATATTCTGCTTCCATCCATGACAACATCCTGCATGGGGAACTGGTCCCGCCCCCCTCTGCCATTGGCTCTCTTCTCCTGTGAGTGACAGCCTTTTCTGAACACTGGTGCACATCCACCCGGAAGTGAGTGTGTTCAGTGTCGAGGCTGGTTGGCCACCCTTCAGTTTCCTCCATGTATAGTTCCCCTGTCGTTTCTTTGCTGCTCCTCTTTTTATTTGATCTTTTCTTAAGCGGACACTACAGCTCTCCAGGCGGTGCTAACGGGTCGCTTGCTTGACGCTCATTTAATCGGCAGCGCGCCGCATCCCATGTGGCCACTTTCTCTGAACCAACAGACCATTATGGCTGCTGTTTGCCACAGTGTATCGCTGTTTTACCGTTCCAAGATGGTCCCCACATTGCTTGTAAATGCGGGTGCCATGCTGGAATTTTAACCGCTTCGCTGCGGCGCACATTCCTCCGCCTCGCGGGCGAATTCTAAGCATGCGCGAATCGGACGGCCCCTGGCCGTCCGACGCACACGCCCACAGTGATGTCAGACAGCCGGGGGCTGTCCAACGCATGGAAGAGGTTAAAACAATAGACTACGTTCATCTCTCTTCCGTGGGCCCTGGGTGTCATGAGGGTGGCATCCGTTGCCATGGCATTGGGCGATGCAGGGGTGGACCATTTCCGCTTGCTTCTATGGGCCTTGGGTCTCATGTGGTTGGCATGGGTTGCCATGGTAATGGGCGATACAAGGGTGGATCCGTGCTGCTTCCTTCCATGGGGCCCTGGGTCTGATGGTGGTGGCATCCGTTGCCATGACATTGGGTGACGCAGGGGTGGATGACTGTTGCTTTCTTCCATGGGCCCTGGTCTGATGAGGGTGGCATTTGCTGCCGTGGCATTGTGTGATGCAGGGGTGGATCAGGGCTGCCGGCTTCCATTGGCCCTGGGTCTGATGGTGGTAGCATCCGTTGCCATGGCATTGGGCGACGCAGGGTTGGATCAATTCTGCCTGCTTCCATGGGGCCCTGGGTCTGATGGTGGTGGCATCCGTTGCCATGGCATTGTGTGACGCATGGTTGGATCAGTTCTGCCTGCTTCCATGGGGCCCTGGGTCTGATGGTGGTAGCATCCGTTATTGGGCATCGCAGTGGTGGATCAATTCTGCCAGCTTCCATTGACCCTGGGTCTGATGGTGGTAGCATCCGTTGCCATGGCATTGGGCGACGCAGGGGTAGATCAATTCTGCCTGCTTCCATGGGCCCTAGATCTGATGGTGGTAGCATCCGTTGCCATGGCATTGGGCGACGCAGGGTTGGATCAATTCCGTGTGCTTCCATTGGCCTGGGCCTGATGGTGGTAGCCTCCGTTGCCATGGTATTGGGCGACACAGGGGTGGATCAGGGCTGCCTGATGGTGGTAGCCTCCGTTGCCATGACATTGGGTGACGCAGGGGTGGATCAATTCTGCCTGCTTCCATTGGCCCTGGGCCTGATGGTGGTAGCCACCATTGCCATGGCATTGGGCGATGCTGGGTGGATCAATTCTGCCTGCTCCCATGGGCCCTGGGCCTGATGGTGGTGGCCCATCTGACATGGTGGCGGTGGGTCTCAGTGCGGGGGATTTATCCGCCCTGCTGACTCCCAGGATCTGATGTGAGCACCACCCTTGGACTCGGGGCCTGGGTGGGTATCCCTCGTTGCCTTGCCACACTGGTTGCCAGCCCAGGCTGGCCCCCCCCCTCAAAGCACATGATTTGGCGATGGGTACCACATTTGCTATGGCACCGAGGTCGCCCCCCTAGTTACCACCAAGGTCACCAGATCTGAGGGTGGGTGTCAGCTGTTGCCATGGCACCGAGCCTGACAGCCTGGTCGCCCGTCCTCTGACAGGGCAGGGCCTCGCCGGTTGCCATGGCACGGGGTTGCCAGCCCCCGTTGCCCGGCGCGGCGGGCACGCCGTGTTCTGCATGAGCAGTGCTTGTTATCCACGCTACCTGTGCAGTCTGCCGGAGGTGGGGGCGGGGGGGCTGCGGCACTGGTTGTTTACCTCCCTCCTGCTCTCTCCATCATCACCTGCGTCATCCCCCCCATCCCTCGCCCACTCTCCCCTCCCGAACCTGCTGCCCCGCACATCACCTCGCCCTCCCTGCCTCGTTTCCGCTGCCCTCCGCCCTCACCACACCTGGCCGTTCACTTCTCACTAGTTCTATTGTGGTTTGGCTCCACTGGGGCTTTAATTGGGGCGGGTCCCTCCGGATCGGCAGTAATTGAAAGCGACATTGAGACGGGCCCTGCCAGGCCCTACAAGCACTGATCAGAGATTGCCAGTCCGGCCACCCCATGCCAGCGGCGCCCGCTCCCCCCTTCACATCTCACTTGGTTCCTTCTCGCGTCCCCTCATAGTGTTAGTTGTTTCCAGGATGTTGTGTTTTCACATTTTCGTGCAGCACATGAATGACCCTTGTGTGTTGTGCACTGAGCCCCCCCCCCCACACCCGGTGCCAGTGTGAGTTCAGGCTGTGAATGGGGCCCTGCTCTGGGTTTGAGTCTGAAGGCAAAAGGTGACCAGACCCAGTGCTTTAAATGGGCCGGTACTGAGTACCAGCACTTTTTAATTTTGAGAAGGAGAGTACCGTCACTTCTCAAGAGAAATGCAATACCTTTAATAGGAGAGTACCGGCTCTTCTCAGAAACAAGCAGGTACTCAGTTACAGAGTACCTGCACTTCTCAGAAACAAGCAGGTACTCTGTTACAGAGTACCGGCACTTCTCAGAAACAAGCAGGTACTCTGTTACAGAGCACCGGCACTTCTCAGAAACAAGCAGGTACTCAGTTACAGAGTACCTGCACTTCTCAGAAACAAGCAGGTACTCTGTTACAGAGTACCTGCACTTCTCAGAAACAAAGTACCTGCACTTCTCAGAAACAAGCAGGTACTCAGTTACAGAGTACCTGCACTTCTCAGAAACAAGCAGGTACTCTGTTACAGAGTACCTGCGCTTCTCAGAAACAAAGTACCTGCACTTCTCAGAAACAAGCAGGTACTCAGTTACAGAGTACCTGCACTTCTCAGAAACAAGCAGGTACTCTGTTACAGAGTACCTGCACTTCTCAGAAACAAGCAGGTACTCTGTTACAGAGCACCGGCACTTCTCAGAAACAAGCAGGTACTCTGTTACAGAGCACCGGCACTTCTCAGAAACAAGCAGGTACTCTGTTACAGAGCACCGGCACTTCTCAGAAACAAGCAGGTACTCTGTTACAGAGTACCTGCACTTCTCAGAAACAAGCAGGTACTCTGTTACAGAGTACCTGCACTTCTGTTTTTCCATTTCAAGCACTGAGCAGACATTGAAAACCCAAACCCGGGAGAGTCCACAAATGTAGAAGCGGGGCAGTGATGTGTGTCAACTGAGGGACCCAGAAGGACTTTCCAGCGGCGACCAATGAGATAGTCGCTCGCCATGGCACTAGAGGGAATTAAATGCAAACTTTACAGCGTATAAATCTGTCTGATCTAAATTGCCTTCCGATAAGGCCTAATAATTAATTCCCACCACAGTACATGAGCACGCCCCCCCCCTTTTTAGTCAACCTTCTGAAACTGACTCATGCCATAGACATAGAAGACAGACTATATATTAGCAAGGTAAACAACAGTTTACATGTTTTAAAGAGTGCATCCGTCCTTCCTGTTCACAAAGATTTCCCTAGTCTAACGAAACGCTACAGAGATCTTGAGTTGTCCCATGACTAGCTCCTTCAGTCCAGGTGCATTCTGGGGCTTGTAGTTTTGCTTCTATAAAGGTTATGTTATGTTAGGATATTTATGGCGCATGGCTACCCGAGGGCGTCCTAGCGCTAGCAGAGACACAGGGCAGGTCACACCAGCTCAGTAGGTGGGGTTTTGGAAAAAACAGGTTTTCAGAAGTTTACGGAAGCTAAGGATGTTCGGTTCAGAATGTAAATGGGGGGGAGAGTGTTCCAGAGCTTAGCAGAAGTGTAATTGAAAGACCGGCAACCCCTTCTCCTCCTATTGATGTTGGGGTCCGAGGCTAGGTACAGACTGGATGATCGGCAGCATCTGTTAGGACAGTAGGGGGAGATGATGCATCGGAGGATTGGGGGGCCTTTCTTCCAGAAAGATTTATGAGCAATACATAGGGACTTGAAATGTATTCTTTCCGCAATCGGGAGCCAGTGCAAGGTTTTCAGGGCAGGTCTTGCACAGTGGCAGTTGGAGATCTTAAAAAACATGCGTGCTACACAGTTCTGAATAACGCAGTTTTTTTCTGGTTGCCCGAGGGGGGAGATGACCAAGGCCTGGACCATGAGTCTCCTTGCTGAGAAGTGGAGGAGCGGGACGACTTTACGGAGAATCCGTAGGATGCCATAACAGGATGCGGCCAGTTTCGTCGCCTGATGGTCAAATGTGAGTGCCCGATCTAGCCACATGCTGAGAATTCTGATATGACTTTTCGGCGTGGGGCCGAGACAGGTTGGCCATGCTGAACCGATATCAAAGGTGGGTGAGTTACCCAGCAGCATGACCTCCGTTTTAACTCCATTCATTTCAAGGAAGGGGGATTCCATCCATTTGGCAACTCTCTCCAGGCAGGGCGAGGTGTTTTCTGGATGATTTAAGGCCACCACTAATTGGGTGTCATCGGCATACATGACAATTTCTATCCCAAAAGGGAGGACACTCTGTGCCAGAGGGCTCGTATAGATATTAAACAGCGGCGGACTCAGGGACGAGCCCTGGGGGAGGCCGCAGCCAAGTGGGATCCAGTTTGAAATGTTATCCCCTTCAAAGACTTGGAAGGTCCTATCCTCGAGAAAGGATTGCAGCCAGGTGAGAATACCGCCTGATAGTCCGACATTCCTCAGTCTGTGGATCAGGATGTCATAATTAACAGTGTCAAAAGCAGCACTGAGGTCCAAAAGGATGATGGCTGTCGATCCACCTTTGTCGATAATCTTTTTGGCCTTTTCAACCACTAACAGTAGCGCGGTTTTGCTCCCATGTTGGGGGCGGAACCCGGTTTGCAAGGGGTGAGGGCTGCATCTGTTAAGGTAAAAAAATACACCTGGAAGTGAGAGAAAGCAGATGATAAAACGGGGGCTTCTTAAGAGGACATATGCGCCTACGAGCTGGACACAGTAGAGAGATGCAAGAACCCTTTAAAAGTCTTTCTCTTTGATACAATTTGGAACCAAAAAGAAAACATTGCAGAGCCTCTTTTGAGAGATGATTCAGAATTAACTTTTTGCCAATTTTTGTTACATTCCAAATGAAAATAGTGCAAACAAGTGATTTAGTTAAATAAGCCGTCTCCTTTCCCAAAAGTTGCGCTGAAGCGAACTCGAAAGCAGTGGCGGCTCCTCCGCAAAGGCGGAGGTGCGTTGCCCCACGGGAACAATCAAATCTTAATAACAATGTTATTATAATTTTATTTTTCACTATTGGCTGGTGCTGTAAAGGTGTGGGTGGGGCCGGGCAGTGCTGGCCGCAGAGCGGGGGGAGGTGGGAGGGGGGGCACGCTGTAAAGTGTGCATGCATGTTTGACCGGCCGTCTTCGGCGGCCAAACAGTCCTGCGCACTTTGCATGTTCCCCACCAGGATGTAATTCACTAACTGGTGAGGAACATGCCCAGGCTCCCAGTCTCCGTCTGAGCGCCAAACCACAGCCCGCAGACCAATCACAACGCTGCTGTAAGACCGTGTTGTGATTGGCTAGGGAAGCCTGGGTGCTTTCTGTTTGGTCACCGGGAAGGTAAGTGCATGTTTCTTACTTTTCTTTTCTCCCCTCCCCGCCCGTCGCTACTTCTCGAAAGCTTGGAGGTCAGCTGATGGTCTTCTCAGATGCTGAAGTGCCCCTCTTTACATGTCTGTGCGGCTTCCCTGAGACATTGCAACCCAGCAGGAGAGACTTTAACCCCTTGCATGCTGTTGACGGCCCCATCCGTCATGCACTACGGTGCTCGTGTGCTGATGACAGCTGGGGGCCGTCATAAACCCGCCCACTCGCGATTTTGCCGCACAGGCGCAGAATCGCGGCAGCAGGCAAGGGGTTAAAACACATGTTAAACAATGTACCTTTACCTCTGTGGTGATTGATGTCAAAGAGAGGGCTGCAGGACATGTGAGCCTGCACTCCATTTTAATTCTCCTGTGCACGCTCACCGATTGTCCGGGGAGATCCGGGACTTCCGGGGTCACCCTACACAGTGAGTTTTTCACCGGGCTCCTCGGTGGGCCTCAACCCGTGCCATGCTCCCTCCCTGGTGCTGCGCACGACGGTTGGCTGGCGCAGCCCCGCCCACCCTTCAGAACGCCTGCACCGCGGCGGAATGTTCGCCGCGGTAAACGGGTTAAACACAGGGCCACTGAAACCATGCAATTGTGCAGCCACAGCATTTTCACGCAATAATTGATTTACCGCATTTGCCACATGATCCACAATCTGCTGCATGAGCGGCAAATTTTAACAAAAATAATTGTTTCTAGCTAAAGTGGTTCAGAAGTTACTAATAATGCACCTACACGTGTTGCCGCGCTGTGGGAGGCCATTTGTGAAGTTTGACAGCCACCCTTCTGTTACTTATTGCTGTGTTTGGGTATTAAACGGGTACTAATGATGTGCAACCCATGCTCCGACAGGGATAACAAGTCTCAAAATGACGAAATAATGAAGTGATACTATCACAAAATGCATCATGCTGCATAATTTGCCTTTCCTTACTGCATAATTTACTCAACCCTGCTGCATAATTTGGCCCTTCCCTGCCGCTTAATTCCAGTGGACCTGCTTATAGGGGTTCAAAAGCCATGCTCATCCGATCCTTGGCTTCTCTGCAGAGATAAGAGGCCAGGTGTGCCACTCCTAAGTGGGATTCTGTGTGAAAGTGTGTCAATGAGGTATACAGTTGTCAAAATATTCACTGGGCGAAAGTAAAAGAAAATGTAGTGCTCACGGCTGAGCTGCTGGGTATGTGTGAGGGTGGTGAAGGAGATGCAGTGTAGAAGGTGCAGGAGACGCAGTGCTTAATTTGTAAAATAATTACTCTCGGTGCCCGAAGCTCTTCTCAGCAGCCCTTGGCCGGTGCTATTAAATGTTGACGTGCCAGTCAACAAGGCTGTGCAGTCTTTAATCCACCTCATGCCTTTTTAATCCACTACCAGACATTCCCGGCCTCTTTATTTTACTTTTGCAGGAGCTTCCTTGCTCTCTTTGTGATGTTTTTTCAATCTTTTTCTTTTTCCGTCTTTCCCTTTTGTGTGTTTTACCCTCTGATGTCCTCCATAAATGTTTGATGAAGAAATAAGTGCCATCAAACAAAAATGTGTGTTGATTGACCCCATTGGTAACCACCGCCTTAAATTAAGCACTTCAGGACAATGAAAAGAGGGCGCTGAAGAGGGAAGAGATGAGGTGTGAGATATGCAGCTGAAGGATTTCAGAAAGCTGTGGGGAGATAAAGCGTGCACACGTCTAACATAGAGGAGGCAGAGCAGGGCGGCCGTGGACATGGGCAAGCTGTGCCCAGGCCCGGGGTGCCAGTATCCGGGGGAGGGAGGGGCGCAGCAGGGAGCTGCCTAACCAGGGCCGGACTGGGAACAACAACCGGCCCTGGCAAAGTGCTCAGCCGACACCCCCTCCCCCCTCAGGGGGGGTGGTGGAGGTGCCGCCGAGCTCTTTGCGGGGGCCGGCTTTTGGCCGTTTTTGTTACAGGGCCGATTTTGCAAAAACGGCCCTGTAACAAAAACGGCCTTCAGGGGTCCAGAACCGGCCCCCACCCGTGCGGCCCACCGGGGGATTGCCCGGTGCCCGCTATGGCCAGTCCGGCCCTGTGCCTGACCTAATGTAATGCAAACAGCAGCTCTTCTATCCCACTTGGTCTCAGTCGGTCCCGTTAAAGAGTTTGTAATCAGCCCTTAATGTACCTCAGCGTAATTGTTATTACCCCATGAACCGCCTGCCCTCCTCCCATCTTCCTCACACCTTCTGCCGTCACACCGCAATGAACCCCCACAAGAAAGACCAAATTTCAATCCGCCCAGGGCGCTGTTTCAGTCAATTGGATTGAGTGTCAGCCCTGCTGCAGAGCAAAGTCTTGTGAAGGGAAGAGCCGGGGGGATTGAGGCTTCGGCGACCACTACCTTTCCACAGACTTTAGTAAAGTTTAATTCATTGTCTCCTATTTGCACAAACATTTTCAGTTCAATAAAATGATTACTCATTTACCTCATACACTTCATAAGTTAATACACTTTGGCAAAGTCATTAGATCTGGCTTGTTCAAGGCATATATCTGATCTTGTGTTATAAGTCCGAATTCTATTAGAGGAAGCCCACATATAATTGCCCCAAAAACCTGGGTAGGATTTTAGTTTGTGTTTCTAGCCCCGCCCTTAACGCCATAGGCCACACCTCTTGGAAAGGATTCCTAGTTACACTTCTTAGGCCCCTGTTAGGGTGAACAGCGTTTACAACGCAACTTTTACCACGCAGTACCTTTACCACGCAACTTTTACAACACAAGTCGTTACAACGACTTGCGCTGGGGGGCGCTGTAGGATAGGGAATAGTTTAATTTACCATCCAACACCTTCTCTACTATCCACGGGGACTGGAGTTGGAATAGTAAATTAAACTATTCACTATCCAGTGCCCCCCAACGCAAGTCGTTGTAACGACTTGCGTTGTAAAAGTTGTGTGGTAAAGGCATGCGTTGTAAAAGCGTGCGTGCTAACGACATACATCCCCTGTTAGAGACCACCCCATTTTTTTCACCCCCCTAAAATCCCTGCTCCCGCCCTTCTCCTTCCTTTTTGTCCTCCCCTCTTGAATACTTTGTTCCACCTCCTGTGCCCTATTTATTTCCAACCCGCTATTTCTTTAAATGTCCCCTCTATTGTTTTCCTCTTTTCCTGCACACTCTCAGCTTCGTTTTATTTCAGTTTGACCTCCCCCTTTCACCCTACCTCCTCAGCCCCACTCTAAATCTTACTTTCACTCAATCAGTCAGGATTTATAAAGCGCTGCTAATCACCCAATAGGGTTTCCAGGCGCTTGCAGGCCCGGGAGGCTTATTCGAACATCAAAACACACAAGATGATGGATGGAATGCTGCACAATGGCAAAACATTCACCCCCAGTCACAGATCTGGGTTTAATCCATCGTTATTTTGCTCACCACGCCACCCCAGTTCAGACCTGGCCATATGCAAATCAGTCTGACCCTGTGCCTCATGGGAACAGTCCAGCCCGAACTGCCAAGCCATGTCTTCCCTGGACCGGAAACAAGCATCCTGGGACCGGTTTCTGGCATTACAGCCGTCTTCAGCCTGGATAGCTTGACTCCAGTGGCAAAGTGAGCACGGGACCCATGTCGAACAGCCCGGTCTTGGGGGCCATTCGGAAGGGGGGTGACGGTCCGGAGGTGCGTGGGGGGCTGTTGCAGGTCTTTGCTGCGATGTGGGAGAAGGAGCGTCCTCCACTTCTGCTTCCGTAGATGCTGGGAGTTCTCTCTTTCCTGTTCTCCCATGACGCCCCTCCTTGTCCCTCTCTTCTGGGTCCATGGGGCGCTGACAGCGTTCCCGCCAGAGCTTCGAGCATCTGTCGAGGTAAGGCCTGTCTCGCGGGCCTCTTTCTGCCAGATTCCACCTCTGAAATTGGAGCTCCCCTGTGCCCTGCACAGGCCCTGCTGTCTCAGATCTCACAACAAATCTGTCCCATGTTACACCAGGTCACAACATCTTGAGACTTACCATTGGTCCCACTGATTAGACAGCAGAGCTATCCCTCAAGATGCACAGATCTCCAGGGGGCGGGATTGTCCCTTAGGATACACCGCTCTGACAGCAGAGCTATCCCTCAAGCTGCACAGATCTCCCGCCCCACAGATCTCCAGGGGGCGGGATTGTCCCTTAGGATACACCGCTCTGACGAACTCTGACAGCAGAGCTATCCCTCAGGCTGCACAGATCTCCAGGGGGCGGGATTGTCCCTTAGGATACACCGCTCAGGCGGACTCTGACAGCAGAGCTATCCCTCAGGCTGCACGTTTCACAGACTCTGCCTCAGCTCCATTGAGAGGCTCTATGGGAGGATCATCTCGCTTAATTTGGGCCACAGCTAGAGGTGAGCGAACAACTGAAAGCTCAAGCCAGCCTCGAGCCTGAAGCCTGGCCCTGGCTTGGCTTGAGGTCCTGTTGGAACCTCGAAGGAGCCGAGCTTCCATGTGGCTTCTGCCGACCTCTCTTTCTGTACCCAGGATGTGGCGCTGTGGCCAGAGCTGCCGACTTTGGAACAGGGGAACCAGGTTCAAACCTTGTATTGGCTGGATGTCCTGTGATTCTGCGCGAATCACCCAATCTTCCTGGGCCTATAATCAATGAATGTGTCCTGTGTAATGTAAATGGTGCCTAACATAACGAGCTCCATGTTCCTGCTAAATACAAACTGCAGAAAAATGCACAGAGGTAAAAACAAAGCATTACCAGAAGAAAAGACAAGTGGACATCTATTTAGTGGCTGATTTGTACACAGTGAAAACAGAAGACCTGGATACATTGTGGTTTCATTGCTTAAATTGGATGATCTTAAGCAAATATTTTCTTGTCTTCATTATTGAGTATGAAAGCCCTTTCAAATATGTAAGTTAAGAATGATAGTTGTGCAAAACCCTATTGTGTTTGCTTTAGCAGTTCTATAATGTTGCTCTATATTAATCTAGCGAAAAGGGGAAACAAGGGAACCCTACTCACAGCGGAACCAGGGCAAAGTGTATATCCAAAGAACAATGGTTCCTGTGGCATACGAATATATAGAATATACAATACTCGACAGCTTAAATAAGCAATATTCACTTGTAACAGAGAAGGGTCTAGCAGAAAAAGAAACACACATATGCAAAATTTATAAGAAAGACTTCTTATATTTCAACTCATGAAAAGTATCCATATTTACAACAGCAACACATATACAAAAGGTTGTATGTACAGTGTAAAGTGCAGTGCGTCCCAAGTGATTATGTGAGCAAAAACAAACACAAATAATGAATGATCTATACAGTTTTGCGTTATGGGTATTTACACAGGGAAATGACCAAGCAATCTGATACAATAATTGTTAGCAGTGACTATATGAAATCACAAATCACTGTGCTAATAGGTTCCTTCCCTATAGCGTCGACGGCGTTTCGACCTGCTTGATGGAGGTCTCGTCAGGACTAAGCAGTGAGGGACATCTCGTAGTGTCTCGGCTTAACGCAACCCATGCGTGATAAAGTAAATTAAATCGGACTTACAGTGTACCCAGCCGGGCACACTGTGGTTGCTCGTGGTAATTGAGTCTGGTGGCACTCAAGTTGCAGTTGGAGAAGCAGGGTAATACCTGCTCTTCGGACGCGGAATCGCTCGATCGCACTTTCCCGGTCGGCTGTTTGGTAAACAGTGGCCCGGCTGGGTACACTGTAAGTCCGATTTAATTTACTTCATCACGCATGGGTTGCGTTAAGCCGAGACACTACGAGATGTCCCTCACTGCTTAGTCCTGACGAGACCTCCATCAAGCAGGTCGAAACGCCGTCGACGCTATAGGGAAGGAACCTATTAGCACAGTGATTTGTGATTTCATATAGTCACTGCTAACAATTATTGTATCAGATTGCTTGGTCATTTCCCTGTGTAAATACCCATAACGCAAAACTGTATAGATCATTCATTATTTGTGTTTGTTTTTGCTCACATAATCACTTGGGACGCACTGCACTTTACACTGTACATACAACCTTTTGTATATGTGTTGCTGTTGTAAATATGGATACTTTTCATGAGTTGAAATATAAGAAGTCTTTCTTATAAATTTTGCATATGTGTGTTTCTTTTTCTGCTAGACCCTTCTCTGTTACAAGTGAATATTGCTTATTTAAGCTGTCGAGTATTGTATATTCTATATATTCGTATGCCACAGGAACCATTATACTATATTAATCTAGGTCAGGTACAGGGTTTACGTGACAATTGTCTAGTCATTTAGTTCACTTATAGTTTATGTTTAAATACGATCACTTTTAATATGTACTGTGCAGTTTTATAATGTGACGTGTTCGTGCCAACGCTTCCATGTGTTAAATATAAATATACGATTTTGAAGAGACTTTTTCATATTTTGTTTTGTTTGCTGTATGGCTTATATAATCAAACATTTTCTGGGCTTGGCTCGTGCACCGGCTCTAAGGCCCGAGCCAGCCCCGTGGCTCAGCTGTGAACTGTGCTCATGACGGAGCGGTTCCGTCATGGCCCCGCCCGCTTAATAGAACACGCTGCGCAGGCGCAAAATCAGCGCCTCGCAGGCGCGGCGGGCGGGCCATGACGGAACCGCTCCGTCATCAGCACAGCGCCACCGCAGCTGATGACGGAGCGGTTCCGTCATCAGCACGGAAAGAGTTAATATGTTGGCACGCCCATCTTTAGCCACAGCCTGTGCCCGGGTGCCTGGCTCCCTGCTCCTGCCCTCTGCTGCTCCTGCCCTCCGCCCCTCCTGCCCGCAGTGCCCTGATACTGCCGGTGTGCTGACTGGGCATGTTCCTGCTGTTTACACCCCCGCCCTCCCTCCCCGCAGGCTACCTGGGCCCACCGCCCTGCGCTCCCAGTCTGGGATCCTCCCAGACAGACACCGCATCTGTTTACTCCGCAGGGAGCCCCGTCAGCAGGCTGGAGGTGTCTGCTGTGCACGCCGTGCTGTCCCGTGCCCTTACATGCCTCCCTCACCTCCTGGGCCAGGCATGCACAGCACCAGCGAGGACTGCATGGTCTTTTCGCTCGTGCCCCTCTCTAGCTCCAGCTGGTCCTCGTGCCAGCTCCCCCTGAGACTGTCCTCCTGTCCATCTTGCCCACAGTCTGCTACCCTCTGCGGCCTTCGGTTGTGCCTCCTCTGCTCGTTCTTCTGCATAGTGCTAATATCGGCAACATTCATCCGTTCTCACACAGCAACCTACACAAATAATCACTCAACACCTTCTTAGTGGAGAAATTTGCTCCAGGTTTGTTTGCATAACCAATATGCCAACAGGGTGGGTTATCTTACGGGCGATCCCAGGGCAAGCCCGCCCCTATGCCGCCTGCCCGCCTGATGAGCCAAATTGTACAGTGACCATCGCCAAACGGTGATTACCAATCATTGGGAGGGGCCACCCCTCCCATCAGTGGACCGCCAGTCCACTCCTTTGCTCACGCCCCCCAAATGTGGGCGGAGCATTCCAGGCAGCCCCCGGTTGCTCAGGCCCACAACCGCCCGTAGGACTAACGGGGCGCCGTAGTTCTTCCAGGGGACACGCTAAGACATCCCTGGGTATCCTTGGCTTAGCACCCTTGTTGTGCTGCTGCAGTATAGTACCCTTCTGTACCTTGCAGACTCTGGATCGCCCTGTAACTCCTCCACAGCTCTGGGGGTGGCCACCGTCACAACCAGGGCCCCCCACCAAAGCCAAAATTCTTATCTACATCTTGTTGCTCCCAAGGCCTCCCCAAGGTTCAGCAAAAATAAGTCCATGCCTTTTCCTGAGAGGTGAACCCCATCCGCCTCCCAGCATCCAGTAGACTTGCCATGAAGTAAGCCATGTCTGATAAAGCCAAATCCCCTTTGCTCCGTGAATTTACGCATGGCACTGTTGACTCTTCTACATGAGATCTCCACGGCGTCTCCCGATCGGGCCCCATGCTCATTTCTGACCTTTACTTTGCCTCTTTCTCCTCGTTTCTGACCTCTATTTTGCCCCTTTCTCCTCGTTTCTGACCTCTATTTTGCCCCTTTCTCCTCGTTTCTGACCTGTGTTTTGCCTCTCTGTGCTCATTTCTGACCTTTACTTTGCCTCTTTCTCCTCGTTTCTGACCTCTATTTTGCCTCTTTCTCCTCGTTTCTGACCTCTATTTTGCCTCTTTCTCCTCGTTTCTGACCTCTATTTTGCCCCTTTCTCCTCGTTTCTGACCTGTGTTTTGCCTCTCTGTGCTCATTTCTGACCTTTACTTTGCCTCTTTCTCCTCGTTTCTGACCTCTATTTTGCCTCTTTGTCCTCGTTTCTGACCTCTATTTTGCCTCTTTCTCCTCGTTTCTGACCTCTATTTTGCCCCTTTCTCCTCGTTTCTGACCTGTGTTTTGCCTCTCTGTGCTCATTTCTGACCTTTACTTTGCCTCTTTCTCCTCGTTTCTGACCTCTATTTTGCCTCTTTCTCCTCGTTTCTGACCTCTATTTTGCCTCTTTCTCCTCGTTTCTGACCTCTATTTTGCCCCTTTCTCCTCGTTTCTGACCTGTGTTTTGCCTCTCTGTGCTCATTTCTGACCTTTACTTTGCCTCTTTCTCCTCGTTTCTGACCTCTATTTTGCCTCTTTCTCCTCGTTTCTGACCTCTATTTTGCCTCTTTCTCCTCGTTTCTGAACTCTATTTTGCCCCTTTCTCCTCGTTTCTCACCTCTATTTTGCCCCTTTCTGCTCACTTCTGACCCTTACTTTGCCCCTTTCCAATCGTTTCTGACCTCTATTTTGCCTCTTTCTGCTTGTTTTTGACCTTTATTTTGCCCCTTCCAGCTCACTTCTGACCTTTATATTGCCTGTTTCTGCCCTCTTCCCGCCGTTTCCCACCTCGCCCGCCCTCCTCCCAGGACACTGAAAACTCAAGACCTGGCTCTGTGACAGAGACGTGGCGCCACAGCGCCCAGATACCCCTGGGGTGACAGTGCTGCGCTATACAAATGCTGATTGATTGACTGAGCTACTGATCTTTAAAACCCTATTCACTGTAGAGTGCCCCCCCACCTTTGCTTTGTAGCTAAGTTCATGCTTTATAAATCCCATACATGCACTCAGGACTTTAAGTGGGATGAAAAAAGTGTGGGGGGGGGGCGGTGGTCTCTAAATGTAGCATGGCTATCGAGGTGTGACCGGGAGTCCTTTGCAGGGGGCGTGGCCTATGCAATTAAGGGCGTGGCCTAAATCAAGTGAATCGTGGATCCTGAGACTCGCACGTTCTGTAAAGTGAGCCTGCAGCCTGGGATGCCAGAAGGTACATGATATGCAGGAAAAAATGGCAAGGAGGAATCAATATCTCTTTTTTACTTGGTCATAGGGGACATTGAATTTCCCTCTCAATAGTCTAAAGTCCTATTACAATTCATAAAGAATTCATTCAACAAGCACATATACCATGGAGACAGTCTTTGAAAACATCAATCATTATTTAGGTTTTTAGGTTTTTATTTAGGTGTCACTCTGGTCACTGTCCCATTGTCGCTTTGGTCCCTGTCCCAGTGTCGCTCTGGTCCCTGTCCCGGTGTCGCTTTGGCCCATGTCCCAGTGTCGCTCTGGCCCTTGTCCCGGTGTCGCTCTGATCCATGTCCCAGTGTCGCTCTGGCCCTTGTCCCGGTGTCGCTCTGGTCCCTGTCCCGGTGTCGCTCTGGTCCCTGTCCCGGTGTCGCTCTGGTCCCTGTCCCAGTGCCGCTCTGATCCATGTCCCAGTGCCGCTCGGGTCCCTGTTCCGGTGTCGCTCTGATCCATGTCCCAGTGTCGCTCTGGTCCCTGTCCCGGTGTCGCTCTGATCCATGTCCCAGTGTCGCTCTGGCCCTTGTCCCGGTGTCGCTCTGGTCCCTGTTCCGGTGTCGCTCTGATCCATGTCCCAGTGTCGCTCTGGCCCTTGTCCCGGTGTCGCTCTGATCCATGTCCCAGTATCGCTCTGGCCCTTGTCCCGGTGTCGCTCTGATCCCTGTCCCTTTGTCGCTCTGGTCCCTGTTCCGGTGTCGCTCTGATCCATGTCCCGGTGTCGCTCTGGTCCCTGTCCCGGTGTCGCTCTGGTCCCTGTTCCGGTGTCGCTCTGATCCATGTCCCAGTGTCGCTCTGGTCCCTGTCCCGGTGTCGCTCTGGTCCCTGTTCCGGTGTCGCTCTGATCCATGTCCCAGTGTCGCTCTGGTCCCTGTCCCGGTGTCGCTCTGGTCCCTGTCCCGGTGTCGCTCTGGCCCTTGTCCCGGTGTCGCTCTGGTCCCTGTTCCGGTGTCGCTCTGATCCATGTCCCGGTGTCGCTCTGGTCCCTGTCCCGGTGTCGCTCTGGTCCCTGTTCCGGTGTTGCTCTGATCCATGTCCCAGTGTCGCTCTGGTCCCTGTCCCGGTGTCGCTCTGGTCCCTGTCCCGGTGTCGCTCTGGCCCTTGTCCCGGTGTCGCTCTGATCCATGTTCCGGTTTCGCTCTGATCCATGTCCCGGTGTCGCTCTGATCCATGTCCCAGTGTCGCTCTGGTCCCTGTTCCGGTGTCGCTCTGATCCATGTCCCAGTGTCGCTCTGGCTCTTGTCCCGGTGTCGCTCTGATCCATGTCCCAGTGTCGCTCTGGCCCTTGTCCCGGTGTCGCTCTGATCCCTGTCCCTTTGTCGCTCTGGTCCCTGTTCCGGTGTCGCTCTGATCCATGTCCCAGTGTCGCTCTGGTCCCTGTCCCGGTGTCGCTCTGGTCCCTGTTCCGGTGTCGCTCTGGCCCTTGTCCCGGTGTCGCTCTGGTCCCTGTCCCAGTGTCGCTCTGGTCCCTGTCCCAGTGTCGCTCTGGTCCCTGTCCCGGTGTCGCTCTGATCCATGTCCCAGTGTCGCTCTGGTCCCTGTCACGGTGTCGCTCTGGTCCCTGTTCCGGTGTCGCTCTGATCCATGTCCCAGTGTCGCTCTGGCCCTTGTCCCGGTGTCGCTCTGATCCATGTCCCGGTGTCGCTCTGGTCCCTGTCCCGGTGTCGCTCTGGTCCATGTCCCGGTGTCGCTCTGGTCCCTATCCTGGTGTCGCTCTGATCCCTGTCCCGGTGTCGCTCTGGCCCTTGTCCCGGTGTCGCTCTGATCCCTGTCCCGGTGCCGCTCTGGTCCCTGTCCCGGTGCCGCTCTGGTCCCTGTCCCGGTGCCGCTCTGGTCCCTGTCCCGGTGTCGCTCTGGTCCCTGTCCCGGTGTCGCTCTGGTCCCTGTCCCGGTGTCGCTCTGATCCCTGTCCCGGTGTCGCTCTGGTCCCTGTCCCGGTGCCGCTCTGGTCCCTGTCCCGGTGCCGCTCTGGTCCCTGTCCCGGTGTCGCTCTGGTCCCTGTCCCGGTGTCGCTCTGGTCCCTGTCCCGGTGTCGCTCTGGCCCTTGTCCCGGTGTCGCTCTGATCCATGTCCCAGTGTCGCTCTGATCCCTGTCCCAGTGTCGCTCTGGTCCATGTCCCGGTGTCGCTCTGGTCCCTGTCCCGGTGTCGCTCTGGTCCCTGTCCCGGTGCCGCTCTGGTCCCTGTCCCGGTGTCGCTCTGGCCCTTGTCCCGGTGTCGCTCTGATGCATGTCCCAGTGTCGCTCTGATCCATGTCCCAGTGTCGCTCTGGTCCCTGTCCCAGTGTCGCTCTGGTCCCTGTCCCGGTGTCGCTCTGGTCCCTGTCCCGGTGTCGCTCTGGTCCCTGTCCCGGTGTCGCTCTGGTCCCTGTTCCGGTGTCGCTCTGGCCCTTGTCCCGGTGTCGCTCTGATCCATGTCCCAGTGTCGCTCTGATCCCTGTCCCAGTGTCGCTCTGGTCCATGTTCCGGTGTCGCTCTGGTCCCTGTCCAGGTGTCGCTCTGGTCCCTGTCCCGGTGTCGCTCTGGTCCATGTCCCGGTGTCGCTCTGGTCCCTGTCCCGGTGCCGCTCTGGTCCCTATCCTGGTGTCGTTTTGGTCCCTGTCCCGGTGTCGCTCTGGTCCCTGTCCCGGTGCCGCTCTGGTCCCTATCCTGGTGTCGTTTTGGTCCCTGTCCCGGTGTCGCTCTGGTCCCTGTCCCGGTGCCGCTCTGGTCCCTGTCCCAGTGTCGCTCTGGTCCATGTTCCGGTGTCGCTCTGGTCCCTATCCTGGTGTCGTTTTGGTCCCTCTCCCGGGGTCGCTTTGGTCCTTGTCCCGGTGTCGCTTTGATCCCTGTCCCGGTGTCGCTTTGATCCCTGTCCTGGTGTCGCTCTGGTCCCTGTCCCGGTGTCGCTCTGGTCCCTATCCCGGTGTCGCTTTGATCCCTGTCCTGGTGTCGCTCTGGTCCCTGTCCCGGTGTCGCTCTGGTCCCTATCCCGGTGTCGCTTTGATCCCTGTCCTGGTGTCGCTCTGGTCCCTGTCCCGGTGTCGCTCTGGTCCCTGTCCCGGTGTCGCTTTGGTCCCTGTCCCAGTGTCACTCTGATCCCCGTCCCGGTGTCGCTTTGGTCCCTGTCCCGGTGCCGCTTTGGTCCCTGTCCCGGTGTCGCTTTGATCCCTGTCCCGGTGCCGCTTTGGTCCCTGTCCCGGTGTCGCTCTGGTCCCTGTCCCGGTGTCGCTCTGGTCCCTGTCCCGGTGCCGCTTTGGTCCCTGTCCCGGTGTCGCTCTGATCCCTGTCCCGGTGTCGCTCTGGCCCTTGTCCCGGTGTCGCTCTGGTCCCTGTCCCGGTGTCGCTCTGGTCCCTGTCCCGGTGCCGCTTTGGTCCCTGTCCCGGTGTCGCTCTGATCCCTGTCCCGGTGTCGCTCTGGCCCTTGTCCCGGTGTCGCTCTGGTCCCTGTCCCGGTGTCGCTTTGGTCCCTGTCCCGGTGTCGCTTTGGTCCCTGTCCCGGTGTCGCTCTGATCCCTGTCCCGGTGTCGCTTTGGTCCATGTCCCTGTGTCGCTCTGATCCCTGTCCCGGTTTTTCTCTGGTCCCTGTCCCGTTGTCATTGTGGTCCCTGTCCCGGTGTCACTGATCCCTGTCCCAGTTTTATTCCCTTCCCTGTCCCTTTTCTCTCACTGTCCTTCTACAGTTGTATTCTCTTCCCTGCCTCTGTGTCTTCTCTCTCACTGTCCTACCCCAAGTCAAAAAGGAAGATCATCCTGGAGTGATTCTGAAGTCATTAGATGACTTCAGCCAGGCGATTCCTGCAATTAACTGGGGATGTCATCCGAAGCCATCCTGAAGTCTGCCCACAGGGTTAAATGTGTAAATGGGATGACTTTATCTAGAGTCATCAGAGAAACGACTCCAGGATTAGGGTCTGATTACTTCACTGGAAAAGATGTGATGAGCTTGAACTACTTCCGGATGGGTCCCTGATTACTTCAGTAGAAAACCTGTGATGACCTTGTACTACTCCAGAATGATCCCACGATGATTTCAGATTAGGGTGGATTACTCCAGGATGATCCTTTGAGTATTTCGGGATGGGGCTGTATTATTACATAATCATTTTGTGATGACTTCAGAATGAGGCTGCATTACTCATGGATGATCCAAGGATAACTTTGGAACGTGACTGGAACCGTACTAGTTGATCAATTAATAATGGGTATGTATTACCGCAGGATGGGTTCTGGCTGTATTACTGCATGGCGGTGTCAATATGCAGAAGTATTATTCTAGGATGACCTCCAGTAATAATACTTGTTTGCCATTTTCAAGATGTTAAGAAATACAGTTTTATTACTTTGTTAGCAGAGCAAATAATGGTTACAAAAACAAGCATTGGCAAAGCCAATAGGTTTTGCCCTTTTGACCATGTGACTTGCCAAGGTCATTTGTCGATGGTCTGTAGTATCGGTTAAAATGAAAAAAGAATTGGCAAAGCCAAATGGTCTGGCCTTTGCAAGAGCTATTGTATTTGCCAATATGTTTTAGCCATATTGTACACGAGCGTGGCTGTTCAGCACGGCTAAAAGTTAGTGGGGTAAAGAAGAGTTGCATGTTGAAAAGTGCAATGTGATGAAGTAGCATAGATTCTAGCGACAGTGTGTCATGGAGTGGTGTAGAACAGAGTGGCGTTAAGTGTTGCGTAGGCTAGATTGCTGTGGAGTGGCATAAAGTGGAGTCGTGTAGGAGAGTGGAGTAAAGTGTTGTAGAATCGTATTGTTAATATATCTGGAAGAGTAATGTGTAAACCTTTGCCATACACTAGAAGTTAGGAAATCAGTAGTTTTTTTAGTTCGTTTGCAGAACAGATTACTCCAACAAACATTGGTAAACGCATTAGGTTTCACCTATGTGATCAATAATAGGCTGGTATTTTGTTGTGAGTTGTAGATTGCTGAGTAGTTGTACAATATAAGTTACAGAAACTGTTAAAGTGTTATGACTCAATTATGCACAAAAAGGCAAAATAATGTGCTGTTACTAGTGGTTTAGTGCTGGTAAGTAATAGCAAACTTTTGAAAGAGGGAAATAACAGAATTATTTGATGTAATAGCAATATTATGTGTTTAGTAAAGTTCTGACAACTTTTGGCCCGGTGCCACTGTACCTGCTGCATCATTCAAATCATGCCCCTAATGCTTGCAAGGTAACATCACTTGTGACTGCTTATTTAGTAGTTAAACATAGCAATATTTGATGTTAGAGGAGTTCTGACAACTTTTAGGCCCTGTGCCACTGGACCTGCTGCAGCATTTAAATCATGACCCTATTGCCGGTAACGTAGCTGCACTTATGACTGCCTGTTTAGTAGTAAAATATTGCAATATTTGGTGTTTGGAGGGGTTCCTAGAGCTTTGGAACCTGGTGTCACTGCACCTGCTGCACCATTGAAATGATGACCCTGTTGCCTGCAAGCTAACTGCACTTGTGGTTGCCTGTTTAGGAATAACATATAGCAATACTTGGTGTTTAGTAGGGTGCCTGGAGCTTTTGGTCCTGATGACATTGCACCTGCTGCACTATTGAAATCGTGGCCCTAGTGCTTGCTAGATAACTGCACGTGTGAATGCCTGTTTAGTAATAAAATATAGCAATATTTGGTGTTTAGTGGAGTCATGACAACTTTTGGCCCTGGTGCCACTACACCGGCTGCACTATTTAAATCAAGCCCCTTTCACATGCAAGGTAACTGCAATTGTGACTGCCTATTTAGTTTTAAATGTTAGCAATACTCTGGGTTTAGTGGAGTCCCTGGAGCTTTTGGCACCGGTGCCACTGCACCTGCTGCACCATTCAAATCAAGTCCCATTAACTGCAAGGTAACTGCAATTGTGGCTGCCTTTTTAGTAGTAAAATATAGCATAGTTCTTATGTATTAACTTTATTTTTAACATCCAGTGTTTACTACATTATTTAGAATATGATCATAATGATTAAATAGGTTAAGTTGAAAAAAATCAATCACATAATGCCTACGAAGTTCAAAGAAAAGCACTGGGGGCATGAATAGAAAATGCCACAAACTTTCTAAGGATGAAGCATCTGGTTTATACAACTAAATAATAACAAACATTGGCATAGCCAATAGGTCTCGCCTTTGGAAACTTTTAAGTGTTTAGCAAGATATATTGACGTTACGAGTGTCTTTAAGCTGTGCTGTACAAATTCTGCTGCATGCTGAAAAGTTATAATAAAGAAGTGGCAGAATCATTTTTGTTACCTTAGATATGACCAAAAAAACATTATGTACAACTGAACGACCACATTAAAAAAGTATCAACAAGCATTTGCAATGCAATAGGTCTCGCAGTAGCAAAGTTTAAAGTTGTTGGTATTGTAAATGGCATTGCTTTTTATCTATTTTGTTTTAAAATCAATAAATATATACAACGTTAATTATAATGTTAGTATGTGGTAGTGGGGCAATTGTGTTATAGGAAATACAGTCCATGCATGTGGGATAAGACGCTATCAACAACTGCCACTCCCTATAGCCATGGATTAATATGATGTTTTGCCAAGTGTGTTTTCTGTTGCAGAACCCATACCATGATTGCCAACTGATGCTGAAAATAGTTCCCCAACAAAAAATGCTGACGACCAGCTTTCAGAATTAAATCAGTTGGATTTGTGAATCGCACAGGCGCTGCATACTGTGTTCTGTAGCTCCTTATATAAGTGGCACATGCTGCTTTCGAGAGCAAAGAGCGTGTGCTCTGACCCGACCCCCCACCCACGAAAGCCTGAGGAGCTTGCCGGGGTCACCTTAGTTGATGAAACAACTAGGACTTCATCGCCAATCACGCCTCTGTGTTTGCACACAGCAGCGACACCTAGCAGCCCAGGACCCTCATCGGCAGCACAGAGACAGCTGACATGGTTAGGTGTTTCTGCTTTTATACATCATCCTACCAACGGAGGGCAGTGACAACAGTCAGTAGTTCTGCTAAACCAGCCAAAGTGGGGTAGTGGTGTCCAACCCAGCAGGACTAACAGCAGTTTTACAACCACAGCAATACCTATGCACCCACACTACCACCACAGCGCACAAAAATACTGACCGCACCAACAGAGGGAATGGGTGTGTTGTATACTGGTACACACCCACCACAGAGCACACAAAACAAACAAAATGGCAGCGCCTGCCAGAAGAAAGGCCGCTCTGCATACCAGCAGACTACCACCACATTAGCAGAACTAGGAAAGAGTCTCAGCACAAAGATGCAGGGTATCATGGGTAACCAAAAAGTGTTTATTGTATCTGCTCATAGCATTTCAACAATAAAATGTGTACCAGCAACCAGTTACATAAGAAGTTTTCTTTATATGACCTCAGAACAGGATGTAGATTCTATGGATGGTGGCATACGTGCTCACAGTGATGAACTGACCGGACACGAATCGATACGACCGCCCACAATAAACACACAACGCTATGCCGCAAAAAGGTCTGCACGTGGGTGCCACTGTCAGCTGCTGCCTAGTTAAAGCTGCCAGACTGCACACCGCACACTTCAAAGCAGATCACACGCACCACCTACGCACAATCCAGGCGTCCAGAGACCACTCACCGCTGAAGTGAGCTGCATGCAGGCTGTTTGAGGACACAGTTCATGTGAAACGAAAATGTATCGGAGGGATGCACATTTTCAGGTGTGTGTGTGGGCGGCTGTATTTCCATTTCAAGCACTGCCCTAAACACGTGCCTTTCCTTCCAAAAACCGATTCGGTATGGGTATGGTTTTTTTAAAGCCATTGAGCGGTTTACTATATACCAAAAACACATTTATAGGTAGCAAACCGTGCAATTTACAAAATCATAGAGTTTGCGAACAGTAAATGTGTTATGCACCAAAGCCATCAAGTATTCAAAAGAACAACAAATTAGCTACATGTGGACAGACACCCCTTTGCAGGAAGCAGTGAAGGCAGGTCTTATGTTATAAAGAATGCGCGTGCAAAGAGTGCGCTGCCAAATGGGAATTAAGCCATGTGCTACAGGAAAAAATGCACTCTACTACCACACTGCATCTCCTCTCATATCTGAGCTGCGTACCAATATACACACACAACTCATTTTAGATGATCCCTAGCTCAGCAAGACAAAGAGCTTTGTGCGACACCGCAGAAACAGCTTCCCACCCTCTGTTTCGGCTCTGGGATTGATGTGGGGTGGCGTAACATGGGCACGCAGTAAGACAGGGAGGCATTGTGAGCGGTGTCAGGGAACTCTTAACCTTGCTCCTGGTCCCCGGGCACAGCAAGACAAAGGCGTCCACGGCCACAGAGCTGCATTCTGCACCAGGGGCGGCACGGTCAAAAAGAGTCGATGGGTCGCTGCTTGTGTACACAACAATATTCTGGCATGGCAGGGTCCAAATCAAAAGTGACGTCATCTCCCGACCACCGCCCAGACCTCGCAAAGAGTTGGGACATTATGGACAGAGAATTCACCACACGGCCACTGTGACAGAAGAAAACGTGCACGATGCTGGTAGAGAGCACACGCGTCATCTGTGCACATGACATGCTAGAGAGAATACAATCAAAACAGTGCACACCATTTGTTGTTACAGCGCACCCATCTCCGGTGCAATTCCGCGCTGCCCAGAGATCTAACGTCTCCGATATACTGTCTGCGATGTAACCGGCGTCCAATGATCGCACACGTCAAAGGTCACGCTGCCATAAATAACACATTTCTACACTACCCACCCTCAACCGGCTGAGGAAAATACACATCTCCAAGGCACTGCAATTCAGGCAGGCGGGACACGCATTGACATTGCAGGGCCTACGACGTCCCACATAATGTGCATCACTGACGCGCACAGCGAGGGGTCATAAACGACACACATTACTGATGCACCAACACCCAGGCTGCTAGAGAGAACATACAGACACTTGCAGTAACTGACAGAAAATGTGCACACATCAGAAGGCTTCACAAACAACACTGACACAAAACGCAGGTCGATATTCAGAGCCTACATCCACAATGTATGTGCACGATACACATCAGTGCAAACAGTCAATGGTAATACATATCAGAAGCGCGCGCCGCTATGCTGGCAGACAGATTACATCACAGCTGATGCACGGCTCGTGCTGCCAAAAGAAACATACATCCTCACTGCTGTGCACGTGCTGCTTGCAAGAGCGTATGTCATTGCCCTACACAACATGCTGCTGGTATTCTCATCTAACATAAATAAACCCATGCTGCCCGAGAGAACGTACTCACCACCTCGCTATATATATATAACATACATCGCACATAGAAAGGCTAATGTCCAATCACACTCCTGGAGTCAAAAACTGCACAGAACAAGGGAAAGTGAAAGAGCATCCGCGCGTTGTAGGCACGGCGTGAGCGTGCACATCGGTGTGACCTGCAGCTCATGACCGTGGCAGCGCCTGACTAAGTGTTGCTCGGCTGGTGCTGCCCAGGGAGGAGACCGCCAAAGCGCCTAAAGCAAAAAAAAACCACAACATAGTCTCTATGTGCAATACATTTGTTTACCCAGCATGTGCGAATAGCACTTCAGTAGTCTTGATGCCTCGTGACCGCCATTGCAGACGGACCCGGAAGCTCTTGGCCGGCCGGCCAATCCGCTCGCGGCCGACCGGAAGTCCCGCCTCCATAGGTCCGCGAGCTGCCGGCGCATGGAGCGCCCTGCCGTCCGGTGTAGCCCGGGTCCCCAGGAGGGGGCCGGGGAGAAGGAGGAGTGTGGCGCCTGTTGCGGGGCTCCTCTGACCTGAGGGAGCCCCGATTTAGATGGAGACGCGCCGTGAGGAGCCCCGCCGGAAGAGCGCAGTTGGTGAGTGGGGCCCAGGGCTGATGTAAAGTGCGTGCGTGCCTGTTTGTATGCGTGGGGGGGGGAGTGTGTGCGCGAGGGAACGTGTGTGCACATGCGTGACTGTGTGTGATTGAGAGAGAATGCGAGGTAGGGGATAGTGTGCCTGTATGTGTGCCTGTATGGGTGCTGTATGCCTGCGTGTGCATGCGCGCGCCTGTGTGTGTGTGTGTGTGTGTGCGTGCGTGCATGCAGAGAGGTGGGGACTGCCTGTGTGTGAGCAAGGGCTTTGCGCATGCGCAGCGGCTTTGCGCATGCGCAGCTACCAGACGCTCGCTCCCGAGGTCAAATCCGACGCTCGTAACACTTTGGTGTCCACTCTCCTGAAAACGGATCACATTAGTTGTCGAGCTGACAGCATTCATGCTTCGCATGAATGCTAACGTCAGCTCGACCTAAAAATAACGTCTGGAGTTTTTTTTTTGTCCTTTCAATGCTGGCAACTTTCATCTGCCTGTCCCAATGGTTGCTTGTTGTGGGTTTTTTTCTTTATGGAGGGGGCATAAATAACAGGAGGGTGAAGGTAAGTGAGTGAGAGAGCGAGTCAGTGAGAGAGAGCGAGTCAGTCAGTGAGAGAGAGCGAGTCAGTCAGTGAGAGAGAGCGAGTCAGTCAGTGAGAGAGAGCGAGTCAGTGAGAGAGAGCGAGTCAGTGAGAGAGAGCGAGTCAGTCAGTGAGAGCGAGTCAGTCAGTGAGAGCGAGTCAGTCAGTGAGAGCGAGTCAGTGAGAGAGAGAGAGTCAGTCAGTGAGAGAGAGCGAGTCAGTCAGTGAGAGAGAGAGAGTCAGTGAGAGAGAGAGAGAGAGCGAGTCAGTGAGAGAGAGAGAGCGAGTCAGTCAGGGAGAGAGAGAGCGAGTCAGTCAGGGAGAGAGAGAGCGAGTCAGTCAGGGAGAGAGAGAGCGAGTCAGTCAGGGAGAGAGAGAGCGAGTCAGTCAGGGAGAGAGAGAGCGAGTCAGTCAGGGAGAGAGAGAGAGTCAGTCAGTGAGAGAGAGAGAGAGTCAGTCAGTGAGAGAGAGAGAGAGAGTCAGTCAGTGAGAGAGAGAGAGTCAGTCATTGAGAGAGAGCGAGTCAGTCAGTGAGAGAGAGCGAGTCAGTCAGTGAGAGAGAGCGAGTCAGTCAGTGAGAGAGAGAGAGAGTCAGTCAGTGAGAGAGAGAGAGTCAGTCAGTGAGAGAGAAAGCGCGAGTCAGTCAGTCAGTGAGAGAGCGCGAGTCAGTCAGTAAGAGAAAGAGCGCGAGTCAGTCAGTAAGAGAGAGAGCGAGTCAGTCAGTGAGAGAGAGTGAGTCAGTCAGTCAGTGAGAGAGAGTGAGTCAGTCAGTGAGAGAGAGTGAGTCAGTCAGTGAGAGAGAGTGAGTCAGTCAGTGAGAGAGAGTGAGTCAGTCAGTGAGAGAGAGTGAGTCAGTCAGTGAGAGAGAGTGAGTCAGTCAGAGAGAGAGAGAGTCAGTCAGTGAGAGAGAGAGTCAGTCAGTGAGAGAGAGAGAGTCAGTCAGTGAGAGAGAGTCAGTCAGTGAGAGAGAGAGAGAGTCAGTCAGTGAGAGAGAGAGAGAGAGTCAGTCAGTGAGAGAGAGAGTCAGTGAGAGAGAGAGAGAGACAGTCAGTGAGAGTCAGTCAGTGAGAGAGAGTGAGTCAGTCAGTGAGAGAGAGTGAGTCAGTCAGTGAGAGAGAGTGAGTCAGTCAGTGAGAGAGAGTGAGTCAGTCAGTGAGAGAGAGTGAGTCAGTCAGTGAGAGAGAGTGAGTCAGTCAGTGAGAGAGAGTGAGTCAGTCAGTGAGAGAGAGTGAGTCAGTCAGTGAGAGAGAGTGAGTCAGTCAGTGAGAGAGAGTGAGTCAGTCAGTGAGAGAGAGTGAGTCAGTCAGTGAGAGAGAGTGAGTCAGTCAGTGAGAGAGAGTGAGTCAGTCAGTGAGAGAGAGTGAATCAGTCAGTGAGAGAGAGTGAGTCAGTCAGTGAGAGAGAGAGAGTCAGTCAGTGAGAGAGAGAGAGTCAGTGAGAGAGAGAGAGACAGTCAGTCAGTGAGAGAGAGACAGTCAGTCAGTGAGAGAGAGAGAGTCAGTCAGTGAGAGAGAGACAGTCAGTGAGAGAGAGTCAGTCAGTGAGAGAGACAGTCAGTGAGAGAGACAGTCAGTGAGAGAGAGACAGTCAGTGAGAGAGAGACAGTCAGTGAGAGAGAGACAGTCAGTGAGAGAGACAGTCAGTGAGAGAGAGACAGTCAGTGAGAGAGAGACAGTCAGTGAGAGAGAGACAGTCAGTGAGAGAGAGACAGTCAGTGAGAGAGAGACAGTCAGTGAGAGAGAGACAGTCAGTGAGAGAGAGACAGTCAGTGAGAGAGAGACAGTTAGTGAGACAGAGACAGTCAGTCAGTGAGAGAGAGAGAGTCAGTCAGTGAGAGAGAGAGAGTCAGTCAGTGAGAGAGAGAGAGAGTCAGTCAGTGAGAGAGAGAGAGAGTCAGTCAGTGAGAGAGAGAGAGAGTCAGTCAGTGAGAGAGAGAGAGAGAGTCAGTGAGAGAGAGAGAGAGTCAGTCAGTGAGAGAGAGAGAGTCAGTCAGTGAGAGAGAGAGAGTCAGTCAGTGAGAGAGAGAGAGTCAGTCAGTGAGAGAGAGAGAGTCAGTCAGTGAGAGAGAGAGAGTCAGTCAGTGAGAGAGAGAGAGTCAGTCAGTGAGAGAGAGAGAGTCAGTCAGTGAGAGAGAGAGTCAGTCAGTGAGAGAGAGAGAGTCAGTCAGTGAGAGAGAGAGAGTCAGTCAGTCAGTGAGAGAGAGAGCCAGTCAGTCAGTGAGAGAGAGAGAGCCAGTCAGTGAGAGAGAGAGAGAGTCAGTCAGTGAGAGAGAGAGAGTCAGTCAGAGAGAGAGAGAGACAGTCAGTGAGAGAGAGAGAGTCAGTCAGTGAGAGAGAGAGAGTCAGTCAGTGAGAGAGAGAGAGTCAGTCAGTGAGAGAGAGAGTCAGTCAGTGAGAGAGAGAGAGAGACAGTCAGTGAGAGAGAGAGAGTCAGTCAGAGAGAGAGAGAGACAGTCAGTGAGAGAGAGAGAGCCAGTCAGTGAGAGAGAGAGAGCCAGTCAGTGAGAGAGAGAGAGTCAGTCAGTGAGAGAGAGAGAGTCAGTCAGTGAGAGAGAGAGAGTCAGTCAGTGAGAGAGAGAGAGTCAGTCAGTGAGAGAGAGAGAGTCAGTCAGTGAGAGAGAGAGAGTCAGTCAGTGAGAGAGAGAGAGAGACAGTCAGTGAGAGAGAGAGAGAGTGAGTCAGTCAGTGAGAGAGAGAGTCAGTCAGTGAGAGAGAGAGTCAGTCAGTGAGAGAGAGAGTCAGTCAGTGAGAGAGAGAGAGTCAGTCAGTGAGAGAGAGAGAGTCAGTCAGTGAGAGAGAGAGAGTCAGTCAGTGAGAGAGAGAAAGTCAGTGAGAGAGAGACAGTCAGTGAGAGAGAGTCAGTCAGTGAGAGAGAGTCAGTCAGTGAGAGAGAGTCAGTCAGTGAGAGAGAGTCAGTCAGTGAGAGAGAGTCAGTCAGTGAGAGAGAGTCAGTCAGTGAGAGAGAGTCAGTCAGTGAGAGAGAGTCAGTCAGTGAGAGAGAGTCAGTCAGTGAGAGAGAGTCAGTCAGTGAGAGAGAGTCAGTGAGAGAGAGAGTCAGTCAGTGAGAGAGAGAGAGTCAGTCAGTGAGAGAGAGTCAGTCAGTGAGAGAGAGAGAGTCAGTCAGTGAGAGAGAGAGAGTCAGTCAGTGAGAGAGAGAGAGAGTCAGTCAGTGAGAGAGAGAGAGTCAGTGAGAGAGAGAGTCAGTCAGTGAGAGAGAGAGAGTCAGTCAGTGAGAGAGAGAGAGTCAGTCAGTGAGAGAGAGAGTCAGTCAGTGAGAGAGACAGTCAGTGAGAGAGTCAGTGAGAGAGAGTCAGTCAGTGAGAGAGAGTGAGTCAGTCAGTGAGAGAGAGTGAGTCAGTCAGTGAGAGAGAGTGAGTCAGTCAGTGAGAGAGAGTGAGTCAGTCAGTGAGAGAGAGTGAGTCAGTCAGTGAGAGAGAGTGAGTCAGTCAGTGAGAGAGAGTGAGTCAGTCAGTGAGAGAGAGTGAGTCAGTCAGTGAGAGAGAGAGAGTGAGTCAGTCAGTGAGAGAGAGTCAGTCAGTGAGAGAGAGTGAGTCAGTCAGTGAGAGAGAGTGAGTCAGTCAGTGAGAGAGAGTGAGTCAGTCAGTGAGAGAGAGAGAGTCAGTCAGTGAGAGAGAGAGAGACAGTCAGTGAGAGAGTCAGTCAGTGAGAGAGAGTCAGTCAGTGAGAGAGAGTCAGTCAGTGAGAGAGAGTCAGTCAGTGAGAGAGAGTCAGTCAGTGAGAGAGAGTCAGTCAGTGAGAGAGAGTCAGTCAGTGAGAGAGTCAGTCAGTGAGAGAGAGACAGTCAGTGAGAGAGAGACAGTCAGTGAGAGAGAGAGAGTCAGTCAGTCAGTGAGAGAGAGAGAGCCAGTCAGTCAGTGAGAGAGAGAGAGCCAGTCAGTCAGTGAGAGAGAGAGAGCCAGTCAGTCAGTGAGAGAGAGAGAGCCAGTCAGTCAGTGAGAGAGAGAGAGCCAGTCAGTGAGAGAGAGAGAGCCAGTCAGTGAGAGAGAGAGAGAGTCAGTCAGTGAGAGAGAGAGAGAGTCAGTCAGTGAGAGAGAGAGAGAGAGTCAGTCAGTGAGAGAGAGAGAGAGAGTCAGTCAGTGAGAGAGAGAGAGAGACAGTCAGTGAGAGAGAGAGAGAGACAGTCAGTGAGAGAGAGACAGTCAGTGAGAGAGAGAGTCAGTCAGTCAGTGAGAGAGAGAGTCAGTCAGTCAGTGAGAGAGAGAGTCAGTCAGTCAGTGAGAGAGAGAGTCAGTCAGTCAGTGAGAGAGACAGCGAGCCAGTCAGTGAGAGACAGCGAGCCAGTCAGGGAGAGACAGCGAGCCAGTCAGGGAGAGACAGCGAGCCAGTCAGGGAGAGACAGCGAGCCAGTCAGTGAGAGACAGCGAGCCAGTCAGTGAGAGACAGCGAGCCAGTCAGTGAGAGACAGCGAGCCAGTCAGTGAGAGACAGCGAGCCAGTCAGTGAGAGACAGCGAACCAGTCAGTGAGAGACAGCGAGCCAGTCAGTGAGAGACAGCGAGCCAGTCAGTGAGAGACAGCGAGCCAGTCAGTGAGAGACAGCGAGCCAGTCAGTGAGAGACAGCGAGCCAGTCAGTGAGAGACAGCGAGCCAGGCGAGCGAGTCAGAGAGAGAGAGTGTCAGCGAGAGAGAGAGTCAGCGAGAGAGAGAGAGAGAGTCAGTCAGTGTGGGAGAGTGAGTCAGTGAAAGTGAATGAGTCAGTCAGTGGGAGAGTCAGTCAGTGAGCGTCAATCAGTGAGAGTCAGTGAGAGAGTCAGTCAGTGAGAGAGAGACAGTCAGTGAGAGAGAGACAGTCAGTGAGAGAGAGAGAGTCAGTCAGTCAGTGAGAGAGAGAGAGCCAGTCAGTCAGTGAGAGAGAGAGAGCCAGTCAGTCAGTGAGAGAGAGAGAGCCAGTCAGTCAGTGAGAGAGAGAGAGCCAGTCAGTGAGAGAGAGAGAGCCAGTCAGTGAGAGAGAGAGAGAGTCAGTCAGTGAGAGAGAGAGAGAGTCAGTCAGTGAGAGAGAGAGAGAGAGTCAGTCAGTGAGAGAGAGAGAGAGAGTCAGTCAGTGAGAGAGAGAGAGAGACAGTCAGTGAGAGAGAGAGAGAGACAGTCAGTGAGAGAGAGACAGTCAGTGAGAGAGAGAGTCAGTCAGTCAGTGAGAGAGAGAGTCAGTCAGTCAGTGAGAGAGAGAGTCAGTCAGTCAGTGAGAGAGAGAGTCAGTCAGTCAGTGAGAGAGACAGCGAGCCAGTCAGTGAGAGACAGCGAGCCAGTCAGGGAGAGACAGCGAGCCAGTCAGGGAGAGACAGCGAGCCAGTCAGGGAGAGACAGCGAGCCAGTCAGTGAGAGACAGCGAGCCAGTCAGTGAGAGACAGCGAGCCAGTCAGTGAGAGACAGCGAGCCAGTCAGTGAGAGACAGCGAGCCAGTCAGTGAGAGACAGCGAACCAGTCAGTGAGAGACAGCGAGCCAGTCAGTGAGAGACAGCGAGCCAGTCAGTGAGAGACAGCGAGCCAGTCAGTGAGAGACAGCGAGCCAGTCAGTGAGAGACAGCGAGCCAGTCAGTGAGAGACAGCGAGCCAGGCGAGCGAGTCAGAGAGAGAGAGTGTCAGCGAGAGAGAGAGTCAGCGAGAGAGAGAGAGAGAGTCAGTCAGTGTGGGAGAGTGAGTCAGTGAAAGTGAATGAGTCAGTCAGTGGGAGAGTCAGTCAGTGAGCGTCAATCAGTGAGAGTGAGTGGGAGAGTCAGTCAGTGAGAGTGAGCCAGGCAAGTGATAAGAGTTGTTGAGAGGAGTGGCGTAATTCCTTAGTAGTAAAGCAGCCAAGGCAAATGGCTCTTGAACATGCTTGGAGTGAAAATGGTGTTGTTAATAGTGGGGGGCGCATGTGGGGGGTGAGGGGAGCGCATGTGGGGGGGGTGAGGGGAGCGCATGTGGGGGGGGGGTGAGGGGAGCACATTGGGAGGGTGAGCACATGTGGGGGGTGAGGGGAGAGCATGTTGGGGGTGAGGGGAGAGCATGTTGGGGGTGAGGGGAGAGCATGTTGGGGGGTGAGGGGAGAGCATGTTGGGGGGTGAGGGGAGAGCATGTTGGGGGGTGAGGGGATAGCATGTTGGGGGGTGAGGGGATAGCATGTTGGGGGGTGAGGGGAGAGCATGTGGGGGGTGAGGGGAGAGCATGTGGGGGGTGAGGGGAGAGCATGTGGGGGGTGAGGGGAGCGCATGTGGGGGGTGAGGGGAGCGCATGTGGGGGGTGAGGGAAGCGCATGTGGGGGGTGAGGGGAGCGCATGTGGGGGGTGAGGGGAGCGCATGTGGGGGGTGAGGGGAGAGCATGTGGGGGGTGAGAGGAGAGCATGTGGGGGGTGAGGGGAGAGCATGTGGGGGGTGAGGGGAGAGCATGTGGGGGGTGAGGGGAGAGCATGTGGGGGGAGAGCATGTGGGGGGTGAGGGGAGAGCATGTGGGGGGAGAGCATGTGGGGGGAGAGCATGTGGGGGGAGAGCATGTGGGGGGTGAGGGGAGAGCATGTGGGGGTGAGGGGAGAGCATGTGAGGGGAGAGCATGTGGGGGGTGAGGGGAGAGCATGTGGGGGGTGAGGGGAGAGCATGTGGGGGGTGAGGGGAGAGCATGTGGGGGGTGAGGGGAGAGCATGTGGGGGGTGAGGGGAGAGCATGTGGGGGGTGAGGGGAGCGCATGTGGGGGGTGAGGGGAGCGCATGTGGGGGGTGAGGGGAGCGCATGTGGGGGGGTGAGGGGAGCGCATGTGGGGGGGTGAGGGGAGAGCATGTGGGGGGGTGAGGGGAGAGCATGTGGGGGGGTGAGGGGAGAGCATGTGAGGGGAGAGCATGTGGGGGGTGAGGGGAGAGCATGTGGGGGGGTGAGGGGAGAGCATGTGGGGGGGTGAGGGGAGAGCATGTGGGGGGTGAGGGGAGAGCATGTGGGGGGTGAGGGGAGAGCATGTGGGGGGTGAGGGGAGAGCATGTGGGGGGTGAGGGGAGAGCATGTGGGGGGTGAGGGGAGAGCATGTGGGGGGAGAGCATGTGGGGGGTGAGGGGAGAGCATGTGGGGGTGAGGGGAGAGCATGTGGGGGTGAGGGGAGAGCATGTGGGGGGTGAGAGGAGAGCATGTGGGGGGTGAGGGGAGAGCATGTGGGGGTGAGGGGAGAGCATGTGGGGGTGAGAGGAGAGCATGTGGGGGGTGAGAGGAGAGCATGTGGGGGGTGAGGGGAGAGCATGTGGGGGGTGAGGGGAGAGCATGTGGGGGGTGAGGGGAGAGCATGTGGGGGGTGAGGGGAGAGCATGTGGGGGGTGAGGGGAGAGCATGTGGGGGGTGAGGGGAGAGCATGTGGGGGGTGAGGGGAGAGCATGTGGGGGGTGAGGGGAGAGCATGTGGGGGGTGAGGGGAGAGCATGTGGGGGGTGAGAGGAGAGCATGTGGGGGGTGAGGGGAGAGCATGTGGGGGGTGAGGGGAGAGCATGTGGGGGGTGAGGGGAGAGCATGTGGGGGGTGAGAGGAGAGCATGTGGGGGGTGAGGGGAGAGCATGTGGGGGGTGAGGGGAGAGCATGTGGGGGGTGAGGGGAGAGCATGTGGGGGGTGAGGGGAGAGCATGTGGGGGGTGAGGGGAGAGCATGTGGGGGGTGAGGAGAGAGCATGTGGGGGGTGGGGGGAGCGCATGTGGGGGTGGGGGGTGTGGGGAGAGCATGTGGGGGTGGGGGGTGTGGGGAGAGCATGTGGGGGTGGGGGGTGAGGGGAGAGCATGTGGGAGGGATAGGGGAGCACATGTGGGAGGGATAGGGGAGCACATGTGGGAGGGATAGGGGAGCACATGTGGGGGTAATATGCAGAGTGGATAGAGTTGGAGAGAGGATGGGGAGCGTGGAAAGCACCAGAGCAGGGAGGAGAGAAAATGTGCAAAGAAAGGATGAATAGGGTGGTGATTGTAAATAGAGGATGTAGAGAAAATGGGGAGCGTATACAAGATGTTTGCGGTGGAGAGATGTGCACGTTAGAGAGCAGCAGTAGAACGAGAATGTGGATTTTGGAAAATTGATGTTGAGAGAATATGGAGGATTGAGAGCAGATGGAGTATGTAAAGTAGATTTATACGGTGGTGAATGGAATGCTCGGAGAATAAAGCGCAAGTGGAGGGATTGAGAATATAGGTGAGTAGAGGGTGGGGGTATGGTTAACATGGTCGACAGCAGATGTATAGTTTGCACAGCAAATTTTACAAAGAAAATCATCTATCCAAGGTGTAGAAAACAAGTGGTGTACATGGGGGGCTGAGAGTAGCTGTAGCGAGTGTATGTGGGGCTGTTGAAGGATGCAGACCGTGGATGTATAGAGTGCCGAGTTGGACAGGTGGACGCGGTGTAAAAAGCAGATGCAGTACAGAGAGCAGAAGTGGAGAGTGGACCTACAAGGTGCAAATGCACGAGGAAGAATATGGTGTAGATGTTGAAAATGGGAAAGAAATCTAACACGCTGGAAAATATTGCGTAGAAACAAAAGAAAAAATATTTGAATCGGAAAGAAGGAAGGCGTGCTAAAAGGGCCAAGAGTAGACGGATTTCCAACCCATTCTACTTACAAATTACAAAACGAATAAATCTCTCAGGAGGTGCAGAGGTCCAATGCCTCACTCACCTCGTCAAGATCATTTCTCCCTGCCCTACACCTTCTCCTGCCAAGAACTCTGCACTCGGTTTAACACCCTGCCCACTCCTTCGGCTTTATTTAAAAAGAGACTCTGAGAACTGCTGGTATAACTCCTCGAATTGAACTGCATCTCTGCGCTCCTCTGCACGCTCGCCATTTCCCTCGATTTCGACGGCAACATGTGGACAAAGACCTGCACAAGTTAAGGTCGACGAATCTGATTGCTGGTTTGGATGCAACAATCCCCTTTCTGATTGGCCAAATCGGCAAGGAGGCGGGCACAAATGTTGGCCGTAGGAGAGCCCTTGCCCATTTCAATGCAACAATCTTTATTGGAAAAGTGAGATTAACAAGAAGATACGCAAACAAAAGCAAGAATGTAACCATCATTTAAAAGATTGTAGCCTTGGAGTCTGCAATAGAGACATGACCCCCTTCATAATTATACAGCAGTTTTTTTAATATGCAATGATGTTGATAGTTATAACAATAATGATGAGTTTTTAGATAGGTATCCCCTAAATTGAAATACTTTAAATAAACGTACTTTAATTAAACCTCACATATTTCATTAATATGAATTACCAAAAAGTTTGGGATTTTCAAAACTAACTTTAATTAGCATTTCATTTCAGGGGACTCAGATTTTTCATGCGCACACGCCCCTTTCCCACCAGCGTTTGACTGCAACCTGACGGAAAACCCAGATAGGCAAGCCCCAAATGTCTTCTTGATTACGAAGGATGCCGCGTGTGGGTCTACGTGTCGACTTTCTGAGGTAAAGATACATAGTACACCACTGTAAAACATGCCAGTGTCTGAGGGGCAAACCGAATTCCAATCCTGGTCTCTCTCCTCGCTTCACCGCATTGTGATCTTGGGCAAATTACTTTTATTTAATTTAGCGCAAATTCGCCCCTAAGGTATAGGAGTTCACAAGCACAAGTTTCGTTACAGAAGGGCGCAGATTCATATTTTGTGTGTAAGGGAAAATGAAGTGATTTGCCCAGAATCACAGAAGACTCGAACCTGGTTTCCCCGCTCACTCAGTCAGCAGCTCTGGCCACCATGCCACATCCGCTTTCCGTTCAAGTTTATCTTCTACAGTGGAAATTCTTGATCAGTTACAAACAGTTTCCGCTGATATGATATTACCGCTATATTTCTTGTTATCTACTCAAGTAAAAGGTGGCAATTCAGAAACCGTACCATAACAATAAGAGCTGTTTAAAATAAGGGTTTCCCATTGTCTGCTGTGAAGAGCATGAGGGGGTTTAAACACATCGGCTAAGGAAAAATACAGAAAGAAACTTCGTATTTCCCTGCTGCATTTTTATTGGACCTTTGTCAGCAGCAAGTTCTATGGATGGGATTGCTAGGTGATTTATGACACCTCCGAAAGTTGCTGGGTGACGACTCACGCTGACTCAAAGCACTAGAGCGTCATGTTCTTTTGAGTCAAATAAAGCAGTTACTCACTGATGATCGAAACACTTTAGTTTTCACATCTTTTTAAAAGGGCCATTTTATTACATAAAGCTTATTAGGAGCCCCATCTCACTTAAATATAAGTGCGTAACTGAAACGGACCAGACTTCGCCCTCCCAAAGTCGTCGGACACAAGAACTATTGCACAAGTAAAGTGATACACCCAGGATCACAGTTTAGTCAGGTGGGGAAGTAAGGGTTTGACCTTATGTATACTGCTTCCACAGTTAGCCATGTAACCGAAGGCCACATCACTTAAAAGAACGGAAAATAGTTAGTCAGCCATTTGGTCTGTTGTGTGTTTGTTGTGCCCCAGCTTCGCAGTCACTTACTTACATGCTTTTGACATTCATGGCAAAAAGATGTAAACTACATCCACTGATTGGAGAGACATTCCAGTATTTATTGGTCCACCATCACAAGGCATTCCCTGCTATAAGTGTCTTTCCTCTGTGCTGTTTGAGTGTACATGCTGGGAGATCAGCCCCACAAAGCGAAGGAGCACCTGACACACAATATGGCGGGAGAACCAAAAGCAGAGAACTAACTGACCTGACCGTTCAACAGGGTTCTGCATGTCACCAAAAATCTGCACTGTTCTGCTGCAACAACGTTTTCCAGATCGCAATGTCAGAGAGAGCTGAGCAGACTTTGCTATCTCGTGGTTCGCTTATGTAGCACCACTGCCTAACACTGGCCAGGATCCCCCAGAGGACAGCGCAGCAGGAAGCGACCTGGAATGGCTAAGGGCTGCCTCTAACTGTGCAAGGAATGTATGGCTACGCCGGGCAGTTATGTGCAAAAGTGCAAGAGAAATCACCCACTGTATATTCTTAAAGCGTTGCTGAAACATAATGTATAGAACAGTGTAAATATTTTTTGCTATATTGCAATCTGAATATATTATGATTATACCCATTGTACAGCGCTCCGAAGGCAGCTCGCTCAGATCAAGTTTGCGCTTTATCAAAGAAGTTTCAATGAAATAAAACAACCCGCGTGTTTTTTTTACAGATTGGTACAAGTGCACCATTGGTCCCATACATGTTTTCTTTAAGTAGTTAAGAATTTGACAAGGATTAGGACCTCCCCCCATCAATTTCAGTCTGGAGCAGCTCCTTGACAGTGCTTTTATGAGCTAAACTGCCACAGCACGGTAACGTTCGGATGAGCATCTCTAATAAGGAATAATAAGTGACCGTTTCAGAACAGAAACGGGTTATCAAAGATTTGGTGTAATAATTGTCGCCCCCTCTCGGATCGCTAGAGCCACAATGCCAGTCGTTTGATTTGTAATTGTCAGTCTTTGTGTGAGAATCTTTGCCAAACGACCCACTTTGCAGATCCATTCCGTTTAAAGTTTGCAGAGGACAACTATCAAAGTAGTAGGAGCCACACAGCTTTCTCAGTTAAGATTTTACTAGCAAGACCTCCTTCTGTGAAACTGAGGAATAAATACATGACGTGACATAGAAAGCAGAGGCCACAGTTGTTTTAAAGTGAGAAAACAACAGCACGCCGCTGGGTGACGTCACCATTGACCGCCTCATCTTCAATATGAGTATAATAGGCTGGCTGATAAACTGGTTGAAAGTATGTGATATTCTAAAGCAGAGGTGCAATTCGTTGACCAAGTTGTCCCCAGTAGTTCCAGAAAGATTGTGCTACAGTCACAGCTTCCACAATTGTCAAAACTGAGCGCCCCCTCCTGGCACAGCAAGCAAGCCCTAAACAAATTCAGGAGTGGAAGGCTAGTATTTAGTGATATATATTTAAAAAAAAACCTCTTGAATATGATGGAGATTGGTCAGAATGGAAGTTGTTTTGGTAAAATATATGTTTTTACCAGCGTAGGGTCGGGTGTGTGTGTGTGTGGGGGGGGGGGGGAGGGGAGTTGTAGGAGAACATAAAATTATATTTAAAAATGTCTGCCTTAAGCAATCGCAACTCCAGACAAGGCTGATGCATAAGGTGTGGATGGCCATTTTCAAATCATCCTCAGGTCATCAGGAATAGTCTCATCTTGTGACGTAATCAGATACTCATCCTCAACTCATCAAGAACAATCTTGTTTTACAAAGTAATCAGGTGCTCATTTTCGAGTCATCTGCAAGTCATCAAGCACAGGTTTCAAAGCTTTGCTGATTACTTCAGGAGGTTGATGATGTGTGATGACGTGAAAATGACTTCTAAGGTAGTTGAATGATTATCCAATGACTCTGGGATGGCTTCTAAGGTAATCCTGTTCTACCTGGGACAGTTGTATTCTCTTCCCTGCCTCTGTGTCTTCTCTCTCACTGTCCTACAGTTGTATTCTCTTCCCTGTCCCCTTGTCGTCTCTCTCACTGTCCTTCTGTTCTGAGGTGCACCTCGGTTGAAGGCCGGTCTGGGGGGCCCCTCGCCTCCAGGGGCCTCGGCTGCTCGTGGCCGCGCTAGAAATGGGCGAAACCCGCCGGAGGGCGTTTCTGAAAGAACTGTTGTTCTCTCCCTGTGTCCCTTGCAGCCGGGGGCGAACTTTGGTTTCCTCTGGCAGCAGCTTCTGTGGCTACCGTGGGCGTGGAGTTCACACACTGGCTCCCCTCGCAGGCGCGGACCACCAGGGGCCCTGAATGGAGCACACGGACCACCAGGGGCCCTGAATGGGGCCCACTGCCCCCCCTCACAGTCCTGGCATGGACCACCAGGGGCCCTGAATGGGGCTCACTGCCCCCCCTCACACTCCTGGCATGGACCACCAGGGGCCCTGAATGGGGCTCACTGGCTCCCCTCGCAGGCCTGGAATGGACCACCAGTGGCCCTGAATGGGGCTCACCGGCTCCCCTCGCAGGCCTGGCGCGGACCACCAGGGGCCCTGAATGGGGCTCACCGGCTCCCCTCGCAGGCCTGGCGCGGACCACCAGGGGCCCTGAATGGGGCTCACCGGCTCCCCTCGCAGGCCTGGCATGGACCACCAGGGGCCCTGAATGGGGCTCACTGGCTCCCCTCGCAGGCCTGGCGCGGATCACCAGGGGCCCTGAATGGGGCTCACTGGCTCCCCTCGCAGGCCTGGCGCGGACCACCAGAGGCCCTGAATGGGGCTCACTGGCTCCCCTCGCAGGCCTGGCGCGGACCACCAGAGGCCCTGAATGGGGCACACTGGCTCCCCTCGCAGGCCTGGCGCGGACCACCAGAGGCCCTGAATGGGGCTCACTGGCTCCCCTCGCAGGCCTGGCGCGGATCACCAGGGGCCCTGAATGGGGCTCACTGGCTCCCCTCGCAGGCCTGGCGCGGACCACCAGAGGCCCTGAATGGGGCACACTGGCTCCCCTCACAGGCCTGACAGTGGCACGGACCACCAGGGGCCCTGAATGGGGCACACTGGCCCCCCTCAGGCCTGGCGCCGACCACCAGGGCCCTGAATGGGGCACACTGGCTCCCCTCGCAGGCCTGACAGTGGCACGGACCACCAGGGGCCCTGAATGGGGCTCACCGGCTCCCCTCGCAGGCCTGGCATGGACCACCAGGGGCCCTGAATGGGGCTCACTGGCTCCCCTCGCAGGCCTGGCGCGGACCACCAGGGGCCCTGAATGGGGCACACTGGCTCCCCTCGCAGGCCTGGCAGTGGCACAGACCGCCAGGGGCTCTGAATGGGGCTCACTGGCTCCCCTCGCAGGCCTGGCATGGACCACCAGGGGCCCTGAATGAGGCACACTGGCTCCCCTCGCAGGCCTGGCACGGACCACCAGGGGCCTTGAATGGCACAGTTTGTCTCCTTTTATTTCTTTGACTAAGGCGCTGCAGACTGCGTAACACACCTTTGCTGTCAAAATAAAAACTTGTTCTGCTTTTCAGAAACCGTTCTACCTGTTTTCTTTGAACACAGCTGTCACTTTAAAATAAAAATGCTAATAGCAATGTGAAGGAATGGGAGTTTTTGGCACTGACCTAGTTCTGGTTTTTCGTCCTCTGTGTCTGAGGCCTCTGGGGTTTTTAGGTCGAGCGCGGCAGCGCGTGCGCGGCTCGCGAGGCATGCTGTATCCAGTATGGACTTGAAGCTCTGCCCATTTCCCGCCCATTTTGTCAATTTGCTCCTGTTACTGTCCTTTCTAACTCTTTCCTATTGATTCCTGAATAGGCTTAGGAGTCCCTCCTTAGTACCACCTTGTCTGTATTTGTAACCTCCCATGAGGACTGAACTCTTTACTTGTATTGTTACACGGTCTGCTTTATCTAGTCTGTGAGCACTATTTTCTTTAGCCTCTTCGAGGCTCATGACGAGCTGAGCTCGTCATGAGCCACGGCGCTACGGTGCTCATGACGAGCTCAGCTCGTCATGAGCCGTGGAACGCTCGCATGCGGGGAGAATTCCCCTGCTATGCTGAGCGTTCCACGGCAGGTAATGCACCTGTGACGAGCTGAGCTCGTCATGAGCACAGGAGCGCCGTGCCTCCTCGTCATGAGCATGCGGGCGCTGTGCAAGCCCCCCTCCCCCCCAGCAGAGCGGAGGATTAACCCCCGCAGCGAAGGGGTTAATGATTTTTACCCTATTCCACCCACGACGTATTTTCTTACAACCAGTATGCACCAAGTTTCTTTTTTCAGTATTTATTTACTACATTAGTAGCAGTAACGTAGGACACCCACCTTTTTTGTATTTATTTGCTTTATTAACATTCGCATCATGCCGTGCTTTAGCTTCAGAGGTTTAAAGCTCAAATTGCTACAAAAGTAAAGAAATAGGAAAAAAAAGCAGGCAGACGCCGCCATTTCTTTTCCATTTATCCACTTTTGTAGCAATCTCTGCTTGTCGCTCTTTAGCTTTAAACATCTAAAGCGGACCGTGACGCTGTTCCTACAAAAGTAAATAAATAAAACAAAAAATGTGACAGCCCCCGCCTGTTTTTTAAAGAATTATTTACTTTTGTGGCAATTGTTCTCAAACAAGGCACCTGACATGCTTCATGTTTTAACAAGGCGGCCGCGCTGCCCTTCTGTATTATTTCTCAACAACTCGCCCCACACGCTTTTAACATGGCGGCCACGCAGCTGTTATTATGTGTTGTTTTTCATCACAGTACCTGACATGCTCCATGTTTTAACACGGTGGCCAGCAGCCAATTGTAAGCAGCTGTTGGGCTCTACACTCACCATAAGTTTGTTATATGGCTGATAAGAGATCGATCTTAAACAGTTAAAAGTTGGCTGTAGGCGAGACGGGGCTACGTTGAACCATGGTCTGTTAAGGAAGCTTGCACAGAAATAATAACACAGCTAAAATTGTTTTCTATTCCTTGCACCCAAGGAAAGCTTCGAGTACCTGTACTGGTTACAGAGACCCCTTCGATGCTTATGACGGAACGGTTCCGTCATTAGCGTCGGTTGAGCTGTGCTGATGACGGAACCTTTCCGTCATGACCACACCCGTTTTTTAGAACCTTCAGCACAGCGCGAAAATTCGCACCGCACTGAAGATGTTAAGGCGTTGGCGTTCATAACAAATCTCACACAGTTTGCAAACTCTTTTTATGCGTGACAACTAGAAACCAAGTTTCTTGCCTTTCCATTTAACGTGGGCTTGTTTATTAACTCTTTACTCTTGTTTGCACAGCGATTGCACATTTAGGAACTGGCGTGAGGTGCGGCATACAAGGTCCGTTGTTGGTTCTTCAGGATATTTGTCTTTAAAGAGTTGTGTCTGTGTGAGTGTCTGCCTATGTGTGTGTGTGTGTGTGTGTGTGTGTGTGTGTGTGCGCGCGCGCGCCTTTGTGTGTCTTTACGTGTGCGCTTGTGTCCGCTTGTGTTTTTGACATTTGGACTGCAATAGGTCTCGCATTTGTGAGAGTTTGAGCTACATTGGAGATAGGGCTCCCGGTTTTATGGTGTTTATTCATCCATATTTATTTTTCGGCCATTTTATCTGTTTTTATCCATATTTATTTTGTATCTTGCCTACAAATGAAGTTGTAAAACTGTACTTTTCCATATCTATATAAGAAAAACTCGCACTCATACTTTGATGTCTGTCATGTTTTAGCTATTTAAGCTGCCAAATATTACATAACAATCCATTCACTGGTAAACACTAGCATTATATCATAAATGAATGTTGACATATGCCGTTATTTAAATACATTTGATCCTGTTTTTTAAATTTCCCATGCTGTCACCTGCTCAGCTGCTGCCCTAATTTTCATGAAAGACAGCACGGAGAGTCACTGAAAAAAAGCACAATTTTCTGTATTTATCCACTTTTAAAAATAAATACAGACAGAAAACACATTGTTTTCTCTCTGTATTTATCTGTAAAAATCTGTAAAAACGGAAAACAGGGAGCCTTAATTGTAGAGGACAACGCCTTTTATTTATGTGTTGGCTTTTAAAAGATAAATAAAAAGACTGTCATTTCCAATGGCTTAAACTCTCACAAATGTGAGACCTATTGCATTGCAAAGGCTTGTTTTAAAGCTGTCTGCTGGATGATTTAGGTGGTTCCTTGTGGGTGTATGATATGATAGTCTTTTGTGTGCTCAGTGTGTTTGCATTGGAGTTAGGGCGGTGTATGGGTTTTTGTTATTCTGAGACTGGGTGATTGAGGGTTTTGGGTGTGCCGTGCTCCTGAGACTGGGTGTATTTCTTGTGTTCATAGTGTGGTTGTACGTGGTTGTTTTTTTACATATTCAGTGTGTGTCCATGAGAGTTCTGTATGTGCTCGGTGTGAGTGCGTAAAGGTTTGAATGCGCTTGGCTTGAATGTGGGAAGGCTTGAATGTGTTTGCCGTGAGTGAATGAGTGTTTGAATGTACTCAGCGTGGGTGTGAGAACGTTTAAATGTGATCAGCATGGGTGTGGGTGTGGGTGAGGGTTTTGGGTGTACTGTGCAGTGCTGAGCCTGGGTGTATGAGGGAATTTCATATGCTCACAGTGTGATTGTGCAAGGTTTGTTTTTTTATGTATTCTGTTTGTGTGTGAGCGTTTTGTAGGCGCTCGGTGTGGGTGTGTGAAGGTTTGAATGTGCTCAGCGGGGGGTGTGAGTGTTGTTTGTGTTGTACAGCGCTGAGCATAGGTATGAGGGCATTTCATGTGCCAGGTGTGGTTGGACAAGGTTTTTTATGCAATCTGTGTGTGTGTGTATGAGTTATGTAGGTGCACAGCGTGGGTGTGAAGGTTTGAATTTGCTCTGCATGGGTGTGTGAGAGTTTTGGGTGTGTTGTGCAGTGCTGAGCCAGGGTGTATGAGGGTATTTCATGTGCTCATAATGTGCTTGTACAAGGTTTTTTAAAATATATTCTGTGTGTATGTGTGTGTGTGTTTTGTAGGTTTTCAGTGTGGGTGTTTGAAGGGTTGAATACGCTCATTGTGGTTGTAGGAGGGTGTGGTTGTGCTCTGATGTGTTATTTACTGTGTCTTAGAGAGTTTGAGGGTGCTCTGCTGTCCTGAATGCGTTTTTGTAATTGTTCAATGTCTGTGCTTTTTTTAGGGTTAGATTTGTGCAAAATGTATGTATGAGGGTTTTGGGTTAGCGCAGCATGGGCGTGTGAAGGTTTAGGTGTGTTCTGCAGTTCTGTTTTATCAGGATATTTTATATGCTGAGTGTGGGAGTTCCGCGTGTCCACTGTATGTGTGTTGGTGAGTTCACATGTACTCATCGTAGGTGTATGATGTTTGTGAGGATTTTTTGATGCGTCCAGAGTGGATACAAGTCATCGAACGCGGTGTGTGCGTTTTGTAGGTACTGTGGAGTGAGGGTCCTCGTTTCGAAACAAATGGTAAAATGAGAAATTTAAGGACTGTTGCAAACAGATGTCTGTGACGGATCCTCATCAGGTGTGCCTGTAGTGCCCGGAGTCGAATCATTACTCCACGGCGTGCTCATTGACGAACGCGAAGGCTATCCAGGATCGTGAGCTGAAACTCTGTCGCCAAGTATAAGAAGCCTCCACAACTGGACCGTTCTAAGTCCTGATTTGCGCCCAAAGTCCACTGTTGGTCCTTTTCCCATTCCTGGAGTCGTCGGAGCCACTCGAGAGGTCGGTCTTCATTGCGCTCCAAGTCCTCAGGTAAGCGTAAAAAAGCAGACGACGAAGAAAGGTGTTCCGCTCCCTTGTGTCACTCGTATAGGCCTGAATAGGGGCAGCGCCAACCTTCTCGATTTTGCTCCCGAAGTCGGCCAACTTCAGAGCCGATCGCGCAGCTGGTTTCGGCACAACCTGAGTTGTAGACATGGTTCAGTTATGTGCCTTTCCCCCCGGAAAATACTCCAGGACATTCATGCTATGATCCCGATCTTTTAGCCTCAGTCCTGGATTTTAGGGAGGTCGACTGTGAGGCGCTGGGACTGATGGCCTCTTGCATCCTGCTGATTGAGCCCATCAGGTGGCATATGCAGGGTCTCTGCAGTGGGAGCTGAAGTCCCAGTCAAGGAGACCTACCTAACCATGCTTGGATTTTGAAGGACATTGTGAAAGGTTTGCAGAGGTGATCACTGACCCGCAGTTCGGTCACTAGCAGACCTCTCACACTTCCCCATCCAGAGCGGACAGTGGTGAGTGATGCATCGCTTCTGGGTTGGGCAGACATCTGGGAGGGGTGGAGATCGGAGGCCTCCGGCGGAGACCCAGCTCCACATCCCCTTCTGGAGCTGAGGGCCATTTGCTTGGCTTTAAAATCCTTCCAGTCATCCATCAAGAGGAGGCTGGTCCAGGTGCTGGCAGACTCCACCACTGCTATGTGGTATGGCAACAAACAGGGTGGGGTGGAGGCACAGATTCTGTGTCAGAAGGCCTTGCTGCTCTGGAAATGGCTGAACCATCAAGGAATTTTACTGGTGTTGAACCACCTGGCAGGATCATTGAATCTCAGGGTTGATGAGCTCAGCCATTGATACCTAGTGGCAGCTACTCCCAGAGGTATGCAAGGTCTCTTCTGCAAATGGGGAGAACCTTGTTGATCTGTTCACCACAACTGCGAATGTGCAGTGTTCTGCACGTTGGAGTTTCCATGGCGTCTGTCACTCAAAGACTCCTTCCACATCGAGTGGGACTTCTGTATGCCTCTCTGATGATACCACTCCTGCCCGAGTTCTCAAGAAAATATGGACAGACAGGGCCCAAGTCACAGATCTGTGACTGGGGGTGAATGTTTTGCCATTGTGCAACATTCCGTCCATCACCTTGTGTGTTTTGCTGTTCACCCTATGTGGGAAGGGTATGCCCAGACGTGGGTCCCGTGCTCACTAAGCCACTGGAGTCAAGCTATCCTGGCTGAAGACGGCTGATAGCCAGAAACCGGTCCTAGGATGCTTGATTCCGGTCCAGGGAAGACATGGCTTGGCAGTTCGGGCTGGACTGTTCCCATGAGGCACAGGGTCAAGACTGATTTGCATATGGCCATGACTGAACTGGGGTGGCTTGTTGAGCAAAATAACGATGGATTAAACCCAGACCTGTGACTGGGGGTGAATGTTTTGCCAATGTGCAACATTCCGTCCATCATCTTGTGTGTTTTGCTGCACCTCTGGAAGGAACTGCTGTCACAGCGACAGGGCAGGGTTCTGCGCCCGGGCCTTTCGCAATCTCCACCTTCATGCTTGGAGATTGACCTTCGACCTTACTCCAGAGGTGGTTGATTTCATCTCAAGCCTCTTCAGCTTTAATCAGTTTCCATCGATCCTGTTCTCATGACTCCTCAACTTTAATCAATGCCCATTGATTCCTTTCCCGCACCTCTTCAACTTGATTCACTGCCCATGATTTCCTTTCCGCATCTCTTCAACTTTTATCAGTTCCCGTCAAGACAGTTCCTCATAAACCCTCCTAACATTACAGACATAGAGTTTCTGGACCATGGATGCCATGAGATGAATAACTACTCCTCGTCCATCCTCCTTGTACCTGATCTGGCGATTGTCCACCTTGGCTGGCACAGATGATGCCCCCGAAGCTCCCTCCCCCTGGCATTGCCACCATGCTCTTTGAGTCAATGCCTTGGACCGTCTGCTGCAACCTTGTGCCTCCGAGGTGGTCTAAATTTGAGCATAATCTGTGGAGAAGTGTGGCTTGCCAATTAGAGCGGCAGACCCTGAGGCAGAGGTCTGGCCCGGGACCAGGGTTCAATCCCTGCCTCAGCGGGTCTTTGGCTCAATGTCTTCGGACCCGATAATTCTTGCCTCGGTGCCTACTCTAATCATGGGTCCCACTCTGCAACTCTGGGCAATAGCTTGCTTAATCTCCACACCGGCCCCAACAACGCTAGGATGCCCGGCTTCACCTTGGGGGTGCCCAGGAGTGGACACCTCACAGGAACAGGCCAGGAAGGGTTCCACAGCGGTATTCGTACAGCGCTTAGAGAACCCTGGGTGATAGGCGCTATACAAGTGCAAATTACATTTACATTTACATAATCGCTTTGGGCCAGCCGATAAAAGGCTGGCAGAGACCCCTTCAAGAGACCACGGTCTACAAGAATCTCGAAGCAACATCAGGTGGAGTCAAACTGGCCTTGTTGTCAGGTCAAAGGTCATCGTGGGAGACCTCTGCAGTGTCTGGATATGGTCGCTTGCCTTCCTGACCCCAAAGAGGTGTGCACCTTGCAAAGCAGGAGCTTCTTTTCTTGGTTACTCTCCAGGTCAGTGTCTTGGTCCGCATGTAGCTTCCCAAGGGTATCCCTTCTGTGCACTCCCCTTCCTGCAGGCTCCTTCAGGCCGCTGCCTTGGAAGGTCTGGGCCATTCGATGATCCTAGTACCATGAACTTTGATCCTCAAACCCATCCTTCGGCAGGTCAAGCTCGATGCTTCCGACTGCCCCTCTTTGACTTTCATATCTACTGTCCGCCAGCCGTTGTAGGCTTTTGGGGTTTAGGGTCTCCATACTGGGTTCTTATTTATGTATGCATTTTGCAAGATCTGCTTCTTGTTCTGGTGCTCAACACCCAACTCCTCCCACGAGGCTACTTTATGACCACGCACTCTGTCCACCATACACTCGCGCTTAGAACACAATGGATACAGTCTTCGCAGGGCTTTACTCTTTATAAATTTACAATACTGTACTGCGCCCGTGACCTCACCAACTTTTTCCCTTTGTTCTTGGGATGGCTCACTAAATCTCTGCAGCCTCTGATGGTGTCAAGATGGCTCAACTAGGTATCTAAAAAGTTTGGAGACTGCATAATCTGCAGCACTAATCTCTATACAAACACAAGTTATAACTTTTATGAGCATTATTATTTTATTATTTGCATGTCTATTAGACAACAGGAGGTCATAGACCTCTCTAGTGACATCTGTCATATGATGTAACCACATTAAAGATGGTGGCATCTATGTGTCACTGAGTATGGTCAGACACCGTCTATAGATGGTGCATGGTGACTCTGGCTTAGCCAAGGTTCTTTCTGTGTATCCTCTGTGACTGCCTGAAGTTCAGCCAACACTTCAGAATATAACTCTCCGTTAGTCATATAGAACGCGCCTGTTCCCGCCATCACTTCTTTGTACCACCCAACAGGCTCTGTATTGGTGTCCTAAGGCATGATGGTCTTCCAAATAAAATACATACATATTTAGTAGTCGTCAATGATTAGAATACGACTGCCATCTTTTATGCAACGTTCATATATTGATCAGGTAGTGCTATCTGTTACATAACTTAAAACCATTGACGTTCTGCCACATGAAGTTGTTACCGAGGTCCTGCTGTTTCTTCTAGAAGATGACATTTGTGACGATGGCTCTATTGAGTTACAACGCAAAGTTCTTGATGATTTGATATCTGTTATATTATATTAAATCATTGACGGTGACCACTCTACTACCGTTTGTCACATCAAGCCATTGACAAATACCTCTTTATCTTGTTAGAACATTACGCTAAAGACGATAAACTGACATCTGCTTTGTAATGTTGAATCGTTAACAATGACCACTCTCTTAAATCATTGACGATGACCCCTCCACTGTATTACAACTTAATGTTCTTGATGAGGACTTGACGTCTGTTGTGTCATAGTGAATCGTTGACGATGACCACTCCGCTATATTACAACTTAATGTTCTTGATGAGGACTTGACGTCTGTCGTGTAATTTTGGATCGTTGATGATGACCACTCCACTGTATTACAACATTATGCTCTTGATGAGGACTTAACGCCTGTCGTGTAATATTGAATCGCTCTTGATGAGGACTTGACGTCTGTTGTGTCATATTGAATCGTTGACGATGACCACTCTGCTGTATTACAACTTAATGTTTTTGATGTGGAATTTGACGTCTGTCATGTAATATTGAATCATTGACCATGACCACTCCGCTGTATTACAACATTATGCTCTTAATGAAGACTTGACGTCTGTTGTGTAATATTTAATCGTTTACGATGACCACTCGGCTGTATTACAACTTAATGTTCTTGATGCAGACTTGACGTCTGTTGTGTCATATTGAATCGTTGACGATGACCACTCTGCTGTATTACAACTTCATGTTTTTGATGTGGATTTGACGTCTGTCGTGTAATATTGAATCATTGACCATGACCACTCCACTGTATTACAACATTATGCTCTTAATGAGGACTTGACGTCTGTTGTGTAATATATATTTTTTTATATATTTTTTTTATGTAACAGTAAGACAAGAGGAGGCGATACAAGAATCAGGTGTCGGACAGTAAAATGCGGAGCAGGGACAGGCGGGGGAGCAACACATATAATACAACAGAAGAAGGGGACATAGCGTAGTACAGTTACGGATATTGGAAATAGGGGAACAGGCAATCAATCGTATGATCCAAAACATCCCACCCGCCAGACCCCGTCCTAAGTAAAACAGGATAAGTAAGACCAGTGCAGACACCCGAACAGTAAAGGATCCGTGCATACTAAACAGTCCACCTCTCGTTGAAGGAAAAGGAGAAAGCAAAGGGGGCCATAGAAAATAACAAAGGCAAAATAAAAAATAAAAAACGAACCCCCCACCCTGCACCCCTGCAATGGCTACGGCCTAACCCCACTAGCAGCGTGCCTGTCGCCCAAGAACTACCCCAAGGAAAGGGGAAAAAGATAGAGTGGAGGAGGAGAAAGCAAATACACTCCCGGTCTCCCGTACCCCCGTCAACAGCGACCACCCCGAGACGTAGTGAAGCCAATATGCAAGAGAATATACAAACCAACCGGGGGAGTTCCATAAAAAAAACCTGACTCCCATCACAATATAGGCACAGCCCCAGCCTTGCATAAAACCATTATATCAAGCCCAAGCGATCGAATTCAGCCCTGGCCAGTACGGTCCAACATAAGAGTCTTTCCCACTCGAGCCGCCATCTTGATGGAGAAGACAAAGCGTCCAGAAAAGTTCAAATCGGTGCTGAAGGATCGAAGACAGGATAAAAGTTTTCAAAGTCCGCCAATCGAACGAGGAAAGGTGTCCAAGAACAGCGAGTATCTCCAACAGTCACTGAGGAACTTTGTAGCATAGAAAAGACGGTCTATAGACGCATTAGGCATCTGCGGAATCGGGCAGGAGGTGCTGGCGATAAACACAGGCTGGCTTGTCGATGATCGAAAACCGCCAAGGCTCGTGAAATCCGGGATCTGCACAGGGACCTCGATCTCAGGCGTGCAATGCACCGCTGGTACTGTTGCTCGCTGGGGACTGAACAAAGAATCATCCTCCGGTCCCAGGATACCGTCCACTTTCATGACCAGTGTCCGGAACACAGCGAGAGTGTGCGAGTGGAGCGCCCCAATGGCGGCCATGACGGCCTGCAGCGATGGCGTGCCTTCCGTCCGCCCCATCCCCTCTCAGTAGGCGACAGAGCCGGACTTGAACCCCAAAGGCCGGCTACTCCGGGGAAACAGGCCACGCAAATCAGATGGTGAACAGCGGGCGCTCTAGGTCTACCAGAAAACACCGTCGCCACCAGCGAGGGCCCCAGTCCGTCAACCCCGGGAGGCCAGCGAGGTCTTCGGGCACTGGACCCCCACCACGGCAACCGGTGGAACACGCTGGTGTGTCCTCGATGTAGGTCATGCACAGGATCATCACCGGAAACACCAATTCAGGGCACACTTCCGGAGACCGGGCGCAGTCCAGGTCTCACGGCCGATGTTATTCAATTCCAACCCGGATAGGCTAGAAATCGAGGTCCCGGCTTCCACACGTCGTTAGGCCGAGAATGGAGACACGGCGTATCGTCGTCAGCCGATGGGGTAGAGAACTCGGGATTGCACCTTTAGCGTCAGCAAAACTTCACGAACAAGGGAATCTGGCGTGAAGTCAGGATAAAAGACAGGATATTCGAGCTGCTGGCAGAGGTCGGCGGAGCCGGGAGCTTACGCGGCCATCTTGGTTGCTAGCGTAGCTCCTCCTCTGTTGTGTAATATTTAATCGTTTACGATGACCACTCCAATGTATTACAACCTAATGTTCTTGATGCGGACTTGACGTCTGTCGTGTAATATTGAATCACTGACGATGACCACTCTATTGCTGTTTGTTACATCAAGTCATTGGCGATGAGCGCCTTTATTGTGATGGAACATGAAGTTATTAATGATAAACTGGCATCTGTTTTACAATATTATATCCCTGAAGATGACCACCCTGTGGCCAATTGTTATGAACCAGTAAATATTGACAATGACCACCCTATTGCCATGTGTTAGAAAATGTGAAATGTTTAATGATGTGATATAACATGAAATAATAGATGTTCTACAACATGAGAAGTAATTGACTGCTGTTGGACCTGGGCCTCTTGGCAGGGTCATCCCTAAACTTTTTGCCTTCCTCCAATACTCTCTCTGACCTAATTTTGTTGGTTTAATGACTCTGGGCACTTTACCACTGCTGACCAGTGCTAAAGTGCATATGCTCTCCCTGTTGTAAAGTGTACATGTGATTGATGTCCATGATTGGTTCATTGGATTTACTGTCAGTCCCCAGTAGAGTGCACCAGGAGTGCCAGGGCTTGTGAATGCCAATACTGCTAGTGGGCCTGCAGCGCTGGTTGCGCCACCCACAGAAGCAGCCTTAAAATGTGTCTAGGGTCTGCCATTGCAGAACCTGCGTGCAGTCTGGTACTGTCACCCTGGCTGGGCAAGTGCACACACTTGCCAGCCCCTGAACCTTCCCTTAAACTTCATATTAGTCACCCCTATGGTAGGCCTGAGGGCAGGGTGCATTGTAAGGATAAGGTAGAACATGCCCTGATGTGTGTGGCATGTTCTAATAGTGAATTACTGCCAAATTCGTTTTTCACTATTGTAAGGCTACCTGTTCCCTTCTAGGCCAGATGGGCTGCTGGAATTATTACACTCTATAATCCCAGCAGGCTCAGGGAACATGGTAGAAATTCATGTTTAGTATGCCTGGACTCAGAATAATAAAATACTTCTTTTAGTAAAGTTTATTTTAATATCCTGTGTTTGCAAATGCTACTTTTAGAAAGTTAGCATTTGCTTGCCTAACCATTTCAGCCCGCTTCTGCTTGGATGTGGATCTGACTGTCTGGTGTGTGTGAGTGACAGGGCTGGGAGTTGACAGGTAGTGATTAGCAGGAGGACCCCTTAATGGGTGGTGGGAGTTTCCCCTGAATGATGCATCAGGCTGTGCTCTGCCTCCACAATGCTGGCTCCGCCCTCCTGGGGAGCGACTGATGACTCAGCCTGCACCTGGCCCAGGAAGGACCGAAGCTTGTCAACAAAGTACTCAGGCCACTCCTGCCCTCTCAATGCCGGCTCCGCCCCCCTGGGGAGCGGCTGATGTGCCTGCCCTCACACTGAATGCAGAAGCAGAAGTACCCACCGCAAGTGCTCAGGAGCTGAGAGCAGTTATGCAGAGGCCCCCCTGGCCAGTGAGAACAAAAGAAACTGTGTATAAAAGTAGGAGCCCTGCTCCTTGTAAATTAGATCCAGTTTGCGCAAAGAAGAAGCTCTGCCTGAAGAGAAGGACCCTGGAAGCTGCAAGGAGAAGTACTGACTCTGACCCCAAGAGACTGGCCTGTAGTGGGTGCCTTGCTGCTGAAGGAGAGCAGGAGAAGAAAGACTGAAAGACTTTGCTTTTATCCACCTTGTGCCAAAACTTTTACCAAGATCTCCAAGGGCTTGCTGTGAACTTGCCCCCTGACCAGCGCCCCAGGAACAGTGGGCGCTACCCTGTCCCCCTGGAAGAAGGAGCTGCTGTGAGCCAGCAACCTGATCGACACAGCTGCTGAAGGAAAGAGGAGCGCGCCGTGAAAGAATCCCTGCGCCCCTCCTACGAGGCCCTTGGCACCCCGTCCCGCCGAGCACCGCATCTGCTAACTGGCCGGCACCAGGTGACACCGAAAGGCCCAGCCTCGCTGGCCTAATCACCGTCCCTACCGCCTGCCTAACTGCGAAGCACCGCAAGAACGGACTTAGCCAAGTATCTGCTGTGACCTGAGAGGCTTGTGTGCGCCTCACGCTGCTACCCGGGGCTCTGCCCCCCTTTTCCAGGACCTGAGGTGTGTCGCCGTCTACCCGACCCGCGCCGCAACGCCAACCTCCGAGCCAGAGCCGAGCCGCCGCTCGCTCCAACCTCGGGAGGAAGACACCGCGACGTGGACCACCGAGCCGGCCTGCACCCGACCCCTTCAAAAAGACAAAGGTACTGTTTCCCGTCCCGCGGTGCGAGCCGCTGTCCCACCTCGCTCGCACCGCCATCTGCCTCAGCCGAGTCCCCGGAGCCGCGCAGTGAGCGCTCCCCGGGCCCCCGCTCTCTCCCCTGACAGCCGTGCAGCGCGCTCGTCAGGCTGACAGTGACTCCCCGGCCGCCGATCCCGCTAGAGGCGTGAGATTGGGCAGACCGGGTCCGATCGTTGGCACAGAGAGGCCCTGGCTGATTGAAATTCTTGCTGGAGGAACGTACCAGGACTAGGGAAGAGTCCGCAACCCTTTTTAAGCACCAGAACAATTCTTTTAACGCTGATACAAAGACCTGTGGCATAATCAGAGAGTAACTGGAACCATTTTCTTAAACTACGCAAAGACTGTATTTACAAGCCTGATCTAAAGATATATATAAAGAAGATATTTTTACAGAAATACAGTCTAGTGTCATTGTGTGGTGGGTTGATGGTCATTGTGTGTGATGTTGCAAATGTTTAACCCTATGTACTCCAGAGTTTAGCCTAGACTGCTTGCGCCACACTACCTAAAGGGCGAGTAGGGGTTATTTCTGGGAGTAATCCTTTGCCCTGACTTAGAGGAGAGGGTCCCTGCTTGTCGCAAGTACAAACCTGCGCCAACCAGAGACCCCCAATTCTAACATTGGTCGCAGCGGTGAGGATCTCGAATTTACATTTGCAGTGTCCATACATTGACTATTGACCATTGCACAGTGATGACAGTCCAGTAACTAAGCCACAGACTTTGTTTTTTTTGGATTTATGATTTGCGAGAAGAGATCTCCATGTGTTTTTGAAGTCATGCCTGTGTCAGTGAAAATGGAAAAGGCAGCATCCATTTCTTCTATTGACTGTGATTGGGAGAAACTAGAAAACTACACCAGGAAACAGCTCAAGAGGTTCTGCAAAAATTTGAACATTTCCATGACCGGACTCTCCAGAAGGGAGCAGTTCCAAAAGGCGCTGAGGGCCTGGGTCAAGGCAAGGAATGCCCCTGGAAAGGATTTTGAATTTGAGCAGGCAGAACAGCAGCTGGAGGGACCCCTGACTCCAGAGTGGAGGGGTGCAACCTCCCCATTGGGTAGCAGTGTTTCTGGCCGAGGTCTGTCGCCAGAGGAGCTGGCGGACAGACAGGCAACCCGAGATCATGAATTGAAGTTGGCAGAGCTGGAAATAAATGGGCAACTGGAGCTAGAATCTAGGAGGTTAGCCCTGGAAGTAATGAAAATGGAGCTTGCGCATGACTTAAGAATGAGGAAACTTGACTTGGAGCTCGAGGCGCTTGAGGCCAGGAGGGCTTCAGCCCAGCAACAAGAAATGTGTGTAGCTCAGAGATTGAGCTTTGCTGAGTTGGAGGTGGAGTCCAGCTCAGATGGTGGCAGCAACATTCAGGTATCTAGTGCAGACAGCATAGCGCGCGCACCTAGAGATATGGCACCTGACTTGGAGGGGGTTAACATACACCAGGAGGTTCAAGGGCATGAGGTAGCTCCAGTAGTGCGCAGCGTCCCTGAAGGGAATAGGGTAGCTGGCGTAGGAGTTCATGGTCCTAGTGGTGGGAGGGATTCCCCCATGGTTGAGGTCCTGGTGGGTGAGTGTAAGGACCGCCCAGAAGAGTGTGGGTTGTGTGACAGAGACAGTTCGCTACTGTCTGGCCAGTCTCAGAAGAATGGTGTGGAGTATGTGTGTGAGGCGCTGGATGGTGAGGTGAAGGATAATTTGGTTAACCCTACTAGGGGGCTGTGTAATCCAATTGTGGGAGAGCATACTTTAAGTCCCAGTTTTCCAGAGCTATGCCAACACCTGTTTGAGAGTGAGTTCTCTGGCCCCAGGGAGCTCACATTGGAGGCAGACCTTGTGGTGGATTCCCGAGGGTCTGGAGAGGCATTGGGGTGTGATCCTGTGGGGAGTGTCTCAGGTATCTTCCAGCCCAGAGTGGTGGAAGTGGCGCAGAGTAGCCCAGCTAGGTCCTGTAGTAGTGAGATGGGTGTAGGGCCTCACGTCCTGTCCTTAAGGGGAAGGAGTGAGAATGGGTTTTGTCCCGGTAGTGCCCAACCTCAGTCTCAGAGCCTGGATGGTTCTTTAAGGGAACACCAGGTGGGGAGCCTAGGCTGTCCGGATGAGTCACCCGCTGAGGGGGATCCCCCAGTGGCTAGAGAACGTGGAGGCTCTGTAAACAGGGCTCCAGTAGTTCTGGTGACTGGCAGTACCACTCCAGTTGGGAGGGTGCAGAAGTCCAGAAAGAGGGGCGAGAGGGGGAAAGAGTCCCCAGTGGAAGAACCAGTGGGTCAGGGGCCAGCCAGCAGGGCTGCGTCCCCAGTGAATGACCAGGGGGACACCACTTCTGTCCTGGGGGATCTTCCCGCACTGTCAGAGGGACAGGGGTTGGGAGATCCGCGCCGGGCAGGCTGTTGCACGACACATGAGCTATGTGCCACCCTCAGGGGGGGCAGGCGTGCTCCCCGGAAAGTCCTGGTGCGCCAGGCAAGTGTTCAACTGCAGGGTTGGGTCCCTGAGTTGAGAAGCCAGGGTCAGGTGTTGTCTGACCTGGAGGGTGGGACCACTGTAATCAGTGTCCTGACCCATGACACTTCTAGGGGTACCACTCAAGTTGGGAGTGGGCAGTACTCTGGAAGGGGGTGCAGAGGGAGGGAGTCCTCGCCTCTGACCCCGGTTCAACTAGAGGGTTTAGACCCTGGGATAGAGGGCCAGGTGCAGGGTGTCCCCCCTGACCTGGTGCCCCAGTTGCAGGATAGCACCCCTGAACTGGTGGGCGAATTGGGCAGGTCACCTGCCTCAGGTGCCCTGACAATTCTGGAAGGGGGTACCACTCCAGGTGGGAGGGTACAGAGCCCCAAGGAGGAGGACCGGGTGTGGGAGAGGCCACCCCAGTATTTGGTACAGCCGCCAGGTACAGACCTGGGACTGGTGGGTCAGTGCCAGGATGTCATACCTGACCTGACAGGAGGGAGAGTGGACAAAGGGTGCCAAGCACCTGGGGTTACTGCCCCCCACTCTTTAAGGCCACAGAGGTTTGAGAGCCCTGAGAGGCATGAGGCCTGGGTCTCATCTCTGACTACCGTCAGTGGCCGCTATGACTTGATGTCTGTCTGTTGGGACACACCTGTGAGCAAGTTAAGGTTAGAGGCTGCACAGGTGGTGTCCACAGAGGAAGAGAAGGGTGCCCCAGGGATTAGCTGGGTGGACCCTGAGAGTATGGACAGAGGATTTGAAATAGGTTCAGTTTGGCGTAGAACTGGAATGTGCCCCTGCTGTTGCGGGCCAGGTCCATGTTCTATCGCCCTAAGCAGGGAAGCCCATCACAGTGGTGATTGGTCTACCCTGCGTTTTGGCTGGAAGGGGGTTGTGTTGGACCTGGGCCTCTTGGCAGGGTCATCCCTAAACTTTTTGCCTTCCTCCAATACTCTCTCTGACCTAATTTTGTTGGTTTAATGACTCTGGGCACTTTACCACTGCTGACCAGTGCTAAAGTGCATATGCTCTCCCTGTTGTAAAGTGTACATGTGATTGATGTCCATGATTGGTTCATTGGATTTACTGTCAGTCCCCAGTAGAGTGCACCAGGAGTGCCAGGGCTTGTGAATGCCAATACTGCTAGTGGGCCTGCAGCGCTGGTTGCGCCACCCACAGAAGCAGCCTTAAAATGTGTCTAGGGTCTGCCATTGCAGAACCTGCGTGCAGTCTGGTACTGTCACCCTGGCTGGGCAAGTGCACACACTTGCCAGCCCCTGAACCTTCCCTTAAACTTCATATTAGTCACCCCTATGGTAGGCCTGAGGGCAGGGTGCATTGTAAGGATAAGGTAGAACATGCCCTGATGTGTGTGGCATGTTCTAATAGTGAATTACTGCCAAATTCGTTTTTCACTATTGTAAGGCTACCTGTTCCCTTCTAGGCCAGATGGGCTGCTGGAATTATTACACTCTATAATCCCAGCAGGCTCAGGGAACATGGTAGAAATTCATGTTTAGTATGCCTGGACTCAGAATAATAAAATACTTCTTTTAGTAAAGTTTATTTTAATATCCTGTGTTTGCAAATGCTACTTTTAGAAAGTTAGCATTTGCTTGCCTAACCATTTCAGCCCGCTTCTGCTTGGATGTGGATCTGACTGTCTGGTGTGTGTGAGTGACAGGGCTGGGAGTTGACAGGTAGTGATTAGCAGGAGGACCCCTTAATGGGTGGTGGGAGTTTCCCCTGAATGATGCATCAGGCTGTGCTCTGCCTCCACAATGCTGGCTCCGCCCTCCTGGGGAGCGACTGATGACTCAGCCTGCACCTGGCCCAGGAAGGACCGAAGCTTGTCAACAAAGTACTCAGGCCACTCCTGCCCTCTCAATGCCGGCTCCGCCCCCCTGGGGAGCGGCTGATGTGCCTGCCCTCACACTGAATGCAGAAGCAGAAGTACCCACCGCAAGTGCTCAGGAGCTGAGAGCAGTTATGCAGAGGCCCCCCTGGCCAGTGAGAACAAAAGAAACTGTGTATAAAAGTAGGAGCCCTGCTCCTTGTAAATTAGATCCAGTTTGCGCAAAGAAGAAGCTCTGCCTGAAGAGAAGGACCCTGGAAGCTGCAAGGAGAAGTACTGACTCTGACCCCAAGAGACTGGCCTGTAGTGGGTGCCTTGCTGCTGAAGGAGAGCAGGAGAAGAAAGACTGAAAGACTTTGCTTTTATCCACCTTGTGCCAAAACTTTTACCAAGATCTCCAAGGGCTTGCTGTGAACTTGCCCCCTGACCAGCGCCCCAGGAACAGTGGGCGCTACCCTGTCCCCCTGGAAGAAGGAGCTGCTGTGAGCCAGCAACCTGATCGACACAGCTGCTGAAGGAAAGAGGAGCGCGCCGTGAAAGAATCCCTGCGCCCCTCCTACGAGGCCCTTGGCACCCCGTCCCGCCGAGCACCGCATCTGCTAACTGGCCGGCACCAGGTGACACCGAAAGGCCCAGCCTCGCTGGCCTAATCACCGTCCCTACCGCCTGCCTAACTGCGAAGCACCGCAAGAACGGACTTAGCCAAGTATCTGCTGTGACCTGAGAGGCTTGTGTGCGCCTCACGCTGCTACCCGGGGCTCTGCCCCCCTTTTCCAGGACCTGAGGTGTGTCGCCGTCTACCCGACCCGCGCCGCAACGCCAACCTCCGAGCCAGAGCCGAGCCGCCGCTCGCTCCAACCTCGGGAGGAAGACACCGCGACGTGGACCACCGAGCCGGCCTGCACCCGACCCCTTCAAAAAGACAAAGGTACTGTTTCCCGTCCCGCGGTGCGAGCCGCTGTCCCACCTCGCTCGCACCGCCATCTGCCTCAGCCGAGTCCCCGGAGCCGCGCAGTGAGCGCTCCCCGGGCCCCCGCTCTCTCCCCTGACAGCCGTGCAGCGCGCTCGTCAGGCTGACAGTGACTCCCCGGCCGCCGATCCCGCTAGAGGCGTGAGATTGGGCAGACCGGGTCCGATCGTTGGCACAGAGAGGCCCTGGCTGATTGAAATTCTTGCTGGAGGAACGTACCAGGACTAGGGAAGAGTCCGCAACCCTTTTTAAGCACCAGAACAATTCTTTTAACGCTGATACAAAGACCTGTGGCATAATCAGAGAGTAACTGGAACCATTTTCTTAAACTACGCAAAGACTGTATTTACAAGCCTGATCTAAAGATATATATAAAGAAGATATTTTTACAGAAATACAGTCTAGTGTCATTGTGTGGTGGGTTGATGGTCATTGTGTGTGATGTTGCAAATGTTTAACCCTATGTACTCCAGAGTTTAGCCTAGACTGCTTGCGCCACACTACCTAAAGGGCGAGTAGGGGTTATTTCTGGGAGTAATCCTTTGCCCTGACTTAGAGGAGAGGGTCCCTGCTTGTCGCAAGTACAAACCTGCGCCAACCAGAGACCCCCAATTCTAACAACTGCTCTGTTGGCCTCTGTTACACAACCTCAAATCATTGACGATGACCCTCTAACTTAACATGGCGTTGTTGACGATGACCTGCCGTATGTTACGTAGTACAAAATAAGCAACAAGGACCACTCTATTGTAAATGGTTTTATAACACTAAATTATTGACAAGGATCACTTTCATTGCCATATGTAATATCATTTGTAAAGTAATTTCTTACGTCCACTGTATTTCAATCAGTCGCACAACTTAAAAATAGTTGAAGTTGATTACCTATTGCCTTCTGTTATATAAGATGAATTTATTGAGAATGAGCATTCTAACATTGACTTATTTCTCTCTTTCTTCAGGAAAAGCTCCCGCTGAGAAAGGGGATGACGACATCGCCCCCCCAGGGCCGGCCTTTAAAGAAGTTTGGCAAGTCAGTCTGCGCCCAAAGGGTCTCGGTCAAGCCAAGAACCTTGTCGGGATCTACCGGCTTTGTCTGACTGAGAAGACCATCAACTTTGTGAAGCTGAGCTCCGACGCGGCTGCTGTGGTTCTTCAACTTATGAACGTGCGTCGGTGTGGTCACTCTGAGAATTACTTCTTCATTGAGGTTGGGCGGTCCGCGGTGACCGGTGCTGGGGAGTTCTGGATGCAGGTGGAGGACTCCGTGGTAGCACAGAACATGCACGAGACCATCTTGGAAGCCATGAAGGCGATGAGCGAGGCTTTCAGGCTAAGGAGCAAGAGCCAGTCTCTCCCCTCCAACCCTATCTCTGTCCCTACCAGGCGCCACCACCCCAACCCACCGCCGAGCCAAGTCGGGTTTTCGCGGCGGTCGCGAGGGGACGTGGCAGCCAGCACCTCCCCGGCAATGAAACACAATTTCCAGAGAGTTTGCACGGCCAGCGATGGGAATGGTTCAGCTTCAAGACCAACCTCAGAAGATGGGAGTCCCATCAGCACCACACCGATCATGCGGGTGAAGTCGCAGAAGACCTCTGGTGCGAACAAGCCAAGCAACCCCCCTGTAAGTCACACTAAGCCCACCCCAGTGCCTTCAGCTCGCCCAACTTCTCTGCCCAGCCCGGTCAGCCTGTCCTCAAGCAGCACGAGCGGTCATGGTTCAGAATGCGTTTACACACACACTTTGGTCAATTCCATTTCCGAATCACCCAGTGACTATGGATTTATCTCCTCTGATGAGTGTGGCTCCAGCCCAGGAGACCTGAGGACCTCTTATGACCCTCTGAATTTCCTGCCCCCCTCCCTAGATGACAGTAATCTGAACTACATAAGCATGGGAAAGCAGGGCCTGCAGTCTCAGGAGGGGCAGAGCCAGAGGAAAGCCCCCAAGTGGAGTTCCAACAAGGAATGCGAGCCAGACCGGAGTGTGAACAAGAGAGCCTCTTTACCCCCAATGTCCCTGGGCAGGGTGACCCCAAAGGCGCCAAGGAAAAAGGAAGGCGAGGAATATACCATGATGACCCGCACAGCAAGCCGAGAATCAGTCACTGCCTCTACCAGAGCACATTCATCCTCCTACCCGAATGGCCATGATCCCGGTCACGGCGAGTCCCTGAGGGACAACGGGAAGACGGGAGTGGGTCTCACAGACAACGGCTACATGGCCATGCTGCCTAGAGGACATCCTGGAAGCCAGAGCAAGAGCGACGACTACATGCCAATGACCCCCAACAGTGTGTCACCGCCTCAGCAGATCGCCCGTACAGAGATCGGTGGCTATATGGTCATGTCTCCAAATGGAAGCTGCTCCCCGGACAACTCTGCTTACCGCCAGAGCTGGATGCACGGCGAGAAGTTTTCTGTGGACAGTAACGACAGCAAAATGTCAGTCAGTGAATACATGAACATGTCCCCCCTGAGCTGCTCCGCCTCTAGCACGCCGCCAGACACCAGTCCTCATCTGGGAGACGACGCCCCCAAGATGATCTACTCCTACTATTCCCTGCCGCGGTCCTACAAGCACACGGCAGGGGCCACCGTCCGGCCATTCACCAGCCACGTGGGGTCCTCCACGCGCCACTCTTGCTCCTCGTCGACCAGCAGTGACAGCCTAGAAGACCCCGAACACGTGCTGCTGACCTTCGGCCCACCAAAGATGGCGAACACAGCCCCACTGAAGCGGGTCAAGGTCCGTCCAAACGTCAACCTCTTCATTGACGTCTCAAAAGCCAACACCCTTCCGAAGGTGCGCGAGAACCCTGCTCTGCCGCCGGCTCCCAAGAGCCCTGGCGAGTATGTGAGTATCGAGTTCAGAACCGGATCTGCTCGGCCGCTCCCCAGGCCGACTTCCTGCATGGGCGGGTTCCATAACTTGCCCACTCTTCCGTTAGCTTCGGAGTACATGAACATGGAGTTGGACCCTCCTGCTGGCTTTTCCCGGCATCCTGCCACGCCATTGGGGGTCAGTGAGCCCAAGAGGAAACCATGTGGGGTTACACCCGAGGAATGCTTGAATGTAAAAGGGGCTGCAGCATGTCCTACATTGATCGACTCGCCGACTTTCAGTGACTATACGGAGATGGCCTTCAGTACAGGTGCAGAGACCCCCAAGTCCTCCTCACCTGTGGAGCAGGAGACCACCCTTCGGCAGAGCGACCCAATGGAGCACATTGCTGACATTGGTACCTTTTCTGTCCAGAAACTTAGCCCCAACCCCAACCAAGGTGCCAAACTGATCCGCGTGGACCCGCAGGGGCGCCGCCGCCACTGCTCCGAGACATTCCTCTCTGTGCCCACCACCATTGCCTCCCTCTCTGTGCCATTCTCCGACCACGCCAAGCGCCATAGCTCCGCTTCTTTTGAGAACGTCTGGACCAAAGGGGAGGTGGGTGCTGGTACGGCTGCCAACACTGCAACTGCCAATGGAGCCATGGCAGCTGTGCCAGACGACCACCCAGGGAGCCTCCCGCGACAACCATCAGGAGGATTTGAAAGTGGTCTGAACTACATAGATTTGGACTTGGCCAAAGAGGGTGGCCAGGAAGGGATGTCCATGCAGCCGAAACCTTTCTCCCAGTGCGTCGCTAGTGGTTCTGGCGTAGCTGGTAGCACTGGCAGCAGCATCGCCAGTCTGAACACTTATGCCAGCATTGACTTTCACAAGTCCGAGGAACTGCGAAGCCATAAGACGTCCAAGGATGGAACAGGTGAGATGCTGATTGTGAATAGAGTCTGTCACCCTCGTTGTGCGTTCTGTTCAGCCATCTTGGCAATATGGATACGTGATAAACACTGAAAAGTATACTTTGCTCGTGTGTGTGTATGTGTATATGTGTGTGTATATATTTATATATATAATGTATCCGCTCCATCCGCATTCGCGGGGTTAAAAATATATTTATTGAAAGTAATTCTTCCAGACGCGTTTCGGCATGGTGCCTTTCTCAATGTTCGAACTGCTGTAACATGGTATCTGGTGTCTAATTGGCTTATATTTCATATCCTCAATCCTCATTGGTGGAATCACAGCCGATAGGAGGATTGCAATATATGTATGTGTGTATATATGTGTAAATGTACACACATAATTATTTATGCAAATATATTCTCTCTCCTTATATGTATTCAATTATGTGTGAAATGTGTGCATATACACACACACATACATATATAAATATATACACATACATATATATTTATATATTACACACACAACTGCCCCCTCCCCTAACACACACACTTGAAGATCCCTTATGGTTCAGCAAACCCAAAACCAAAAAAGCCCTGTATTTCGTCAATTACGATGTGCAATACACAATGTACACAGAAGTCATGTTTTTTTGTGCGAGTTATAGTTTGCATGGCCGTTTTGGGTGTTACAGATTTTGCTCTTTTTCATAACTTACAATTGTCAGTGTTTTTCAAGTGTATATAAGGTGGAGTGTGCTGTTTATTATCATGTTTAAATGTGGGGAGGGAACATAACCCATGACAGAGTTCCTCCCTCCCTCAGCAATAAGTAGCATATTAAACTCTGCCGATATGTCAAGCTGTGTTTATGCACAGAATATATAAAGCTACTTAATTAGAACCAGACCAGAAGGGCTTACATCTATGCAGCGAGATAAAACTTCTTTAAATAGACCTTGTGAAGTTGGCCCCAGTTTTTTCCTCTGTAAAGTCACATCACTAACTTGGAAGTCAAGTTGAGTTCTCGCACTCAGCACCATAAATGTCACACCTGGTCAGAAGGGCTGGAACCTGAACTATGAGTGTGGCTACCTTCAGGGCTCTGTTCTGTGTTGGTCATCTTTTGAGCGGCACGAGGCTTCAGGAAGCCATCCCATCAGGGGGGTGTCTCCTACAGACCACTCCAGGTGATAGGAGAAAGAAGTTTGGAACTCATGGTGTTGCTCTACCACTTTTGCCAACCCTGAGACTATTCTAGTGAGGATTTGCTGTTTCTTTACTTGTTTTACATTTACTTAGACTTAAAAAAAAATTGCTATTGTGTCGTCTCATGTTGCCCTTGATGTCTAAGGTCGTCTAACATCACTTTCTATGATGTCATCAAAGATGCAAATCAGCTCACACTCATGGGGACTTTGAGACCATGAAATCTCTGTAGGTACAACTTTGCGTCACCACCCTCCTAAGCCTACAGTAATGTTGTCCTGAGAGTTGGGGAGGTGGACAAGTAGTATAAAATTGTTGTTTCGTTCTTCTTCATAATCTTCTCTTTAGTCTGACCTCTGGTTTGCTTCAGTTTCAAATGTCATTCTTTTCTGGCTCTAACACTCCTGAGTTTGCTACTTTTGCTCCTGCATTTACCACCTGCACTCCTGAATTTATCACCTTCGTAAATAGCCCCATCCTCTTTCTGTCTCTTCCTGTACAGTTCCGTTTTCAGGGTGCTATCTAACTGCTTTCATGCGCGGCGATGTCCGCCTCAATCTGGCTGCTGACGTCTTGCATGTTCTCACCCCAACCTGGAACTTTTGCAATTTTTTAGTCATCTCTTGAAAATAAATTGCAGTGTTTTCTGCTTTCTTATGCTGTCTGTTTCAGTTTTGGACATTTTCCCTCCACATATCCACACTCCAATGTTGTGTTTTTCAGCAATGGTTCTTCTGATCAGTGGATGCACTGTCCGCTGCAGCCTTGTTTGTGTGTTTTGGCAAACCTTGATGCTCCCTGTTCGTAGTCTGTAACTGGGGTGAATGCCTGTGAGGGTTCTTTGACATGCTCAGGTATGATGTTTCCATAGTATGGAATAGCATAGCAGGGTACCACTCTTTCTCCTCCCGGGATGAAGCTGAGCATTCCTATCTTTGTCTTACATGCCCTGTTTTCTAGTTCTTCAGCTCTGTATGGCAGTGTTTTCCTTTCTTCAGTAAAGGTTTACAAGGTGGCCATTTCACAGTATTGCTTGGTCCCTCTCTTAGCTCTTTATCCCTGCAGTCCTGCCCTCCCGTGCCATTGCTCACAGGCTGTCAATCTCCTGTTCAGTTTCTTATGTTAATATTGAGCCTTGAGGTGGATTGGCCATGGTCACTTACCTTTGTTTCCATCCTTGTTGAGACCTTTGTTGAAGTTCCTCAGCTAAGTTGGAGATAGTGGCCCGAGGACCTCCTTGCTCCGGGTTAGCTACTTGTGGGTGTTCGGGCCTCCATACGACATTGCCCTCCTGTGCCCTCTCACCCACGGAACCCGTTGGCTCGCTAGCCTCAAGTGCCACCATCAGGATGCACGAAAAAAGTCATCGCAATAGGGGTCTGTATCAACTAGTAAAGTTAAATCACCCACATTTTTCTCTGCATACCGAAAAATTGTTTTTCTTTCTACCAGGAGATGACACCAGAAACTTCTGCATCCACTCTATTTCCTTAGCGCAGGACACACCCACCTCCATTGCTGCGTGGTCACACTCACTCGCAAATGCTTTTTTTAGGCTTTTCATAAAGCTAGTGAAAACTCATTACCGCCTCACCATACAGGAATATTTTTGGAATCCCTTTGAAGACAAGCTGAAAGAATGCACTCCCAAAAATTCCCAAAATATCTTCTAAAATATAAATGTTTATCTAAACAAAATCAACCTTTTTACATTCCTTTATCAAGCCAGTCTCTTCATACGGACTGTCAGGCTGAGTTCTTTTACTTTCTCTGCTCCGGCCCTCACCTTGCGGACGGAGGACTCCTTGATGGTGAATTTTGGTGGCTGTTGACATTTTCCTACAGGGATATATGGCAGTCGATGTTTTGGGATCTATTTTTTCACATGCTCCCCTCAATTGTGTCCATTTCAGGAGTATACATCTGAATACGGTGTAGAGTTCTGAAGATTCCTTGGTGACCCTTGGGTCGCGTTCTGAAGCCTACAACCGGAGCATTTTACCTGGATCTGAAGGTGTCATGTGGAGAATAGTCGCGTTCTGGGGGCGTTGTCTGAAATGTGTTGTCCAGTTGTGTTGTTTACCTGAAATAAGGTGTAGAAGCCTAGATATTCCTGGTGACCCTTGTGTCTAGTTGTGAAGGCTAAAACCAGAGCATTTTGCCCCGACCTGGAGGTGTCCTATGGAGTATTGTCGAGTTCTGGAGGCCACATCTGAAATATTGTGCCCAGTTCCGTAGTTTATCTCAAATAAGGTATCCCGCTGTGGCGGCTACTTGGACCACTGTTTCTCATTCTGGAGGCCACATCTGGAGAGAAAATGTGTCTATTTGTAAAGGCGACATCTGGAGTATTGCGTCCAGTTCTGAAGTTTACATATGTCTGTTTCTAGAGGCCACATCTCGAAAAAGCAAGGCGAAACTTGAATGATCCTGGCGTAATTCGTGAAATCTCGTTTCACCTGCTACGCCAAATTCCTGAAATTCCGCCATTATGCCGTGTTGAGTAATTATACTTTTTTATGTGGTAAAATGTACCTCACAATAATAGAAATAACTCGAGTGGGCAGAACGAGAGTTGCCCTTGCTGACGTCATTTGTTTTTTCCCCCTTGTTTGCTACAGAGAAATGTGTCCTCGTGTCAAAAATGAACGAGGACGCATTTCACGCTCAAATCCGTCTCTAAGCGCTGGATTGGAACCTTGAATAATTTCGTGTAATTTTCCTGCAGATTAGAAAGAGGCACGAGGCCACGCGGAGACCGGGGGCCGGAGCATGTGCTGGTGTGACGCACGAGTCTCAAACCCTGCACACCCCCAAAAGAGGCGGGGGGCCCCTCTGGCTCACACAGGCGTTCAGGCTCTGAGGGGACTTTAACAGCACAGGAAGCTCTTTTGAATGAACTCTGTTCCTGGAGCTCAAGTTGACAACACTAGACTAGCAGCAGGAGGCCCAGAACTTGCATTAAATGCACACTTTTCATAGAAAGGACGGTGCATGGATGGACAGGCCCCGGTCCTAGGGCGAGGGGGGGCACAGACACCCACAGCAGCAGCGATGAAGGCACAGGCCTGGGGGCTTAGAGTCTCGGGACACAGGAGGTGGCGTGTTGTGCAGAGAGGAGGAGGCGAGCTGGGTCTGTGTGCCTTGAATGTTCTGCTGCAAAAACCAACATTCCTCTGAGACCAGGAACAAGTTCAGCGAGTTACACCACCCTCCACCCTCACACCTACTGTCCTGTCAGGTAGGTGAAGTGTCAGCGCCAGCTGTGCTCACTGCGGGTTCATCACCACCCTCCACCCTCAGCACACCTACTGTTCTATCAGGTAGGTGAAGTGTCAGGGACAGCTGTGCTCACTGCAGGTTCACCACCACCCTCCACCCTCACACCTACTGTTCTGTCAGGTAGGTGAAGTGTCAGGGACAGCTGTGCTCACTGCGGGTTCACCACCACCCTCAGCACACCTACTGTTCTGTCAGGTAGGTGAAGTGTCAGGGACAGCTGTGCTCACTGCGGGTTCACCACCACCCTCAGCACACCTACTGTTCTGTCAGGTAGGTGAAGTGTCAGGGACAGCTGTGCTCACTGCGGGTTCACCACCACCCTCAGCACACCTACTGTTCTGTCAGGTAGGTGAAGTGTCAGGGACCGCTGTGCTCACTGCGGGTTCACCACCACCCTCAGCACACCTACTGTTCTGTCGGGTAGGTGAAGTGTCAGAGCCAGCTGTGCTCACTGCGGGTTCACCACCACCCTCAGCACACCTACTGTTCTGTCAGGTAGGTGAAGTGTGAGGGACAGCTGTGCTCACTGCGGGTTCACCACCACCCTCAGCACACCTACTGTTCTGTCAGGTAGGTGAAGTGTCAGGGACAGCTGTGCTCACTGCGGGTTCACCACCACCCTCAGCACACCTACTGTTCTGTCAGGTAGGTGAAGTGTCAGCGCCAGCTGTGCTCACTGCGGGTTCACCACCACCCTCAGCACACCTACTGTTCTGTCAGGTAGGTGAAGTGTTAGGGACAGCTGTGCTCACTGCGGGTTCACCACCACCCTCCACCCTCACACCTACTGTTCTGTCAGGTAGGTGAAGTGTCAGGGACAGATGTGCTCACTGCGGGTTCACCACCACCCTCCACCCTCAGCACACCTACTGTTCTGTCAGGTAGGTGAAGTGTCAGGGACAGCTGTGCTCACTGCGGGTTCACCACCACCATCCACCCTCAGCACACCTACTGTTCTGTCAGGTAGGTGAAGTGTCAGGGACAGCTGTGCTCACTGCGGGTTCACCACCACCCTCCACCCTCAGCACACCTACTGTTCTGTCGGGTAGGTGAAGTGTCAGAGCCAGCTGTGCGCACTGCGGGTTCACCACCACCCTCCACCCTCAGCACACCTACTGTTCTGTCGGGTAGGTGAAGTGTCAGGGACAGCTGTGCTCACTGCGGGTTCACCACCACCCTCCACCCTCAGCACACCTACTGTTCTGTCGGGTAGGTGAAGTGTCAGAGCCAGCTGTGCGCACTGCGGGTTCACCACCACCCTCCACCCTCAGCACACCTACTGTTCTGTCGGGTAGGTGAAGTGTCAGGGACAGCTGTGCTCACTGCGGGTTCACCACCACCCTCCACCCTCAGCACACCTACTGTTCTGTCAGGTAGGTGAAGTGTCAGGGACAGATGTGCTCACTGCGGGTTCACCACCACCCTCCACCCTCAGCACACCTACTGTTCTGTCAGGTAGGTGAAGTGTCAGAGACAGCTGTGCTCACTGCGGGTTCACCACCACCCTCCACCCTCAGCACACCTACTGTCCTGTCAGGTAGGTGAAGTGTCAGCGCCAGCTGTGCTCACTGCGGGTTCATCACCACCCTCCACCCTCAGCACACCTACTGTTCTATCAGGTAGGTGAAGTGTCAGGGACAGCTGTGCTCACTGCAGGTTCACCACCACCCTCCACCCTCACACCTACTGTTCTGTCAGGTAGGTGAAGTGTCAGGGACAGCTGTGCTCACTGCGGGTTCACCACCACCCTCAGCACACCTACTGTTCTGTCAGGTAGGTGAAGTGTCAGGGACAGCTGTGCTCACTGCGGGTTCACCACCACCCTCAGCACACCTACTGTTCTGTCAGGTAGGTGAAGTGTCAGGGACAGCTGTGCTCACTGCGGGTTCACCACCACCCTCAGCACACCTACTGTTCTGTCAGGTAGGTGAAGTGTCAGGGACCGCTGTGCTCACTGCGGGTTCACCACCACCCTCAGCACACCTACTGTTCTGTCAGGTAGGTGAAGTGTGAGGGACAGCTGTGCTCACTGCGGGTTCACCACCACCCTCAGCACACCTACTGTTCTGTCAGGTAGGTGAAGTGTCAGGGACAGCTGTGCTCACTGCGGGTTCACCACCACCCTCAGCACACCTACTGTTCTGTCAGGTAGGTGAAGTGTCAGCGCCAGCTGTGCTCACTGCGGGTTCACCACCACCCTCAGCACACCTACTGTTCTGTCAGGTAGGTGAAGTGTTAGGGACAGCTGTGCTCACTGCGGGTTCACCACCACCCTCCACCCTCACACCTACTGTTCTGTCAGGTAGGTGAAGTGTCAGGGACAGATGTGCTCACTGCGGGTTCACCACCACCCTCAGCACACCTACTGTTCTGTCAGGTAGGTGAAGTGTCAGGGACAGCTGTGCTCACTGCGGGTTCACCACCACCATCCACCCTCAGCACACCTACTGTTCTGTCAGGTAGGTGAAGTGTCAGGGACAGCTGTGCTCACTGCGGGTTCACCACCACCCTCCACCCTCAGCACACCTACTGTTCTGTCGGGTAGGTGAAGTGTCAGAGCCAGCTGTGCGCACTGCGGGTTCACCACCACCCTCCACCCTCAGCACACCTACTGTTCTGTCGGGTAGGTGAAGTGTCAGAGCCAGCTGTGCGCACTGCGGGTTCACCACCACCCTCCACCCTCAGCACACCTACTGTTCTGTCGGGTAGGTGAAGTGTCAGGGACAGCTGTGCTCACTGCGGGTTCACCACCACCCTCCACCCTCAGCACACCTACTGTTCTGTCAGGTAGGTGAAGTGTCAGGGACAGATGTGCTCACTGCGGGTTCACCACCACCCTCCACCCTCAGCACACCTACTGTTCTGTCAGGTAGGTGAAGTGTCAGAGACAGCTGTGCTCACTGCGGGTTCACCACCACCCTCCACCCTCAGCACACCTACTGTTCTGTCAGGTAGGTGAAGTGTCAGGGACAGCTGTGCTCACTGCGGGTTCACCACCACCCTCCACCCTCAGCACACCTACTGTTCTGTCGGGTAGGTGAAGTGTCAGAGCCAGCTGTGCGCACTGCGGGTTCACCACCACCCTCCACCCTCAGCACACCTACTGTTCTGTCGGGTAGGTGAAGTGTCAGAGCCAGCTGTGCGCACTGCGGGTTCACCACCACTCTCCACCCTCAGCACACCTACTGTTCTATCAGGTAGGTAAAGTGTCCGAGCCAGCTGTGCTCACTGCGGGTTCACCACCACCCTCAGCACACCTACTGTTCTGTCAGGTAGGTGAAGTGTCAGGGACAGCTGTGCTCACTGCGGGTTCACCACCACCCTCCACCCTCACACCTACTGTTCTGTCAGGTAGGTGAAGTGTCAGGGACAGCTGTGCTCACTGCGGGTTCACCACCACCCTCCACCCTCAGCACACCTACTGTTCTGTCAGGTAGGTGAAGTGTCAGGGACAGCTGTGCTCACTGCGGGTTCACCACCACCCTCCACCCTCAGCACACCTACTGTTCTGTCAGGTAGGTGAAGTGTCAGGGACAGCTGTGCTCACTGCGGGTTCACCACCACCATCCACCCTCAGCACACCTACTGTTCTGTCGGGTAGGTGAAGTGTCAGGGACAGATGTGCTCACTGCGGGTTCACCACCACCCTCAGCACACCTACTGTTCTGTCAGGTAGGTGAAGTGTCAGCGCCAGCTGTGCTCACTGCGGGTTCACCACCACCCTCCACCCTCAGCACACCTACTGTTCTGTCAGGTAGGTGAAGTGTCAGAGCCAGCTGTGCGCACTGCGGGTTCACCACCACCCTCCACCCTCAGCACACCTACTGTTCTGTCGGGTAGGTGAAGTGTCAGAGCCAGCTGTGCTCACTGCGGGTTCACCATCCACCCTCAGCACACCTACTGTTCTGTTAGGTAGGTGAAGTGTCAGGGACAGCTGTGCTCACTGCGGGTTCACCACCACCCTCAGCACACCTACTGTTCTGTTAGGTAGGTGAAGTGTCAGGGACAGCTGTGCTCACTGCGGGTTCACCACCACCCTCCACCCTCAGCACACCTACTGTTCTGTCGGGTAGGTGAAGTGTCAGAGCCAGCTGTGCTCACTGCGGGTTCACCACCACCCTCAGCACACCTACTGTTCCTGTTGGGTAGGTGAAGTGTCAGAGCCGGCTGTGCTCACTGCGGCTTCAGTGAACGTGAGTAGATGGGGCAGAGGTGTTGTGTAAGTGGTAAAGGGCGCCTGTCTCTGTCCAGTTGTGGGAAAATCACGGCGATGCTTCCTTTCATGCAGCAACAGCTCATTCAGTAGATCAGTTTATCAAGAACATTCCCAGGGTATCCAAGTCTGGTGGGTTGGCATTCAAGAGTAGGGGTCATCCTGACAGATATCGATGGATGGGGGGTGCCTTTTCTTCGATTCAGGGCACGAGTGGTAACATGTAGACGTTGAAACGGAGAGGATACGGTTGGACATTGAGGGACTTCAAATCTTGGAGGACCTCAGTGTGTACCGGTCAGTGTGACCAGTGACCGGGAAGCCGGGAGGGACGTAAACCCTTCCAGGGCTTCATCTTCTGTCTCCATCCAGCAAAAGGAGCGGTCAGCAGACTGTGTGGCTTTGTTGAATGAAATGCCACTCATCAGCTGAGCCCTGCTTTGGGACTGACGTTCCCCCAGTCAATGAGTGAGTATCTGCCCACTCTGGGGCAGTTTCTGGGCTCCTCTGGGGTGGAACCCAGGTCAGAAAGCGTGGTTGGATCAAGACCACTTTCTGTAAGAGCTTTTGGGGTGAAGGACTGGTCTGTTTCAGAGGGGTCTTAATTTCCAAACGTCTGTAGGCTCTACGTTAGGTTTATTCAGTGGGGTGTAACCCAGTGAGATTTCAGTGAAGTAACATGTACCTCATCTGCTCGACGGTGCAGCAAGACTTGCTGATCCAGTGTTTATTTCAGGCCTGGGTGTAGATCGCGGAGTTTTGCTACGCGAAACTCTGCGAAGTTACAAAAAAACTCAGCGAAGTTCCACGAGTAGCGGAGTGCAGTGCGAACTGCAGTTTGTGCTGGTATTCCTGCCGGTCGGGTAGAATTTCTACCCGAGCTGCTGCTCGCACTCGCGAATTTACCGTTCGCGAGCGGGGAAAATCCCCTGCTGCCCATCGAGAAGCAGAGCAGTGGCGTCACTGGGGTTGGTGTCACCCGGTGCAGGTAACTCATGGTGTCACCCCCTCACGACTTACCGCATGGACCACCTCTGTCGAAATGTACGGCGCTAGGTACTGTCTTACTCCCTCTAGCTCCCTCTCTCTGTCTAGCTCCTTGTCTCGCTGTCTTACTCCTTCTCTCTCTATCTTACTCCCTCTAGCTCCCTCTCTCTGTCTAGCTCCTTCTCTCGCTGTCTTACTCCTTCTCTCTCTATCTTACTCCCTCTAGCTCCCTCTCTCTGTCTAGCTCCTTCTCTCGCTGTCTTACTCCTTCTCTCTCTTACTCCCTCTAGCTCCCTCTCTCTGTCTTACCTCCTCTAGCTCCCTCTCTCTATCTTACTCCCTCTAGCTCCCTCTGTCTCCCTCTCTCGCTGTCTTACTCCCTCTGGCCCTGGGACCCAAACTGCTGGGCAAGTGTCAGTGAAACCAAACTGCAAGTCAACGATGTCATTGCCTGCCTGCCTGGTATATGCATAACTGGGTTTGGTTTGGCTTCGGTTTCGTTTCGACTTTCGTCACAGAATAACAATGCAAACCCAAACCCTTGACTCTTTGACTTCTGTGACCCATCCATTCCGTGCACGTGCAGAATGCAGATGGCGGATGGTGCCCGTAGCTACGGCGGGCCGGGGTGCCGTGGTGGCGCGCTTCTTGCACACAAAAAAAGGACTCGTCAGTGTAAATTGGTGTCACCCCCCAGATGGGGTGACACCCGGTGCGGTCCGCACCCCCCGCACCCCCCTAGTGACGCCACTGAAGCAGAGTTTTCTGCACTCCGTAAGCTCTGCGGAGTGTAGAAAACGCCACAAACTCTGCGAACGGAGCAAAGTTCACCACCCAGGCCTAGTTTATTCGGGATCCGCTGATGACGTCACGGAGGCCCGAGGTCTCTGCTCTTGTTGGTATTGTGTTGACACTTGGGTGGATTTTCAAGCCCCTGGCGAGTCGCTGAAGCCTTCAAGTGGAAGGGGAGCGTGCGCCTCCGCTGGTCACACTTGACTGGGACATGTGAGGGTTTGACCGTAATGGCCAGAGTATCGCAGTTCCTGTGTCACGTGTGGTGGTGCACAGAGGAGTGAGGGATGGGACGCTGAGGCTTCCGTAGCATCGCGTGCGTGGTCGGAAGGGTGTGTTGGCTGCAAGCGCAGACTGTGTGGGAAGTGTTTTGTTTTTTTGTGCGCAGCAAGTCATGTTGACGTTTTATATGATCCCAGGATGCTTGTTTCCGGTCCAGGGAGGACCTGGCTTGGCAGTTCGTGCTCGACTGTTCCCATTGGGCGCAGGGTCAAGACTGATTTGCATATGGCTGACTCCAAACTGGAATGGCGTGGTGAGCAAAAAACGATGGCTTTAGGCCCAGATCTCTGTACTGGGGGTGAGTGTTTGACAATGTTCAGCATTCCATCCATCATCTGTTCTTTTTGAAGTTTTAGCTGAGCCCTGCCTGCTTGGGACTGGCAAGGTGCATGCTGGGAGCACTGCAGCGGGTCCTGGGGGGGAACCGAGGATGTAGTGTTTTCACAGGAGCACTGCAATGCACACTAGGGCTGCAGGGGCTTGGCTGTTTTTACGTGGCACACACTGCTGATGGCATGGGAGTGGCTTGTTGTTGCTGGGTTTTTGAGTCAGTAGAGTTGGCACTGCCAGTCCAGAGAGGCTTGAGTGGCTGGGATCCTGCTGTGGAGTGAACGTAGAGGGAGGGCTGGGTACCCTGCCTTTCCGCTCCCTCTTCAAACCTCTCTCCTTCCTTGGCACAGATGCGTCAAAAACAACCTTCTTCTGAAGCACGCGCCACAAATTACATCAGCTACATCTTGAGAAATCGTTGCAACAGTCGCTGATTACGTTTTGTGTACTTATTTTTTTCCACAACTTGGCACTGAAGAGATCCAAGCAAGAGCAAGTGAGCTGCCAGATTCATTAGGACTGGAAGCAAACAAAGCAGGGAGTTTTTTTGTGTGTTCTTCTGGCTGTAGGTTGGCAGTTCGTGGGAGGCTGGCAGTCGAGCAGTTTGCTTGGGAACATTGTTTTTTCCAAGAGTTGTTTGATCTTTGGAGCTCCTTCAACTGCTAACCAGGGGCCCTTCATGTTTCGGCGAGGACAGGGCGTGACCCGTGCTTGAAATGGAAAATTAGAAGTGCAGGTACTCCGTACCAGGCTACCTGCTTGTTTCTGAGAAGTGCCGGGTCTGTCCAATAAAAAGAACAGCAGGAGAAGGGCAGGTACTCTGTACCAGACTACCTGCTTGTTTCTGAGAAGGGCCGGTACTCCCCAAGTAAAAGTATAGCATTTCTCTTGAGAAGTGCCGGTACTCTCCCTCTCAAAATAAAAAAGTGCCGCTTCTCCGTACCGGACAGTACCGGCCCATTTAACATGAGGCACAGTGGAGCTGTGCCCATGACGAGCTGAGCTCGTCATAACCGTTGCGGAACGCCCACGCGGGGATAATTCCCCTGCGGTGCGGGGCGTTCCATTAAGTGGGCAGAGTTGTGACGAGCTCAGCGCCACCGTGCTGCGTGATGAGCCAAGCTCGTCACAAGCACCGTGGCGCCGCGTGCGGCCCCCCCGCACCGCGGGGAAATTAGCCCCGCGGGGAAGGGGTTAAAGCACTAGGTGTGACGGATGGGTATGCAGTTCAATGCACAGTGCAAACAAGCACTAGCAAAGCTTCTTTTTGAGATGAATCCGGCCTGGTCTTCATGAACCAACACTGACATGACCTGCGTCAGCTATTGAGCCAATCAATTACTAAAGATCTTAGCGTCTGCGTTGACCATCGATAGAGGGCTGTCTGACCCCATTTCCTCATTTATCTAATTCCTGATTTATCTCAGGACAACCTTTAATTGGTGTGTTCCGATGAGGCCTCTGAGATCAGCCGGACGATGTAAGGTGGTTCCTAGGGACAGGAAAGCCAGGCGGGGGTCGAGCTGTCACAGTGGTGGCCATCAGGCTGTGTAACTCCTTGCAAGAACAGATCAGGAGTTTAACCCGTTAACCGCGGCGTAAATTCCGCCATGGTGCGGTGGTTTCTTGCGCGGACGGAGCCGCGTCGGCCAACGGACGTGCGCAGCACTACAGAGGTAGTGCTCGCGACAGCCGTTGGCCGACGGCAGCAGCAGATGGGTTAAACTAGTACCTGATCTTTCGTAAGTAGGTAAAAACATGGTTATTTTCGATCTAGTCCTCCCTCAGCGTTGTCGAGGTTTTCTCCGCTTTGGGTCCTCACCTATCACACAGTTTCCTCCGGTTTACCGATTAAGGGCCAGATGTAGGTCGCCAAATACCGGTCGGTAACGACCGATTTCGGCCATTACCGACTGGTATTTGGGATTTGATATGTAGGTGGCCTTAATGTTACAGAATCGGTATATTTACCGATTCGGTAAATTTACAGAATCGGTAAAATACCGAATCGGTAAATTTACCGATTCTGTAAATCAATATGTAGGTGGCACTGTAATCAGTGCCACAGGCCCTTACCGAATCGTTATTTACCATGGAATACTATTCCATGGTAAATAACGAATTCCAGTGTACATGTACATCTGTGCATGTACACCTGTGCCATGTGGCACACAGACATGCCCTAAGGGCATGTATGTGTGTCACATGGCACACAAGCCAGAAACAGGGGTGCAACAGGGTGTCAAAGTGACACCCTGTCCCCCTTGTACAATCGGTAATTTTACCGATTCGGTATTTGCTATTGAATCCAAAGGGCTTCAAGGCCCATAGGAATCAATGGCAAATACTGATTCGGTAATTACCGAATCTTACCGATTCGGTATTTTTAACAAATTTTTTACCTACATAGCAATTACCGATTAGTAAATACCGAATCGGTAAAATTCGGTATTTACCATTCGGTAATTTGCTATTACCTACATCTAGGCCTTGATGCCTTCGGGGTTAACGCGCTTTTGAAATGATATAAATACTCATTGTCTTTCCCCAGCTTGGTTATCATCGCAACCAATGTAGACATTCACCATGCAACGTGGACGACCATCCAGCGTGCCACTAACCATGGGACTAAGGACCCTCTGGGTCCCATCGCACATCTGTAGACACAAACGGGACGCCACCCAAATGGGTACTCACTACAGTAAGAGGAGAAGAATGGAGGGTATAGCTGGCCCCTCCAGTTCAGAGCCAGTTTCTGTCCAATGCATCTCTCTGAGAAACTCTATATGAATGTGGTGGTGTCTAATCTAGGAAGAGAAGTCTGTACCTCTTAATATAGTTCTTGAGGCTCTTCATGTTTCACAAGAGCAGTTTAATGTCCATCTCAAAGCATTTTCACCAGCAGTGGTCAGATGAGGAACCAGAGCCCTCAGGCCGTGGATGCTAACTTAATAATACATGTGTCCTCCATGTCTCTAGTGAAACATTGTGTGACAGACATTTGCGTCCAAGACATGGCCACCCCTCATCCTGGTCAATTTTCAGCCACAATTACCAAGCGAAAGCATAAAATAATATCTCATATCTCATATCTCATACGTCAAACAGTTCCCGGTCCGAGTATCCCACCTCGAAAAACGGTGAACAACCATTACAACACAAGTATTACAACAACATACCATTACCACGCAACTATTACAATGCAAGTCATTACAACAACTTGCGCTGGGGGGCGCTCTAGGATATGGAATACTTTAATTTACTATCCAACACCTTCCCTACTATCCACGGGGACTGGAGTTGGAATAGGAAATTAAACTACTCACTATCCAGCACCCCCCAACGCAAGTCGGTGTAACGACTTGCGTTGTAAAACTTGCGTGGTAAAGGCGTGCGTTGTGAAAGCATGCTTGTAATGCCATACATCCCGAAAAACTGTACCCCGATGAACTCAACAGCAACCTAAATAGTATCCAGAACGAAATCCCAACTATTGCGGGACTGTACCGCGTTCTCATCCTTCTGCAGCCTTCGTCTGGTCCAGTTTCACTCTACGCTCCGCACCCCACCTGCTAACTCTGCTCTCACCTCTGGCCAGAGGCTTTTGAACTAAAACAGTAGTAGCCAATATGGGTTCTTTTCTGCCCTGCACTGTTCCTACCTCGACCCCTCTGAGCGCTGGCTGCGGCCAGCAGAGTGCGTTGATTGAGTGTACTAAATGCTTCGGAGCCTTAGCCTGCCTTGGTCACTCAGGACAAGGGGTCTTCAGCCATGCAGGCACATTGCAAGGAAACCAGACTACCCCTTACTACTTTAAGACTGACCACTATGTCTCAGGCTAACCTCACTGATTCCTGCCCACAAGGCAGCATCCAGCTGACCCTTCGCATTGCATAGATATAACCCGCCATCTGCCTTTATCAGCGTTACAAGATGCAAGTACACCGAGCCTTGCCCGGTACTGCCTACTGCGTTAAGGCTGGTTGCAATGGCTTTGGGCTAGCCTTGAGGACTCCTTGGGAATCGGCCCATCCCATTGTGAAGCTACGGCCCACACCCTACCATTATCAGCATTAGAACATTAAAGTATGCAGGGCCCTGCCAGTCAGGAAAAATCAAACTACCCCACACCACATTAAGGCTGGTTGCAATCTCGCGGGCTAGCCTCGCTCATTCTTGGGTGATTGGTCCCATCCCGTTGACCTCTCGCATTGTGGAGATTGGACGCGCAATACCTTTATTAGCTTTAAAAGATACAAGTCCGCTGGGCCCGGAGAGGCTGGTCGCAATGTTTCGGGCAGGCCTTGCTGAATTCTAGGGGAATGGTCCCCGCCTAGTGGGCGAAACAAAAATGTGAATGGCACAAACCAATAGATGCACAGGGTTGGATGTATGTCGTTACAACGCATGCTTTTTCCACGCATGCCTTTACAACGCAGGTTTTACAACGCAAGTCGTTACAACGACTTGCGTTGGGGGGGCGCTGATAGTGAATAGTTTAATTTACTATTTCAACTCCAGTCCCTGTGGATAGTAGGGAAGGTGTTGGTTAGTAAATTAAACTATTATCTATCCTACAGCGCACCCCAGCGCAATTCGTTGTAACGAATTGCGTTGTTAAAGTTGCGTGGTAAAGGTAGTGCGTGGTAAAAGTTGCGTTGTAAACGCTGTTTACCCACAGGGTTGGCTGAAAGTCCCTAAAAGTATATTATATTTAAGTTTAATAAAATCAAAAGGGCTTCGTTCATTGCAAAGCTTAAAAATGGGTGCCTTGCCTAAATCACTCTCTCCACAACAGACAACTAGAAGATTTAGGTGTGCAAATTTGCACTTGGAAAAATAAATGTATTAGCTTTTATTGATCATTTGGGTAGTAAGTATGTTTACCCAACACAAGAGAGTTACATTTAAGTAACATCTTAGCTAGCTCTTGAGATGTACTTTACAACCGTGGCCAGGAGCCCGCCTTCATAAAAATGCAGCCGTACATGGGAACATTGGGATTAGTCTGAATGCTGGCAGGCGCTCCACACTCGTAATGCGGTTCTTATTTCCCAACAAAGAGTAAATACCTGCAGGGTGTTTGCTGGCAGGTGTGCGCGAGCGGACCTCTTCGGTACGCGGAGGAGTTCTGGTAAAAAGCATGGATATCTCCTTTGGGTACAAGAGAGGGGTGCCCTTACAGGAGACAAAGCTTGTTGTTTGTGGTTGGAGAGAGTAGAGTGAATATTTCACAGGTGCTAAGTTTTGTGGGGCCCTGTGGCTTTAGTCCTGCAAAGTTGAGCAGGGTGTCGAGAGGGCGCCGCGTGAGAACTGAGAGGCACGGAGCCCTGCAAGGTTGAGCAGGGTGTCGAGAGGGCGCCGCGCGAGCAGAGAGAGGCATGGAGCCCTGCAAGGTTGAGCAGGGTGTCGAGAGGGCGCCGCGTGAGAATTGAGAGAGACAGAGCCCTGCAAGGTGGAGCAGGGTGTCGAGAGGGCGCCGCGCGAGCGGAGAGAGGCAGGGAGCCCTGCAAGGTTGAGCAGGGTGTCGAGAGGGCGCGCGCGAGCAGAGAGAGGCAGGGAGCCCTGCAAGGTTGAGCAGGATGTCGAGAGGGTGCCGCACGAGCATTGAGAGGCATGGAGCCCTGCAAGGTTGAGCAGGGTGTCGAGAGGGTGCCGCACGAGCAGAGAGAGGCACAGAGCCCTGCAAGGTTGAGCAGGGCGCCGCATGAGCAGAGAGAGGCACAAAGCCCTGCAAGGTTGAGCAGGGTGTCGAGAGGGCGCCGCGCGAGCAGAGAGAGGCACGAAGCCCTGCAAGGTTGAGCTGGGCGCCGCACGAGCAGAGAGAGGCACGAATCCCTGCAAGGTTGAGCAGGGTGTCGAGAGGGCGCCGCACGAGCAGAGAGAGGCACGAAGCCCTGCAAGGTTGAGCAGGGTGTCAAGAGGGCGCCGCACGAGCAGAGAGAGGCACAGAGCCCTGCAAGGTTGAGCAGGGTGTCAAGAGGGTGCCGCGTGAGCATTGAGAGGCACTGAGCCCTGCAAGGTTGAGCAGGATGTCGAGAGGAGAGGGCGCCGCACGAGCAGAGAGAGGCACAAAGCCCTGCAAGGTTGAGCAGGGTGTCGAGAGGGCACCGCGCGAGCAGAGAGAGGCATGGAGCCCTGCAAGGTTGAGCAGGGTGTCAAGAGGGCTCCGCGCGAGCAGAGAGAGGCACGAAGCCCTGCAAGGTTGAGCAGGGCGGCGCGCGAGCAGAGAGAGGCACGAACCCCTGCAAGGTTGAGCAGGGTGCCGCGCAGGCAGAGAGAGGCACGGAGCCCTGCAAATTCTGTCTATTTCTGACACCAGGATTTGTGTCCTGGGCCTTTCATGCAGATTTTTGTGTCACCTTTGAGAGCTATGTTTGTGGGTAAGACTGGAATTAGGAAGCATTTGCTCTGGGAACCCATAAATTGAGGGTCAAGGTGTGGAAGAGGAAAGGGAGTGGAATCACAAAGTGTGGAGCTTGAAAAGTAGTGTCTGACAGTCGACATACATTTATTTAAAAAAAATATGCTGCAAAAAAATTGGCATCAGGGGCATATGTTGCAGTAAATTTGTTCTAGGTTACTTAATTGGCCACAAAGAGGCTGCATTTTAAAATATCTTACAGGGTTAAGACACCTGCTGCAGAGTCCTTTTTGTGGCCACAATTTTGAGGGGATTACAATAGCGGTAAGATAACACTAGTGGTTACCACAGTTCTGAGAGAATTCTGTGTTTTGTCCAGTCGGAGAGTTAATGTGCCTTCTGCAAAGCACATTGTGTAACGGGCAGTTCACAGATTTTTATTTTATGTATAAAGGTTAGTGGGCTACTGCTTTTTGCACTGAGATCAGTTTGTTACATTCAGTTCACAAGTTGCAATCCTTCTAATATAGAATAGTGACCTATATACCGTCATGGGCCGCAATACAACTATAAGTCCTGCATCTAGATCTTTATTTTTATCTCAATCTGGTGTTTTAAGATTGCAAAGAAGTAATAAGTCTTGTTAGTACAGACAACCACAATCACTGCATTATGTTTTATATACTGAGTTTGTGTTTCTCCCGATCATTCACTCCTAACATACAATGTCTACAAGATTGAATGATATGTGATTCCTACCCAATACAACCCTCATTGTCTATTGACATTTCCTGTACATTGATTTACACTTCTTATGGGGAAACATCCTTTACAACGAAACTTTTACAACGCACTACCATTACGACGCAACTTTTACAACGCAAACTATTACAACGCATAGCGCTTGGGGGCGCTCTAGGATAGGGAATAGGTTAATTTACTATCCAATAACCTTCCCTAGTGTCCACGGGGACTGGAGTTGGAATAGTAAATTAAACTATTCACTATCCAGCGCCCAAAAGCATTATGCGTTGTAATGGTATGCGTTGTAAAACTTGCGATGTAAAGGTAGGCGTTGTAAAAGTATGCGTTGTAACGTCATACATCCACTTTTATGATAGCTTCCAGGAAGGCTGATACTCGAACCAAAAAACGCTCGCTGCCTTCAGGTTTCTGCTCTGAACAGAATGTAAACAATGTGCAGCGGCGCTGAATTAACCACATCGCTGCGGCGGCTATTCCGCCGCAGCGCTAAGGGGGCGGGGGGCCGCGCGGCGGGCGCATGCTGGTGACGGAACCGCTCCGTCACCAGCCGCGATTGAGCTGTGCTCATGACGGAGCGGTTCCGTCATGGCCCCACCCGCTTAATAGAACGCGCCGCGCAGGCGTGAAATCAGCGCCGCGCAGGCGCGTCTGGCGGGCCATGAAGGAACCGCTCCGTCATCAGCACAGCGCCACCGCGGCTGATGACAGAGCGGTTCCGTCATCAGCATGGATAGGGTTAAATGCCGTAATCAGAAAATGAGCGCAGGACAAGTGTAGTATGTTTCCTGGGCTGACCGGATCCCAGATCCCGACCAGACGTACCCGTTAGGACCAGGATCCAGCAGGATCACCCTACGATCCTGCACCGGGTGTGGGTGAATCTTGTGATGCTGGTTGATGCACGGTTCTGGGATGTGTATCCGTCCCAGACACTTGCACCGCTCCTGCATCTGTTCCTTGTATGAGGTAAGCTTGCACTGCTGGTGCCAGTTCCGTTCTTGCACCCTCTGCCAACAACCCCATGGAAGCTGCTGAGAAGAGCGTTTACCAGGTCTGCTTGTCATGCGCTCTCAAATGTCTGTATTACTGGGAGGGATCCAGGCCCAGGGTTCTGCACCTGGAAGCTCTTTGAGCCTGGCCTGTCTCCCTACGCGTCGTCTCTTGTCAAAACATACAGATTTCCACATCTCTGGGACATTCCTGGTGTGTTTTTAAAAGTGTTATTTCTTTCAGTTGAGCTGTGCTTTCCACATTTGAGATTGGATGGAAATGGGCCAGTGCTTCAGGCAGAACTTGCTTTTCCTGAACTCCCAAAGCACTTCTGAGCCAGGAACTCACGGACTCAATTCCATGAAATGAACTGGGTGTCCCCAACACCAACGATATCCTACCCGCAGAGAAAAGAGTCACTTTCAAAATCCTCACTCACACCTACAAATGCCCACACAACAAATGGACCCAAATACCTCAACGACAGAATCAAACTTCCACGTACCCAAAAGAAACCTCCGATCTTCCATCCTCGCACTGCCCGAAACCCCGCGCATCCACAGAGCCAGAGCAGGCGGAAGAGCCTTCTCTCACATTGCAGCCAAGACCTGGAACGAGCTACGGCAGACATCATTCGTGCTCTCTCCCTGAAAAGTCCATGAAAAGAGAGATAGTAAAAATTCTAAAATCTATATGTCAACCATCTGTTTCAGGCTTCTCTGACTCTGGGCTGTCGAGGCGTGCCACCAGGGCAACAGCTTTTCATGGCAGACAGAAGCCCTGCTTCTAGGCACCAGCAGGCCTTCTGGAGGAGTTCTAGGAGAATTTTAGTTCTGGACCTCGGCTTGCCCTAGCCTGGATTCCTTTTTCGCCTCTAGGAGGACTCTTTGCCAGCTCCTGGTGAAAGGTGACTTTGCTGCTGCTGTTCCATCTGAAAGGCCATTCTGGGGAAGTCCTGATTTCATGAAGGGGCTGGTTGGTGGGCATGTGTCTCAGGACCAACCAACCAGGCACAATCCTGGCGGGGCACCCAGTTGCCTTTGTGGGCATGGGATTCTGGCTTCCCTGATCTTACGCGGCCCTTCTCGGGGTTCTAAAGTAACCCACTTCTCAGCATTCTGGGGGTTCTAAGGTGACCCACCTCTCAGCATTCCGGGGGTTCTAAGGTGACCCACCGCTCAGCATTCCTGGGGTTCTAAGGTAACCCACCGCTCAGCATTCCCGGGGTTCTAAGGTAACCAACCGATCAGCATTCCGGGGGTTTTAAGGTGACCCACCGCTCAGCATTCTGGGGGTTCTAAGGTGACCCACCGCTCAGCATTCCCGGGGTTCTAAGGTAACCCACCGCTCAGCATTCCTGGGGTTCTAAGGTAACCAACCGATCAGCATTCCAGGGGTCCTAAGGTGACCCACCGCTCAGCATTCTGGGGGTTCTAAGGTGACTCACCGCTCAGCATTCCCGGGATTCTATGGTAGCCCACTGCTTAGCATTCCCGGGGTTCTATGGTAACCCACTGCTCAGCATTCCCGGGGTCCTTAGGTAACCCACCGCTCAGCATTCCCGGGGTTCTATGGTAACCCACCGTTCAGCATTCCCGGAGTTCTAAGGTAACCCACAGCTCAGCATTCCCGGGGTTCTAAGGTAACCCACCGCTCAGCATTCCAGGGGTTCTAAGGTAGCCCACCGCTCAGCATTCCTGGGGTTCTAAGGTAACCCACCACTCAGCATTCCCGGGGTTCTAAGGTAACCCACCGCTCAGCATTCCTGTGGTTCTAAGGTAACCCACTGCTCAGCATTCCCGGGGTTCTAAGGTGACCCACTGCTCAGCATTCCTGTGGTTCTACGGTAGCCCACTGCTCAGCATTCCCGGGGTTCTAAGGTAACCCACCGCTCAGCATTCCTGTGGTTCTACGGTAGCCCACTGCTCAGCATTCCCGGGGTTCTAAGGTAACCCACCGCTCAGCATTCCTGTGGTTCTAAGGTAACCCACCGCTCAGCATTCCTGTGGTTCTAAGGTGACCCACTGTTCAGCATTCTTGGGGTTCTAAGGTAACCCACTGCTCACCATTCCCGGGGTTCTAAGGTGACCCACTGCTCAGCATTCCCGGGGTTCTAAGGTAACCCACCGCTCAGTATTCCTGTGGTTCTACGGTAGCCCAATGCTCAGCATTCCGGGGGTTCTAAGATAACCCACCACTCAGCATTCCTGTGGATCTAAGGTAACCCACCGCTCAGCATTTCCGGGTTCTAAGGTAACCCACCGCTCAGCATTCCTGTGGTTCTAAGGTATCCCACCACTCAGCATTCCCGGGGTTCTAAGGTAACCCACCGCTCAGCATTCCCGGGGTTCTAACCCACCGCTCAGCATTCCCGGGGTTCTAAGGTAACCCACCGCTCAGCATTCCCGGGGTTCTAAGGTAACTCACCGCTCAGCATTCCCGGGGCTCTAAGGTAACCCACCGCTCAGCATTCTTGGCAGTTGGCCTCTACTGTTTGCCATGGTCTGTTCCCACGAAGGGAGTTTTACCTGGGACAGGGTCCCATCTGTACAGGGTTTGATCCACTTCAGGGATCGGATGCATGGAAAGAGGAAAAACTCCCCGGCCATCATTTCCAAAATCACTTTGTTTCATAAACACGCTGCGTTTATTAAATGTGCTCATTTGTGATTATTTATAGTAGTAGCAGCGTCGTTTATCACACTCAGTCAACAACACATTTACATATTCACAAAGCCCAGGAACCAGTTTGAAAAGACATGAAACATTTTTCATCATAACTTAGTAATCATCAGTTATTCCCATCTTCCGTCTGCCTGTCCCGAGGCTTGTTATGGACCACTTTGTGATGATGGAGCGCGCGGCTGACCCTCCCCGGGGTCCCTGCTGAGGGTCATGTCATTTGCATTAATGGGGCCTGTTGTTTCAGGAGCTCAGTGCAGGGTAATAACGTCCCGTTAATGCATGCATGCTCCCATGAAGCAACGGGGGCAGCACAGCAGACCCTGCCGCCATGATGGCTCCATGGCCGAGGGTCTGTCTCCTCCGGCCCTAGCAGCAGCATCCCTGCTGAGAAAGGAACAGCATCTGTGGTGACCAATAAATGAGCAGTCTGTGGTGACCAATAAAGAGGGCCCCCATTCACTGGTGACCAATGAACGGCCGCCCCCCGGTGACCAATGAACGACCCACACCAGTGGCGACCAATAACCACACCGCGTCTGCAGTGACCAATAAACGACACCGTCAGCATTAACAATGAAACGCAGCTTCTGTATCGACCAATAAATCTCCAGTGACTATCGCAGGAGCTTTCCAAATTATGTATTTGCATTTTGAATGGTTTTCCTCGACAGTGAGCACGTGATGCTGCTGCAGTAGTTGAAAAAAAAAAAAACACTCTGTGATGATGCAAAAGGTAATCTTTAGTATTTTTTCAAATACTCCCAACATAATGAGGCTGCACTGTGCCCCTCCCACCACCCTCTGCTGGCCCCTCTGTCATATAATATTATCTTTATTACTCTAGACTTCTGTCTCAGCACAAAATAGGTCCTGCGCATAGAACACCTGTGCAAGACTCTCACACGTCTAGAACAAGCATTCTCCATCGCCCGCGCAGGACAGGCACGACACAGGCAGCAGCGGTGTTCACTAACACACACATGTACAGGGTGGGCAGCAGCAGTGCCGGCTTCAAACACATAGTGCCTCCCTCCCTTCTCATCGTAAGCCAAGCGCACCGTCTTCGGCGTTATCCAGCGTTAATCCCTGCCCCAACCCTCTTCAACGTCTACATGACACCACTCGCTGACATCGTCAGATCTCACGACAGCAACGTTATCTTCTACGCCAACAACACGCAACTCGTCCTCTTCCTCTCTGCCGACCCCACCTCAACAAAGACCAACTTCCACAACTGCATGAAGAATGTCCCAGCCAGGATGAAGGGCAACTGCCATAGCACCTTCGAGTCTCATGACGAGCTCAGCTCGTCATGAGCCACGGTGCTCGTGTGCTCATGACGAGCTCAGCTCGTCATGACCGTTAGAACGCTCGCATGCTGGGCAAATTCCCCTGCTGTGCGAGCGTTCTAAAGGAACGGGTGGCTCATGATGACCTGAGCTCGTCATGAGCATGGGGGCGCTGTGTGCGCCCCTCCGCCCCCCAGCACAGCAGGGGAATTTGCCCAGCTGCGAAGGGGTTAAGTTCAACATGGACATGACTGAGGTCCTGATCTTCAGCAAACACGCCGCCCTCTGGAATGACTCCTGGGGGCCGTTGGAACTCGGACACACACCCTCTCCAAAGACCAGGCCTGCAACCTCAGCATCATCCTAGACAGTGAACTCGCCACGAAACTTCAGGTCAACGCAGTCTCCTCAGCCTGCTTCCACACACCCAGCAAAATCTTCAAGTAGCTCCCCATCCAAAATAGGAAGACAATAACACAGGCCCTTTTCGCCAGCCGACAGCACTACGGCAATGCACTGTATGTAGGCACCACCACCGAACTCATGCAAAGACTCCAGACGATCCAGAGCGCAGCCGTCTGACTAATCCTGAACCTGCCGAAAAGAACACACATCGCCCAGCACCTGAAGGGCCTCAACTGGCTCCTGGTTCAGAAGAGATGCATTTTCAAGCTCCTGACACACATCGACAAGGCCCTCCTACATGAACCACTGTCTGCACTTCCACCAATCCACCAGGAACCTCCTCTCGCACTCCTCGCCCTCGCACAGATCCTTTGCATACGCTGCTGCTGCGCCTGGGGACGTTCCTTCTCCCATCTCGCCGCCAAAGCCCAGGACACCCTCATCTCCGCACCTCACCCTCCCTGACCGACACCAAGAAGGTGCTCAAGACCTGGCTCTTCGACTGAGACCTGCAGCAAGCTCCTGGAGACCCCCACAGGTGACAAGAAGCACTTTACAAGTACCTGATTAATTGACTAAACAGGTACAGCACAGCAGACCCTGAATGCTTTAGTCTACCACGCAGCGCAGGCGTGCCAGGCAGTGGCAACTTCACTCACACACACATGTACAGGATGGACAGCAGCCATGTGTGGAAAAAACAATTCCTAGGCAATCATAGTTGATACAGATATATAGGCGGAGGGTATCACAAAAAACCAATGACAAATAACAATGTCCATGAATATACGTATCATATTTTTAATACATCACTAGTTAAAAACAATATTCATAATACATTCTAATTATGTCACAGAATCTTAATTTATAAGTTCAGGTAAAAAATACAGTCAGTAAAAAATAAAATTATACACTCAATACTAAATCTGACAGTAGTAATCTAATCCAAAAGACAATACAATTTATACAATCAAAGAACCAATCAAGTAGTAATCATTCGACGCACGTTTCGGCGTAGTGGACGCCTTCTTCAGGAAATTACTACAACACAACTAAAATATCACACTTTCATTGATATAGTGATCAATACACATAAATCTGAGGATCAGAAGTTTTCATAAAAAAGGTCAATCCAAGGATGTCCTGTGTGTGGTATAACCTTGTTTAACATAACGGGTTTAAACCTCGAAGCGGCGTAATTACTTCTCCTTATGGATATCTCTATTAATATTCGGCACGAGTGGATCTTTAATCGTTAAGAAAGAGGGCGCGACGCAAACACCATTTCTGTAACTGCCCCGCTGGGTCTGATCATCGATATATTTTATGTTTTGTTAGGTACGAAGCGATGTACGTTGATAGTTAAAAGTTTTGTCTATAGGGCTCGGCCAATGGTGGCGTCTGACGTCACAGGATAGGAAAGTCAAACACCAGCCATGCCATCTCCACACACATATTAAGTAGGGCGTAAACCATGCCTGCTTCCGTCACCCAGGCAGAACGTTTCCAGCACTGGCAGCAGCGGTGCAGCTTATCTCACACACAGCACAGGGACAGCAGGAGTACAAAGTGCCTCGTATGCGAACAGGCAGCTGTAATGCATGCTTCCCTCACACATATGCTGCAAGGCGGCTGCTTACCGCCTGCACTAGGGGTCTGTCCTGCTGCACAGAACTGGTGCCTTGACACCGCCTGTTGCTTTCCTAGCTGCACAGTGCTCTGTCCCCTGCTGGCCAGGGTCAGTCGAGGTCCCCTTCTCGCAGCTTCTTATGTTAGACAAAGGAGTCTTGTTCGCTGAAACCACAGACTCCTCCCCAGCTTCTCAAGTCAATGGCATCCTCGCCCTGCTGTTCTTTGGCACCCTACCCAACTGGCACGAAACACTATTTGGTGGTGTTCGTGGTCACCATGTCTTTAAACGGGACCGGGCGCGTGAGCTCCACCACGCAAGCCAAGGAGGCCAAGTCACAGCTCAACAGTTTTCCTCCACAGCCTTTGCTGGATTTTAAGGGAACTACTGAACCTGGGATCAAACTTTGCCTTTCTGTCATCATGTTGGAGAAGAAGCTTAACGTGCTGTAACTCTTAAAAGATGGTGGTTTGTTGATCAACATTGCTGTGTGACGTATCCTCACAAAAGTGCGACAATTCATACTATTACAGGCCCCCAATGCTATAAGAAGGGCTGATGTTAGTCCTTAATAATTTATAGTGCATTAATAAACAACTGTTGTTGTACTCTTCTCTAAATTAAATGAACAGCGCCACCATGTGGCAGATGTAATAAGCAGCACTGCTGACAATTAGCTGCCGGTACTGAGCACCGGAAACCATTGGCTCAAATTAAGCACTGGAGGCTATGCAGTAGTTAAAGCAGTGCCTGGTGGTGTTAATGTCTCCCACCCCATTGTACTCAAGATTTAATTATTTCTACAGTAAACTGCCTTAGACACATATAAACAGCTGTAACTGGCAGTGGACACAGATCTGTCCCATCTATCCTGAAGGCCTCTTCCGGGCTCTGTTCTAAGGTTTGTTCCTGATGTGGCGATACAATACTGGTCTTGCTTTGAAGGAAAAGTCGAGCAGGGACATCTGAAGGTGGGAAAGTTGTGTCATTTATCAATAATTATTTTGATCAAATAGGATTTCATCGCAGTCTTTCCCGAAGTTACATTTGAGATTTAGTTTTGCCACAGTAACAGTTTTGTTCTGGAGCACACACCGCATATGGCCACCAGACGCTGCGGCTGTCTACCAGGACAGCGAGCCAAGATCCGGCTTGCATTAATTCCACCCCAAGATATTTTATGAACCTTTTAAAAATAAAAGAATGTAGCGTTATTATTTATTAAAACATATTACTTTGCTATTAATTACTTTTATATATCAATATTATTTAATACATAATAAAAATATACCTTTTTTATTTTAATTCAGATTTTTTCATGAATTCAAACGTCTGAAAAATATTTTTTTTATTTAGCATATTTAAATATCACATTTTTGATTTAAAACATATTAGTAACACTGCAAACATGTTATATTGTTATACATATAAAGGCAATATAAAACATAATTAACATTAAAATATAATATAAAAATGCTTTTTTCTCACTAATTACAAAATGTATAAACTTTAAAGCTCTTCCCTGTACTTCACCATAGATTGTTCTCCAAGTGTGCAGAACATCAAATACAGTTGCAGAAGTACTACTTGTAATAACATTACTGTCATATTTGAAGTTTTTATAGACTCATCCCCTATTCCTTGGGGTGGGGACGTGTAAGTCAACACTTTTGAGTATCTTTACACTTGTAAATGAGAATAGCTAAAACTAGTAATGTTACACAATAGTGTAAAAGTAAATGTACGTGTAGCAATTCTACACTTGTAGGTTCACCTTTGTGAGTAGTGTCATTGGAACATATGCTCAGAAGTAACGACAATACTGTATATATTGTTATCCCCAATGAACAGTCGTTGCCTGATAACCCGACGCCTTCTCTAGTAATCTGAATTGGCTTCACCATGTGGGATCCACCCTCTTAGAAAGAACAGTCTGATGGTGCCAAGTCCTAGCACCAAAACAGACCATGTGAATTAGAAAGTACCCAGTGTTCTTGGGTGATACCTGTCACTTCTTGGTTCTCCTTTGAAGACCAAGTGGAAACATGTCACAGGTGAGAGTCCGATGTCCTACACTCAAGATGGGGTGAGTAAAAAATGTGCCTGCAAAGATGTCACCTTTGCAGTTTCTAGTGACAAAGCACTGCAGACTGTAGTGCATTGAAATGTGGCCAGCTTTGTGGCTAGGAGGCCACCAAAGCCGACAGGTGATGAGGGGTTGAACTGACGAGGTTGGCCTGGTGACGACCTTCTTTGCTTCCTAGTTGGCGTAGGTCTTGAAAGGGACGCAGGGTTTTGCGTGAAAGCCCGTGGACACAAACCCTGGTGCGAGAATTGGATAGAATTTGAGCGACATGTTGGCGAGCTACCATTGGCTCTGAAGGTTTAAGGTGCACCGCTGACATCAAGACTGGGTTGGTCCGCGACAGAAGGTTGAATGCTGGATGCCGAGGGCACTTCTTGGGTTAGCTGAGGGCTGCGAGGGCATGCCTTGGTCACCCTGCGGCATCCGCCTACATAGGGAGCGGGGTTTCCTAACTTGGCATCGGTCCTTTTAGTAACCTGGGACAGGCGAACAGGTGATGTCGGCTCAACTTGAGCGACTAAGTTCTTTCCTGCCTGCTGGGGTCTCCCAGCCCAATCAATGGAGGAGCTGTGTCCATCTTTCCTTCCAAAGACCCCGTCTGCACTCATGCATGGAGCTGTGGTGCTGCTCAACCTTGCACCCCTCAAGCGCCCCTGCGTGCCCGCGGATCCTCCCACCATGACGCGATCTTTCAAACCATGCGGATAGGCTAACTACGAGTACACGACTCCCCCAGCCCATACGCCCTCCATGTTCATGCCTCCTCTCACCCCTGGACAGACCCTCCCTACCTCCCTCTCAAGCTCTCCCTCCCCCTTCAGATCTCCTCTCTTCCTTTGGGGTGAAGCCCTGGGACCAGGGCTGGGGGGATGCGACATGGATGGACCCCCCGTGGCTCCAGGGGGCTGTGAGGCTCTGGCGCGGGGGGTGGCCCGTCAGACATCTGGGCTCTTGGCCTGGAGAGAATGGTTCTCCATTGAGCCTCTGTTCTGGATTTTCTGACGCAGTTGTCAACATGTATCTTAATCCGGTGGTCTGTGTGCTGGTAAACACGGCCCAGTTTTGGCGGATAAGATTAGTAGAGTTGCCAAGTTTAGAACTCGGCTCTGCTGGTGACACCTTAATGACTGACCACAGAATAATCATTCCCTCTTGTAAACAATATTCCAAAAGCAGAAGGAATGCCCTGGGTTTCTGCTTCTTTTAGTAGCTCTTTCATGGGCCCTGCTGGGTTTCTTTTGGCCGAGAGGCTGCAAGAAGCTTGGCTGATCTTGTGCTGTAGGAAAATTGACATTTTCCGGCCAGACTGCATCTGAGGGCTGGGGCAAACCTTCTCAGATCCACCCTGGAAGGTATATCTCACCGCCTTGGCTGGACCGGCCTTCGAAAGGCACCAGCCTGCAGAAAGTCTCCAAGGATCCCCTACTGACCAATCCACTAAACCCCACCGACCGCTCCGAGAAGGTCCACAGACCTCCTTTCGGCCAAGTTTGAAGGCCGCCAAATCCCGCTGCCGACGTGGCGCCACAGAGCGATGCGCAAGGCCTTCTGCAGGAAATCCAGGGACTTTGCTACCGAATCAAAGGAGATTTGCTTTAAAAACAAGAAAACACGGGCATGTTACTGCTTATTTAGGCTTCTAAATCCCCCCTGGGCTTTTTTGCTGGCTTTAGATCCTTGTCTCGCGTTCGCGCCATCATTTGATGTGCGTTTTCTGATCTCCAAGCTCGTGCGGTTCAGGGAGAGGTTTGTTCATCTTTTTGTAACCCACATTTGTTCGAGGAGGCAGTTCACACCTTTTCCACACCCCATGTACTGAAATTATGGTAAACAACCTTTACAACGAAACTTTTACAACGCACTAACATTACAACGTGGTCATTACAACGCAAACCATTACAACGCATTGCGCTGGGGGGCGCTCTAGGATAGGGAATACGTTTAATTTACTATCCAACACCTTCCCTAGTGTCCACGGGGACTGGAGTTGGAATAGTAAATTAAACTATTCACTATCCAACACCCAAAAGCACTATGCGTTGTAATGGATTGCGATGTAAAAACCGCGTTGTAAAGGCAGGCGTTGTAACGTCATACATCCGAAATTATAAAATGATAGCGCTGGGGCATTGCTTTAAAAATATCAACCCTTTGAGCAAAACTCTACCCATGCTTCGGTGAGCTCGGAACCCTTCTTGAAATGAAACCCTTTTTGGGTAGCTGCGTGCGTTACAAAACTAATTTAATAATATTAATAATGAACGACACAAGGTGAACAGCAGGAGTCCCCCAGAGCTGGGACGTCACCTGATTTTCTGCCTCTTCTACTCACCCTGCCCAGTGGCATGTGTAAAGGATGCTGTCTGGGCCTCTGCTTTTGGAATAACTCCAATTTGTCAGTGTTTCATCTGTCAATCAATCAATCAGGATTTATAAAGCTCAGCCAATCACCCATGAGGATCTCTGTAGTTTAAGAGCTTCTACAAAGCCATCACAACAATTTGCTAGCCATTTGCTTGGCAAGCCAAAGTTTTTAGGAAATAAATGTCCCCGCCTCCTCTGTACTTCTCTGATCCCCATTGGACGCCTCCTAATTTTGCGAATCCTACATATTCCTTAATTGCGAATCGCAAATTGCGATTCACAATTAAGGAATACCTCCCCATTCATCCCTATAGGCCTAGAGGCCCAGGGGAATGAATGGGAAGGCATTCTCAATTAGAGAATCGCAAATTGAGAATGCAATTTCAAAGGTGCCAGGGTGTCAAAAGAAAGGACACCCTGTGGCACCCCTGAAATGTACATGTGTGCACATGTGGCCCACATACATGCCCTAAGGGTATGTATGTGCACCACATGGCACTTGGAAAAATGCAAAAAAAACGTGCATTTTTCAAAGAAATCGCAAATTACCACTAACTTGAAGTTGGTGGTAATTTGCGATTTCTTAAGGACAAATCGCTCAACTTGGGTGCTTTTTACATCGCATTTAAGGAATCGCAAATTGCGAATTCTCTAAAAATGCAAAATAAATTTTGCAATTCCCTATTTTGCGAGGGCCTTTTGGGATGATACATCCCAAAAGGTTTTGTCCCGTTCGCAAACGGGCCGATTATGAGAATCGGCCCGTTTGTGAACGGGAAATAGGCTTCATACATATGCCCCTTCATGAAGAAAATGTGTGTCTGTGTCTTAGTAAAATTGGGAAGTTTAAGGCCCAACCGCGACATGACCGAATAACGGACAGCTGGTGACTCTAATGCCTGCAGTGACTCCGCAGCGAAGACCCTGCCAAGCACCAAAAGACCCCACGACGAGATCGGTCCAAGTCGAAACTTTGCTCCCATTGGAGATCCAGAGGTCAGCAGAGTTGTTCCAGGGGTTGGTCCTCCTCTCCATCCAAATTTTCAGATAAGTTTAAGGAAAACACAAGAAACCTTAGTGGGACTCCGCGCCTTGCCGCCACACACACTGCCCTGAGAAGGTGTGGGGAGCACCAAACCGCTTGATCTCAGTCCTTCGACTTCTGGGTTGTCCCCGCTAGGGCTCCCCGCCACCCCTAAGCAGATCAAAGTGGTCTGTGAGGCCATGTTCCAACATTTCAGGTCCTTACTGACTCCCTGTGGCATGCCTGCAGGCCCCACGGCGCGTAATGGGCCTCCCAGGGCCGGCTTTAGGGCAGTGCGACTGGTGCAGTTGCACCGGGCTGTGACCTGTGGAGGGGGTGCTGACCTCAGGAGGGAGGGACACTTTGCTTAGCAATAACTTATGAGTGGAGAGATGAGGGGCACCTTTGCCTGGTGGTAGTGAGGGAAAACATCCTTTACAACGAAACTTTCACAACGCGGTACCATTACCACGCAGGTTTTACAACGCAAGTCGTTACAACGACTTGCGCTGTAGGATAGGGAATAGTTTAATTTACTATCCAACACCTTCCCTACTATCCACGGGGACTGGAGTTGCAATAGTAAATTAAACTATTCACTATCCAGCGCCCTCCAACGCAAGTCGTTGTAACGACTTGCGTTGTAAAACCTGCGCGGTAACGGTACGCGTTGTGAAAGCACGCGTTGTACCATCATACATCCGGTAGTGAGAGAATCCAAGGAGGCGATCATGGGGTGTGGGGGCGCCAAAATCAACTGTCGCACCGGGTGCCACCAGCGCTAATGCCGTCCCTCGGGCTTCCACCTGGGTTACCGCTGTGGGTTCCCCCTTGGCACCACCTGGACCCTCCGGGCACTAACGGGGCGGCCTCTGGCTCCACGCCACTCAGACACCTCACTCACTGACCCTCGCACCGGCCCATTCTGTGATTGGACTCTTTCCATTAATAAGCTCCGAAGTTTAGGAATCTGGACACGTCACACCAATTTGCTTTTGGGGCTCTGCGTCTGGGGGTGCGGACACTCTAAAGCATGTAATGTCCACGTACGGAAGTGCTGCTTACACAGGCTCAGCTGTAATTTCCGGAGCGGAATGGTGTCCTTGTGGAGCAGCGTGGCGCCACCTGCCTGCGAGGAGAGGTACTGCTGAAAAGTTTCCGGATCCAGTCTGATGCCTGGGGAATGGTCAAAAGGTGAAGCCTGCGGCTAGATAGTCTGTATGTGGGAGCACGGTGCTCCCTCGCTGCATAAGACATTACACAATAATTCAATTTTGTTCCATTGCCCTTATTAATCATTACCACAAATTGGCTTTAAAGCAGAAAATGGGGTAGGTCTGCAGTTACGAGTAGCAGGCTGGCTGTAACCTGCCTTCTATGCATACACCGTCCCTGGCTGGCTGTAATCTGCATATTATGCGCGTACTGTGCCTGGCAGGCTGTAATCTGCATACTAAGCGCGGCAGGCTGTAATCTGCATACTATGCGCGTACTGTGCCTGGCAGGCTGTGATCTGCATACTATGCGCGTACTGTGCCTGGCAGGCTGTAATCTGCATACTATGCACATACTGTGCCTGGCAGGCTGTAATCTGCATACTATGCGCGTACTGTGCCTGGCTGGCTGTAATCTGCATACTGTGCGCGTACTGTGCCTGGCAGGCTGTAATCTGCATACTATGCGCGTACTGTGCCTGGCAGGCTGTAATCTGCATACTATGCGCGTACTGTGCCTGGCAGGCTGTAATCTGCCTACTATGCGCGTACTGTGCCTGGCAGGCTGTAATCTGCATACTATGCGCGTACTGTGCCTGGCAGGCTGTAATCTGCATACTATACGCGTACTGTGCCTGGCAGGCTGTAATCTGCATACTATGCACGTACTGTGCCTGGCAGGCTGTAATCTGCATTCTATGCACATACTGTGCCTGGCAGGCTGGCTGTAACCTGCATTCTTGGAAGTCTTGACGTCATCAAATGGCTTCATGTCAGGATCCGCCATGCCTGTTTCTTGCCCAAAGTGTGACTGGGCCCCCAGTGGGGTGCAGGGTGCCCCTTTGAGGTGCGCCTTTCCCTGCACAAGGGCCTCCAGTTTGTCCAGCGTGGGGTCACGGCCCTATGCTTTCTCCAGATGAGGTCATTGTCTTTGTCACCTGTGACGTCGTCAGGCCTGACTGTGCCTGTAACACTGGAAGTCAGAGCTGCTTGTGAGATCGAACACCCCCTCCCCATCAGGTTGGCGCTATTTTAGTTGTGAAAAGTGTCGGCGAGGAGCTCGTGTTTGTGGAGGGTGGGGCCGGCGCTCGTGAAGGTCAATCTTTACTTTCTCCCATCTGAGACGCCTGGGGCGAGGCGCACGTGCGTATGAAGAGTAGTGTCACGGGCCTGGTGTTGTGAAGTGCAGTGTGCCGGCCTGTGTCTTTCTGAAGTGTGCTGCTGAGACCCCGTAGTTGTGATCTGCGGTGCTGAAGCCACTGGGGTTGTGACACGTGCTTGTGCGTGTGAAGTGCGGTGATAAGGTCCTGGTGTTTGTGAAACTTTATCTCAAGGTCATTGCATTTGTGAAGGGTCGTGTTAAGGCCCTCGTGGCTGTGAAGTGTGCTCTCGAGGCTTCGTGGTTTTTATTTATTAAATGTTCGGCTGAGGTTCTCGAATGTCTCGTGTTTGTGCGTGAAGTATTGACCCCTAGTGGTTTTCGCACTAATGTTGTGTTTGTTCATTAAGTGTTGACGCCCTAGTGGTTTTCACACTATTGTCATGTTTGTGCGTGAAGTATTGACGCCCTCGTGGTTTTCGCACTGTTGTCATGTTTGTGCGTGAAGTGTTGACGCCCTCGTGGTTTTCACACTATTGTCATGTTTGTGCGTGAAGTGTTGACGCCCTCGTGGTTTTCACACTATTGTCATGTTTGTGTCGTGAAGTGTTGACGCCCTAGTGGTTTTCACACTATTGTCTTGTTTGTGCGTGAAGTGTTGACGCCCTAGTGGTTTTCACACTATTGTCGTGTTTGTGCGTGAAGTATTGACACCCTTGTGGTTTTCACACTATTGTCGTGTTTTGCGTGGTGTGACGCCCTAGTGGTTTTCACACTATTGTCATGTTTGTGCGTGAAGTATTGACGCCCTCGTGGTTTTCGCACTATTGTCATGTTTGTGTCGTGAAGTGTTGACGCCGAGTGGTTTTCACACTATTGTCATGTTTGTGCGTGAAGTATTGACGCCCTCGTGGTTTTCGCACTATTGTCATGTTTGTGTCGTGAAGTGTTGACGCCCAAGTGGTTTTCACACTATTGTCATGTTTGTGCGTGAAGTTTGACGCCCTCGTGGTTTTCACCACTATTGTCATGTTTGTGTCGTGAAGTGTTGACGCCCTAGTGGTTTTCACACTATTGTCGTGTTTGTGTCGTGAAGTGTTGACGCCCTAGTTGTTTTCGCACTATTGTCAGTGTTTGTGGTGAAGTGTTGACGCCCTAGTGGTTTTCACACTATTGTCGTGTTTGTGTGTGAAGTGTTGATGCCCTAGTGGTTTTCACACTATTTGTCGTGTTTGGGCGTGAAGTAATGACGCCCTCGTGGTTTTTCACACTATTGTCGTGTTTTGCGTGGTGGGACGCCATAGTGGTTTTCACACTATTGTCATGTTTGTGCGTGAAGTATTGACGCCTCGTGGTTTTCGCACTATTGTCGTGTTTGTGACGTGAATGCTGACGCCCTAGTGGTTTTCACACTATTGTCGTGTTTGTGCGTGAAGTGTTGACGCCCTAGTGGTTTTCTCACTATTGTTGTGTTTGTGACATGAAGTGTTGACGCCCTAATGGTTTTCACACTATTGTTGTTTTTTTGCGTGGTGTGATGCCCTAGTGGTTTTTGCACTATTGTCATGTTTGTACGTGAAGTGTTGACGCCCTCTTGGTTTTCGCACTATTGTCGTGTTTGTGCGTGAAGTGTTGACTCCCTTGTGATTTTCGCACTATTGTCGTGTTTGTGCGTGAAGTGTTGACGCCCTTGTGGTTTTCGCACTATTGTCGTGTTTGTGTGTGAAGTATTGACGCCCTTGTGGTTTTCACACTATTGTCGTGTTTGTGCGTGAAGTATTGACTCCCTTGTGATTTTCGCACTATTGTCGTGTTTGTGCGTGAAGTGTTGACGCCCTAGTGGTTTTCACACTATATTGCCCGGGTCCTCCTGCTTGTGAATTTTGGTGTCGAGGCCTGGGTGTTTGTGAAGTGTGGTGTGGCGCTTGGGTAGGGCAGGCTGGACTTCCGTTGCTTGTGGGGTGCCTTGCCCGGGGGCTGGGGGTAGGGGTGCCCCCAGGGTAGCCAGCTGTGCAGGCCGCCGTGCACTTCTTCCAGCCTGGATGTGATCCGACTCGTCTGCCCATGGCGTCAGGGTTCCTGCACCGCAGAGGGTTCTGGGTAGCATGCCTCCTCGCCACACTTGGCAGCCTTCGCCCCTGTTTTTTTTTCTTTCCTTGGCGTGGCGGCAAGAAGGAAGAAAATTACAGAGCAGCCTCGTCTGCAGCGCAGCACGGCTGCCCTCCAGAAAAGTGAACAGAGCCACTGAACTGCCAATTTCCTCTGTCTTTATAACTAGCAAGAGAGCTGCAGTACTGAGGTGCACTGCAGCCTGACAGCCAGCTGGGGCGCTGCATACTGAGGCGCACTGCCCCCTGTCAGCCAGCTGGGGCGCTGCATACTGAGGCGCACTGCCCCCTGTCAGCCAGCTGGGGCGCTGCATACTGAGGCGCACTGCCCCCTGTCAGCCAGCAGGGAAGCTGCAGTACTGGGTTGCACTGGTGGGTCAGGTGTTGCTGAAGGCCAGGCTAGAAATGCATAGGTAAAGCTTTGAGTGAGCTCCTGTACTAAACCAGCAGATTATCCGCAGTTTGTGTAACTCAGGGGGAGTTCTGCAGCGCCTGTGACAAGGAAGCACCGGTTCCAGGCGCTGCCACTGGCTCAGTACACTGCAGAGGACGCCCTCTTTCAGGCAGAGGGTCAGACATCCGGGGCTAAGTCTTGTAGGGCGGTGTGTGGTGGAGGGACTGGGGCAGAAAGCGCCTTTACTGCTCTCAGTCAATATATCAACAGTGCCGGACTGGGAACCAAAACTGGCCCTGGCAAAGTGCTCGTCTGCCCCCCCCCCCCCCCGCCCCCCTCCCCCCAGGGGTTTGGGGGTTTGACATAGCTCTTTGCCGGGGCCGGTTTTCGCCCGATTTTGTTACAGGGCTGTTTTTGTCCTGTAACAAAAACGGCCCCCAGGGGCCCAAAACCGCCTCCCACCCTTGCGGCGCACCGGGAGATTGCCCGGTGCCCGCAACGGCCAGTCCGGGCCTGTAAATCACTTCCAAGCAGGGTTATTCCTTTGTAAAAACAAACCACGACGTAGTAATCATGATATGCGTGTTTGCAGTAGTATGTTTTGTGCCTGCACCGTCTCTTTTCTGCGGGGATATGGCCTGGCCCTCGTCTGGCCACGCACCGCGGTTGTTGGTCACTGCTCCCGGAGCGCAGCTCAACCCCGAGTCCGTTGCTTGTAATGTCTCTTTGGGAGTGTTCGCAGGAGCCGTGCGTGTGGGGGACGCGCATGGGGGGGCCGCGACGTGCTGGAACAATCTTAAGAAAGGGGGGGGGGGGACTGACATCAATGTTACATCACAGAATGTATAGGGAGTGCGGAAAATCCAAGCTCGGCACACAGAACAAGAGTAGCTAATAAGCCACGCCCACTTGGCCAGAGCGCGTGAGGGTGTAAAGCGGCGCAGCGCACACATGCTGGTGTGTGCTCAACGGGTTTCAGCGAATATTTGCCCGTCACCAAGTAGAGTTCTTGTTTTGCTCTTATTAAAATGTTTATTTCCATGACACTTCAAAATTACAATCACACTTCAGAATTTACACGTCATTTAAAGGTCATTTAAAGGTCTTTGTTAAAAAAAAATACATCATCCCTTACTCCATTTTCTTCTCATTTTGCAATCAGAGAAAGAAAATGCCAATTTCCATGTGACAAGATAAAAACAAAATGTACAAACTTCTTTATTGCTCATTACATTTTTGGGGGTGCTACGGCACCCCCAATGTTCCTACTTCCAGCGCTTATGGCCCGGACCGTGCTGCTTTCGCCTTAGGCACAAAGTTCACAAGTTACGGGTCGTGCCGTCGCCTTTTACTCCTAAAGACCGGGGCCTGATATCCTGTAGGTCCTGACCACGTGGCCAAGTTCCCTTCCGCACTTGACTCTCGGTGCACTTGACTCTCGGTGCACTTGACTCTCGGTGCACTTGACTCTCGGTGCACTTGACTCTCGGTGCACTTGACTCTCGGTGCACTTGACTCTCGGTGCACTTGACTCTCGGTGCACTTGACTCTCGGTGCACTTGACTCTCGGTGCACTTGACTCTCGGTGCACTTGACTCTCGGTGCACTTGACTCTCGGTGCACTTGACTCTCGGTGCACTTGACTCTCAGTGCACTTGACTCTCAGTGCACTTGACTCTCAGTGCACTTGACTCTCAGTGCACTTGACTCTCAGTGCACTTGACTCTCAGTGGTAGCGCATGTCGAGCAGTCCACGGCTTCTCTGGGGAGGGGGGGCGGGGTGAACACATGCTCACAACTCAATATATGCGCACAGGCAGCAATAAATGATGGTCCAGTCAAATACTTGATTTTATGAAAAAAGAGAGTATTAACCCCTTCGCAGCGGGGCTGATTCCCCCGCGGTGCTGGGGGAGGGGGGACGCGAACAGCGTCCCCGTGCTCATGACGAGCTCAGCTCGTCACGCAGCACGGTGGCCGTGTGCTCATGACGAGCTGAGCTCGTCACGGCCACACCCATTTCTGTGGAACGCTCGCACAGCAGGGGAATTAGCCCCGCGTGCGAGCATTGTGGCCGTTCACGGCCACCGTGCCTCATGACGAGCTGAGCTCATCATGAGCACCCATGTGGTATAACCACAAAGTAAAATACGGCATTCACAAACAATACACACAGTCCGCTAAGATCGGGGCTCCAGTGTCTCCTAGGCGGGTTCCTGACTCCCACTCCCCTCTAGCTAGCGGTAGGGGTCATTCACCGTTCAATATCAGCGAGATTCAGGATAAGCCCCAATAGCAGCCAGAGTCCCAGAAGAAACACTCCAACTCTCGATTAGTCAAGAGTTCCAGCGCCCCAGTGCTATCTGACAAGCAAGTTCCCCCGGGGCCGTCTGGCCCGAAACCAGTCTTACCTGCACCAGCCGGATTCGAGCTACCAAAGTCTCCGAGGGCGCCTGCCTGAGCACTGCAGAGGCTGCCTCCAGCATGTCTTTCACATGCAGCCCAGGAGGGCGACGGTCGGGTGTCCTGGAGTTCCTCATACACGGTCCTGCAAGAGTCGGGTGTTCGGTCCTGCAGTGGTCGGGGGTTCGGTCCTGCAGGGGTCGGGGGTTCGGTCCTGCAGGGGTTGGGGGTTCGGTCCTGCAGGGGTTGGGGTTTCGGTCCTGCAGGGGTCGGGGGTTCGGTCCTGCAGGGGTCGGGGGTTCGGTCCTGCAGGGTTCGGGGGGTTGGTCCTGCAGGGGTCGGGGGGTCAGTCCTGCGGGGGTCGGGGTTCGGTCCTGCAGGTGTCGGGGGTTCGGTCCTGCAGGGGTTGGGGGTTCGGTCCTGCAGGGGACGGGGGTTCGGTCCTGCAGGGGATGGGGGTTCGGTCCTGCAGGCGTTGGGGGTTCGGTCCTGCAGGGTTCGGGGGTTCGGTCCTGCAGGGGTCCGGGGTTTGGTCCTGGAGGGGTCGGGGGTCGGTCCTGCAGGGGTCGGGGGGTCGGTCCTGAGGGGGTTCGGTCCTGCAGGGGTTCGGTCCTGCAGGTGTCAGGCGTTCGGTCCTGCAGGGGTTGGGGGTTCAGTTCTGCAGGGGTTGGTGGTTTGGTCCTGCAGGGGTCGGGAGTTCGGTCCTGCAGGGGTCAGGGGTTCGGTCCTACAGGCGTCGGGGCTTTGGTCCTGCAGGGGTTCGGTCCTGCAGGGGTCGGGGGTTCGGTTCTGCAGGGGTCGGGGGTTCGGTCGGGTGTTCGGTCCTGCAGGGGTCGGGGGTTCGGTCCTGCAGAGGTCGGGGGGTTCGGTCCTGCAGGGGTCGGGGGTTCGGTCCTGCAGGGGTTGGGGGTTCGGTCCTGCAGGGGTCGGGGGTTCGGTCCTGCAGGGGTTGGGGGTTCGGTCCTGCAGGGGTTGGGGGTTCGGTCCTGCAGGGGTTGGGGGTTTGGACCTGCAGGGGTTGGGGGTTCGGTCCTGCAGGGGTCGGGGGTTTGGTCCTGCAGGGGTTGGGGGTCGGTCCTGCAGGGGTCGGGGGGTCGGTCCTGCGGGGGTCGGGGTTCCGTCCTGCAGGTGTCGGGGGTTCGGTCCTGCAGGGGTTGGGGGTTTGGTCCTGCAGGGGACAGGGGGTTCGGTCCTGCAGGGGACGGGGGTTCGGTCCTGCAGGGGTTGGGGTTTCGGTCCTGCAGGGGTCGGGGGTTCGGTCCTGCAGGGGTCGGGGGTTTGGTCCTGCAGGGGTCGGGGGTTCGGTCCTGCAGGGGTCGGGGGGTCGGTCCTGCGGGGGTCGGGGGTTCGGTCCTGCAGGGGTTGGGGGTTCGGTCCTGCAGGGGTTGGGGGTTCGGTCCTGCAGGGGACGGGGGTTCGGTCCTGCATGGGTCGGGGGTTCAGTTCTGCAGGGGTTGGTGGTTCGGTCCTGCAGGGGTCGGGAGTTCGGTCCTGCAGGGGTCAGGGTTTCGGTCCTGCAGGGGTCGGGGTTTTGGACCTGCAGGGGTCGGTCCTGCAGGGGTCGGTCCTGCAGGGGTCAGGGGTTCGGTCCTGCAGGCGTCGGGGCTTTGGTCCTGCAGGGGTTCGGTCCTGCAGGGTTCGGGGGTTCGGTTCTGCAGGGGTCGGGGGTTCGGTCGGGTGTTCGGTCCTGCAGGGGTCGGGGGTTCGGTCCTGCAGAGGTCGGGGGTTCAGTCCTGCAGGGGTCAGGGGTTCGGTCCTGCAGGGGTTGGGGGTTCGGTCCTGCAGGGGTCAGGGGTTTGGTCCTGCAGGGGTCGGGGTTCGGTTCTGCAGGGGTCGGGGGTTCGGTCGGGTGTTCGGTCCTGCAGGGGTCGAGGATTTGGTCCTGCAGGGGTCGGGGTTTCGGTCCTGCAGGTGTCGGGGGTTCGGTCCTGCAGGGGTTGGGGGTTCGGTCCTGCAGGGGACGGGGGTTCGGTCCTGCAGGGGATGGGGGTTCGGTCCTGCAGGGGTTGGGGGTTCGGTCCTGCAGGGTTCGGGGGTTCGGTCCTGCAGGGGTCCGGGGTTTGGTCCTGGAGGGGTCGGGGGTCGGTCCTGCAGGGGTCGGGGGGTCGGTCCTGCGGGGGTTCGGTCCTGCAGGGGTTCGGTCCTGCAGGTGTCAGGGGTTCGGTCCTGCAGGGGATGGGGGTTCGGTCCTGCAGGGGTTGGGGGTTCGGTCCTGCAGGGTTCGGGGGTTCGGTCCTGCAGGGGTCCGGGGTTTGGTCCTGGAGGGGTCGGGGGTCGGTCCTGCAGGGGTCGGGGGGTCGGTCCTGCGGGGGTTCGGTCCTGCAGGGGTTCGGTCCTGCAGGTGTCAGGGGTTCGGTCCTGCAGGGGTTGGGGGTTCGGTCCTGCAGGGGACGGGGGTTCGGTCCTGCAGGGGTCGGGGGTTCAGTTCTGCAGGGGTTGGTGGTTTGGTCCTGCAGGGGTCGGGAGTTCGGTCCTGCAGGGGTCAGGGGTTCGGTCCTACAGGGGTCGGGGTTTTTGTCCTGCAGGGGTCGGTCCTGCATGGGTCGGTCCTGCAGGGGTCAGGGGTTCGGTCCTGCAGGCGTCGGGGCTTTGGTCCTGCAGGGGTTCGGTCCTGCAGGGGTCGGGGGTTCGGTTCTGCAGGGGTCGGGGGTTCGGTCGGGTGTTCGGTCCTGCAGGGGTCGGGGGTTCGGTCCTGCAGAGGTCGGGGGTTCGGTCCTGCAGGGGTCTGGGGTTCGGTCCTGCAGGGGTCTGGGGTTCGGTCCTGCAGGGGTCGGGGGTTTGGACCTGCAGGGGTCGGGGGTTCGGTCCTGCAGGGGTCGGGGGTTTGGTCCTGCAGGGGTTGGGGGTCGGTCCTGCAGGGGTCGGGGGGTCGGTCCTGCGGGGGTCGGGGGTTCGGTCCTGCAGGTGTCGGGGGTTCGGTCCTGCAGGGGTTGGGGTTTCGGTCCTGCAGGGGTCGGTCCTGCAGGGGTCGGGGGTTTGGTCCTGCAGGGGTCGCGGGTCGGTCCTGCAGGGGTCGGGGGGTCCGTCCTGCGGGGGTCGGGGGTTCGGTCCTGCAGGGGACGGGGGTTCGGTCCTGCAGGGGTTGGGGTTTCGGTCCTGCAGGGGTCGGTCCTGCAGGGGTCGGGGGTTTGGTCCTGCAGGGGTCGCGGGTCGGTCCTGCAGGGGTCGGGGGGTCCGTCCTGCGGGGGTCGGGGGTTCGGTCCTGCAGGGGTTCGGGGTTCGGTCCTGCAGGGGACGGGGGTTCGGTCCTGCAGGGGTCGGGGGTTCAGTTCTGCAGGGGTTGGTGGTTCGGTCCTGCAGGGGTCGGGAGTTCGGTCCTGCAGGGGTCAGGGTTTCGGTCCTGCAGGGGTCGGGGTTTTGGACCTGCAGGGGTCGGTCCTGCAGGGGTCGGTCCTGCAGGGGTCAGGGGTTCGGTCCTTGTTGGACAGGCCGCATGGTCGGGCTGTCCCCCCTCCCCGCGATGGGACCCGGACCCTGGCTCTCCCGGAATCCCCAACCAGAGTCCCCCAAACGACCACCCGAAGTACCCTGCAATCCCTCCACTACAAGACACCAGCGCCGGACCCAGCTGGCCCGGGTCATCATCCATACCACGACATCGACCCGGCCGCCATCTTGGGGCGCTGCAGCGCGAGGCCGCGTGGCCTCAACTCGACCCTAACCCGGGGCCCGGCCGGCCCCGCCATCGAGGCACCAACCTCCCCCCAGGAGGCAGAGTGACCACTTGGCGAGTCAATGGGAGAAGGAATCGTCAACGGCTCTCCTCCGCCAGGTGTCGATCACCCCCGGCCGCCCTGAGCGCTGGCTCCACCCCCCTGCTGGGTGTCTGGACTCCCTCATCCCGGACCTCCCGGCCCCCCAGGCGCGAGGGTCCGGACATCAAAGGGGACCAGACCTATAACTGGGGCAGGGCCAGACCAGGACAGCAGTTGTATCCTGGAGTCGAGAGACCCAAGAAGAACTCATCCGTAACTGGCCTGCTGGCGCTGCCGCGGCCCTCTGCCTCGTGAAACCATCGTCTTGGCCTGCTGGCGCTGCCGCGGCCCTCTGCCTCGTGAAACCATCGTCTTGGCCTGCTGGCGCTGCCGCGGCCCTCTGCCTCGTGAAACCATCGTCTTGGCCTGCTGGCGCTGCCGCGGCCCTCTGCCTCGTGAAACCATCGTCTTGGCCTGCTGGCGCTGCCGCGGCCCTCTGCCTCGTGAAACCATCGTCTTGGCCTGCTGGCGCTGCCGCGGCCCTCTGCCTCGTGAAACCATCGTCGTGGCCTGCTGGCGCTGCCGCGGCCCTCTGCCTCGTGAATCCATCGACTTGGCCTGCTGGCGCTGCCGCGGCCCTCTGCTTTGTGAGACTATCATCTTGGCCTGCTGGCGCCGCCGCGGCCCGATCCACAGACACTCCAGCTCGAGGATTGTGAGCTCGCCTCTTAACACCACCTGTACCGATCCGGTACCAAGACTGTCCCGCTACCCCCTTTTCCCTACAGAGACTAGAAGTGAGAGGACCCCCGGGTCCGAGATATCCTGTATCGCTGATATCCTTGCCTTAAGAACCTTACATAAAGCATTGAACTCGACTTGGTGTGGTGCCTGTTTGTGGGGCGGGAGGTAACTTGTCTGTACGATCGCCGGAGACGGTCCCCCTCGGGGATCTCTCCCCCAGTATCCGGCCGACCCTCAGGGTCCCCGTCTAACATTGGTGGCCAGCGACGGGATCCGAACCTACGCATAATCGTACAGAAAGTCACCCGACCCACGACACACGACCACCATGACAACAGAGAGCGGAACAACGGAGAAATTCCAAATGGAAAAATTGGAAGACTACAACCACCGAGAACTGAAGCAATATTGCATGGAACTGGGTCTCCCAACCACGGGTCTGAGTACGAAGGAAGACTTCAAACGAGCCCTAGAAGCCTGGGCGGAAACGGGTACGGCCGTACCCCGAACACAAACAACCGAAACGAGCCCCGCACCAACTAAAGAAAGAGCGGGTCTCTCCCTGGAAGAGATCCGAGAAAGAGAAAAAACCAGACTCCACGAATTAGAACTAGCCCGACTTCGCTTGGATGGAGAACTCAAGCTGGCAGAACAAAAAATAACCCTGGAACACTTACGGCTCAGGGAAGAGCGAGAAGACAAGCAAAGACAGAGGGAGCTAGAGGAAAAGAAACTAGAGTACGAACATGAGCGCAATCTCAAAGCACTGGAGATCCAGAAACAGGACAAAGACCTCGGGCTCCCCGAACGACCGACCCCGTCTGCCTCGACCGAACCCAAGGTTCACATCCCCAAAGATGTCATCCGGGAATACCACAAGAACGATGATATACAGCAGTGGTTTAAAGCCTATGAGGTGGCAATGACCTCCCACCGGATTCCCCGAAGCGATTGGGGAGCCGGATTATGGGGGAGGTTTGTCAACGAAGGGCGGGACGCCCTGCTGCAACTCCCGGACCAGCTGATGACCTCCTACGACCACATGAAGGCCGCCCTCCTCACTCGATACCGGCTCACACCTGAGATGTACCGCCAACGGTTCCGCGACTGCAAACGGATTCCGGGTACAACTTGGGTGGAGTACGTGAACTTTTTTAGCCGAGCCTTCGAGGGGTGGATCAAGGGCAACAAGGTAACCACCTACGAACAACTCTTTGACCTTATCGTATGGGAACACCTGTCGAACAACTGCTTCGTGGAGCTCCGGCAACACCTCCTGGACAGTAAGCTAACCGACCCTCGACAACTCGCCGTCGAAGCCGACCGGTGGGAAAGCACCCGAGTTGGCCGGAACGCACCCAGCGAATTATCCAGATCGTATCGCCCCCGAGGGGGAGGAGGAAGTCAGGGTCGGGGGAGAGACCCCGGCCCCTCGTCACCCCCCAGAAACCCCTCGACCCCGGTTGGCCGAGGAAGCCCTGCCGTCCGGGCCGGTTTCCGGGCCAACATTACGTGCCACAGGTGCCAGCGACCCGGCCACTACGCCAGTGATCCCAACTGCCCAAAGAATCCGAACACTACCCCCCGCCAAGTTGCAGCGGCGGCCCTAGGGGAAGAACTAATCCCGGAGGACCAAGAAGAGTACGAGGCCGATCCCTCGGAATGGGCACCCGCCGCCATGGCACTGGTCTGCTTAGGGGAGAGAGACATGATTCCGCGGGCCCCCCTTCCCGCCAACACACAGAAGTACGGTCAATGGGTCAACATTAATGGCCGCCGGGCGGAAGCCCTCCGCGACACCGGGGCCAGTGTAACGGCGGTCCGACGCCACCTCGTCACTCCAGACCAAATCTTGCCGAACATTCTTTGCCCTGTCCGATCAGCCGACAACTCTGAAAGCCTATGCCACATGGCCTGCGTCCCCTTCGAGTGGGGGGGAGTAACAGGGATGTTAAAAGTAACTGTCCGCGATGATGCCCCCGTGGACTGCCTCCTAGGAAACGATCTTGAAAGCTCTCCCTGGGCAGCTGTCGAGCGGAGGGAGCACCTGGGGATGCTTGGCCTCCCCGAATGGGTCTGCGTCACGACCCGGTCCATGACCGCCCGCGCGGTCCCCAGCCCGGAAGAGCCCGAGTGGCCAGAACCTCCTCCCGCGCTCATCCCAGAGGAGGCCGCCCCAGAAGCCAGTCCATTGACCCAAACCGAAGAAGGATCCGACCAGCTTCGGGACGTCCCTGACCTGGCACACTGGCGGCAGGAGGGAGGCCCCACGCAGGAACAATTCCGGGCCGAACAGAAAACTTGTCCCTCTCTCGAAGGACTCCGGCAGCAAGCCCTGGCCCAGAGCACCGGGGATACCTCGGGGGCCCACTGGATCTACTGGGACCAAGACCTGCTCTACAGCGAGCAGAAAGTTGCAGAACTAGGGGCCGGTCGGGTGCTGGTGGTGCCCCTTCGCTTCCGAGACTTCCTCCTGAACTTAGCCCACGATGTCCCCCTTGCCGGACACCTGGGGCAGGATAAAACCTACGACCGCCTGGTGACCCATTTTTTCTGGCCCCACATGCGGAAGGATGTCACCAACCACTGCAAGGCCTGCCCCACCTGCCAGGCCAGCGGAAAAAGTGGCCGAAAAATCAAAGCACCGTTACAACCCTTTCCTGTCGTCACCACCCCGTTTGAACGAGTGGGAATAGACATTGTGGGGCCCCTCGACCCGCGAACAGCCCAAGGACATCGGTTCATCCTGGTCCTTGTAGACCACGCCACCCGCTATCCCGAGGCCATCCCTCTTCGGACTGTGACGGCCCCCGTGGTGGGCCGGGCCCTGATGGGGATCTTCTCCCGGGTGGGGTTCCCCCGGGAGGTCGTCAGTGACAGGGGCACGAACTTTATCTCCAGATATATGAAGTCCCTCTGGCAGCAATGCGGGGTCACCTACAAGTTCACGACCCCCTATCACCCGCAAGGAAACGGACTGGTCGAGAGATTCAACCGCACCCTCAAGGGGATGATTAGGGGTCTAGAAGAACCCCTTCGACGCCAGTGGGACGTGCTACTTCCATGCCTCCTGTTTGCCTATCGGGAGGTCCCGCAGAAGTCCCTCGGCTTCAGCCCATTTGAACTCCTGTACGGGCACCCCGTCCGGGGCCCCCTCAGCCTAGTCAAGGAAGGTTGGGAGCAGCCTCCCCAGAAAACTCCCCCGGACATCTACAGGTATCTCCTGGCTCTCCGCAACCAGACCCGGCGGTTCCGAGACGCCGCCAAAGCCAACCTCGAGGCCAGTCAGGAGGACATGAAGAGGTGGTACGATCAGCACACGTCCTCCATTGAGTTCGAACCTGGACAACAGGTCTGGGTGATGTCCCCGGTTGAGCCCTGTGCACTCCAAGACAGATGGTCCGGGCCCTTCAAGGTAATCGAACGCAAGGGGCCCGTCACCTATTTAATCGACATGGAGACTGCCCGGAACCCCCTACGGGTCCTCCATGCCAACAGGCTCAAACCCCATTTTGTGCGATCCGAACTCAGCCTCCTGATGGCTACCGATACTGGGACAGAAGAAGACTCCGAACCCCTTCCGGACTTACTGAGGGCCCTCGAGCAGGATGGCTCAGTGGAAGGGGTCCAGCTCTCCGAGGCCCTGTCCCCGGAGCAACGCCAAGACTGCCAAACGCTCCTGAGGCAGTTCGCCTCCCTGTTCTCCCTCACCCCCGGAGTCACCCCCTGGTGCCTCCACGATGTGGACACCGGGGACAGCCCTCCTATTCGACACCGAGCGTACCGCGTACCAGACCGGGTACGAGCCTGCATCCAGACCGAGGTGTCCAAAATGCTGACCCTAGGAGTGATCGAACCCTCAGACAGTCCCTGGGCGAGCCCAGTCGTCCTGGTTCCCAAGGCAGCTGCCCCGGGCGTTGCCCCTGAGCTCCGGTTCTGCGTGGACTATCGGGGGCTGAATGCAGTTACCCGGACCGACGCTCATCCCATCCCCCGGGCAGACGAGCTAATTGACCGGATGGGGGCCGCCCGCTACCTGAGCATCTTCGACCTAACAGCGGGCTACTGGCAGATCGGCCTCACCCCTAGGGCCCAAGAACGATCCGCCTTCTCTACCCCAGACGGGCACTACCACTTTAAAGTCATGCCCTTCGGCATGAAAAACGCCCCGGCAACGTTCCAACGGCTGGTAAACCAGGTACTGGCGGGCCTGGAAGACTTCAGCGCCGCCTACCTGGACGACATTGCTGTGTACAGCCACCAGTGGACCGACCACCTCCGCCACCTGCGGGAGGTTCTACACGCCCTCCAGCAAGCCGGGCTCACCATCAAAGCCAGCAAGTGCCAGGTTGGCCAAGGGTCCGTGACCTACCTAGGACACCAAGTGGGAAGCGGGCTGGTGGCCCCTCTCCAACTCAAGATCGCTGCCATCCAGGCCTGGCACCCCCCTACGATCCAAACGGAGGTCCGAGCCTTCCTGGGGCTCACCGGATACTACCGGCGGTTCGTGAAGGACTATGGCAGCATCGTGGGGCCCCTCACAGAGCTCACCTCCAAAAAGAGCCCCAAAACCGTCAACTGGACCCCGGCCTGCCAATCGGCCTTCGAAAAGCTAAAGACCGCCATGTGCACGGCCCCCGTGCTCCAGGCTCCCGACTACAGCCGGGAGTTCATTGTGCAGACGGACGCCTCCGATCATGGTGTGGGGGCCGTCCTCTCCCAACTCAACGCCGAAGGGGTTGACCATCCGGTGGTCTTCATCAGCCGACGCCTCTTGCCCCGAGAACAGCGCTGGAGCACCATTGAGAGAGAGGCCTTCGCCGTAGTCTGGGCACTCAAGAAGCTCCGGCCATACCTCTTCGGCACCCACTTCCGGGTGCAAACAGACCACCGACCCCTACAATGGCTGATGCAAATGCGGGGGGAGAACCCGAAGCTGTTGCGCTGGTCCATCTCCCTGCAGGGGATGGACTTCACGGTGGAACATCGTCCAGGCCAGGACCACGCCAACGCCGACGGCCTGTCACGCTTTTTCCGCCTCAGCGAGGAGAGTCCCCAGGAAGATGGCTGACTCTCCCCCGCCTTCAGCTGGGGGGGACGCATGTTGGACAGGCCGCATGGTCGGGCTGTCCCCCCTCCCCGCGATGGGACCCGGACCCTGGCTCTCCCGGAATCCCCAACCAGAGTCCCCCAAACGACCACCCGAAGTACCCTGCAATCCCTCCACTACAAGACACCAGCGCCGGACCCAGCTGGCCCGGGTCATCATCCACACCACGACATCGACCCGGCCGCCATCTTGGGGCGCTGCAGCGCGAGGCCGCGTGGCCTCAACTCGACCCTAACCCGGGGCCCGGCCGGCCCCGCCATCGAGGCACCAACCTCCCCCCAGGAGGCAGAGTGACCACTTGGCGAGTCAATGGGAGAAGGAATCGTCAACGGCTCTCCTCCGCCAGGTGTCGATCACCCCCGGCCGCCCTGAGCGCTGGCTCCACCCCCCTGCTGGGTGTCTGGACTCCCTCATCCCGGACCTCCCGGCCCCCCAGGCGCGAGGGTCCGGACATCAAAGGGGACCAGACCTATAACTGGGGCAGGGCCAGACCAGGACAGCAGTTGTATCCTGGAGTCGAGAGACCCAAGAAGAACTCATCCGTAACTGGCCTGCTGGCGCTGCCGCGGCCCTCTGCCTCGTGAAACCATCGTCTTGGCCTGCTGGCGCTGCCGCGGCCCTCTGCCTCGTGAAACCATCGTCTTGGCCTGCTGGCGCTGCCGCGGCCCTCTGCCTCGTGAAACCATCGTCTTGGCCTGCTGGCGCTGCCGCGGCCCTCTGCCTCGTGAAACCATCGTCTTGGCCTGCTGGCGCTGCCGCGGCCCTCTGCCTCGTGAAACCATCGTCTTGGCCTGCTGGCGCTGCCGCGGCCCTCTGCCTCGTGAAACCATCGTCTTGGCCTGCTGGCGCTGCCGCGGCCCTCTGCCTCGTGAAACCATCGTCGTGGCCTGCTGGCGCTGCCGCGGCCCTCTGCCTCGTGAATCCATCGACTTGGCCTGCTGGCGCTGCCGCGGCCCTCTGCTTTGTGAGACTATCATCTTGGCCTGCTGGCGCCGCCGCGGCCCGATCCACAGACACTCCAGCTCGAGGATTGTGAGCTCGCCTCTTAACACCACCTGTACCGATCCGGTACCAAGACTGTCCCGCTACCCCCTTTTCCCTACAGAGACTAGAAGTGAGAGGACCCCCGGGTCCGAGATATCCTGTATCGCTGATATCCTTGCCTTAAGAACCTTACATAAAGCATTGAACTCGACTTGGTGTGGTGCCTGTTTGTGGGGCGGGAGGTAACTTGTCTGTACGATCGCCGGAGACGGTCCCCCTCGGGGATCTCTCCCCCAGTATCCGGCCGACCCTCAGGGTCCCCGTCTAACAGTCCTGCAGGCGTCGGGGCTTTGGTCCTGCAGGGGTTCGGTCCTGCAGGGTTCGGGGGTTCGGTTCTGCAGGGGTCGGGGGTTCGGTCGGGTGTTCGGTCCTGCAGGGGTCGGGGGTTCGGTCCTGCAGAGGTCGGGGGTTCGGTCCTGCAGGGGTCGGGGGTTCGGTCCTGCAGGGGTTGGGGGTTCGGTCCTGCAGGGGTCAGGGGTTTGGTCCTGCAGGGGTCGGGGTTCGGTTCTGCAGGGGTCGAGGGTTCGGTCGGGTGTTCGGTCCTGCAGAGGTCGGGGATTCGGTCCTGCAGGGGTCGGGGTTTCGGTCCTGCAGGGGTTGGGGGTTCGGTCCTGCAGGGGTCAGGGGTTCGGTCCTGCAGGGGTTGGGGGTTCGGTCCTGGAGGGGTCTCGAAGCTCCTCTGATGCATCGTAAGTTCCTTCGGTTCCTTCCTACTTATGGGTAAGTGGGTAATGATACTGCTGCTGGTCCTCAGTAACAACTTGGGTCTGGCTGGGTCACCGCAGCAGCCTCCTTCCTCCGTCGATGGTCTCAACCAGACCACACTTCTTGTTTTGTCCTGGTGGCTCCCCCTGGGATATGGGGTCTCTGTCCCCTATCTCTGCACACAGATTACAGTCCGATTGGCACAGCAGCAAACTTTAAGGTGACCCCACCTGGCACACAGGGTTGCCAACTTGATACTACCCACGGCCGATGACCCGTTCAGTGCAGCAGCTTTCACGGCTTACTTCAGGGCGGCCCTCCTTTGGCAGACGGGGGTCGCTGACTTTTCCCTGCCCATGGGCAACTACCTGATAGGTGCAGCAGCCGTCTCCTCACACCTCGGTACAGGGATCCACTTTTCAGGATCCCGCCACTGACTCTGCTCCCTCCAACGCTTTCCTCCCCTTCACAGGGCTCACTGGTCTTGGCAAGCAGGCGGGCGCTGGTGCTCCAGGGCCGGTGGTCTTGGATTCCCTGAGGGATGCCCCTTCACCCAGCTGAGACACTCGAAGGCCTTTGCCCGTAGTGCTGGTCAGAAGTCTTGTAGAGTTTCTCCTCCTCGCACAGCCCCTCTGGGTCCTTCAGAATTGACCATTTTTGGGGTCTCAAGCCCCCTTCTTCTTGTCTATTTCCAGACACCAAATGTGATTCAGATTCTGAGACTTTGAAGTTTGTGTTGGGCTCTGCTTCCTTTTGGAGTACCCACTCAGGACAGGAGGGCACATCCATCATCATGTGAAGCCTTTTCCGTGCCAGTAACAGGTGATTCCGTTTCGTGGAGGGTGTCTTCGGGCAGCTTCACAGGAGTCACGCATGGAGGGCACGCTCCTTGCATGGAGGGCGCGCTCCTCGCACGGAGGGCACGCTCCTCGCACGGAGGGCACGCTCCTCGCACGGAGGGCACGCTCCTCGCACGGAGGGCACGCTCCTCGCACGGAGGGCGCGCTCCTCGCACGGAGGGCGCGCTCCTCGCACGGAGGGCGCGCTCCTCGCACGGAGGGCACGCTCCTCGCACGGAGGGCACGCTCCTCGCACGGAGGGCGCGCTCCTCGCACGGAGGGCGCGCTCCTTGCACGGAGGGCGCGCTCCTCGCACGGAGGGCGCGCTCCTCGCATGGAGGGCGCGCTCCTCGCATGGAGGGCACGCTCCTCGCACGGAGGGCACGCTCCTCGCACGGAGGGCACGCTCCTCGCTCCTCGCACAGAGGGCACGCTCCTCGCACGGAGGGCACGCTCCTCGCACGGAGGGCACGCTCCTCGCATGGAGGGCATGCTCCTCGCATGGAGGGCACGCTCCCACGCTCCTCGCATGGAGGGCACGCTCCTCGCATGCAGGGCACGCTCCTCGCATGGAGGGCACGCTCCCACGCTCCTCGCATGGAGGGCATGCTCCTCGCATGGAGGGCACGCTCCTCGCACGGAGGGCACTCTCCTCGCACGGAGGGCACGCTCCTCGCACGGAGGGCACGCTCCTTGCACGGAGGGCACGCTCCTTGCACGGAGGGCACGCTCCTTGCACGGAGGGCACGCTCCTTGCACGGAGGGCACGCTCCTCGCACGGAGGGCACGCTCCTCGCAAGGAGGGCACGCTCCTCGCATGGAGGGCACGCTCCTCGGCATCAGGCACATAGTTCACAAGCTGAAGGTCACGGAAAGCTGTAGCTTGGGGTCTGCAAGTGTTTCATTGACGCCCAGTTCAGCATGTTTCAGTTTCTTGCAGTATCTTATTGAGCTGTTACGCAGGAGTGGTGCATGGGGGCCGCACCGCTCGGCAGCAGTCACTCAGTGCACAGGTAGTAGTAAGCTGTACTCCTGGCATCTGGTTGTCGGTGTTCTTTTAGAGCACAGTTCAATCAATCAGTCAGGATTTACAAAGCGCGGCCAATCACCCGATAGGGTATCCAGGCTCTTGCAGGATCCGAAGGCTTATTCGAACAGCCAGGTCTTGAGGGCCATTTGGAGTTCCGGAAGTGAGGTGATGGTCCGGAGGTGCGTGCGGAGGCTGTTCCAGGTCTTTGCTGCGATGTGGGAGAAGGAGTGTTCTCCACGTCTGCTTCAGTGGATGCGGGGAGTATGGGCAAGTGAAAGAGAGGCAGAGCGCAGTGTTCTCGATGCTTGATGGAAGTTCGGGCGGTGGTTAATGTAGGCAGGTCCTTGGTTGTGTAGAGCCCTGTGTGCGTGGGTCAGCAGCTTGAATTGGCATCTCTTCTGTACGGGGAGCCAGTTCAGCACGTGATTCAGTTTCTTGCCGGGGCCCCTCAGGCGGCTTCGCAGGAGTGGTGCATACAGGCTGTGCTGCTCAGCATCAGCGACGCAGTTCACAAGTTGCGGGATGCAGGAGGACACAGTTGGGGCCAAGCTGGAGGAACGAGCGGAGGGCGCAAGTGCTGACACATACTTCCTTGGGGGTAGATCAGAGTACCCTCTGCCTGTGTCTCCCTTTACTCCACAGAGCTGGACCACCCACCTATCGCTGGCGGTGCAGACCACAGCACTCTTCCACCCTCGTCAGACAGGTGAGGGTCTGAAGCAGAGATGGGGGAAGGCCCTGCCCCAGCACTGGAGATCCTCACCATGGCTGTGAAGAGGGTTCATTCCCTCCACCTTCCAGGGTAGGCCCTTCGCGCCTGGCGTGAGAGCGCTTTCTATCTCTGTGTGTATCTACTCTAGACTGTAAGTGGCTTCCTAACTCTCTCGGTCTACTCTTGAATAGTAGCCCGCGGCATTGCTCGCTGGTGGGCGTGAAGGGTCATGGGGGGTTGTCCCGGGGGATCGCGGGGAAATAATATCTAAGTAAAGTCTACTTGGCTCCTGCTCTCCTGCCTTCGACTGGAACAGGTCGCAGGCAGCCAGGCTCCCTCCCCTAAGCCACTTACAACGCTGCAAGCAACGTTGTGATTGGTCGGGCCGCCACCCAGCTAGGGGCTAAGGGGTAGCCATGTTCTTCATGCAGCCTGCATGGAGACGGGCAGAGTGCGCATGACTGGTTTGGGCGGTCCCAGAGGGCTGATCAAGTAGTCTTTGCACACTCAGGAGTGGGCAGAGCAGCCCGCCCACCCACCCGCCCACAATGCGCAAAGCAAGCATAAAATGGTAGTAACTAACAGTTATTACCATTTTATGTTTCTGCTTCTCGCACTGCGAGAAAGCAGTGGGGCAATGCTGCTCCGCCCTAGTGGAGGAGCCGCCCCTGTTTGTCTGGCAGCTGCAGTACCTCCTCTGCCTGAAATATCCTCAGAACCTTCTCTTGCGTCTCTGTGCTACAGTGCCCTCTGTACCTCCTCTGCTTGCTCTCTGTGCTGCAGTGCCCTCTGTACCTCTCTGGCTGTTCTGTGCTGCAGTGCCCTCTGTACCTCCCCTTCCTGCTCTCTGTGCTGCTGCAGTTCCCTCTGTACCTTTTCTACCTGCTCTCTGTGCTGCAGTGCACTCTGTACCTTCCCTTCCTTCTCTCTGTGCTGCAGTGTCCTCTGTACCTCCTCTGCTTGCTCTCTGTGCAGCAGTGTCCTCTGTACCTCCTCTGCCTGCTCTCTGTGCTGCAGTGCCCTCTGTACCTCCTCTGCCTGCTCTCTGTGCTGCTGTGCCCTTTGTACCTTTTCTACCTGCTCTCTGTGCTGCAGTGTCCCCTGTACCTCCTCTGCCTGCTCTCTGTGCTGCAGTGTCCCCTGTACCTCCCCTGTCTGCTCTCTGTGCTGCAGTGTCCTCTGTACCTCCTCTGCCTGCTCTCTGTGCTGCAGTGCCCTCTGTGCCTCCTCTGCCTGCTCTCTGTGCTGCAGTGCCCTCTGTAGCCCTCTGCTTGTTCTGTGCTGCAGTGCCCTCTATACCTCCTCTGCCTGCTCTCTGTGCTGCAGTGCCCTCTGCCTGTTCTGTGCTGCAGTGTCCCCTGTACCTCCTCTGCCTGCTCTCTGTGCTGCAGTGTCCTCTGTACCTCCTCTGCCTGCTCTCTGTGCTGCAGTGCCCTCTGCCTGTTCTGTGCTGCAGTGTCCCCTGTACCTCCTCTGCCTGCTCTCTGTGCTGCAGTGCCCTCTGTGCCTCCTCTGCCTGCTCTCTGTGCTGCAGTGCCCTCTGCCTGTTCTGTGCTGCAGTGCCCTCTGTAGCTCTCTGCTTGTTCTGTGCTGCAGTGTCCTCTGTACCTCCTCTGCCTGCTCTCTGTGCTGCAGTGCCCTCTGTACCTCCTCTGCCTGCTCTCTGTGCTGCAGTGTCCTCTGTACCTCCTCTGCCTGCTCTCTCTATGCTGCAGTGCTCTCTGTGCCTCGTCTGCCTGCTCTCTGTGCTGCAGTGCCCTCTGTAAGCCTGCTCTCTCTGCTGCAGTGCCCTCTGTACCTCATCTGCCTGCTCTCTGTGCCGCAGTGCCCTCTGTACCTCCTCTGCCTGCTCTCTGTGCTGCAGTGCCCTCTGTACCTCCTCTGCCTGCTCTCTGTGCTGCAGAGTCCTCTGTACCTCCTCTGTCTGCTCTCTGTGCTGCAGTGCCCTCTGTACCTCCTCTGCCTGCTCTCTGTGCTGCAGCGTCCTCTGTACCTCCTCTGCCTGTTCTGAGCTGCAGTGCCCTCTGTACCTCCTCTGCCTGCTCTCTCTGTGCTGCAGTGTCCTCTGTACCTCCTCTGCCTGCTCTCTGTGCTGCAATGCCCTCTGTACCTCCTCTGCCTGCTCTCTGCGCTGCAGTGCCCTCTGTAGCCCTCTGCCTGCTCTCTGTGCTGCAGTGCCCTCTGTACCTCCTCTGCCTGCTCTCTGTGCCCTCTGTACCTCCTCTGCCTGCTCTCTGTGCTGCAGTGCCCTCTGTAGCCTCTGCCTGCTCTCTGTGCTGCGGTGCCCTCTGTACCTCCTCTGCCTGCTCTCTGTGCTGCAGTGTCCTCTGTACCTCCTCTGTCTGTTCTGTGCTGCAGTGTCCTCTGTACCTCCTCTGCTTGCTCTCTGTGCTGCAGTGCCCTCTGTGCTGCAGTGTCCTCTGTACCTCCTCTGCTTGCTCTATGTGCTGCAGTGCCCTCTGTACCTCCTCTGCCTGCTCTCTGTGCTGCAGTGCCCTCTGTGCCTCCTCTGCCTGCTCTCTGTGCTGCAGTGCCCTCTGTGCTGCAGTGTCCTCTGTACCTCCTCTGCTTGCTCTATGTGCTGCAGTGCCCTCTGTACCTCCTCTGCCTGCTCTCTGTGCTGCAGTGTCCTCTGTACCTCCTCTGTCTGTTCTGTGCTGCAGTGTCCTCTGTACCTCCTCTGCTTGCTCTCTGTGCTGCAGTGCCCTCTGTGCTGCAGTGTCCTCTGTACCTCCTCTGCTTGCTCTCTGTGCTGCAGTGCCCTCTGTACCTCCTCTGCCTGCTCTCTGTGCTGCAGTGCCCTCTGTGCCTCCTCTGCCTGCTCTCTGTGCTGCAGTGCCCTCTGTGCCTCCTCTGCCTGCTCTCTGTGCTGCAGTGCCCTCTGTGCCTCCTCTGCCTGCTCTCTGTGCTGCAGTGCCCTCTGTGCCTCCTCTGCCTGCTCTCTGTGCTGCAGTGCCCTCTGTACCTCCTCTGCCTGTTCTGTGCTGCAGTGCCCTCTGTACCTCCTCTGCCTGTTCTGTGCTGCAGTGCCCTCTGTACCTCCTCTGCCTGCAGTCACACCCTGCCCTCTGCCCGCATCCCTGCGCCCATCCTCTCGCACGTGGGTTCCTTCCTCCCCCGCCCCTCTTTCACGTCTCTCACACGCACCCCGACTTCTCTTCCTCTTCTCACCGTCTTACTCACAAATGAGGCATCTCCCTCTACCCTCTATCCACCTGAGCATCACCGCCTGCCCGCCTCACCCTGCGGCCCCTCTCCTGGCCGCCACTAGAAACACAGCTCCCTTTTTAACCCTCACCTCACCCCACCCCGCCACCCTCACACCGCTCTCACGCACCCCTCAACCTCACACCGCTCTCACGCACCCTCACACCGCTCTCACGCACCCTCACACCGCTCTCACGCACCCTCACACCGCTCTCACGCACCCCTCACCGCCCCTCCGTCAGCAGCGAGGGGCCCTCCCCTCCTCATCCTCCCATGGATGCGGCCTGGTCCAGCTCGTCCTACCTGTGCTTGTTGCCATGGAGACGCAGACGGTGCGCCCAGCCTCCTGCATCCCTCACGGTTCCTGGAAGTCCGTGCCCCCCGCCCCGGGTACACCCTGGCCCCGCCCCGCCCTGCTCCCCTCGTGCACCCACAGAGGTGATGGGGGCAGGCGGGTCCCCCAGAGGCCCTGGTGGCCCCCGCCCCCGGCCCCTGCACATAGGGCCACCGAGTGCTCCTCAGATGGTGAAACCGGAGTCGATCCGCCACACCCACCTGTAGGCACCGGGCACCCAGAAAAATGGAGGGTCGTGTCCGTGCCCCTGCCCAGAAGGGAGGGGGGCGCACGTGCCAGTGGCGTGGCATGTGGTCGTGCAGGCGTGTTCTGCCAGGAGTGAGAGGTGGCCGCGTGCCAGTGGGATGGACACCTGGACGCGGATGCACGTTTTGCTCTATGTGGCTGATGCCCAGGGCCTCTTCTAGGATGTATTCACTTATACCAACGTTGTCTCATCCTAACCAAATTCCTAACTGCCCTATCAGAACATGTCTGCCCAGGGCAGGGGCGCAACTAGGTCTTAATTTCGGGGGGGGCTAACATGGCAAATGAAGGGGCGTGGCTAATGTTAATCAATGGGGCGGGGCTAAAATGTCAGATAAACGGGATCGATTAATGCTCAGGTCAAGTGGAGAAAACATGCAACCCTAAAATTACCCCCTCGCAACCCAAAACCCATTACCACCCTGAACCCTGAAATCATCCACCTAGAACCCCAAACCCACGCCGATCCCTAAAATTACACCCTTACCCCCCAAAACCCATACCAACCCTGAACCCTAAAATTACCTCTGGCTCCCCAAAACCCATACCCGCACTGATCCCTAAGATTACACCCTTGCCCCCCCAAATCCATTACCACCCTGAACCCCAAAATTACCCCCAGGCACCCCAAAACCCATACCCACCCTGAACCCTAAAATTACCCCCTGGCACCCCAAAACCCATTACCACTCTGGACCCTAAAATCACCCCCTTGAAGCCCAGAAACTCATACCCGCGCTGATCCCTAAAATTACACCCTTGCCCCCCAAACCCATACCCACATTGAACCTTAAAATTACCCCTGGCACCCTAAAACCCATACCCATGCTGAACATTAAATTCTCCCCCTGGCACCCCAAAACCCTGTGGCGTCACTGGGGTTGGTGTCACCCGGTGCGGGTAACTCATGGTGTCACCCCCTCACGACTTACCGCATGGACCACCTCTGTCAGAAATGTACGGCGCTAGGTACTGTCTTACTCCCTCTAGCTCCTTCTCTCTGTCTAGCTCCCTCTCTCTGTCTTACTCCCTCTAGCTCCCTCTGGTTCCCTCTCTCTCTGTCTTACTCCCTCTAGCTCCCTCTCTCTCTCTCTTACTCCCTCTAGCCCCCTCTCTCTTACTCCCTCTAGCTCCCTCTCTCTCTCTCTTACTCCCTCTAGCTCCCTCTCCCTGTCTAGCGCCCTCTAGCTCTCTCTCACTCTGTCTTACTCCCTCTAGATCTCTCTCTCACTCTGTCTTACTCCCTCTAGATCTCTCTCTCTCTCTGTCTTGCTCCCTCTAGCTCCCTCTCTCTCTCTTACTCCCTCTAGCTCCCTCTCTCTGTCTAGCTCCATCTCTCTCTGTCTTACTCCCTCTAGCTCCCTCTGTCTCCCTCTGTCTCCCTCTCCCTTGCTCTCCCTAGCTTCCTCTCTCTCTGTCTTACTCCCTCTAGCTCCCTCTCTCTGTCTAGCTCCCTCTAGCTCTCTCTCTCTCTGTGTCTTACTCCCTCTAGCTCCCTCTCTCTCTCTGTCTTACTCCCTCTAGCTCCCTCTCTCTGTCTAGCTCCCTCTAGCTCCCTCTCTCTCTGTCTTACTCCCTCTAGCTCCCTCTCTCTCTGTCTTACTCCCTCTAGCTCCCTCTCTCTCTGTCTAGCTCCCTCTCTCTCTCTGTCTTACTCCCTCTAGCTCCCTCTCTCTGTCTAGCTCCCTCTAGCTCCCTCTCTCTCTGTCTTACTCCCTCTAGCTCCCTCTCTCTCTGTCTAGCTCCCTCTCTCTCTCTGTCTTACTCCTTCTAGCTCCCTCTGTCTCCCTCTCTCACTGTCTTACTCCCTCTAGCTCCCTCTCTCTGTCTAGCTCCCTCTAGCTCCCTCTCTCTCTGTCTTACTCCCTCTAGCTCCCTCTCTCTGTCTAGCTCCCTCTAGCTCCCTCTCTCTCTGTATTACTCCCTCTAGCTCCCTCTCTCTCTGTCTTACTCCCTCTAGCTCCCTCTCTCTGTCTAGCTCCCTCTAGCTCCCTCTCTCTGTCTTACTCCCTCTGTCTCCCTCTCTCTCTGTCTTACTCCCTCTAGCTCCCTCTCTCTGTCTAGCTCCCTCTAGCTCCCTCTCTCTCTGTCTTACTCCCTCTAGCTCACTCTCTCTGTCTAGCTCCCTCTAGCTCCCTCTCTCTCTGTCTTACTCCCTCTAGCTCCCTCTCTCTCTGTCTTACTCCCTCTAGCTCCCTCTCTCTCTGTCTTACTCCCTCTAGCTCCCTCTCTCTCTGTCTAGCTCCCTCTCTCTCTCTGTCTTACTCCTTCTAGCTCCCTCTGTCTCCCTCTCTCACTGTCTTACTCCCTCTAGCTCCCTCTCTCTGTCTAGCTCCCTCTAGCTCCCTCTCTCTCTGTCTTACTCCCTCTAGCTCCCTCTCTCTGTCTAGCTCCCTCTAGCTCCCTCTCTCTCTGTATTACTCCCTCTAGCTCCCTCTCTCTCTGTCTTACTCCCTCTAGCTCCCTCTCTCTGTCTAGCTCCCTCTAGCTCCCTCTCTCTGTCTTACTCCCTCTGTCTCCCTCTCTCTCTGTCTTACTCCCTCTAGCTCCCTCTCTCTGTCTAGCTCCCTCTAGCTCCCTCTCTCTCTGTCTTACTCCCTCTAGCTCACTCTCTCTGTCTAGCTCCCTCTAGCTCCCTCTCTCTCTGTATTACTCCCTCTAGCTCCCCTCTCTCTGTCTTACTCCCTCTAGCTCCCTCTCTCTGTCTAGCTCCCTCTAGCTCCCGCTCTCTGTCTTACTCCCTCTGTCTCCCTCTCTCACTGTCTTACTCCCTCTAGCTCCCTCTCTCTGTCTAGCTCCCTCTAGCTCCCTCTCTCTCTGTCTTACTCCCTCTAGCTCCCTCTCTCTGTCTAGCTCCCTCTAGCTCCCTCTCTCTGTCTTACTCCCTCTGTCTCCCTCTCTCTCTGTCTTACTCCCTCTAGCTCCCTCTCTCTGTCTAGCTCCCTCTAGCTCCCTCTCTCTCTGTCTTACTCCCTCTAGCTCACTCTCTCTGTCTAGCTCCCTCTAGCTCCCTCTCTCTCTGTATTACTCCCTCTAGCTCCCCTCTCTCTGTCTTACTCCCTCTAGCTCCCTCTCTCTGTCTAGCTCCCTCTAGCTCCCGCTCTCTGTCTTACTCCCTCTGTCTCCCTCTCTCACTGTCTTACTCCCTCTAGCTCCCTCTCTCTGTCTAGCTCCCTCTAGCTCCCTCTCTCTCTGTCTTACTCCCTCTAGCCCCCTCTCTCTGTCTAGCTCCCTCTAGCTCCCTCTCTCTGTCTTACTCCCTCTAGCGCCCTCTCTCTCTGTCTAGCTCCCTCTAGCTCCCTCTGTCTCCCTCTCTCTCTGTCTTAGTCCCTCTAGCTCCCTCTCTTCCGGTCTTTCTCACTCTAGCTCTCTCGCTCTCTGTCTTACTCCCTCTAGCTCCCTCTCTCTTTCTGTCTTACTCCTTTATCTCCCTCTCTCTCTGTCTTGCTCTCTCTAGCGCCCTCTCTCTGTATTACTCCCTCTAGCTCCCTCTGTCTCCCTCTCTCTCTTACTCCATCTGTCTTCCCTGGATTTGTATAAACAAGAGTGCGATCAACAGGTTGCACTGTAGTGAAAAGCAAGCTGAAATTTGGAACTGGTTCACTGAAAAACTGAAGACTGTGCAAGATACTGAAAAATAGGAAACCATGCACCCTCAGGTGAGCTAGGCTGCTATAGAGTTGCCTTGTGAGCAAAGAAAATTGTAGTCAAGAATTGCAGATCTCCTGCGAGACGCTGGCGAGTGTGAACAGCATGAGGAACAAGCTTGCACAGGGAGCGACAGTAAAGGTGAGAGCAGATGTGAGGCTGCAGTGCAGATTGGTGTCAGCCCATGTGTTGGTGTCACCCGGTGCGGTCCGCACTCCCCGCACCCACCTAGTGACGCCACTGCCAAAACCCATACCCACCCTGAACCCTAAAACTGCCCCCCTGCTCCCCTGACACTCGAAAACCCACACCCACCCTGAAACCTAAAATGTCCCCCCCTCACAAACCCAAAACCCATACCCGCACTGAACCCTAAAATGAACCCCATGGCACCCCAAAACCCATACCCACCCTGAATCCTAAAATTGCCCCCCTGACACCCGAAAACCCATACCCACCCTGAACCCTAAAATTAACTCCATAGCACCCCAAAACCCTTAACCACCCTAAACCTTAAAATTACACCCTGGCACCCCAAAACCCATACCCACCGTGAACCCTAAAATTGCCCCCTGACACCCGAAAACCACACCCACCCTAAACTCTAAAATGTCCACCCCCTCATACCCTAAAACTCATACCTGCCCTGAACCCTAACAACCCCATGGCCCCCTAAAACCCATTACCACCCTAAACCATGAAATTACCCCCTGGCACCCCAATTCCCATACCCACCCTGAACCCTAAAATTACCCCAGGAACCCCAAAACCCATGCCCTCCCTGAACACTAAAATTACACCTGGCACCCCAAAACCCATTACCACTCTGACCCCCAAAATTACCCCTGGAACCCTAAAATTACACCCTTGCCCAACAAAATCCATACCCACCCTGAACCCTAAAATTACCCCTGGCACCCCAAAACCCATACCCACGCTGCACCCTAATATTACCCCTGGTTCCCCAAAACCCATACCCACCCTGAAGCCTAAAATTACCCCTGGCACCCCAAAACCCACATCCACCCTGAACGCCTAAATTACCCCCTGGCCCCCATACCAGTCCTGAACCCTAAAATTGCCCCCTGGCACACCAAAACCCATTACTACCCTAAAATTATCCCTGGCACCCTAAAACCCATACCCACTCAGAATCCTACAATTACCCCCTGGCACCCCAATTCGTAACCCACCCTGAACCCTAAAATTACCCACTAGCACCCCAAAAAATGAACACTACAAACTTACACTACATATTCATATTCGGAGGGGACTCTCCTCTTTAGAGAAAGATACATGGCCCTGTTCACCATTTATCTGGTGAGGTGCGCTGTGGATGTGAATTCCCTACAAGTGCATGGACAGCAGGGGGAATGGGATGTCCAGTGCAAGTGAAGCTTTTCATTTGTAAATTAATTCCTTCTGGCGTCATAGCCCAGGGTTTGCGGTCTGTGCACTTGTATGGAATACACATCCATACAAGTGCACAGACAGCAAACCCTGGGATATGACACCAGCAGAAATTCCTTTACAAAGGAAAAGCGTCACCTGCACTGGCCAGCCCTTTCCCCCTGCTGTGTGCATCTTCCCACTCCCACCCCATGCTGAACACATCAAGTGCTTAGGTGAAATCCCTGCCTTCAGGCAAGGATATCACCTCGGCGCTAGTAAAGGAAAACAAGAGGGGGGGGCTGGGGGTTTACTTGATACTGTTCAGAGGCTGGCTGGCTCGGGCTGCCGGGCCTCTCAGAATGCATCAATAACAATGACATTCTCAGCTCCGATGCGCAGTCATCTCAGTGCGTGTCAATTAGCCCGGGCTGAAGAAGACGACGGGGGGGCTGAAGCCCGGTGAGCCCAATGGGTGTTGCGCGCCTGGCCCAGGGTGCCCGCCTCTTCCAGGCTGCGTCCTTATTGGCTCAGGCCCCCTCGTCCAGGCATGAGCACCTGTGCTGTGCGGCCCCGCCCCTCGCTGCTAGGCGATGTGATGCGCGTGCCCTGTGCCTTCTCTAGTGAGCCGGCGCCATCTTAGTCTGCTGCTCAGGGCTTTCCATGCAGTTAAAGGCCCTCTGCCCTGGGTAACCACGGATGCAGCCCGCGATGGAAGGGCTGTTCTGTTGGACAAATTCACAAAGCGCCCATTCTGCGCTCCAGGGACCTCTCAGCAGTCAGCCCTGTTGTTCAGGATTCTGGCACAAAACCATGTCTGGTTTTGTCCGTGACCAGTAACATTGATAGAATGTTTACCAATAGGTGTGTTTTAACAGGAAACATCCTTTACGACGCAACTTTACCACGCAGTGCCTTTACAACGCAGGTTTTTCAATGCAAGTCATTACAACGAATTGCGCTGGGGGGCGCTCTAGGATAGGTAATAGTTTAATTTACTATCCAACACCTTCCCTACTATCCACGGGGACTGGAGTTGGAATAGTAAATTAAACTATTCACTATTCAGCACCCCCCAACGCAAGTCGATGTAACGACTTGCGTTGAAAAACCTGCGTTGTAAAGGCATGCGTAGTAAAAGCATGCGTTATAACGACGTACATCCGTTTTAACAGTTGGTAAGCAAGCAAAAGGTAATCCGTTGGAACCAGACTGTTTCTCAAGGAATGGGGCCTACCACTAACGTAGTGGCATTACCACGTACCATGGAAGGAACCTCTCGCACGCGTTCACGCCCGTCCACCGGTTTGTAGACTCCACCCTCCCCGGGATCCTCTACTGTACCCTGCATGGCAGACCCTGTCATACCCAAAACGGCCCAAGAATGCGCAGTTGGCCCCATAAGATGGGTCCCTTGGAGAGAGCGGGGTCTTGGCTCTTCGATGCAGCACCTCTCACTCCTCTCTTAGGGCCAGATGTATCAAGCAAATTCGCATTCGCAAAGGCCGAATTTCGGCCTTTGCGAATGCGAATTTGCTAAATGGAATGTATGAAGCAAAATCTGGTGCAAAATAAGGAATCGCAAAACTTGTGATTCCTTATTTTGCAATTGTATTTAAGGAATTGCAAATTTTGCGATTCCTTAAATGCAATGTATGTAGCAAAATTTTTTAGCAAAATGCCATTAAGGAATCGCAAATTACCACCAACTTCTAGTTGGTGGTAAGTTGCGAATTCCTTGAAAAATGCAAATTTTTGCATTGTTCAAAGTGCCATGTGACGCACATACATGCCCTTAGGGCATGTATGTGCGCCACATGTGCACCCATGCATATATTTCAGGGGTGCAACACGGTGTCCTTTGGACACCCCTTCACCCTTGAAATTATTCTCAATTTGCGATTAGCAAATTGCGAATCACAAATTGAGAATAACTTCCCATTCATTCCTATGGGCCTCCTGGCCCATAGAAATGAATGGGAAATTATCCCTTAATTGCGATTAACAATTTGCTAATCGCAATTAAGGAATTGTAAGAAATCGCTAACAAATAGCGAATTTCTACATACATCCCAATTTGCAATTCCCAAATAGCGATTTCTAAAAAATCGCTATTTGGGAGTCGCAATTGATGGTAATGATACATCTGCCCCTTAATCTTACCGTTCAAGCCATTGACGTTCCAAGTTAGGATTGTGTGTTATGAGTCCCCTTGCTACAAGGTTCGTACGCTATACCGTGCCCATCCTGTTATTCCTGTCTTGTTGCAAGTTTATGTTGGCTCACTGCCGGGGAACAAACCTGATCTCCCGGGACCCCCTGTAGATCTGCTCTGGTCTCTTAGGGGAGTCATGTCTCAACCTCGTTGCCAGATCCCGCTGACATGGTGTCATCGTGTCTGCATGTCCCCTTCGCCTGGGAACACAATGCGGTTCCAGTTACTCCTCTTTACGGTGCTTGTCGGAATGTGGAAGCCGCAGTGCGGGTCTTCTCCTGCTACCAAAGGCCATGTGCTTACCCTGTCTTGTTGAGGTGTTTCCTTTCCTCCAGTCAGTCCCATGCAGATTCGGGGGTGTCAAATGAGTAGATTTACCCTGAAACAGGACTTTCAACCATGCGGGGTAAGTTAACATGTATTGCAGCTGGAGGTTTCTCAGTTGTGCTTCACCCCGAGGAAGGATTTGCACTGTAGTTGTACTTTATTGGTACAGTCTGGAAACAACAGGCATTTTGCCACGACACAGCACAGATCTGAATGCTGACGGAACTGCATCTCTGTCCGTATAGTTCAATACCCGGATGATGAAGTAGTGGAGAGGGGCCCCCGGCAAGGGCCTGGACGCCAGTGTCCTGTGTGCCCATTCTGTGATGAAGCACGGTGACAGATCCAATAGTATCATTCAGGACATAAACCAATCCGTAAAGAAGGCGATCAGTGCTTGGCCCTCCGAACCTTCTGGGAGGCCACCCAGCCACAAGTTGTTCCAAAGGGACCTTCCCTCAGCTTCTTCAACCCTTCATTCCAGCATAACAGTCAAGGTTTTCAGCTTTTTAAGTTCTGCAGGTGCCTGGTTAAATCCATTCTCAATTGTGGAAATACTCTGCTCCGCCTCTGTTGTGTGTGTAGAAATGTTCTTTAGGTGCTGCCTGAGCAGGGAGAGCTCGATCCCCACTCCCCCAATCTTTTTGTTTAAGTCTTTGTGAGAGTCTTTAACCTCCTGAAGAATCGTGGCCTGGGTAATGGGTTCTCCCAAATTGGTTGGGCACTTGACATCAACTGATTTCCTGGGCCCTGAAGTCACCTGTGCAATTTTATTGAAGCAATCCATTTTGGCTTGACCGGCTGCGCCCGTACCTTTATCCTTCACCATGATGTAGATCACTATTACCACCTCTCCCTCTCCTCCAGTAGACACCTAGAACCACCTTAACAGATTCACACTCATATGCTGACAAAACATACAAATAAAGCTTAGTCCTGAACTCATAGTGATTCCAGAGGCACAGATTATTTTGGCAAAAATGTACCTCCCATCTCACAAACTGGCACCTTCCTTCTCAAAGTCTGTAGTAGCAAGTTGTAGTTCAAGACTCCCAAAAACAAGTCATGTCTGGTAACACCTACCTCCCCACCCCCGGCTTAGTCTATGGTAGAGATGGCCACCGCAATGGCGTCCTCCTTCTACACAGGATCTGCGAGAAGATGATTTGGCAGCCTGTGGTCGTATGACAGCGTGACCAAGGTGAGCATCACCTGAGATGCGTTTGGTGGCCATGCTTTCAAGCGTTCAACCATGGCAAGAAAAAAACTAAGAAATATTTCTGTTGTCGCAAGGCTTGCTTGACACCCGGCTACGTCCACACTGGGCTCCCCATAAGGCCCCAGGCGTGACTGCCCTCTTCAGACATGAAGTGTGAGCATCGAAGGATGAAGTGCACCAAACACGCTGAGCCCCAGTAGAGTAGTATTGGGCAGTCCTCAAAAGTGCTTTCAGCTGAATAACAATTTCCAGTCCTTCAAAGCCCGAGCTGTTTTCTCCCTTAGGAGGCCATGCAGAACATGGAGGTTGTACGCGCTCTTCATTTTTTATCTGGACAAGATGAAAGAATTACAGGGCATATTACCAAGGAATAGCGATATTTATCGCAAAATGCACCTAGCGCATTTTTTTTATCGCTGCCTATCGCTGGATATGTTAGCGGAGAAAACATGCTATTAGCAACGTTTTTCTCCATTGTGCTAAAATATCCAGCGATAGCGGCCAAATGCGTGAATATCGCGGAGAATTCAGCGATATTCACGCATTAGCGATGAAATGCTCTTAGCCATGTTATCCACCTCGCATTGGATAACATGGCTAAGAACTGGTCTGGGCAGGTGTTAGTTATTGGAGATATTCATGCTTAGCGCGAATATTTCCATCGCTACGCCTGCCTTGCTAATAGGCGATAGCGACGTTAGCGACTGCTTCTAGTCGCTAACTGGTTGGGTAAGCCCACTTTGCATGTCATTAGCGATAAACATCGCTGACATGCAAAGCGGGCACCAAACCGCTCGCTATCGCCTAAAAGCTGTCGCTAACATCAGTTAGCGACAGCTTGCTAATAGGGCGATAGGCAATTATCGCCGCTTTAGCGGACGTTTTCGGCCGCTAAGCGGCGATAATTGCCTATCGCCCTGCTTGATAATATGCCCCTACGTTCCTACGAACTTCACTGCGTCTAAGATGGTGGTCTTGCCATAAGCAAGGATGACTCCATGACCACCGCTGCTAACTGTATCAAGCACTGTTACTCCCTTTCTGGCAAGTCTCTTTCGAAGATTGTCCAACCGAGCCAAACAAATTCAATTGCATTACCTAGGCATGTGCCAGTCACAGGGAACTGCAGGACAGGTACCCAGTCTACCACACACACATTTGGCAAGCCCTACGCGCACGAGGTTTCATCCCTAAGCAATGCCTGGATTCGCCGCCTTACTCCTCCAGTGCTGGTATCAGAGACAGCCAGGATGTGGAGCTACAGTAAATGTGCATGCGTGGTGACCGTTTCTCCTGCTCCCTAGCCCCTTCCGTGCAGGGGTAATTCCCCCTGCTGTGCTGGGGGGCGGGGGAGCGCGCGCAGCGCCCCGGTGCTCATGACGAGCTCAGCTCGTCATGAGGCACGGCGCTCGTGTGCGACCACACCCGTTTGCGTGGAACGCTCAGCACAGCAGGGAAATTATTCCCGCGTGTGAGCGTTCCGCGGCTCATGACGAGCTGAGCTCGTCATGAGCACCGGAGTGCCGTGCCTCATGACAATCTCGTCATGAGCATCGAAGAGGTTAAGCTCTGCCCTATTCCAGTCTTGTGACATTCAAGAAATTGTACAAGACACTACTCTTTGACTTCCAAGACCACTCCCAATGAGTTATGGCTTACTTCAGCGCCAATAAGGTGTGGCAAATGCTGCACTTTCTAAATATGAAGCATAGACCAAAGTCTCCTACAAATGCTACAGCTGTCGGCAAAACTTCCACACCAGTTAAATAGGTGCCTCATTAAAGTCAGCCTGCCCAGGCTCTGCACCTGCGTAAGAGGAACGTGAATTGTGGCGTGCCGCGTGCGCATGCATGGTGCCATTCACACATGCGCATGTGCCATTCACACCGGCCTTGCGCATGCATGGTACCACTCACACGGGCGTTTGTTTAAAAAAGCAGTTTCCTGCCCCGCCACTAGGCGGTAGCGTAACCCCAAACTTGGAATCAGACAGAACCTACAGATTAAGAGTAACAGAGACAGAATGAAGGCAATTGAACACCTCAGCTTCGTTTGCAGACCTTTATCTATTGTATTGTATTGTAATTGCATTTATAGCGCTTATTACCCCTGACGACGCGTCAAAGCGCTTTTTCAGCGAGTAGCACGCTACTCCAGGACCCATAGAGGATTAGTGTTGAATTAGTATAGTGAAACATGCAAGTACATTTTAAGTGGTGGATAGGTTAGTCAGTTATTTGGATTTGGAATGATAGCAGAAGGATAGAGGAGGAAAAAAGGTTTGTATTTATATAGCGCTTGTTACCCCTGATGGGGTGTTGAAGCACGCTGCTCCGGAAGCCCTTAAAGGATTAGTGGTGAATTAGTATGAACCGTGGGCTATATCTACAAAGCAAAGATGTGTCTTTAGTCCTTCCCAGGAAGAGGGAAGTTGGCCTGTCTCCCTATCGCCTCAGGGTGGTTATTCTACCGGGCTGAACCCCCCAAAGGGAAGGTTCTGGGTCCTGCTCCCTAGGGGTGCAAACCTATTATTAGCTGAGCTAAGGGTACTGGAAGGCCGTACCTACTACTTCGGTTACACATATCTCAGCTAAAGAAAGTGAAACTGTTCCTCGCTGAGACCCAAACTCCGAGCTGCTGTTCGAGGCCGTGTCCTCTCACATCTGGATGCAGTGCCCTGCTTTGCTGCTTCTCCAACTCCACGCTAAACACTTTAACCCCTTCCATGCTCGTGACGGAACCGCTCCGCCACGAGCCTCGGGTGGGCTGTGCTGGTGACGGAGCGGTTCCATCACGGCGCGCTCGGCGCGCCTGCGCATATTGAGCGGGCGGGGCCGTGACGGAACCGCTCCGTCACAAGCACAGCCCACCCGAGGCTCATGACGAAGCAGTTCCGTCACGAGCATGTGAGCGCCGCGTGGCCCCCCTAGCACTGCAGCGGAATTGCCGCCGCAGCCAAGGGGTTAAAGGCTCCCCATTAACAGCCTGCATAAATATGACCGCATCACCCCCATTCTGATGGGACGCCGCGCCGTCCTCCGAGCCGGCTGCCTGAAACTTAAAGCAACGTGTATTTGTAAAGCGCACGTTCACCCAGAGAAGTATCTTGGGGCTGAATAAGAAATGTATTGTTACCCAACTCCATGGTACTCGTTTTATCGACCTCGGAAGGATGAAAGGCCTGCCGGGATTTCATCCTTCCGAAAAATCGGTAGTCTGCCGCCTGAATCGGGTCTATTGGCATGTATGGATGTTTATTGTTACCCAACTCCATGGTACTCGTTTTATCGACCTCGGAAGGATGAAAGGCCTGCCGGGATTTCATCCTTCCGAAAAATCGGTAGTCTGCCGCCTGAATCGGGTCTATTGGCATGTATGGATGTTTATTGTTACCCAACTCCATGGTACTCGTTTTATCGACCTCGGAAGGATGAAAGGCCTGCCGGGATTTCATCCTTCCGAAAAATCGGTAGTCTGCCGCCTGAATCGGGTCTATTGGCATGTATGGATGTTTATTGTTACCCAACTCCATGGTACTCATTTTATCGACCTCGGAAGGATGAAGGGCCTGTGAGGATTTGAACCTGTGACCATGAGATCAAACACAGGCCCCTGCATCGAATGGATTAGTCCAATGAGCCACCAGACCCGCCATTTACCCAAACAACCACCTACATTTGCAGGGTGAGAGGTTTCTGCTGGATAAAGGATTCTTCGAATGTCCATGACATATTTTAATGATTCATATTTAGATGCGTGGCCAGCGAGGAGAAGGAAGAGGCTTTCACCGGACAGGAAATATCACCCGTGCAAGGCAGTTAAAAGAGCCTCTGCTTATGAACGGGGCACAGTTATTGTTTATTTTTGGGGTCTTGTAAAGGGCCCTTTCACCAAACCTCACGGCCAGAGTCTGGTCGGTCAAAGCGCTTTCACTGGTCCTGGGAAAGCAGACATCCATGTGGCAAAGGGAGGGGGGGGGCTCTGAGGCACTGAACACTGCGGACTCGACAGCTGCAAAGAACGAGCCGGGGGTGGAGGGACGTGGGGGTAGTGGAGGGGATTCCCCGAATAATCCTCGTTTTCGCCTGAACTCCCAATTCTAAACAATGCTAGCTTGGCAGCAGTGGAAGAAATGCCGTCACGCTTCTGAAGAAGTCCTAATGCGAGCAATGAACAAGATAGGTCTGGCGCCCCCTGTGGCCCTCAGAGCACACGAGGGGCCCCTGGGGCAGCGGCTCTCCCCTGCACAGAGTCCGACAACAGCCGGGGAGGTCCAGCGTCCCGCCAAGACCTCACGTCCAAGGGTCGTCACCTTACCTAGAAAGAGTCTGGAAGGGGCTGGCCCCATCCTCAATGCTGCCAGGGTCGGCCCCCATCCCCATGCTGCCTGGGGCTGGCCCCATCCTCAATGCTGCCAGGGCCGGCCCAAGCCTCAATCCTGAGGGGACCTTCCGGGATTTGAAGCTGTGACCATGAGGTCGAACACAGGCCCCTGCAGTGGACGCATCAGTCCACTGAGCCACCAGACCCAGCATGTGGGACATCATCAGACTGGTGACGAAGAAGTGCAGGAAATACGAAAAGCAGTAGGTGTTCCCCAGCTGTGCACCCCGGCTCTGGAACAACATCCCTGTATCCCTCAGGGCGGCCCAGACCGGGCTCCAATTTAGGAAAGAGCTGAAGCGCTTCTCTTTAAAAAGAAACGCTACATACATAACAAGGTGTCATCCCCTCATGATCTCTCACTACTCAACTCTACTCTCAACGCTATTCACAACTGGATGCTAGTGCACCAACTCATTCTCAATCTCTCCAAAACGGAATTCCTCCTCTTATCTAGTTCACTCTCTCGCTCCGCCTCCTGTGCAATCCTGGATGGGTCAGTTGAAATTACTCAACAGTAAACCCATCATTGTCGACTGCGCTGAATCCCTCGGTGTCATACTTGACAAAAGACTCAACCTAATTTCACACATCAATTCCATTGCCAAGAGCGTACGCTATCAGCTGCGCCTTCTGTGGGGGATTCGTCGGTTCTTCCCCAAGAAAGACCTAAAAACCTTGGTTCAATCGCTAGTTCTCTCTAGACTGGATTATTGTAATTCTCTTCTGACTGGCCTTCCCATATCTCACCTATCCCCCCTTCAAATCCGTCCTCCATTCAGCAGCTCGCTTCATTACAGGGTCCAAATGAAGTGACCACATCACTCCTATCCTGTCCTCTCTCCGATGGCTTCCCATCGAGGCTAGAGCTATCTACAAAACGGCGTGCATCACCCACAAAGCTTTGCACTCTTCCACCCCTCGCTATCTGGCGAATAAACTCAAATTATCTGGAGGCTCAAGACCTTCTCGGAATGCTGAAAAGTTCCTTCTTGAGCCCCCCTCCTACAAAAGGGAAAAATTGATGGCGCAATCGTTCTCAGGTAATGCGGTGAGAATCTGGAACTCGCTTCCCCCTTCGCTCCGTGCCACCTTCTCTACTCGGATCTTCAAAGCGGACCTCAAATCTCTTCTATTCCAAAGACACTTTCAGAACTAATTCCCTCCTTCTCAGACCCCACCAGCAAGTTCTTTGGTCATTGTAAATTTGTCACTTATATTTTTATTTTTGTTTGCACATTCTGTGCTTGCTGCATTTGAGATTGTGTCCCTTTTGCCTGCGTTGTTTTGATTCTATGGCCTGCTATTTTTCGCCAGGAAGTTCTTTAGTCATTGTAAATTTGTCATATATATTTATATTTTTGTTTGCACATTCTGTGCTTGCTGTGTTTGATATTCTGTTCCTTTTGCCTGCGTTATTTTGATTCTATGGCCTGCTACTTTTGTTTTGTTCCATTCCTGTAACAATTCTCTCATGTAACGTAACTGGCTCTATCGTACAGCGCTCTGACACCTTCGGGTAAAGTCCGCGCTTTATAAAAATGCATTAAATAAATAAATAAATAAACAGCACAGTAAATAGTCTAGACCCACTCTGCCTCTGACCCTGTACCGCGCTCCACTGCTGAGTCCTTGCAACAAACAGGCCTCGGCTGCGAAAAGTGTCTTTAAGTAAGGATGGCGCTCTGCCCAGTAGGACGTCTGGACCGAGTGTCGGATACAGCACCGCAGGGTTTGCCAATGCCCTGTTCTGCCCGGCTGGGGGGTTGTGCAAGCTCACCTTGGGGCCTTGGGGTGTCTGCCACTGTCTGGGACAAGGCTACACTGTCTGCTGACTCAAACCTTAGGAGATGTCTTAATCAACCGTTTACACTTGTAGGAACGCTGCTCTGCAGCAGAGGGAAAGCGCTACAGATGCTGAGGCGTTTCAACCTCTTGCACCACAGATAAAGGCAGCAGAAGGATCCACCCCAAACTGCACTGATATGGGGGCCCCTCCTTCACGAGAGCCCTTGAGTAGTTGTCTCCCCCAAAGCCACTGGGAGCTGCTTGTATCACAGGGTCCTGCCTCATGGCTGCACTGCACAGATGTACTCAGCTGGTCAGAGGCTTAGGGGTCCATTAGGATGGCGGGCGGACTTAGTCCACCCACCATCCTATCGGGAATAGGGTCCGCCCGCCATAAAGGCGGGGGTCCCTTGTGTGGCATTAGGATGCGGCCGCCACAGTGGCGGCCACATCCTGCATTCATAACATTGTGGCGGGCGGTGCACTCTGCACCGCCCGCCACAATGCCATGAATGCATGCACGCATTTGCATACACAATGCGGCAGGCACCGCGCGGTGCCTACCGCATTGCATATGCAAATGCAGGGGGGTACCACAGGTACCCCCCGTGTGCACCCCCCACCCCTCCTCCACTTTGGGGGCCCGCAGGGGCCCCCCAAAGTGAAGACCGCATGCCTTTCTGTGGCGGCATTGCCGCCACGGAAAGGCATCACTTACACCACATCATAATATGGCTGGCGGTGTCTGTTAGACACGCCACCATATTATTCCTTTTCCGCCCCGGCCGCAAGGCTACCAGGGCGGAAAAGCGGCGGACGGTCTTTCCGTCCGCCGTGGTCCCCCCGCCATACTAATAGGGCGGGGGGGAATTCTGGACACGATGTCGGGCGGATTGCCTCCGCCAGGCCGGCGGTGGCTACCGCCAGCCTGGCGGAGGCAATCCGCCCAACATCGTAATGGGCCCCTTAGTGTCTGAGGCCAAACCCTCCCCTGTAACTGGATTCCCTCCCTGGACTGCCAGAAAGTGCCCCCCTCGTGCTCCAGTCCGTACCGCCATATTACAGACCGCGGGCCCAAGTGACCCATATTCCAGCTCCCCGCACCCTCCGAAACGCACCCCACGGACCTGGCAAGATGGTGCAGTGGTGAATGAAAAAAAAATTGCCAGCAGGTGCAAGCAAATAAAACAGCCACCTCTGATTTGTGGCTGCTATGTGCTTGCAATCAAAACTGTAAACTAGAACAACATGCATTTGCAATGCAATAGGTCTCGTATTTGCGACAGGTTTAGCTGTTGGCATTGTAAATGATTCCTTTTATTTATTTATTTACAAAACCTGCAAGCGGTGCACAAACACCGCTTGCAGGTTTTATAAATACATAAATAAGAGGCATTGTCATTTATAATGCTAACAGCTCAAACTCTCGCAAATGCGAGACCTTAAGCAATCGCGGCACCGGAGCTTTAACGTAGCATGTTGAAAGCTGGAGCGCGGTTGTTGTGATTACTTACAAAGTAAAGAAATAGAAAGAACTGCTTTTCTGTTTCTTTACTTTTGAAGCAAGGGCGGCACCAGCGCATTCGCTTTCAAAATCCTAAACTACAGCGCGGGTGCCACAATTGCTTTACAAGTAAAGAAATAGAAAAAAACTGTTTTTCTGTTTCTTTACTTTTGAAGCAAGGGCGGCACCAGCGCATTCGCATTCAAAATCCTAAACTACAGCGCGGGTGCCACGATTGCTTTACAAGTAAAGAAATAGAAAAAAACTGTTTTTCTGTTTCTTTACTTTTGAAGCAAGGGCGGCACCAGCGCATTCGCTTTCAAAATCCTAAACTACAGCGCGGGTGCCAAGATTGCTTTACAAGTAAAGAAATAGAAAGAACTGCTTTTCTGTTTCTTTACTTTTGAAGCAAGGGCGGCACCAGCGCATTCGCTTTCAAAATCCTAAACTACAGCGCGGGTGCCACAATTGCTTTACAAGTAAAGAAATAGAAAAAAACAGTTTTTCTGTTTCTTTACTTTTGAAGCAAGGGCGGCACCAGCGCATTCGCTTTCAAAATCCTAAACTACAGCACGGGTGCCACAATTGCTTTACAAGTAAAGAAATAGAAAAAAACTGTTTTTCTGTTTCTTTACTTTTAAAGCAATCGCGGTACCCGAGCTTTAGCTTAAGATGCTGAAATCTAAAGCTCGGGTGCCGCCATTGCTACAAAAGTAAACAAATAGAAAAAAATGGCAGCCAAGCACTTTTTTCAATTAATTTACTTTTGTTACAATGGTGGCCCCCGCGATTTAGCTTTGAACATCCTAAGCTAAAGCACGGGTGCTGCGATTGCTTCAAAAATAAACAAACAGAAAAAAGAAATGTACTCTGTTTTTCTATTCATTTACCTTTAAAGCAATCGCGGCACCCGCTCTTTAGCTTAAGATGTTTAAAGCTAAAGCACGGGTGCCGCCATTAAAAAATAAATAAATAACAGAAAGAGAAAGGCATGGGGCTGCGTTCGGCCAGCATATAACGCTTGATAAATGGTTTTCTTTTAAGTGTAGAGGGAGAGTGTGTCCTGCCTGTGTTGCAAATTCACTTATTATGGGGTAACCCAGTATCCCTCAGAACCTGGGCAATGCAATTTCAATATAAACAATGGTTCTGTCGGGTGTGAACCTGATGGCTTCAATCCTGCACAAATCCTCAAACATTTATTCTATTTAATTTCTTCATAATTATATCCGTTATTATGACTTCTAGAATAAATCATTGAATGCAAATCCAAACAAGCAAACAAGGGTCATAAAAGGTTTTAATCACTAAATTCTTTTTCATTCATGATTTGTTTTTTTTCTTTTTTTCTTATACAGACCCTATAATAATGCATATAACATAACTCGAAAAAGCAAGTGATACTTTATGGTAAACGGCGCATAAATTCTAATAAGTGAGTTGTGACATATTGTGAAAAAGTGACATGGCAATAGGTGATTTATATACACGTGAGTGAGGGAGAGGGAAGAAGAGGAAGGATTTCTCAAGGCCAGTTTGTAGATAGAAATTCTTTTGTCCAGTGTGCCACATTCGTTAGCTGAGGTAGCCTGGATCCAGTAGGCTGGGCCTAAGGATTTATGTCGTCGACGTTTCGACCCTGTTGATGCCTTAGTTGTGGGTCACGAGCGGGTCTTCTTCAGGACGGGGGAAGGGATAGTGATAAAGTGCCTGTTGGTTAGATGGAAGAACCATCAGGTTTGGATTTTGCAAAAAATTCATAAAAACGTAGTTAAAATGGTTCTAAAATTAATGGGAGCGACTGGGTACTCAAACACTCACCTATTGTTCCTTTGTAAGTTGGAAACAGGGGGGGGTGGTTTTCAATTGTGGTCACATCTTATGGTACGATTAATCTGTGGGATATAATGCATGTGTATGCGATAAGGTAATAATGATGTCCTTTGCCAAGTCATAGACCAGGAGTGCTGTAAATCGCAACTCACCGTGTCCAGCGATTTGGAATGGAATCCTGCTTCCGTCAGTTAGCTAGATTATTCGGCGATCTGGAAGTTAATTTAAAATATGGTCGGTAGCTGTCAACGCAATCAGAACCTTTAATATGTTACACATATTGCGTTGACAGCTACCGACCATATTTTAAATTAACTTCCAGATCGCCGAATAATTTGCGGACGATCAACATCTGAAAGCTGAAATAGAAGTGCATTGAACTCCAGCAATCTAGCTAACTGACGGAAGCAGGATTCCATTCCAAATCGCTGGACACGGTGAGTTGCGATTTACAGCACTCCTGGTCTATGACTTGGCAAAGGACAGAATTATTACCTTATCGCTTACACATGCATTATATCCCACAGATTAATCGTACCATAAGATTCTTCGTTCACCCAGGTGTATGTTAGATTCCCCATGTTAGACTAATGTTCTGATTTGTTACCTTTGCCTCAAATTGTAAAGCGCTCTGATATCCTTTGGGATCAAGTTCCCGCTATATAAAACTTTATAAATAAACAAATAAATAAATAAATAAAATAAACTTTAAAAAAAGAGACAAAAAATAAATCACTAACTGTCACCTAAACTGAAGACAATACATAGCTGGTATTTAAAGTTGATATAAAAATAAAATAAGCAGATTTTTAACCACTTCTGTCACTGAAGAGAAAAGAGCTATTTTTAGGCGAATGTGAACAGTATACATGGAATGTATGCAGTCACTCAAAGAGAAGAGAGCCAATGGGAAGTGGGCTGATCCATTGCCCCGCCCTGTATACTGTGATGGGCGCAAGCAAAATACGATTGACCATTTACCAGACCAATGGATGAAGACCGCTGACCAAAGCCCCTCTATCGATGTATATTATTTTGGAATTTCTTTTGAAAACCAGTTGTCTGGTGAGACAGATAAAGCTATCTTAATGGTCAGATTTAAGACACCCTAACACTGTCATTCTCAGAAACTGCACCCAGAATCTGGAATAAACTTCCACTCAAGCTGAGAAGGGAAACATCCTTTACAACGAAACTTTTACCACGCAGTGCTGTTACAACGCAAGTATTACAACAAAAACCTTTACAACGCATTACACTGGGGGGCACTCTAGGATAGGGAATAGTTTTAATTTACTATCCAACACCTTCCCTAGTGTCCACGGGGACTGGAGTTGGAATAGTAAATTAAACTATTCACTATCCAGCACCCCCAAGTGAAATGCGTTGTAAAGGTTTGCTTTGTAATACTTGCGTTGTAACAGCATGCGAGGTAAAAGCATGCGTTGTAACGTCATACATCCGCTGAGAAAGCCCTCATCCTACATCTTGGCTTTAGAAGTATTAAGAAGGCGTTTTGTACCAACAACACAGGACAAGACCAACGCGCACAACCTAATTTAGGAGCTGAACACATCCATCTTGGGAATGGCCAGAGGCTGGGACTACTAGGTACGAGGCCATTGGACGACATGCGCAATAAAGAGTTTATGATGTAAATCTGGATGTAGGTGCTAATATGGACTGCAGCGTTAGGATGGAAAATGTAAGAGCCGAAACAGATCATGTCAATATTTATACAAGAAAGTCTTGAACATGTAAAGCGCATTGACGCCTGCAAAGGCGTGATCCCGGCATACAAGTAGGCCTGGGTGGTAAATTCCGTTCCACTCGTGGAATTTGGGTAATTTCGCGTTCTGTGGAGAACGCGGAATTGCCAAAAATTCCGCGATCCGCGGCTTTGCGGAATTTTTTGCTTGTTTGTGCTTTCAAAATGCGTGTTCGGGAGATATTTCTACCCGATCACGCAAACAGCGTTCACGAACAGGATAAAAGCATGGCGAACGGATGGAACAAGCAATTCCGCGTGCTCGCAGATCTTTTGCTTGCTCGCTGAGATTTTTTACCATTTCACGGAGCTTTGCGTAGCGCGACTACGCAAATTCCACCCATCCAGCAGTGGAGCTCCTGGCCTGAGCAGGGTGGGGGTCCCTAGTGGAGTGGGGAGAGAGATGGGCCGGTGCAGTTGGAGGCCAGTGACTGGTCCTGGTGGGAGAAGAGGGATCCAGTGCTGGCTGTCCATGCTGAGGGTCCAGTGTCCATGCTGAGGGTCCAGTGCCCACACTGCAGGGTGCAGTGCCACACTGCAGGGTTCAGTGCCCACACTGCAGAGTCCAGTGCCCAAACTGCAGGGTCCAGTGCCCACACTGCAGGGTCAAGTGCAGCCACTGCAGGGTCCAGTGTCCACACTGCAGGGCCCAGTACCCACACTGCAGGGTCCAGTGCCCACACTGCAGGGTCCAGTGCCCACACTGCACGGCCCAGTGCCCACATTGAAGGGTCCAGTGCCCACACTGCACGGTCAGGGGCCCACACTGCATGGCCCGGTACCACACTGCAGGGTGCAGTGCCCACACTGCAGTGTCCAATGTCGACATTGCAGGGCCCAGTGCCCACACTGCAGGGCCCAGTGCCCACACTGCACGGCCCAGTGCCCACACTGTAGGATCCAGTGCCCCCACCACAGGGTCCAAGTGCCCACATTGCACGGCCCAGTGCCCACACTGCAGGGTCCAGTGTCCACACTGCAGGGCCCAGTACCCACACTGCAGGATCCAGTGCCCACACTGCAGGGCCCAGTGCCCACACTGCACGGCCCAGTGCCCACACTGAAGGGTCCAGTGCCCACACTGCACGGTCAGGGGCCCACACTGCATGGCCCAGTGCCACACTGCAGGGTCTAGTGCCCACACTGCAGTGTCCAATGTCCACATTGCAGGGCCCAGTGCCCACACTGCAGGGCCCAGTGCCCACACTGCACGGCCCAGTGCCCACACTGTAGCGTCCAGTGCCCCCACCACAGGGTCCAAGTGCCCACATTGCACGGCCCAGTGCCCACACTGCAGGGTCCAGTGCCCACACTGCACGGCCCTGTGCCTACACTGCAGAGTCCAGTGCCCACACTGCAGGGTCCAATGCCCACACTGCACGGCCCAGTGCCCACACTGTAGGGTCTAGTGCCCCCACCACAGGGTCCAGTGCCCACACTGCATGGGCCAGTGCCCACACTGCAGGGCCCAGTGCCCACACTGCAGGGTCAAGTGCCCACACTGCAGGGTCCAGTGCCTACACAGCAGGGTCCAGTGCCCACACTGCATGGCCCAGTGCCCCACTACAGGGCCCAGTGCCTACACGGCAGGGTCCAGAGTCCACACTGCAGGGCCCAGTGTACACACTGCACGGTCCAGTGCCCACCCTGCACGGCCCAGTGCCTACACTGCAGGGTCCAGTGCCCACACTGCACGTCACAGTGCCTACACTGCACGGCACAGTGCCTACACTGCACGGCACAGTGTCCACACTGCAGGGTCCAGTGCCCACACTGCAGGGTCCAGTGCCCACACTGCACGGTCCAGTGTCCACACTGCACGGTCCAGTGTCCACACTGCAGGGTCTAGTGCCCACACGGCAGGGTCCAGTGCCCACACTGCAGAGTGAGGGCCCACTGCTGGTACTGCAAGGACGGGCCAACTCTTTGCACTGCATGGTAGGGTGAAGTGCTGGCTGTCCATGTTGAGCGCCCAGTGCCCAGACTGCAGGGTAAGAACCCATGGCCCTGTGCCACACTGCAGGTCCCAGTGCCCCACTGCAGGGCCCAGTGCCTACACTGCAGGGTCCAGAGTCCACACTGCAGGGCCCAGTGTACACACTGCACGGCCCAGTGCCCACACTGCACGGCCCAGTGCCTACACAGCAGGGTCCAGTGCCCACACTGCAGGATCCAGTGCCCACACTCCACGGCATAGTGCCTACACTGCACGGCACAGTGCACACACTGCAGGGTCCAGTGCCCACACTGCAGGGTCCAGTGCCCACACTGCAGGGTCCAGTGTCCACACTGCACGGCCCAGTGTCCACACTGCAGGGTCCAGTGTCCACACTGCAGGGTCCAGTGTCCACACTGCAGGGTCCAGTGTCCACACTGCAGGGTCCAGTGCCCACTGCAGGGTCCAGTGTCCCCACTGCAGGGTCCAGTGCCCACACTGCAGGGTCCAGTGCCCACACGGCAGGGTCCAGTGCCCACACTGCAGAGTGAGGGCCCACTGCTGGTGCTGCAAGGACGGGCCCACTCTTTGCACTACAAGGTAAGGTGCAGTGCTGGCTGTCCATGCCGAGGGTCCAGTGCCCACACTGCAGAGTCCCGTGCCCACACTGTAGTGTGAAGGCCCATGGCTTGCAGTGCTGGCTGTCCATGCTGAGGATCCAGTGCCCACACTGCATGGTCCAGTGCCCACACTGTAGGGTGAAGTCCTATTGCTTGCAGTGCTGGCTGTCCATGCTAAGGACTTCCAAAATGTGGAGAGGCCAATGTTGCTGCAGCATACTGTATTGGTATTTCACCATTAGTGCCCAGTGTTTCCCTGAGGGCCCAGTGGAGGCAGTGCACTGTGAGAGACACAGCAGCATGAGGTCACAGTTCAAGTACTGGACGTGAGGGCCCAGCTCCTGCACTCTAGGATTTGGGTTAAGCAGTGGGACTGCCCCCTGAGGGCCTAGTGTTTACATACCAGGGTGAGGACCCCACTGCGGCACTCCAGGATTAGGGCTGGCACTGCAGGGAGAGGCCCTAAAGCCGGTACTGCGGGTTGAGTGCCCTCGGCTGGCACTGCAGCGAGAGGCCCTAATGCTGGCACTGCAGGGAGAGGGCCTTACACTGGCACTGCAGGTTCAGTGCCCTCAGCTGGCACTGCAGGAGAGGCTCTAACACCGACACTGCAGGTTGAGTGCCCTTGGCTGGCACTGCAGGGAGAGGCTTTTAAGTCGGTACTGCAGGTTGAGTGCCCTCAGCTGGCACTGCAGGGAGAGGCTCTAACACCGACACTGCAGGTTGAGTGCCCTCGGCTGGCACTGCAGGGAGAGGCCCTAATGCTGGCACTGAAGGAGAGGCCCTAAAGCCGGCACTGCAGTTTGAGTGCCCTCGGCTGGCACTGCAGGGAGATGCCCTAATGCTGGCACTGCAGAAAGATACAGAAAAGGGGGTGGTGATGAACAACCGGTCCCCGGAAGCTTGTTTCCTTCCCAGTGTAAGAATTGGCTTTTGTAGTCTGGTCTGCCCTGTTCCCATGATGCACTGGGCCAGGGACAGACTAATTTGCATACAGCCAGGTTCTGAAACTGGGATGGTGCAATGAGCTAAAAAACGGTGTTGGATCTAGCCCTGATCTCTTGACTGGGTGAGAGTACTCTGCTTAATTCAGAGACTCTGTCCATCACCACCCCTTGTTGTAAATAATGGCACTGCAGAAAGAGGCACTAATGCTGGCACTGCAGTTTGAGTGCCCTAATGCTGGCACTGCAGAGAGAGGCACTAATGCTGGCACTGCAGAGAGAGGCACTAATGCTGGCACTGCAGAGAGAGGCACTAATGCTGGCACTGCAGGGAGAGGGCCTTACACTGGCACTGCAAGTTTAGTGCCCTCAGTTGGCACTGCAGGAGAGGCTCTAACACCGACACTGCAGGTTGAGTGCCCTCGGCTGGCACTGCAGGGAGAGGGCCTAATGCTGGCACTGCAGAGAGAGGCACTAATGCTGGCACTGCAGAGAGAGGCACTAATGCTGGCACTGCAGAGAGAGGCACTAATGCTGGCACTGCAGAGAGAGGCACTAATGCTGGCACTGCAGAGAGAGGCACTAATGCTGGCACTGCAGAGAGAGGCACTAATGCTGGCACTGCAGAGAGAGGCACTAATGCTGGCACTGCAGGGAGAGGGCCTTACACTGGCACTGCAAGTTTAGTGCCCTCAGTTGGCACTGCAGGAGAGGCTCTAACACCGACACTGCAGGTTGAGTGCCCTCGGCTGGCACTGCAGGGAGAGGGCCTAACACTGGCACTGCAGGTTGAGTGCCCTCGGCTGGCACTGCAGGGAGAGGGCCTAACGCTGGCACTGCAGTTTGAGTGCCCTCAGCTGGCACTGCAGGAAGAGGGCCTAACACTGGCACTGCAGGTTGAGTGCCCTCGGCTGGCCCTGCAGGGAGAGAGCCTAACGCTGGCACTGCAGGCGGAGACTCAAGTGTTGTGTGCCATGTGTTAAGTGAGTCCAGCTGTCATGGGTGTCTGGGAAGGGCGAAGGGGTGGGGGCAGCAAGAGGATAAAAATAGCAGAACGCACCGAGCCGAGAATGTGACCCACTTGGAGAGGGAGACAGGGAGTGAGAGGCCCAGAGAAGAGGCGCAGGAAGCAGGGAAGAGGGAGACAGGGAGTGAAAGGCCCAGAGAAGAGGCGCAGGAAACAGGGGAGAGGGAGACAGGGAGTGAGAGGCCCAGAGAAGAGGCACAGGAAGCAGGGAAGAGGGAGACAGGGAGTGAGAGGCCCAGAGAAGAGGCGCAGGAAGCAGGGAAGAGGGAGACAGGGAGTGAGAGGCCCAGAGAAGAGGCGCAGGAAGCAGGGAAGAGGGAGACAGGGAGTGAGGGGCCCAGAGAAGAGGCGCAGGAAGCAGGGAAGAGGGAGACAGGGGGTGAGAGGCCCAGAGAAGAGGCGCAGGAAGCAGGGAAGAGGGAGACAGGGAGGGAGAGGCCCAGAGAAGAGGCGCAGGAAGCAGGGAAGAGGGAGACAGGGAGTGAGAGACCCAGAGAAGAGGCGCAAGAAGCAGGGAAGAGGAAGACAGGGAGGGAGAGGCCCAGAGAAGAGGCGCAGGAAGCAGGGAAGAGGGAGACAGGGAGTGAGGGGCCCAGAGAAGAGGCGCAGGAAGCAGGGAAGAGGGAGACAGGGGGTGAGAGGCCCAGAGAAGAGGCACAGGAAGCAGGGAAGAGGGAGACAGGGAGTGAGAGGCCCAGAGAAGAGGCGCAGGAAGCAGGGAAGAGGGAGACAGGGAGGGAGAGGCCCAGAGAAGAGGCGCAGGAAGCAGGGAAGAGGGAGACAGGGAGGGAGAGGCCCAGAGAAGAGGCGCAGGAAGCAGGGAAGAGGGAGACAGGGAGTGAGAGACCCAGAGAAGAGGCGCAAGAAGCAGGGAAGAGGAAGACAGGGAGGGAGAGGCCCAGAGAAGAGGCGCAGGAAGCAGGGAAGAGGGAGACAGGGAGTGAGGGGCCCAGAGAAGAGGCGCAGGAAGCAGGGAAGAGGGAGACAGGGGGTGAGAGGCCCAGAGAAGAGGCGCAGGAAGCAGGGAAGAGGGAGACAGGGGGTGAGAGGCCCAGAGAAGAGGCGCAGGAAGCAGGGAAGAGGAAGACAGGGAGTGAGAGACCCAGAGAAGAGGCGCAGGAAACAGGGAAGAGGGAGACAGGGAGTGAGAGGCCCAGAGAAGAGGCGCAAGAAGCAGGGAAGAGGGAGACAGGGAGTGAGAGGCCCAGAGAAGAGGCGCAGGAAGCAGGGGAGAGGGAGACAGGGAGGGAGAGGCCCAGAGAAGAGGCGCAGGAAGCAGGGAAGAGGAAGACAGGGAGTGAGAGGCCCAGAGAAGAGGCGCAAGAAGCAGGGAAGAGGGAGACAGGGAGTGAGAGGCCCAGAGAAGAGGCGCAGGAAGCAGGGAAGAGGGAGACAGGGAGTGAGAGGCCCAGAGAAGAGGCGCAGGAAGCAGGGAAGAGGGAGACAGAGAGTGAGAGGCCCAGAGAAGAGGCGCAGGAAGCAGGGAAGAGGGAGACAGAGAGTGAGAGGCCCAGAGAAGAGGCGCAGGAAGCAGGGAAGAGGGAGACAGGGGGTGAGAGACCCAGAGAAGAGGCGGGGGCGGGGAGGGCATGGAGTGAGTGCTTTACCTCCCTCCCTGGGGCCATTGAGTGCTTTGCCTCCCTCCTTGGGGCCAGTGAGTGCTTTACCTCCCTCTCTTGGGTGAGTGCTTTACCTCCCTCTCTTGGGTGAGCGTTTTACCTCCCTCTCTGGGGCAGGTGAGTGCTTTGCCTCCCTCCCTGGGGCCATTGAGTGCTTTGCCTCCCTCCCTGGGGCAGGTGAGTGTTTTACCTCCCTCCCTGGGGCCAGTGAGTGCTTTACCTCTCTCCCTGGGGCCAGTGAGTGCTTTACCTCTCTCCCTGGGGCCATTGAGTGCTTTGCCTCCCTCCCTGGGGCAGGTGAGTGTTTTACCTCCCTCCCTGGGGCCAGTAAGTGCTTTACCTCTCTCCCTGGGGCAGGTGAGTGCTTTGCCTCCCTCCCTGGGGCCAGTGAGTGCTTTGCCTCCCTCCCTGGGGCAGGTGAGTGCTTTACCTCCCTCCCTGGGGCCAGTGAGTGCTTTACCTCTCTCCCTGGGGCAGGTGAGTGATTTGCCTCCCTCCCTGTGGCCATTGAGTGCTTTGCCTCCCTCCCTGGGGCAGGTGAGTGCTTTGCCTCCCTCCCTGGGGCCAGTAAGTGCTTTACCTCCCTCCCTGGGGCCAGTGAGTGCTTTACCTCCCTCCCTGGGGCAGGTGAGTGCTTTGCCTCCCTCCCTGGGGCCAGTAAGTGCTTTACCTCCCTCCCTGGGGCCAGTGAGTGCTTTACCTCCCTCCCTGGGGCAATTGAGTGCTTTGCCTCCCTCCCTGGGGCCAGTGAGTGCTTTACCTCCCTCCCTGGGGCAGGTGAGTGCTTTGCCTCCCTCCCTGGGGCCATTGAGTGCTTTGCCTCCCTCCCTCGGGCAGGTGAGTGCTTTGCCTCCCTCCCTGGGGCCATTGAGTGCTTTGCCTCCCTCCCTCGGGCAGGTGAGTGCTTTGCCTCCCTCCCTGGGGCCATTGAGTGCTTTACCCCCCTCTCTAGGGCCAGTGAGTGCTTTACCCCCACGCTTGGGAGAGTGCTTTACCTCCCTCTCTAGGGCCAGTGAGTGTTTTACCCCCACGCTTGGGAGAGTGCTTTACCTCCCTCTCTTGGGTGAGTGCTTTACCCCCCTCTCTAGGGCCAGTGAGTGCTTTACCTCCCTCTCTAGGGCCAGTGAGTGTTTTACCCCCACGCTTGGGAGAGTGCTTTACCTCCCTCTCTTGGGTGAGTGCTTTACCCCCCTCTCTAGGGCCAGTGAGTGCTTTACCTCCCTCTCTAGGGCCAGTGAGTGTTTTACCCCCACGCTTGGGAGAGTGCTTTACCTCCCTCTCTTGGGTGAGTGCTTTACCCCCCTCTCTAGGGCCAGTGAGTGCTTTACCTCCCTCTCTAGGGCCAGTGAGTGTTTTACCCCCACGCTTGGGAGAGTGCTTGCATTACTTCTCTTTCTGGGAAGTTGAACATAGGTTCCTCTCGTGTTCTGGCCTCGAACCAGAGAGGGCCAGAACCCTTTGTCTCACCTGCAGTGCTTGAGGTGCCCGCCGCATCGCCCTGGCAGGGAGCGCAACGGAGGGAGCGCTTCAATCCGCTATTCTCCATGCAGCTCCGGTCGCTGGCTGCAGCTTCAATATCCTGTGGAGGTTGATTTCAGGCAGACGGCAGTATCTGGGCAGCTCATACACATGCACCGCCCTCGTGCTGCGGGAGTGAACCTCCCCAGAGGGCCCTGGACCCACTGGACAGGATCTAGTGAACCTCCCCAGAGGGCCCTGCACCCACTGGACAGGATCTAGTGGACCTCCCCAGAGGGCCCTGCACCCACTGGACAGGATCTCAGACTTTCAGTTCTATTAAACGATCTGCTGTATTAGTCAGTGCTTAAGTTGAGCCAGTGGTTCCCGGGGCTCGGCACCAGCACTTAATCGTCAACACCGGCACTTAATACAATCTGCCACATGGTGGCGCTATTTGTCTAATTTAGGGATGAGAACAACAGTTTTCAATTACTTTTAATGAGTCTAATACCTGTCGCCCAAGCTTCTCTTACAGCGTTGAGGGCCCCGATAGTCTGACCTGTCACAGCGTCGCTGTGTTGGTGCTGTCACTGGCAGCGCTGGAAGGGGCCATGGGTGGTGCAAGCTGCAGTAGTCTCCTGACGAGGGAGTAGAAGTTGTTTCGGGTTGCTAAAAAAAGACCCAGTTTGGCGGATTATTTCAGTGCTGTGGTTCTGCCTTCTTCCAGGCTCTTCTACTTTGAGCAGATAAAGAACCAAGACAGCAGGAAATGTCATGAATTAACCGGCCTCAGGATTGTTTGGTGGCACCGACGGAGAGAGCGGGCCTCGTATACCCGAGCACGGTCCAGGTGAGGTGAGGTCCAGTCCCCTGTCATTCGGGATTGCTTTTGACATCCATTGACATGGAGGATTAGAACAAAACTGTTGGTACAGGTTGTATCATTTTCAACCTCCAATATTTGTAACTTTCTCACAATTTTGTTTGGTGCACTATTTGGTTCACATATAGTTTAACAGTGGCAACAAGTTAAGAGCAGTGGCCCTGATGAAAGCCTAGAGACGTTTTGCCCGGTAGGCAGTAACATGTTGGCCCATATCGCGACAGATATTTGGTTCATACTGTCGTTTGCGCTGTTCCTGTTTTTTAATTAGGGGATGTGCCTTGTTTTCCATTAAAATAGTTTAAGACATATCACCCTATTTTAATTCACTACTTCTGGTTAGTTGCACTGTGTTTTCACGATTTTTTCTACCATCAAAAATTGGCTATCAGTTGGTGGTTCATAGTTAACTGTGGACCAGATCCAGTATCAATAACTTACTGTGTGGCATGTGGTCTCGATAATCAAAGGACCCGCCAGTTCACAAGTTGGACGGCCAAATGATATGACTGATTACCTGGTCTGTTTGATGGTTATCCACCATGAGAAGATCTGGATCTTATCGATCAGTTTTTCAAGTAGTTTTTCACTCTGTGTTCTGAGTCTATTACACATGTGTTTCTTCTTTCTCTAGCTCCTTTTATATTTTCTAAACGGTGACTGTAGCACTCACTGACATAGTGCAATCATTGTCAGTTAGGCCAGAACAATCGGCTTATAGACTTCCTGGGTTCTTTGTGTTGTTCATGAATTAACCGGTGTCAAAATGCAGGCTGCCTAAAATTAATCAAAGTCTGGTCACATGTAACAATTTCTCTTCTAGCCCACATACTTTTTTTCAGTATGGGATGCCCTTAAGACAACTGTTAGGGGTGAAATTATTGGAATTTCAGGCTCGCGCAACTAAGCAGTCAAAAAAGATGTCTCTGTCTTGAAAGGCGCTCCCCACCAGGCTGGGTCAGTCAGCGGTCACTTATCCAAGAAGGTATGCCCTCATAGGGCTGACAGAAGATACGTCCTCCTTGGCGGCGATGCACCCTAGCTCCAGATTTTCTCTTCTCGAGGGTGGCCCTCATTTGTGCCTACTTGTGTTGCCTCTGCTGCACCTCTTTCATGGAAAGTAGGTGGCGGAAGGCGAATTACTTCCTGAGGAGCCCCAAAAATAAAAAAAAGAATAGGGTGTGTGAACCATTAGGTCAGTAAATCACTTACAGATGCAGTTTGTTGCTTAAACAACCCTTGGTTTGTTTCTAGTACTGCTTCAAGTCATAGGCCATCTATTGGTTTATCGTATAGTTCATCTTTTCTTGCTTCCTGATGGTTTACATGTTCAGGAGCACACTATGTGTCAGGAGAGGGCCTGTGCTCGCTGGGTTTCCTCTCTCGAAGGATGATCAGGATTTTAAGGACACGCAAAAGTGAGCAGTGGCCTGCGGAGGTCCTCCACAATGAGTGCTCAAAAGCACACAGCATGGCAGGGGTAATCGTGAAACAGGATGTAAGGTCCCAGATATGTGTTGAATGGACTTGGAGGCTCCTTAAAAGTTCTGAGCTCAGGATTACACCGTGTTGGGGAGAATTGGGACTTTGTTTTCTCTCCACTGTTCTCCGCTCTTGAAGTTCTGAACATTAGATGGCATCACCTCCTCATGACCCAACTAAGAACTTTTAGTCCTTGTTGGAAAATGTCCATCTCTGAAGGGTCACCCGCAACTTTTTGCCTTCCTTCTCCTCTTTTTTTGACCTTGTTTTTGTTGCCCATACGTCTCTGAGCACTTTACCTCTGCTGACCAGTACTAAAGTGCTGGTGCTTCTTCCCTAAACATGTTTGTGATTGGTGTATAATGATAGGTACATGTAATTTACATGTAAGTCCCTTGTAAAGTGGTACCTCCTGTACCCAGGGCCTGTAAGTTAAATGCTACTATTAGACTGTAGCACTGATGGTGCCACCCACAGAAGTAGCGTTTCAAACCTGCCTCAGGTCTACCACTGCACTGCAGTTTACTGCCACTTCGACTTGGCATTTAAAATTACTTGTCAAGCCCTAAACTCCCCTGTTATTACATGTAAGTCACCCCTACGGTAGGATCTAGGTATCCCTAAGAGCAGGGTGCTATGTAAGTAAAAGGTAGCACATGTACCTTTATGCTTTACATTTTACATCTTGATAGTGACCAACAGCCTATTTCATATTTCCGTACTATGAGGCCTACCCCTTTCATAGGGTAGCATTGAGAATTCCTTAATACACTATCAAGCTGTAATTCCTGATCAGAGAGACATAGTTTTTTCATGTTTCATATGTTTGGAATGGTAGTGATAAATCCTACTTACTAGTGAGGTTGGATTTAACTTTACTGTTTAGAAATGCCACTTTTAGAAAGTGGACATTTCTCAGCATTTACTGCTCTGTGTGCCTGACAGCCTGTCTCCAATACACGTCTGGGCTGGGTGACAGCTACATTTGTGCATTCTCTCTAGACAGCCACAACACAGGACACTCAACTTCATCTGCATACTGCTGGGTCTTCCTGGGCAAGAGGGAGGGGAGGAGCTAACACATTCATGTAAATAGTTAGTGTCCTGTCCCCACACAAAGGGCTGATTTACCCTCCCATTGCTAGGCTAGCAGACAAGACGGGACTGAAAGGGGAACCTGTGCACTTCAGATAATTCTTTTGAAGTCACCCCCACATCAAAGGCATTTTTTGGGTGTAAGTACTGGGTCTTTGAACTCCTCTAAGTAGACACTTTGTTGGACCTGTAACAAGACACTGCTGGCTCTAAATCTGTACATTGCCAAAAGGACTGCTGTGTTGCCAGTAGGGACTGCCACTTTGCTAACTACTCTGCTGTGTTGGCCTACTGTTTGCTGAGCTGCAGGAGGGACTGCCACTTTGCGACCTGCTTTACCGTGCTGGTCTTATGCCTGCTACCTTTGTGCTGAACTACAAGTGTTCTCCAAGAGCTTTCTGGCTTGCCTCCTGCTTAGGAGGTCTCAGGATCAGCATAGACCTCACCCCCTTCCACTGCTGTGGAACTCAATAACTAGTGAGTACGGCAAATGGGTTTTGGCACGGATCAGGTTGTAAGCCGATCGCTGCCTCGATCTTAGCACGACCAGCGCTTTTCCTTTGCTGAGAACGCTGTGCTCCGCTTTTCTACAACTGGCATTGTTTGTGAGTCTCAAGTTGTTCTAGCTGTGTTTGTGCCGATCTAAGCCACCGCGGCTCATCTGCGACGCATTGCCTAGGTGACCAGGGGCATGTCTAAGGGTGCGAGGTTAGTCAGCCGTTAACGCTGTTGTGATCCAGATCAGCCAATGATGCTGACCCTCTCACGAGGCCCGCTTACAACTCAATTAAAAGGTAATGTATTGAGGAATCAGACTCCTGGTGTGCCAGTCTCTGACTTGCATGTTCACTGGCGGTTTGTCGTTTGTTGAAGTTTCCCGGTTCCAAGGGGCCCGTATAACAACGAACCTTTGGTGCTCTTTTGCGCACTGCTTTGCCCCGCCATGGTGAGGAAGTAATGCTTCTCAGTAACCACACGATAGTACATTCTACTAGCATGGAGCTTACCTTAATGTCTACAAAACATGTTTTTTCCAGCACTGTGATCGCCGTGGGCATTTAATGGCATAACTTGAAAGTATACTTTTATTTATTTTTTATTTATTTAGTTTTATATAGCGCAAACATGATCCCGAAGGATATCAGAGCGCTTTACAATTTGAGGGAAAGGAAGGTAATAGTATCAGTACAATCGTCAGAGGGGATACCAACCTAAACAAATCACATATGCATATCAAACAAAAGGTCGCAATTGGAAGGGACATTAAAGGGTAAGATAAAAATTGAAATATAGCGAACTGGGAGGGGAGCAAGGGACTAGTAAAGCAGAAAAACACGAAACGCAGGCCGTAGGGTGTGGGTCCAAAGCATTAGAGCAAACAATCTGAGACCCTTTTAAGGTAGGAACTTGTTCAAGAGGAATCTCTTTACTTCCAATTTGAAGGCAACGTAGGAGGAGATTCTGCGTATTTCCAGTGGGATAGAGTTTCAGATCTTTGGCGCAGAGCCGGAGAAAGCTCGGTGACACGTTCTCTTTTTGCGAAAGATCTGAGGTTTCAGGAGGAGAGATATAGCTCTCCGAGTAAGTCTACCACCTCCGGATAATTCTAGCTTTTGCGCTAGATAACTGTGGGTTTTGAAATGGAGGGCTTTGTGAGATAGACAGGCAATCTTTAGCTGAATTCTTGCTTCATAGGGCAACCAATTTAGGTATTTGAAGACTGGGGAGATGTGCTTGTTTCTTTTGGTCCCCGTGAACAGTCTGGCCGACGCCTTAAGTGAAGCCCTTAGTGGGGCCAAGGTATATTTGGGGAGGCCACAGAGCGTAGCACTGCCGTAGTCTAGCCTCGGCAAAACAAGCGCTTGGACCACTTGCTTGAAGTCAGCTTGTGGGAGGAAAGGTTTGAGATTCCTGAGTATCCTCATAAGGTGATTCACTCCCTTACACACATTGCTGATATAAGTTTTCATGTTCAGATGCTTGTCTAGGGTGAGTCCGAGAGATTTGAGTGAGTAAACAATGAGGGGGAGCAGTTGAAGGCAGTGAGGTGGTTCATCCAAAGGCCTATCTTGGGTGAGCACAGGTTATCTATCGTAGGTGTGTATCTAGCTTACCCTGACTAGAGTGGTGGGTTCTGCCTGGCCTGGTGTATACCTTAGCCAACAAGAAACCCCATTTCTAACAGTCATCTCTCAGAATGTAGCCTATTTTTTGCTAATTTCTTTGTGTAACTTTAAGTATAGCTAAATACATCTTAGGCCTCAACTTCTCTCAGTGGCACTTTCTACCACCAGGAGACTGAGGTGTAGGGAAAGCATACTTTCGAACAAAAATCGAGGTAGGTGCTGAAATGCATAGATATAGGACTACAAACTGGCAGACACCATAAATACACATGGGCACTCTGATGGTGGGCATGCATGACTGTACGAGGCTAGTCAGTGGCTAGGAGTTGATGCATGGATATGGGGTTATGTGTTAGTGGGTAGCTGGGGAGATGAGTGCTTAGGTGAAGTGGACAGATAGGCCCATCAGCCATCCATGCACTCATCAGAGTTGTAAACTATTCCTCCTTTTTACTTCTGTCATTCATCTATGCACGCACTCACTCATTCATTCCAGCCTGTACACATGCACTCATCTGTTCATTGTTACATTGAAGCATTCTTGCATTCACCCATCCACATAATCGCTCACAAACTCGCCAATCAGGGAAGAAGCACTGTAATTAAAAAACTTTTCAGACACTCAACACCAGTCAAGAGATCTGGGTTTAATCCATCACCGTTCTTTAGCCCACTCTGCCACCCCAGTTCAGACATGGCTATATGCAAATCAGTCTGACCCTGTGCCTCATGGGAACAGTCCAACCCGAACTGCCAAGCCAGGTCTTCCCTGGACCGGAAATCAACATCCTGGGACCGGTTTTCTCTGTGCTGAGAATTACCAGTTAAGCTTTATCATAGGGAACTAAGTCCACTGGCTAAACAAATGACCATAAAAGACTTGTATTGAGCCCTTTATTAGGTGGAAGCCTACCAGACAGGTCAGCTGTCTGGTTTGCTAATGGCATAATGGGGCCATCCTGAAAGCTTTCCTGGGAATGCATTGCGCCCATTGCTTACCATTGGCTTGGTGGTCTGTAACTCACAATTCCTTGCTTTCGATTTGCTGGCTTTATTTGTTTTATGCTGTCCTGCTTGTGTTTATCCCTCCTGTGGAGCATAGCCTATTTACTGTATTCTTCCACGAGTGCACACTTTCTGTAAACTGGCCTTTAAATCTTGTTTTTATTTGTGCATTCAAAGACAGAGGTCAAATGTCAGGTTCTGTCTTCCTAAGGAGCTTGCTGTTTACTTTTCTTTCTCTGACTTCAAAGTGAGGATTTATGTGACAATCTTGCTCTGAAAGGAAAGGCTTTTTTCTAGCACACAACAAAATGTAAATATCTGTCAATTAACTGTGTAGATATTTAACAATATATCAGAATAGGAAAGCACAAATGAAGCAAAAATGTTTGTAATTCTGAAGTTTAGTGGAACCCAATATTTTAATACAATCAAACCAAATCAATACACTAGGAGATGACGTTTCCTCACATCATTTGTGCACTGCATACTTTATCAGTAAAACTGTATGTCTGTGCAAATGTAATGGTCATTACAATTGAAATGTGTTGTCTGTGCTGGCAGTGTGCTACCAAGCCATGCATACTCCACTCTACGCCCCTCTACTTTGCACACTACATTCTATGCCACAACACTCCACAACAGGACACACTACTCTATGACACTCTACAGCACCCCACTCCTCTCTACGATACCCCGTGCCACTTCACTATGCAACTTTACTCAACTCTATGCCACATCAGTCTACAACACTCTACTCCACTCTGTGCCACTCTGCAACACTCTACTCCACTCTATGCACTCCCTCTATGCCACTTTACTCCATACCACTGTGACACACTACTCTACTCCAGTACTGTACACCACTCCACTAAACAACACTCTACTCATCAACATACCACGCCATTCCACTCTGACACTTTACTTCACTCTGTGCTACTTCTCTCTACTCTATGTCACTCTACAACACTCTACTCCTCTCTGTGCAACTCCCTCTATGCCCCTCCACAGCACTCTACAGCACCCCATGACACTCTGTCACTCCACAACACTCTACACCCCTGCATTCTATGCCCCTCCACTCTACGACATTCTACTCCCTCCACACCACTCCACTCTACAACTCTCTACTCCATTCTAAACCACTCCACTCTACGCCACTCCACTCTACGCCACTCCACTCTATGCCACTCCACTCTACGCCACTCCACTCTACGCCACTCCACTCTACGCCACTCCACTCTACGCCACTCCACTCTATGCCACTCCACTCTATGCCACTCCACTCTACGCCACTCCACTCTACGCCACTCCACTCTACGCCACTCCACTCTACGCCACTCCACTCTACGCCACTCCACTCTATGCCACTCCACTCTATGCCACTCCACTCTATGCCACTCCACTCTATGCCACTCCACTCTACGACACTCCACTCTACGCCACTCCACTCTACGCCACTCCACTCTACGCCGCTCCACTCTATGCCGCTCCACTCTACGCCACTCCACTCTACGCCACTCCACTCTACGCCACTCCACTCTACGACACTCCACTCTATGCCACTCCACTCTACGCCACTCCACTCTACGCCACTCCACTCTACGCCACTCCACTCTACGCCACTCCACTCTACGCCACTCCACTCTATGCCACTCCACTCTATGCCACTCCACTCTATGCCACTCCACTCTATGCCACTCCACTCTACGACACTCCACTCTATGCCACTCCACTCTACGCCACTCCACTCTACGCCACTCCACTCTACGCCACTCCACTCTATGCCACTCCACTCTACGACACTCCACTCTATGCCACTCCACTCTACGCCCCTCTACTTTGCACACTACATTCTATGCCACAACACTCCACAACAGGACACTCTACTCTATGACACTCTACAGCAGCCCACTCCTCTCTACGATACCCCGTGCCACTTCACTATGCAACTTTACTCAACTCTATGCCACATCAGTCTACAACACTCTACTCCACTCTGTGCCACTCCGCAACACTCTACTCCACTCTATGCACTCCCTCTATGCCACTTTACTCCATACCACTGTGACACACTACTCTACTCCAGTACTGTACACCACTCCACTAAACAACACTCTACTCATCAACATACCACGCCATTCCACTCTGACACTTTACTTCACTCTGTGCTACTTCTCTCTACTCTATGTCACTCTACAACACTCTACTCCTCTCTGTGCAACTCCCTCTATGCCCCTCCACAGCACTCTACAGCACCCCATGACACTCTGTCACTCCACAACACTCTACACCCCTGCATTCTATGCCCCTCCACTCTACGACATTCTACTCCCTCCACACCACTCCACTCTACAACTCTCTACTCCATTCTAAACCACTCCACTCTACGCCACTCCACTCTACGCCACTCCACTCTACGCCACTCCACTCTACGCCACTCCACTCTACGCCACTCCACTCTATGCCACTCCACTCTATGCCACTCCACTCTATGCCACTCCACTCTACGCCACTCCACTCTACGCCACTCCACTCTACGCCACTCCACTCTATGCCACTCCACTCTATGCCACTCCACTCTATGCCACTCCACTCTACGCCACTCCACTCTACGCCACTCCACTCTATGCCACTCCACTCTATGCCACTCCACTCTACGACACTCCACTCTACGACACTCCACTCTACGCCACTCCACTCTACGCCGCTCCACTCCACGCCGCTCCACTCTACGCCGCTCCACTCTACGCCGCTCCACTCTATGCCACTCCACTCTACGACACTCCACTCTATGCCACTCCACTCTACGACACTCCACTCTATGCCACTCCACTCTATGCCACTCCACTCTACGCCACTCCACTCTACTCCACTCTACGCCACTCCACTCTATGCCACTCCACTCTATGCCACTCCACTCTATGCCACTCCACTCTATGCCACTCCACTCTACGACACTCCACTCTATGCCACTCCACTCTACGCCACTCCACTCTACGCCACTCCACTCCACGCCACTCCACTCTACGCCACTCCACTCTATGCCACTCCACTCTATGCCACTCCACGACACTCCACTCTACGCCACTCCACTCTACGACACTCCACTCTACGCCACTCCACTCTACGCCACTCCACTCTACGCCACTCCACTCTATGCCACTCCACTCTATGCCACTCCACTCTACGCCACTCCACTCTACGCCACTCCACTCTACGCCACTCCACTCTACGCCACTCCACTCTATGCCACTCCACTCTATGCCACTCCACTCTATGCCACTCCACTCTACGACACTCTACGCCACTCCACTCTACGCCGCTCCACTCTACGCCGCTCCACTCTACGCCGCTCCACTCTACGCCACTCCACTCTATGCCACTCCACTCTACGACACTCCACTCTACGCCACTCCACTCTACGCCACTCCACTCTACGCCACTCCACTCTACGCCACTCCACTCTACGCCACTCCACTCTACGCCACTCCACTCTACGCCACTCCACTCTACGCCACTCCACTCTATGCCACTCCACTCTACAACACTCCACTCTACGCCACTCCACTCTACGCCACTCCACTCTACGCCACTCCACTCTACGCCACTCTACGCCACTCCACTCTACGCCACTCCACTCTATGCCACTCCACTCTATGCCACTCCACTCTACGCCACTCCACTCTACGCCACTCCACTCTACGCCACTCCACTCTACGCCACTCCACTCTACGCCACTCCACTCTATGCCACTCCACTCTATGCCACTCCACTCTACGACACTCCACTCTACGCCACTCCACTCTACGCCGCTCCACTCTACGCCGCTCCACTCTACGCCGCTCCACTCTACGCCACTCCACTCTATGCCACTCCACTCTACGACACTCCACTCTATGCCACTCCACTCTACGCCACTCCACTCTACGCCACTCCACTCTACGCCACTCCACTCTACGCCACTCCACTCTACGCCACTCCACTCTACAACACTCCACTCTATGCCACTCCACTCTACGCCACTCCACTCTACGCCACTCCACTCTACGCCACTCCACTCTACGCCACTCCACTCTACGCCACTCCACTCTATGCCACTCCACTCTACGCCACTCCACTCTATGCCACTCCACTCTACGCCACTCCACTCTACGCCACTCCACTCTACGCCACTCCACTCTACGCCACTCCACTCTATGCCACTCCACTCTATGCCACTCCACTCTACGCCACTCCACTCTACGACACTCCACTCTATGCCACTCCACTCTACGACACTCCACTCTACGCCACTCCACTCTACGCCCCTGCATTCTATGCCCCTCCACTCTACGACATTCTACTCCCTCCACACCACTCCACTCTACAACTCTCTACTACATTCTAAACCACTCCACTCTACGCCACTCCACTCTACTTCACTCTAATGTACTACACTCTGCTCCATTCTACCCCCTCCACTGTACGCCCTTCCCCACCACAACCTTCTTCTCTACTCCACTCGACTCCTTCCATGATAGTTCACAACAGTCCACTTCACTCCATTCCATGATACACTCCACTCTACGGCAATCTACTACATTCTGTGCCACAACACACTACTCCACTGTACACACATCACTTTATGGTACTCCACACCTCTTCACTCCACTCTTTGCCACTCTCCTCTACATCACACCACATCATGACACTCTGCCACTCCATAACACTTCCCTCTACGCCGCTAACTTTTAACCATGCTGAACAGCAGCAATGCTAGTACACAACATTGCTAAAAGACATTGGTAAAACCAATAGCTCTTGCAGAGGTGAGACCTATTGGCTTTGATAATGCTTGTTCCCCTCTGTTGATCCCCTTGATAAGCCCAGCTGCTGGGGGTGAGGGAGGGCCCTTCTGGCTCCTGCCACTCCTGCAATCTACTGCTTCAACGCCGTGTCCATATGAGGTGACATGCGGCAACACTTAGGGTAGAGCAATCCCACTCGTGGTCCTCCAGACCCCTGTGCAGAGCACCCACTCCTTCATGGGCATCTGGCTGAGTCCAAGAGGCACGCCCCTCTCCTGGCATCACTTGTACCTGATACAGTCTTCCTCGTCCGCTGCCTGCCTTCATTCAGCTCACCCTTTACTAATCTGAAATGTGGCGTCCCCCAGTGCTCTGTGTCCTCTCCCCCCAACTAATACTTCATGCATTCATCACTGTGTCTGATTCCAGGGCTGTGCCCCCCCCCACTAATACCTCATGCATACTTCACTGTGTCTGAATCCAGGGCTCTGCTCTCCCCCAACTAATACTTCATGCATACTTCACTGTGTCTGATTCCGGGGCTCTGCCCCTCCCCCACTAATACTTCATGCATACCTCACTGTGTCTGATTCCAGGGCTCTGCTCCCCCACTGATACTTCATGCATACTCCACTGTGTCTGATTCCAGGGCTCTGCCCCCCCCTCCCACTAATACTTCATGCATACTTCACTGTGTCTGATTCCGGGGCTCTGCCCCTCCCCCACTAATACTTCATGCATACCTCACTGTGTCTGATTCCAGGGCTGTGCCCCCCCCACTAATACTTCATGCATACCTCACTGTGTCTGATTCCAGGGCTCTGCTCTCCCCCACTGATACTTCATGCATACTCCACTGTGTCTGATTCCAGGGCTCTGCCCCCCCCTCCCACTAATACTTCATGCATACTCCACTGTGTCTGATTCCAGGGCTCTGCCCCCCCCTCCCACTAATATTTCATGCATACTCCACTGTGTCTGATTCCAGGGCTCTGCCCCTCCCCCAACTAATGCTTCATGCATACCTCACTGTGTCTGATTCCAGGGCTGTGCCCCCCCCCCACTGATACTTCATGCATACCTCGCTGTGTCTGATTCCAGGGCTCTGCCCCCCCCCACTGATACTTCATGCATACCTCGCTGTGTCTGATTCCAGGGCTCTGCCCCCCCCTCCCACTAATACTTCATGCATACATCACTGTGTCTGATTCCAGGGCTCTGCCCCCCCCCACTGATACTTCATGCATACCTCACTGTGTCTGATTCCAGGGCTCTGCCCCCCCCTCCCACTAATACTTCATGCATACCTCGCTGTGTCTGATTCCAGGGCTCTGCCCCTACCCCACTAATACTTCATGCATACCTCGCTGTGTCTGATTCCAGGGCTCTACCCCCCCCTCCCACTAATACTTTATGCATACCTCACTGTGTCTGATTCCAGGGCTCTGCCCCCCCCCCACTGATACTTCATGCATACCTCACTGTGTCTGATTCCAGGGCTCTGCCCCCCCCCTCCCACTAATACTTCATGCATACCTCGCTGTGTCTGATTCCAGGGCTCTGCCCCTACCCCACTAATACTTCATGCATACCTCACTGTGTCTGATTCCAGGGCTCTACCCCTACCCCACTAATACTTCATGCATACCTCACTGTGTCTGATTCCAGGGCTCTGCCCCCCCCTCCCACTAATACTTCATGCATACATCACTGTGTCTGATTCCAGGGCTCTGCCCCCCCCCACTGATACTTCATGCATACCTCGCTGTGTCTGATTCCAGGGCTCTGCCCCCCCCTCCCACTAATACTTTATGCATACCTCGCTGTGTCTGATTCCAGGGCTCTGCCCCCCCCTCCCACTAATACTTTATGCATACCTCGCTGTGTCTGATTCCAGGGCTCTGCCCCCCCCCCACTAATACTTCATGCATACCTCACTGTGTCTGATTCCAGGGCTCTGCCCCCCCCACTAATACTTCATGCATACCTCGCTGTGTCTGATTCCAGGGCTCTGCCCCCCCCTCCCACTAATACTTTATGCATACCTCGCTGTGTCTGATTCCAGGGCTCTGCCCCCCCCCCCCCACTAATACTTCATGCATACCTCACTGTGTCTGATTCCAGGGCTGTGCCCCTCCCACTAATACTTCAAGCATACCTCGCTGTGTCTGATTCCAGGGCTCTGCCCCCCCCCACTAATACTTCATGCATACTTCACTGTGTCCCCCCCCCCACCCCCTCATCTTGCTTCAGTGGTCCCCACTGCCTCTTGGAAGGCGCTGCTGCCCCTCCCTGGCCTCTCTCCATAGAGCCTGTTTTCTTGCTCCTGTCTCTGCCGTGTCACTGCGGCCTCGTGGAAGTCTCACTTATTCCGCCTCTAAACCCAGCTCGGCGTCTGCAGCGCCGCACACGGCAGCGCCCGGCGCCTCCCGGTTTAAGATTCTGTGCACACGGCAGGTCTGTTCACACAGGGCACGGTGCCCCAGCACAGGTGATTTATCAGAGGACTGGTACCCCCCCCCCCCCCCCCTTCTCCCCCACCCTCTGCAACAACCTCAGGATTGCGCATCAGGCCGGCGTGAGCCCAGAGCTGGGTCAAGGTAACCAGGAATCGGGGTGGGACCAGGGGGGAAGCATCCGTGTGCGCTGCCGTACTCTGCAGTACTGGGTACACAGTACCTTACAGTAACAGAGGGAGTATCCGTGTGTGCTGCCGTACTCTGCGGTACTGGGTACACAGTACCTTCCTGTAACAGAGGGAGTGTCCGCGTGTGCAGCCGTACTCTGCGGTACTGGGTACACAGTACCTTCCTGTAACAGAGGGAGTGTCCGTGTGTGCAGCCGTACTCTGCGGTACTGGGTACACAGTACCTTCCTGTAACAGAGGGAGTATCCGTGTGTACTGCCGTACTCTGCGGTACTGGGTACACAGTACCTTCCAGTAACAGAGGGAGTATCCGTCTGCGCTGCCGTACTCTGCGGTACTGGGTACACAGTACCTTACAGTAACAGAGGGAGTATCCGTGTGTGCTGCCGTACTCTGTGGTACTGGGTACACAGTACCTTCCAGTAACAGAGGGAGTATCCGTGTTTGCTGCCGTACTCTGCGGTACTGGGTACACAGTACCTTCCAGTAACAGAGGGAGTATCCTTGTGTGCTGCCGTACTCTGCGGTACTGGGTACACGGTACCTTCCTGTAACAGAGGGAGTATCCGTGTGTGCTGCCGTACTCTGTGGTACTGGGTACACAGTACCTTCCTGTAACAGAGGGAGTATCCGTGTGTACTGCTGTACTCTGTGGTACTGGGTACACAGTACCTTATAGTAACAGAGGGAGTATCCGTGTGTGCTGCCGTACTCTGCGGTACTGGGTACACAGTACCTCCCTGTAACAGAGGGAGTATCCGTGTGTACTGCTGTACTCTGCTGTACTGGGTACACAGTACCTTACAGTAACAGAGGGAGTATCCGTGTGTGCTGCCGTACTCTGTGGTACTGGGTACACAGTACCTTCCTGTAACAGAGGGAGTATCCGTGTGTGCTGCCGCACTCTGTGGTACTAGATACACAGTACCTTATAGTAACAGAGGGAGTATCCGTGTATGCTGCCGTACTCTGCGGTACTGGGTACACAGTACCTTCCTGTAACAGAGGGAGTATCCGTGTGTGCTGCCGCACTCTGCGGTACTAGGTACACAGTACCTTTCAGTAACAGCGGGAGTATCCGTGTGTGCTGCCGAACTCTGCGGTACTGGGTACACTGTACCTTCCTGTAACAGAGGGAGTATCCGTGTGTGCTGCCGTACTCTGCGGTACTGGGTACACAGTACCTTCCAGTAACAGAGGGAGTATCCGTGTGTGCTGCCGTACTCTGTGGTACTGGGTACACGGTACCTTCCTGTAACAGAGGGAGTACCCGTGTGTGCTGCCGTACTCTGCGGTACTGGGTACACAGTACCTTCCAGTAACAGAGGGAGTATCCGTCTGCGCTGCCGTACTCTGCGGTACTGGGTACACAGTACCTTCCAGTAACAGAGGGAGTATCCGTGTGCTCTGCCGTACTCTGCGGTACTGGGTACACAGTACCTTCCAGTAACAGAGGGAGTATCCGTGTGTGCTGCCGTACTCTGCGGTACTGGGTACACAGTACCTTCCAGTAACAGAGGGAGTATCCGTGTGTGCTGCCGTACTCTGCGGTACTGGGTACACAGTACCTTCCAGTAACAGAGGGAGTATCCGTGTGCGCTGCCTTACTCTGTGGTACTGGGTACACAGTACCTTATAGTAACAGAGGGAATATCCGTGTGTGCTGCCGTACTCTGCGGTACTGGGTACACAGTACCTTCCAGTAACAGAGGGAGTATCCGTGTGTGCTGCCGTACTCTGCGGTACTGGGTACACAGTACCTTCCAGTAACAGAGGGAGTATCCGTGTGTGCTGCCGTACTCTGCGGTACTGGGTACACAGTACCTTCCAGTAACAGAGGGAGTATCCGTGTTTGCTGCCGTACTCTACGGTACTGGGTACACAGTACCTTCCAGTAACAGAGGGAGTAACCTTGTGTGCTGCCGTACTCTGCGGTACTGGGTACACAGTACCTTCCAGTAACAGAGGGAGTATCCGTGTGTGCACCGTACTCTGTGGTACTGGGTACACAGTACCTTCCAGTAACAGAGGGAGTATCCGTGTCTGCTGCCGTGCTCTGCGGTACTGGGTACACAGTACCTTCCAGTAACAGAGGGAGTATCCGTGTCTGCTGCCGTGCTCTGCGGTACTGGGTACACAGTACCTTCCAGTAACAGAGGGAGTATCCGTGTGTGCAGCCGTACTCTGCGGTACTGGGTACACAGTACCTTCCAGTAACAGCGGGAGTACCCTTGTGTACTGCCGTACTCTGCAGTACTGGGTACACAGTACCTTCCTGTAACAGAGGGAGTATCCGTGTGTGCTACCGTACTCTGCAGTACAGGGTACACAGTACCTTCCTGTAACAGAGGGAGTATCCGTGTGTGCTACCGTACTCTGCAGTACTGGGTACACAATACCTTCCTGTAAGAGAGGGAGTATCCGTGTGTACTGCCGTACTCTGTGGTACTGGGTACACAGTACCTTCCAGTAACAGCGGGAGTACCCTTGTGTACTGCCGTACTCTGTGGTACTGGGTACACAGTACCTTCCAGTAACAGCGGGAGTACCCTTGTGTACTGCCGTACTCTACGGTACTGGGTACACAGTACCTTCCAGTAACAGCGGGAGTATATTGCCCCAAGATTACAATAAAGGTCAATGGTTGCCCCATAACCTTTATCATGGACAGTGGTGTGCCGATTAATCTCATATAAGATGAAAAGTTCAAGAGCTTATCTCCTCCGCCAAGCCTCAAACACGAAAGCATGCATGTGGGCTGCTTCTAAACTGTTGCAGAGTGAAGGGTCATTCATAGTGACAATGAGACCTAAAACCGTATCAGTGCAAGCGCCAATTCACATTCAAGGAGTTTCGTCCAGTGCATGCCTACTCAGATGTGCCACTGCTGCTGACATGGGACTGATATCGCTCAATTACGTTCACACTCAATCTGAAGTTGTGACTCAATTTCTGTTATTTCATGGCTTAGGTAGGCTCAAGGCAAAGAGTTTGACTCAACATCAATGAGGACGTTTGCCCTGTTGCCCAGTGGCACCGCAGAGTCGCTTTCCACTTGCAAGAAGCTGTTTAAAAAAGAACTAAAAATGCTCTTTGAAGCATGACCTCATTTAGCGCTCCAACTGTCCTATGCCTTGGGTTTCACCCATAGTGGTGATGCCAAAAAAGACAGTAGAGATTCAGTCTGCATTTGTGTTGATAGGCGTGAGCCCAATAACACAATGAAGAGAGAAAGACACCCTGGTCCACACATAGCGGACCTGTTAATGCAACTGAATGGTGCCAAAGTCTTCTACCATCTTGACCTGAACACGGGATACCATCAACTCGAGTTGGAAGAAAACTGCAGGGTGAGATTTGGAGTGCTGTCAGCTGACAAAATATTTCAAGGCGGTATACCTCGAATAATTCATCCTTTCATGCATGATTTCATTACAGTGATGACATACTGGTATTTAGAGCAACGCAAAAGAAGCATGACAAGGCTCTTACACAAGCCTGTCTGCTACTTGTCAATGTAGGTCTCACCCAGAACACAGCAAAGTGACAGTTTCACAAGACCAGACTTAAATTCTTTGGACACATATTTTCTAAAGGGGAAATTACTCCTGACCCTGATAAAGTGAAAGCACTCTCAGCTACTTGTCCCCCACAATATGTCACTATGCTGCGATCATTGTTATGCATGGCCAGCTATTGCTCAAGGTATATTTGTGACTTTGCTACTGTGAGTGCCCCATTGAGAATTGAAAAAACTAAATGTCCTGTTCCAATGGTCTGCTGAATGTGATCAAAGCTTCAAGAAAATAAAATGTGCAATTGAAAAGGCGACTGATAGCCTATTTCAACCCCAAATTACAGACTGAGATGATAGTCGATGCAGGCCCGGTGGGGCTGAGGACAATCCTTGCTCAACACAATGGTCATTCAAATGCTCTAAGAGACATTGTGGCCTATGCCATGTGAAGCCGGTCTACTATAGAATGTTCATATTCCCAGCCGGAGAAGGAGAGTCTGGCTGTATCGTAGGCCTGCAAACAGTTTCATGTGTGTCTACACGGAAAACGTTTCACTAACATTACAAACCACCAAGCGCTGCTTAGCATTTTAGGAAATCTGAAAGCTGAGATGCCCCCTTGCATTGAGAGGTGGGGGTTGCGACTGCTAAAGTATGGCTCTGCAATTGTACACAAGCCGGGTAAAGACCAAAACCCTGCTGATTATTTTTCAGGAGCACCACTAAATCGTCAAAGTGCGATATGCAAGACAGCTGAGGAGTACATTCACTTCATTGTGAAGTCCGTTACGCCAGCGCCCCTATCCATTGAACATGTTATCGTTGCTACTAATGCGGATACGAACATGCTTATCCTCAAAGACATCCTTTCAACTCATTTGTGGAAGAGTGTTCAACCTTTTACGACGATGTTGAATTTAAAAAAATGTACAGGATGAACTGTCCGTGACCAGGAAGGTGTTGTATTGAGAGGCACGAGAATTGCTCTACCTGGGAGAACAGTTCATAGAACTAGCCATGAAGGACATCGAGGCATTGTAGCCACCTATAGAGCGCTAAGAGAGAGAGTGTGGTTCCTGCGCTCAGAAAAGTGAGTTGAGAGGGAACTAAAAGAGTGCCATCTTAGCAGTTCCCTTTCCCTCAAAGTGACATAATATCCATTGACAATGTCTGACCTTCTTGCACATGCTTGGGAAAGAGCTGTAGTTGATTTCGTCGGGTCCCTTAGAAACGGACATCATCTAATGGTAGTCGCAGATGAGTATTAACATTTTCCTTTAGTAGAGGAGCTATCATCAGCAACTCGTGCCTAGGTCATCGAGCAGCTGGATAACATCTTTGCAGCGTGGGGTATCCCTGCCATTCTCAAATCTAACAGTGGTTGGCCGTTCAATAGCTAAGAATTCAAGGAATCTCTAGTCAGACTAAATGTCAAGTATCAAAAAAGTACACCTCTTTGGCTCCAAGCAAATGGTGTTGTGGAACGATTCATGGGTACCTTCAAAAGGGTAATTTAACGAGCATCGATGGAGGGGGCAGAGTTAAACCTTGCCCTATGTCAAGCACTCTGTGCTTTTCATCCGACTCCACAACTTGTGAAAGTCCCGCCACCTCATGCTATTTGGGAGAGCCATCGGAACCACACTGCCACAGTGGACAGTAGATTGATCCTTGAATGCTGATAAGGTTCGTGTCTCAGACATGTTTCGAAATTGCAAAATGAAAACATACACTGATCAGCGTCGACGAGCCCAGGAAACCGTCTTCGATGAAGGTCACTTGGTCCCGGTGAAGCAGCAACAAAAGCAGAAAACAGGCACTCTGTTCGCTGTCGATGCTCTGAGCGTTTCGAGATGTCCAGAGGACACATGGTGATAGCCCATCGTCCCGGAAAGTCCATCACACAGGACTCGTCACACTTTAGGCACCAACCTAAACGGTCGTCAGCTTCAGCAATTACGAATGAGGTGATCCCGCCTGACAATCCAGATGAAGCATCAGAACCTGTACCATCGGTGCACGATCAGAGTGCATCTCAACCACCTCATGCCACTCGATCTGGTCGACTAGTGCAAAGCACCTCGACGACTTATTGACGAAATACAATGTAACTGTTGTTTGCACTTTTTATTTAACAAAAGGGGAGGTGTAGTGTCGTGAGAGTGTGTGTGCTAGGATCCTTGCGGTTCTGGGCGGACTCAACAGAGGAGTTACGTACATTTCTGGGAGGTGTAAAGGTGTGGTATTAACAATTATGACGTAATCAGAGAACAGTGTGTGATTGTATGTGATGAATAAAGAGGAGCTCTGTGTGTGGCGTGTTCATTTGCATGCTCCAGGGCTTGTAAGGACGCTACAGTTAATAGTGCACGGGCTTTGCATGTGAGCTGCTGGTTGGCGAAGGCCAGACCGCTCCTGTAGTACTTGGAGCAAACCTTGCAGGGTGACTCGCTACAGTTAATAGTGTGCGTGCTTTGCACGTGAGCTGCTGGTTGGCGAACGCCAGACCGCTCCAGTAGTTCTTGGAGCAAACTTTGCACGGTGACCCGCTACAGTTAAAAGGGCGCGTGATTTGCATGTGAGCTGCTGGTTGGCGAACGCCAGACCGCTACTGTAGTACTTGGAGCAAACCTTGCAGGGTGACTCGCTACAGTTAATAGTGCACGTGCTTTGCACGTGAGCTTCTGCTTGGCGAAGGCCAGACCGCTCCAGTAGTACTTGGAGCAAACCTTGCAGGGTGACCCGCTACAGTTAATAGTGCACGTGCTTTGCACGTGAGCTGCTGCTTGGCGAAGGCCAGACCCCTCCAGGAGTACTTGGAGCAAACCTTGCAGGGTGACCCGTGCCCCTAAAGTGAGTATTTTATTTATTTATTTATTTTATGCGTTGTTATATAGCGCTGACTTTACCCGAAGGTGTCAGAGCGCTTCACAATAGGAACAGTAATTTATTTATTTATTTATTTATTTATTGCATTTGTAATGCGCGCAGATACCCACAAAGGGTTTCCCGGCGCCAGGACTAAAAGCCAATCAACACAGAAAGCAAAACGGCCAGAGACCACAATTATTTATTAAAAAGCCAGGTTTTAACGCTTTTCTTAAAGCTGGCAAAATTTTCCTCCTTTCGTAGAGCTGGGGGAAGGGAGTTCCAAAGGACAGGTCCCAGATAGGAAAAGGATCTCCCTCCCATTCTGGCCAGTTTAAATCTGGGTACCACAAAGTTCGCTCCATTTGAGGAACGGAGATCACGTGCAGGAAAGTAGGGCCTAACTAACTTTTGCAAGTACTTTGGTGCGGTTCCTGCCTTTATTTTGAACATATAGCTCAGGGCTTTGAACCGCACCCGGTTCTCCACCCTGAGCCAGTGCAGGTCCTTAAGGTGCTTAGAAATCCTCGCTCTCCTGGGGATTTTACACAGCAACCTGGCTACGGAATTCTGGACTAGCTGGAGCCGTCTAATCACGGCTAAGTTGGACCCCAGGTAAAGGATGTTACCGTAATCAAGCCGGGATGTAATCAGGGCATTGACTACGGTCTTCTGGGTATCAACAGGCAGCATCCAGATAATTTTCCGCAGCCATTTGAGGATAGTAAAGCAAGTACCAGCTACTTTGTTGACCTGCTGTTTCATCGATAGTGTGTCATCGATGTGCACCCCTAAATTTCTGACATGGGTGGCTGGAGTGGGAAAAATGCCCAGGGATGGCGGCCAGTGAATATCCTGCCAAAGGTCTTTGTTTTTTCCTAAGAGGAGGATCTCCGTTTTCTCCCCATTAAGCTTCAGCTGGTTCGTTGACATCCAGCTGAAAACTTCATGAAGACCTAGTTTCAACACAGAGGGGGATGAAGGATCCGAATTGGTAAGAGAAAAAATAATCTGCGAATCATCCGCATAGGTCATGAGTTCTAGACCAGCTCGCTCTGCTAGATCGGCGAGAGGGCGGAGATACAGATTAAACAAGCATTGGAAATGCAATAGGTCTCGCAGCATTAGAGTTAGTGCTTTTAGAATTGTTTATGGGTTTTTTGTTGTAAATCTTTAGCATTTTTATTTCTTGTAGCCAATGCTAAAGAATTACAAATCAAAAAAGCCATAAACAATTGTAAAAGCTTTAACTAAAAATCCTCTGAGACCTATTGCACTGTGTGAGGGTGAGGTGTTGAGGGTGAGTGAGGGTGAGGGTGAGTGAGGGGTTGAGGGTGAGTGAGGGGTTGAGGGTGAGTGAGAGTGGGTGAGGGTGAGTGAGGGTGATTGTGAGTTAGGGTGAGGTGTTGAGGGTGGGTGAGGGTGAGGGTGAGGGGTTGAGGGTGAGTGATGATGAGTGAGGGTGAGTGAGGGGTTGAGGGTGAGTGAGGGTGAGTGAGGGTGAGTGAGGGTGAGTGAGGGTGAGTGAGGGTGAGTGAGAGTGAGTGAGAGTGAGTGAGGGTGAGGGGTTGAGGGTGAGGTGTTGAGCGTGAGGTGTTGAGGGTGAGGTGTTGAGGGTGAGGTGTTGAGGGTGAGGTGTTGAGGGTGAGGGGTTGAGGGTGAGTGAGTGTGAGTGAGTGAGGGTGAGGTGTTGAGGGTGAGTGAGTGAGGTTGAGGGGTTGAGAGTGAGTGAGGGTGAGGTGTTGAGGGTGAGGAGTTGAGGGTGAGGGGGTGAGGGGTTGAGGGTGAGGGGTTGAGGGTGAGGGCGAGTGAGGGTGAGGGGGTGAGGGGTTGAGGGGGTGAGGGTGAGGTGTTGAGGGTGAGTGAGTGAGGGTGAGGCTGAGGTGTAGAGTGTGAGTGAGAGTAAGAGTGAGGGTGATTGAGGGTTTCAGTGTTAGTGAGGGTGAGGGGTTGAGGGTGAGTGAGGGTGAGGGTGAGTGAGGGTGAGGGGTTGAGGGTGAGGGGTTGAGGGTGGGTGAGGGTGAGTGAGGGTGAGGGGTTGAGGGTGAGTGAGGGTGAGGGGTTGAGGGTGAGTGAGGGTGAGGGTGAGTGAGGGTGAGGGTGAGTGAGGGTGAGTGAGGGTGAGGGGGTGAGGGTGAGTGAGGGTGAGTGAGGGTGAGTGAGGGAGGGTGAGGGGTTGAGGGGGAGGGGTCGAGGGTGAGTGAGGGTGAGGGGTTGAGGGTGAGTGAGGGTGAGTGAGGGTGAGGGGTTGAGGGTGAGTGAGGGTGAGGGTGGGTGAGGGTGAGTGAGGGTGAGGGTGGGTGAGGGTGGGTGAGGGTGAGGGGTTGAGGATGAGTGAGGGTGAGTGAGGGTGAGTGAGGGTGAGGGGTTGAGGGTGAGTGAGGGTGAGTGAGGGTGAGGGGTTGAGGGTGAGTGAGGGTGAGGGGTTGAGGGTGGGTGAGGGTGAGTGAGGGTGAGGGGTTGAGGGTGAGTGAGGGTGAGGGGTTGAGGGTGAGTGAGGGTGAGGGTGAGTGAGGGTGAGGGTGAGTGAGGGTGAGGGTGAGTGAGGGGTGAGGGTGAGTGAGGGTGAGGGTGAGTGAGGGTGAGGGTGAGTGAGGGTGAGTGAGGGTGAGGGGGTGAGGGTGAGTGAGGGTGAGTGAGGGAGGGTGAGGGGTTGAGGGGGAGGGGTTGAGGGTGAGGGGTTGAGGGTGAGTGAGGGTGAGGGGTTGAGGGTGAGTGAGGGTGAGGGGTTGAGGGTGAGTGAGGGTGAGGGGTTGAGGGTGAGTGAGGGGTTGAGGGTGAGGGGTTGAGGGTGAGTGAGGGTGAGGTGTTGAGGGTGAGTGAGGGTGAGGTGTTGAGGGTGAGTGAGGGTGAGGGTGAGTGAGGGTGAGGGGTTGAGGGTGAGTGAGGGTGAGTGAGGGTGAGGGTGAGTGAGGGTGAGGGGTTGAGGATGAGGGGTTGAGGATGAGGGGTTGAGGGTGAGGGGTTGAGGGTGAGTGAGGGGTTGAGGGTCGCTGCATCCCATCTTCCGTATTGGGGAACAAAGGAACGATCCGAGCAAGCTCCCTGTCGGGTCATTCTTAAACGCCCCTTTGAAAGCACGTCAGCGGCAGTGTTGAGCGCCAGAAGGATTCGCTTCAGGGAAGAAGAGCTGGCCGCTTTGTTTCGGCGACTGCAATCCAGGAATGTGAAGTCAGGCGAACTTGAAAAATAAAAGTCTGGAAAAATGAAATCTTTCTGCCCTAATTTCCCCCAAAAGAGCCTCCATTCGCCTTGGTCAGGTTTTACGTTGCACATCTGATAGAAATGCTGGATCGCCATTTACAGGGGCACGTCCTGCCTCTCCGCAGAAAGTACGTTTCTATTTCCAGGAAATAAGTGAGCGGCGCCAGACAGTGATGTCATCCAAGAAGTGCAACAGAGAAGCCACCACCACTGGATGCAGGACGCGTGCCTCGTAAAAGAAGCAACCTAACCCAAATCTGAGAGATCTAATACCGCATTAAAAAACAATGGCAAGTAAAAAAAACAAGCCATAATTGCTGCAAAATACATGTCGGGCGGAACACTATGCTAAGCACAGATTTTTAGCTTAGGTGTGTTTAAGCAACGCACTTAATTACTTTGGCCATGGCCCTCTGTGAGACCACCACCCCTGTGTTTTCATCTCACTTAAAGCCCTGCTGGGGAAACACTTTGAACCTAGCCTGCCTCAGCTTTTAGCGTGTGCTCTGTGGCTGTTTTTCATAAACAATTTCATGTGTCACATCTTTATTGGCGTGTTAATTAAAAAGCATTGCAATTATAGAATAAAAGCAAAAGGGCACTGGCAGTTCAACAGAGCTTTCAGACATATGTATAACCATAGAAGGACATTAAAACGTTTGAGATGAAAAGTGACCATCATCTGCAAGGCTATTTTAGTGCAACTGAGAATGAAAGTGGAATTCGGCACCAGTTTTCAAAGCACCAAACCTTATGGAGATTGCATGCGCCGTGCGACATTCCCAAGAATAAGCATCAGCAGTCCGAAGTAGTAAAACATAAGAGTTCGCTGCACACAGATTCCTACCTTGAGTCGCAACAGCTCCGGCTCAACTAACAATGTAGAGGGGACACTTTGCCAATCAGCGCAGCTCTTCTCATCGGGCCGACCCACAGCGGGAGGCAGACTTGTGCAAACTAGGCACCGTCGAGCCCCTATTTCTCTTGTGAATCACACGTACATGCAAAGCACGCAAAAACTTCTTTGAAGGAACATGGTAGCGACCTATCGACTTTGTCAGTGACTAATTCAAGTTGTTCCGCTGTCTGGCACTTCAGAGCCATTTGGATAGGGCAAGTAGCATAGCGACGGACTTTAACAAAACGGAGGGAAGAGAGGGGAGGGGGGAGGAGAAATGCGACACGGCGGGAAGGGGAGGGGGCGGAGCGGGTCAAATAAACAAACAAGCCGGAGGGAAGAGAGGGGAGGGGGGAGGAGAAATGCGACACGGCGGGAAGGGGAGGGGGCGGAGCGGGTAAACAAAGACGGACGTGCACGCGCTTTTAAGCTCAATGCGCATGCGCATTGAGCTTAAAAGTCACGGGCACTGCAAGGAATCGCCACGATTCCTTGCAGTGTGGATAAAGAGTAGATAAGTCGCAATACTCTCGCCTTGCTCGATGCGCATGCGCATCGACAGGCGAGACCTAAAAATAGCGGACTCAAAATTGAGCCCTGTGGCACACCATGGGGTGAAACAAAGGTGTCAGACTGAGCCTGTGAAGACGAGATCTGAAACGTCCGGTTGCACAAATAGGATTTAATCCAGTCCAGCGCTGCTCCTCCGACACCATCCTCACTCAACCTGGCAAGCAGTCCGTCGTGTGAGATGGTGTCGAAGGCTGCACTTAGATCAAGCAGGACAAGTGCAACCGTTTGCCCCTCATCCAAGAGCCCCCTGATATTCTCGGTGACACCCAGGAGGGCGGACTCGGTTGAGTGCCCAGTCGTAAAACCCGACTGGGAGAAGTGGAGTAAATTGTTATTCTCCGTAAATGTGGTAAGTACACCGTGAATGTGTTTCTCCAAAATTTTTGAGAAAGCAGGCAGCAGGGAGATGGGGCAATAGTTGGCCAGCACCTCAGGATCCGCAGAAGGCTTCTTCAACAAAGGGCTGACCATAGCGTGCTTCCAGGACGCAGGGACTTTTGCCAGGTGAATAGAGGCATTTAATGTCTCAGAGATGATCTTCAGAGCAGAGTCATCAAGTTGGCTCAGAATGTTAATAGGAAGAGGGTCACAAGGAGAGCCTGACTTGATAGAGATAACTAAGAATTTCAAGGTTTCCAGAGTCATAAATGGCCAGAACTCAAGCCGGCATCCTACTGATCTAACTGGTAGTGGAACTTCTCTGCCGTCCCTCAACGGAGGGTTAATATTGGCAATAATGGTCTCGATCTTTTCCACAAAATAGGTGGCAAGGTCTTGACATTTTTGGGTGGTAAGAGGGCGTGCAGCAGCCATTGAATTCGCTCCAGCTAATTCCTTGACTGTATTAAAGAGAGTCTGTGCTTTGTTAGCAGCAGTATTAATAGTCTCTGTTACATAACAGGCTTTGGCTCTCGTGCAGGCCGAATGATAAAGGGTTCTGGCCTTACGGTAGGTCTCTTTTTTTAGAGGGTCGTAGTGTTTGCGCCATTTTCGTTCAAGTGCCTTACACTTCGATTTTTCTAATTTGAGATCCTCAGTATACTAGGGGGCCGGTGGTCGATGGACATTGCCTCTGCACCTGGCAATGGGAAGACAAGTATCAACTGCCCTCTCCAACCATGTATGGGTTTCCAAAGCATTTTTTTCCATATCACAGCCCAGGTCCGGGGGGGATTTCTTTAGTGCATTTTGCAGCTCATTCAGGTCCAGCCTTTTCCAATTTCTCATAAGGATCGGAGGCCGGGTGGAGCATAGCTGCCTGGGTTCTCTAAGAGTGATACTAAAGAGAGTTAGAAAATGGTCAGACCAACAGATAGGGTCAGTAGTAAGCCATTTTAACTCCTGTAGGGTTGATATAATGGGGTCCAACAAATGTCCTGCTTTGTGGGTAGGGCCCTCATTTCGCAATGTCATATTCAAAGCAGTAAAATCCTCGAGGAGGTTCACAGCAGTACTATTTGACTTATCCTCCAAATGGAGATTTAGATCACCCAAAATAGTTAGGTTTTGGGCGTTAAGAAAATAAGGCGCAATGAAATTAGCCAGATTCGCAGCCCAAACATTACTATTTCCAGGTGGGCGATAAATTAAAAAGCCAGAAAACATAAAATTAGGATTTAGTGAAATTTTAAAAAAAGCTGCTTCACATCCAGGAATATTAACCGGTTCAAGGTCACATTTAAACTCCCTGTTAAAAATCACAGCAATACCGCCTCCAACTTGCCTCGCTCTATCTACTCTAGCAATAGCATAGGTAGAGGGCAAGGCGGCGGCAACATCGGGACCTGCACTTTCATGCAGCCAGGTCTCCGTCAAAAACATCGCACATGGTTTTTCTTCATCTAAGAGATGGAAAATATCTAATTTATGTTGGGGTAAAGATCTACAATTGACGGTGTAAAATGTGAACACACAGGGGTGATGGTCAGAGGATTGAGTAGGTAGCTTACGAATACGTGTAACCTCTGGATGGGGCTGGACATTAGATAGGGCGAAAGCACAATGTGGACATGCTTGTGTACCAGTTAGGGAGGGTTTTAGGACGGTACATTTCCCGTTGCTACTAGGGCGCAGAGCCCTTAACTGATCCGCAGAGATCATACCTGTAGCAGCGTTTCCTGCCCCTTGACCCGGCCTGGCCCGGACGGGCACAGACGGGCTGGTCTTAGGCTCGTCTTTGGCGCAGTCCGAGGCGCCTACCCTGCGCGCCATCGCTGCGCGCTGGGGCCGCCGAGTGGCTAAATACCCTGCAGGAAGCGGAGGTCTAGAGCGCTAACCGCTCGACACTCCGTGAGGTGCCGCCCCTGTCCCGCCCTTCACAACCGCGATTGGCTGGAGTGCCGGTTGCCTTTAAACTTAGCGAGAACAGCCCTCGGGTGAATGCTAAAGATCCCTGGTGAGTGCGAGTAAGTGCTCAAATTGTCAGTGTGCAACTAAAAACAATTTACAATCACTTCATTGATTAAAATTTATCTATTAGAATTCGAGCTACAGCTCGAGTACACAGAGCAAGGTTCTTAAAAACAATTAAAGAGCCTCTGAGAACGAGCTGCTTTCCAAAATGTACAAGGCTAGGCGCCCAGCGGAGAGTAGCTGCCACCAACTCTTACTCTTAGTAATGATACATGAGGAGAAAATTACAAGTGAACAAATTACAAAAGCAAACGTTAAGTTACATGAGACAAAAGTGACAATTGTGAGCAAACAAAATACAAGAGGTAGCGAAGGTACATTACAGGAGGAAAAAGTGACGTGTGCAAGTTACAAAAGCATACAAAGTACAAGTAGAGGTATAATACTGCAATAAATGGCAGACACTCAAGCACAAGAACCAACGTTACGTAGGCAATGGTGGCACTTGTGCACGTATCTAAAGCAAACAAAATGTAAGAGGAGCAAACAGTGTGTTACAAGAGAAAAGTGACGTGTGCAAGTTACAAAACAGAACCAAACACAGGTAAAAGGATAATACTGCAATACATGGCTGACTCTCAAACCACAAGAACACACTGGGAAGGCACTTCTAAAGTCATGAAGAATAGAATTTTCTATAATGGAAGGTCTTCCTTCAGATAATAGAGAGGGCGTGAATTACATTTGGAAGTGTCTTTGAAGGAGGAGAACTTTGAGGTCAGTTTTGGAGGTCTGGGAGGAGGAGGTGGTCTGGAGCTGAGGCAGAAGTGAGTTCCAGATTCTCACCGCGTTGCCTGAAAAGGACTGGGCCATCGTTCTTTCCTTCTTGAAAGTGGGTGGTTCAAGCAGTAGATTCTCCGCATTACGTGATGGTCTAGAGCCTCCCGAGAGTTTCAGTTTATTCCCCAGGTAGCGAGGAGAGGAGGAGTGCAAGGCTTTGGGGGTGATACAGGCAGTCTTGTAGATAGATCTTGCCTCGATGGAAAGCCAGCAGAGGGTGGATAACATGGGTGTGATGTGGTTGCTTCTTTTGGCCCCATAAATGAAATGAGCTGCTGAATGGAGAACAGATTTAAGGGGGGACAGGTGGGATTTGGGGAGGCCAGTAAGAAGAGAATTGCAGTAGTTCAGTCTGGAGAGAACCAGCGATTGGACCAGGGTTTTAAGGTCATGCTCCGGGAAGAAGCGACGAATCCCCCAAAGAAGGAGAGGAGGAGGTATTCAGTTTTGGAGGGATTCAGAATCAGTTGATGAGTTCACATCCAGTTTAGAATGGAGTCGAGAGTAGAGCTTAGGATGGAGAGATCGTGAGTGGAGGCAACCTTGAGGTAGATACGAGTGTCATCTGCGTAGAGATGATAGTGGACCCCGGATATACTTAGGAGATTTCCCAGTGGTTCTCAATAGAGATTGAACAGTCTGGGTACAAGTATAGAGCCTCGAGGGACACCTTGACCCACCGCCACAGGAGATGAAAGACTGTTCGCTATTTTGATCATTTGGGATCTATCAGAGAGGAAGGAGGCAAACCATTTAAGCACAGTGCCCTCCATGCCCATTCTCTGTTGAAGAGTGTTGAGGAGGGTGTTGTGATTGACAGTGTCAAAGGCTGCAGAAAGGTCAAGGAGAATAAGAAGACAAGACCCCCGAATCGAGTATCCTCAGAGCGTCATCAACCACTTGCAGTAGGGCTGTTTCAGTGCTGCAGTTTTGGATGAAGCCGGACTGACAATTGTCAAGAAGATCATTGTCCTTGATATGACGAGAGAGTTGTTTCGCAACACATCTTTCTGTGATCTTCGCAAGGAAGGGAAGGTTAGTGATGGGGCGGAAGTTGTTGAGGTCATTCGCATCAGCAGTGGGTTTTTTAAGCAGAGGGGTGACCTGCCCAGTTTTGAAGGAGACAGGAAGGGAGCCTTGCCAGAGGGAGAGGTTGACCAGAGTGGTCCAATAGGGAAGAGAATGGGTATAGAAGTCAGTGGCAATGGCAGTAAGGAGGGGGTCAAGAGAATGGTTGGAGGGCTTTGTTTCGAGGATTCAATTGAGGAGGGCATCTTCAGAGATGGGGTCGAAGTTCTGCCAAATGGTTAGTGATTTGCGCTCCTCTGGAGGGGTAGGATGAGCGACCTGATCCACCAGTGATTTCACTTTTTCGTCAAAAAATACAGCGAAATCCGCAGTTTTCTTTGCAGAATCCTCCAGCTTGGAGGTTGGGGGAGACCAGCCAGGATTCTTGATGAGATCGAATAGTTTTTTGGGTTTATTTTTGGCGGAGTCAAGGAGGGCTCTGAAGTGCGACAGGATCTTGCTGAACGAAGCGTGGCCGGTGGAGGCCTCCATTGTTTCTCCAGGAGTCTTAGCTGCTAGAGGGATTTGTTGAACCAAGGTGCTGAGGGCGTGGGCCTTTTCTTTTTGCTTTGGAGAGGAGGACGACTGCAAGGACTGAGAGGCATTGGGAGGTGAGTTGTCAACATCTAGGCCCCTAACTTGCAATGAAGCCCAAGGAAGAGAGGCGTGTGCCCCTCCCCCACCCCATCCCTCCGAGGAGCTGTAAAGGGCGCTAGCCTGCCTGATTATTAATTTCTGTGCATTTTTGTAATTTTGCTGGTTTTTATCAGGGTGCGAACACGCCCCCTCCTACGCGTGCAGTGCTGGGTTAACTCTGTGCAGTGCTTGGAAGTGCTGGCGTCATAACGTGGACAGTTTGTCCTTCATCGTGAGCTTTCTCTGAACGTGTGACCATTCGTGGGAGGGGGGTCGTGGGGGGGGGGGGTAGAGGGCTCGCGCGTAACCAGGCAGCAGTAGGATTGCCGAGCCCCTCGGGGAGCGAGGTTTGACGCGGGCTGACTTCAGAGGGCCGCGGCCGGCTGTGATTGCTGAGCACCTCTGAGAGGTGTTGGGGGGGGGGGGGGGGGTAGACATGGTAAGGACCCGCATGATGTGGCCGGCAGAGGGTGGGTGAACCCCCATCCTCTCTAGGAAGCCCCCCCCCCCCCCCCCACTCCTTGCAGCCCACCCCCCTCCTTAGCGCCCCGAGGGAGGCGGCGCTTGATGACGCGCTCCGGCCGATTCCTGGAAAGCGCCTCGGAGGCCGGGCCTCCATGAAAAGCTCCTTTCAGCTCTCGAGGGCGCTCAGACGTGGCGGGGGCGGGCTCCACGTCAGCCCTGGGCGGCCGCCCACGTCAGCCCAGGGCGGGCTCCGGGAGCCCACGTGGAGGAATCCGGGACTGCGAGAAGCGGAAACCCGGCCATCTGTCCCCGTGTAGAGCCTCTGCAGGGGCCCCAGCCTCGCAGCACTGCACACGGCACTCCTTTCAACATGGGCTCACTTCACACGACACTCAACATGGGTTCACTTCACATGACACTCCTTTCAACATGGGCTCACTTCACATGACACACCTTTCAACATGGGCTCACTTCACATGACACTCCTTTCAACATGGGCTCACTTCACATGACACTCCTTTCAACATGGGCTCACTTCACACGACACTCCTTTCAACATGGGCTCACTTCACACGACACTCCTTTCAACATGGGCTCACTTCACACGACACTCCTTCAACATGGGCTCACTTCACACGACACTCCTTTCAACATGGGTTCTCTTTATGTCCTGTTAGTACCCGCCGACGGTCAGCGGTGCAACGCACCTTACACTGCTCTGCTCCTACCTTTGGTGCACAGAGCGTGCACCGAGGAGGAAGAAGCGCCGCCTCAGGGCTCCATTTGATACCTGTCAGGGACGTTAACATGCCGGTCACACCGGTCTGAAACCAGCCGAGCGGCGCGGCCTCCCCGGGCGAGGCAGATGGAACTCACACGCGTACCACAGGCAGCAGCACTGCAGGCTGCACCTCCACAGAGCAGGCACAGCACAGTAAGCAGCACTGCGAACATCAGCACCCATACCAGGCACAGCACAGGCAGCAGCCTGCAGGCTGCACCTCCACAGAGCAGGCACAGCACAGGCAGCTGCAATACAGGCTGCACCTCCACAGAGCAGGCACAACACAGGCAGCAGCACTGCGAACATCAGCACCCATACCAGGCATGGCACAGGTAGGCAGCAGTGCAGGCTGCACCACCACAGAGCAGGCACAGCACAGGCAGCTGCAATACAGGCTGCACCTCCACAGAGCAGGCACAGCACAGGCAGCTGCAATACAGGCTGCACCTCCACAGAGCAGGCACAACACAGGCAGCTGCAATACAGGCTGCACCTCCACAGAGCAGGCACAGCACAGGCAGCTGCAATACAGGCTGCACCTCCACAGAGCAGACACAACACAGGCAGCAGCACTGCGAACATCAGCACCCATACCAGGCATGGCACAGGTAGGCAGCACTGCAGGCTGCACCTCCACAGAGCAGGCACAGCACAGGCAGCTGCAATACAGGCTGCACCTCCACAGAGCAGGCACAACACAGGCAGCAGCACTGCGAACATCAGCACCCATACCAGGCATGGCACAGGTAGGCAGCAGTGCAGGCTGTACCTCCACAGAGCAGGCACAGCACAGTAAGCAGCACTGCGAACATCAGCACCCATACCAGGCACAGCACAGGCAGCAGCACTGCGAACATCAGCACCCGTACCAGGCACAGCACAGGCAGCAGCACTGCAGGCTGCACCACCACAGAGCAGGCACAGCACATGCAGCTGCAATACAGGCTGCACCTCCACAGAGCAGGCACAACACAGGCAGCAGCACTGCGAACATCAGCACCCATACCAGGCATGGCACAGGTAGGCAGCAGTGCAGGCTGCACCACCACAGAGCAGGCACAGCACAGGCAGCTGCAATACAGGCTGCACCTCCACAGAGCAGGCACAACACAGGCAGCAGCACTGCGAACATCAGCACCCATACCAGGCATGGCACAGGTAGGCAGCAGTGCAGGCTGTACCTCCACAGAGCAGGCACAGCACAGTAAGCAGCACTGCGAACATCAGCACCCATACCAGGCACAGCACAGGCAGCAGCACTGCGAACATCAGCACCCGTACCAGGCACAGCACAGGCAGCAGCACTGCAGGCTGCACCTCCACAGAGCAGGCACAACACAGGCAGCTGCAATACAGGCTGCACCTCCACAGAGCAGGCACAACACAGGCAGCAGCACTGCGAACATCAGCACCCATACCAGGCATGGCACAGGTAGGCAGCAGTGCAGGCTGCACCTCCACAGAGCAGGCACAGCACAGGCAGCTGCAATACAGGCTGCACCTCCACAGAGCAGGCACAACACAGGCAGCAGCACTGCGAACATCAGCACCCATACCAGGCATGGCACAGGTAGGCAGCAGTGCAGGCTGCACCACCACAGAGCAGGCACAGCACAGGCAGCTGCAATACAGGCTGCACCTCCACAGAGCAGGCACAACACAGGCAGCAGCACTGCGAACATCAACACCCATACCAGGCACAGCACAGGCAGCAGCAGTGCAGGCTGCACCACCACAGAGCAGGCACAGCACAGGCAGCTGCAATACAGGCTGCACCTCCACAGAGCAGGCACAACACAGGCAGCAGCACTGCGAACATCAGCACCCATACCAGGCACAGCACAGGCAGCAGCAGTGCAGGCTGTACCACCACAGAGCAGGCACAGCACAGGCAGCTGCAATACAGGCTGCACCTCCACAGAGCAGGCACAACACAGGCAGCAGCACTGCGAACATCAGCACCCATACCAGGCACAGCACAGGCAACAGCACTGCAGGCTGCACCTCCACAGAGCAGGCACAGGCAGCACCAATGCTAGCTGCACTGCCACAGAGCAGGCACAGCACAGGCAGGAAGGGGGGGTGCACCATTGTTACCCTAGTTACCCAAACTTCCAGGAAACGGGTTGTGTGCTCTGCAAAATATATTTGAAAGAAGTGACTTAGTGAAAACAAACGAAACCGATCACTTAGATCTATTTAAACAAGCATTTTCGAAAATCCATAATGATTAGATATAGGATTAGGAGGAGCAAACAAAGTCCAACTTGGAAGGATGGATACGTGCATTCCTTTAACGTGTGCCGTTGTGATAAAACGTGTTGGATTCTGAGAATGCAGTTGCGTTTTATCCCAGCTGTCATCTGTGTTTATCCTTTGCAATAAATACTTGTGTCGTTACTACCCTGCTAGTTCTATTATAGCCAGCTGCCAAGGGCTCTACTGGTTGTTAAACGCCCTGAACTCCAGTTGAAGGCCCGAGCCGCCGCGAGGACCTATAACGAGGGAGAGAGTCGTTAACAACCGGAATAGCCCGAGACAGAAGTAAGCATGGGCGGAATTTGCGAATACGCGATACGTGAATTCGCGCAAATTCATAATCGCGATTCGCAAAAATCCGCCAAATTCCGCGAGCTTGCGAAATGGTTTTTTTGCGAGTTCGCTAGATTTTTTTACCAGTTCGGGAACGCGAACATGCACACAAATTGAAGGTAGAATGTTCTAAATCGAAAAGGGAGAAACAAGAAGACAAACATTGGAACCGAAGGTGTGTACCAGCCATTATAAGCCCGGAGCTACTCCACTGTCTTCAATGCAGCTCTCAGCGGTCCAATGTTCTATTATCCATTACGACAGGGCCTTAAAAATACAAACGAGCGGCGTATCTAAAACAAAGTAATTTGGAAGATCATTAAAGAAGAAATGCGCGCCTTTCCTGCGCTCTTTAGGGCCACACATTTTTATAAAGAAAGTGTTTTATATTAGCGTAGGGCTCCAAGTGCAGTCATGTTGATCCATTCATGCATCCCTAAAAGGATGCCGCAGCTCTCTTGCTAATGTAAATGTGAGCACTTGAGTTACTAATGTTCATCTGCACAAGAAACGTGTACAGTATTCAGAGGATGAGGGGGAGAGGAGTTGGCCTAACGGCTAGGGCGCTCGACCTCGGACATGGGGAACTGGGTTCGAGTCTCGGCAATGACGCTGAACATCCTGTGATTCTGGGCAAATCACTTAATCTCCCCGTGCCTAACAAAAATGAATGTGTGTCCTAACGTAACGTAACTGGTGCTATGTAAAGCGCTCTGATACCCGATTCTGGTCAAGTTCGCGCTATATTAAACTCTGCAAAAATAAATAAAAAATAAGATATTTAATTGCCACTGGATAAGTGCGGCAGAGTTCAGTTGAGGCAGGCTTACAAATGTAGGCAGGGGCGGCCTTAGGCATGTGCAAGCTGTGCACCCGCACAGGGCCGCCAAACCCCAGGGGCCGTCACGCCAATATATATCCTTAATATAATAATCCTCTGAGGAGGGATACATATTTGAGTGGTGGCCCCTGGCAGGAACTTCCAAACACCCTGACCCCCCCACCCCCTCTTCACTGGCCTCCGCGCTCTGCCCCGCCCCCCTCTTCTGGGGCCCCCTACATATGCTCCCTGCCCAGGGCTGCCATGAGCCTAGAGCCGCCCCTGATGTAGGTGACTCCGTACTTTAAATAAATGTGGGGAGAGTGCTGAAGGAGGGTGCCTTGTTCGTGCTGTCGAGGGTGCCGACCTTTCCTTTCTGAACCTGACCAGTACCCGGTGGCCCTCTCATTGGTCTTGGCAGAATGCTGTGGTCCTTCGTGGGCTGCCTTCTCATCTGATGTGGTTGTGCGTAGACCTCGGTGGGCCCTGGACTCGCCATTGGCCCCTCTCCTCTCTCGCAGCCTCTGGTTGCCCTCAAGCATTGAGTCCAGGTTGCAGCCTTCGGCTAGTAGTGTTCTCTTGCCATGAGAGTAGTGGGCCGAGGGGAAGGGACACAGAGCTCCTCCCATGAGGCAGCCTTGTACCCACCGAGGATCATGTCCACCACCCTGCCATGCCTCATTGGGGCAATGCTTAATTTGAGCCAGTGGTATCTGGTGCTCGGCAACTGCACTTAATTGTCAGCACCGGCTGTAGTGACAGTCTACCACATGGTGGAGCTGTCTTTCAAATTTTGAGATAAGCACAACAACATTATTTAATAAATCAATATACATTAAAATGGATAACCTCTGTTGCTCACACCATTATTATAGGTGTGGGTGGCTTTGGGATAGTTTTAATCACCAAACTTCTAGCAGTGCGATGGTTAGTACTTTTATTGGTTCTGGATTTGGCAGCGCTGATGAGCAATGGGTGGTGCAGGCTGCAGTGGCCTGAGAAAGGCCCTGGCATTAAGTTTTTTTTTTTTTACAAATTAAGCACTGTCACCAATCTCCCCCCTGCTGTCTCTTCCTGCTCTCCACCCCCTCGCCCACTCTAGCTTTCTCCCCCCTCCCTCCAGTTTGCATGACGGTGGAGAAGAGGTCAGCACAGAGAGCTCCACCACAGTGCACTCCAGCTCGGTGGCGGTTTGTCCGCATGATTTGGGGAAGGCATATATATAAATGGTTTGCTCACAATTCTTTCCTATATAAGAAGCGATATATCTATTTATGATGAGTCATGGGTGACGTATGCTGATGCTGGTGGGGAGGGAACTCTGACATTGATTGACGGTTCAGCCCAGCCTATCACTGGTGAGAGCCATGTTACATGTTATGTTTGTGTGCTTGTAGAGGTCATCTCTGGGGAGAGTTTTTTCAGTGGTCAAAGTGCATAAAAAAATGTATGGTAATTGTGATGCTGTGTGCAGTGGGGGTGGGGTGAATGAGCGTGGGGGCGTGGTTAAAAGCAAACTATTCTGTACATTTTTTCAGTCTTTCAGCTTCAGGTAACGACAAACAAAATAATACACAGATTAAATGAAAATTAAATGCAAGTTAAGTTAAACAATGGGAAATGGACTATCATACATTATAAAACCTCTATTAATGAATGCGCTGCAGAGGTCTGTGTGCAACCAGGCAGCCAAGGAAGGGAATCCTGGTCAGTGGAGAATATAGTGACTTGTGTATGTTTAGTGATATGAGGTCAGAGTCTGTAACAGAAAGCACTGGCACTCTGTAAATCAAGTATTTTAAGCTTGCATTACACACAGAATAAGATAGGCTGATTCAAAATGCACAAAAAGGTTTAAGATAAAAAACTGCTTCCAAAATAAAACATTTAGTAATATCCAGACTGTATGTATGCAACTTAAAAGAAATATAATTGTCTTTTAAAAGCACACACTTCGCAGCTCAGCTGGCAGCTCCCTTACAATACCATTCAAAAAGAAGAAATCTGTGTCATCGGGAAGCTTCACGTGATTTAATACTGTTATCATTGCAGACTGACCAGTTTCGCACATTTACGTTTATTTAAGGCACGAAGGCACCCTGGCAAGGAGGCTTGTTTAGCTGTCTGCCCCTCTCTCGGTTCCACAGCATTGGAGACTCCCTGTCGTCCAGTTCAGCTCAAGCATTTCAGCCCTGGAATCACTGCCAGTCCGCTCAGCCTTTTATCATCCGAAACACCAAAAATTAGTAAGTTAGGATAAAGTACAACCCCTGTTCTGCAGGCCTATCTTTGCTTCAAAACTCCGCAGGTGCTGGTATTTTTGCGTCCTTGATTCATGTCATCGTCTTAATGTCAGCTGACTGTTTCCTGTCCCGGATGTACCTTCAGAGCTGGTGCAAAGAACCGTCTGCAGGTGAGGGAGTCCTACTTAGCACCACGTGGGAAACAAAGGCTGCCTTGCAGAACTGCCATGAAGCTATGAGTATAATTTTTTTGGGAAAAAATCTTTTATTTAGAAAGACCAGTATTCCGACCCATTTTCAGTTTTTTTCCAGTTATATGACCAACTGTTAATGTAAAGCGGATAGGTGTATATGTATATATAGATAGATAGATAGACAGACAGACACACAATGCCCAGGCGTTGTCCTGTCACCCCAGCACTTTCATGGTAGGAAAGCTTGTGACGAGTTTTGAGTGAGCCTGTCTGACCGCTTCGTGTTTACTCACGTGCCCAAAGATTGTGTCCAAACAGGTTTTAAAACCGTCTGCTTTGTATGATGTTAGGCCTTACGTGGCTTTCGGTGTTGCCTTAAATATAGCCCTTACGTTCCCCGTAGTGCATCGCGTCCTAATGCATGTATAAACAGGCACACACAAATGCAGACACATGCTTGTCCTTGTCGGAGCCTGCTAGCAGATTAAACCCAGACGGTTTGGCTTTGCCAATGTTTGTTCTTCTTATGACGTCTGTGGACATCTCACCCAGACGTAGTCTCCTGCAAGTTTCACAAGACTTGTTCTACTACAAACTCATGCGTTAATTTCTCCCTCGGTGCCCCTAGAGGAGCATAGTTCAAAGAAGTGCAAAAATGAATAAGCCTTGGCAAAATCAATAGATATCACTTTTGGGACCTGTTGACTTTGCCAGTGCCTTTTAGCCGTGCTGTACAGCATCCTGATAGGTGGCTAAGTAGGAGGGGGGGGTCTACTGCGTCATTTTGTGGGCGCACCCATCATGCATGAGCACACCTACAAAAGGACGTGGCTGCTTTCTCTCTTCTGATCCAACTCTGATCAGCCAATAAAAATGCTGAAAAGCATTTGATTTTTTTTGGGGTGGGGTGAAGGGAAGGCAGAAGTGCAGAAACAACCTGGGGGCAAAGCAGGTAGGGAAAGCAACAGGGGACCTCGTAAGCAACACAGGGGGCTGGTGGGGGCTGAAGCAACATAGAGTCCGGAAGCGACGTGGGGGTGTGTGGTGGGGGGAGGCAATACAGAGGGTGCCGGGGAGCAAACGGGTGAGTGGGAGAGCAACATGGAGCATGGGGGAGAAAAAACGGGTAAGAAGAAGCAACAGGAAGGTGGAAGGCGGAGAAGCACGTGGGTGAGAAAGGAATGGGGGTGGGGAGCAGACAAGGGCGCGTGCATCACCGGGAGGCATGGGGAGAGCCACGTGGACGAGAAAGAGCAGCACAGAGAGGAAAAGCAGAGGACTCTAGAGAGACAGCTGGCAAACAGATGCACTTTTGTGAAGTGCGTAAACAAAAAGAAAAAAGTATCTAAAAAGGTGAGTGGAGTAAGGACACAGTAATGCACCCATGCTCCAGGGGTGCTACAAACACAAGCAAAGGAAGGAAAGCCCACAATCCGTAATGAATAAGAAGCAAGCAAATGAGAGTGACAATCATTTCAACCAATGGTAAGCAATGGGCGGGCTTTAAGCCCACTGTAAGCTTACAATACGTCTCACAACAGACAGCACATGCGCGGTCTAGTAGGCGAGACACAAAAAACAAGGTACCAGGCTTTCTCAGTCAATGCTCCCAGAGTGCTCTGCTGTCTTTCAGCTAGGTTTGCACTATACAGATACTACAGATATATAGCTGACGGTGTGTGCAGAGCACAGCTAGTATGTTAAATGCAGGGGGAGTGTAAACCGGGTCTGGGGGTGTGCAGAGTGTAGCTCTGAGCGCTCATAGCTGTGCACAGTTGAGGTGGCTGCCATGGAACTTGTGCAGCCGGCGAGCGAAGGTCCGTACAGAGACTGGGACGAAAGGTAGGTAGGATGTTGGCCCAAAATGTGGGAAAGTACCGGCCTATTTTTCAATTCCTTATGCGTGTGAGCTCCTGACATCCAGGGTCAGGGAGTCTGAAGGGCCGTGATCATTGGGTCTGAATTTCTCACGCCCTTATTCTTGGCTGATCCGCGTAGTAGCCTGGTGGATGCCAGGGCGTTCCCTCCAGAGAAAAACAATATGGCCGCCCCTTGTCGCTTGACGGTCAGCCTCAACAGGGCTTCAAAGACTAATCAAAATCTTTTCATTATACAAATCTTTTCACTATACAGTGCCCACAATAACGTGTTTGATTTTTTACAAATCTGTGGGCAGGATTCACAAAGCTATTTGTGTACCTAGGTGGCAAAGCTTTTATGAGGGCAACTTAAACTTTGTTAGTCACAAACTTGTAATTTTATGTGTGAGTACCGCAGCTCAAGTGGCAGGCGAGCGTGTGGACACATGCTAAGGGGGGTAAATAAGCACAAACACACAAGCTTGTGGCTGTTCACAAACATTTTGGTGATTGTTTTTCGAACGGAAAATATGAAATGTGTTACTTGCCTGGAACTGCAGTTCTCCAGCTTTGGTATCTTTCATATATTCACATGCCTGAATCATTACCCATCATCGGACGGGGGATCTCTGATAGGAGTAAACAGTGTTAAAATGGCCGCTGGCCTCAACAACAGTGATTGTTTAGTAGCACATCCACCTCATTTGAAACAATCCGAACTTCAGCCTTTGAGTTGGCCGTGCTAGCTCGCTGACCCCCTCCAGTGGCCGCTATCGATCAGATTTTATAACACAAAGAGTGAGTAGTAGAGGGTGTAGTAAATGAGCCTCTGAGCGGGGAGTAGAGAGAGTCGCGTGTGAAAATATGAAAGACGCAATGGCTGGAGAACTTGAGTTATTGGTGATTAACTGATTTCTTCTCCAGCTTTGGTTTTTTCATAAATTCACATGCTTGAATCATGATAGTAAGCAGTACATATCAACAAAGCAGAGCATGTTCGTCTTTACTGGCATAGGTTGCGGAAGACTGCCCGTCCCGCTGCTGAGTCGGCTTCTGCGCTCACATCCAGGCGCGAGTGCTTCGTGAACGCGTGCCCGCTCTTCCAGGTAGCTGCGCTGCCGATGTCTTGTATGGTTACACCAGTTTAGAGTGCGGCGTTTGCAGCCATGCTCCTGGTCAAACGCGCCATCACTCGTCCCTGAAGTGGACACTTGGCTCTGCTGTGGCAGCAGGTGATACAGGCTGACCGCAAACGCGCTACCCCGCGTAAAGAGTTGGCTGGAAGGACGTATGTCCTCTGTTTCGACCATATAAGCCCAATGCCTCTGCATGCATCTAACAAGTGCAGTGATCCTTCTGCTAACCCTGTGGGGTTTGGAAAGGATGAGCCGAGTAGAGCAGGTTCATTCAAATGAAGGTCAGTGTGGGGGGAACAGCCATTACAACGCGGGATTACCCCGCTCTGCCATTACAACGCTGGAGGGCGCTATTGGATAGGGAATAGTTTAATTTTCTATCCAACACCTTCCCTACTGTCAACGGGGACTGGAGTTGGAATGGAAAATGAAACTATTCCACTATCCAGCGCCCTCCAGCGAAAGTCGTTGTAACGACTTTCGTTGTAATCCCGGCGTTGTAATGGCATGAGGGGTAAAAGCCCACGTTGTAATGACATACAACCCAGTGTGGACTATGGGTATGAATTTAGTGTTGGACCATAAGAGGAAGTGTGCAGAGAAAGGGTTCTTTCACAGTAAAATCCTGCGTCTCTCCTACTCTTCTTGCTGATGTAAACACTTGGGAGAAAGGCTGTCTTCAAAGAGATTAACTTTAGATGCCTCCTGTGGATTGGCTTGAAGGGAGGGAGCATAGGCTTGCTCAAGACAGTGTTGATCTTCCATGACACCGAAGGGCATCGAACAGGAGGAAACGTTCTGAAGAGTCCTTTCATAAACTGCTTTGTGACGGTAAAGAGGATTGGTTGTCTTCTAATATTTGATATGTGGATATCGCAGCTAGATGGACTCACACGGATGTATGACGTTACAACGCATACTTTTACATCGCATGCCTTTACAACGCGGTTTTTACATCGCATACCTTTACAACGCATAGCGCTTTGGGGTGCTGGATAGTGAATAGTTTAATTTACTATTCCAACTCCAGTCCCCGTGGACACTAGGGAAGGTGTTGGACAGTAAATTAAACGTATTCCCTATCCTAGAGCGCCCCCAGCGCACTGCGTTGTAATGGTTTGCGTTGTAAAAGTTGCATCGTAACGGCACTGCGTGGTAAAAGTTGCGTTGTAAAGGATGTTTCCCAACTCACACCGATGAGTATTTAAGACCACTCTTGGCGAGGTCCAAAAGGCATGAATGTATTTTGTGAGTCTGCATGTAAAGTGCATGGAATCCGTTCCACCAGACATGACAACGCTTCCACTTTGCGGTATGTCTTCGTGGTTGCTGGTGCTCGTTGCCTGCATTCCACCTACACATTCAAGTGACCAATGCTCAGTGGTCGGGTGCCGTGCTGTCCAGTTCAACGACTTTAGGTTGCGATGGAGTATCTCTCCATTGTGTCTGGAGAGGAGCTTTGAGTGCAGGGAGTGTTGATAGTTTAAGGAGTTTGCTGTACCAGCACTGGTGTGGCCACGCCAGGGCAATGACAATCATGCAACAGTGATGCCCTGTTGCCTTCCTTAGTACCGTGCGGATCAGAGGAAACGGAGGAAAGGCGTAAGCAAAGACCATGGACCGTTTGATCGAAAAGTCATTTCCCTTGGTTTGTGTTTGCCAAAACCTGCTGGCATAGCACCAGCATTTCCTGTTGCCCTGGGTGGCGATCAGGTCCGGTGTGGGGTGACACCACTTGTGGAAGATGTGGTCCACGTGCTCCTGTGAAGCTCCCACTCGTGGCAGTCAGCGTCCGACTAAGTTGAAGTTTAAAATATTTATAAAGCGCTCTGTGGCCAAACGGCTTCCTGGCGCTAGAACTGCACTAAAGGCGTCCGCCTGATTGTTCTGGCAGATTCTCCACAGTAATGTTGACATCGTGAAACATGGCCCAGTCCCATAGCAGTTGTGCCTCTTCAAGAGCGGCCTGGACCTCATTGTGCCCCCCGCTTGTTGATGTAAAACATCGATGTGGTGTTGTCCATCCTGAGGAGGACTGCATGACCTGCCAGCCTTCGGAGGAAGCATGTAGGCTCATTCGTCTGGCCCAAAGCTCCTGGATATTGGTAGGTAGCATCTATTTTGCATCTGACCAGAAGCCACTGTTAAACAGATCCGGCGTGTGAGCTCTCCAGCCCTCCATGGACCCATCACAAGTATTATTCCTTCTGTCGAAGGATGGAAAGAGTGGCCAGCAGTGAGATTTGTGGGGACCTCCACCATAGCAGCACCTGCCTCAGACCTCTTGTGACTTGGACTATGTTGTCCCAGGGTCCATCGACTTGTTTCCATTGATCGTCTAGTTCTTGTTGTACGGGTCTCATTCGGAGAAGGGTATAACTCTAATTCAGGATGACATCAGGCTCGGCAGAGTTGTTTGCCTGACTGTAATGGATTACCTGGAAGAGACGTTCCTTATCATAGCGTGAAGCTTCATCGATCTTTATATTGAGGGAAATGCCTTTCCCCATTCCATGTTGGGTAACTCTCCCAAGAACAGGAGCCCTGTTTGGTTCCATTGAGGATTCCTCTTGGTTTGGAGTCAGTCTCAACCAGTGAATCATACTGATGCAGGCGGTCCCAAAAGCCTTCGTCTCTGCCTTTGGATGAGCCTGGATGAGCTAGTCGTCCAAGTACAGGTACACTTGGTCAGGCACCCTGGAGCATGGACGCATTACTTGTGCCCATCCCTGATCATTTTGTTAGATGCTACTTTTTCTTTGTGTTAAAGGACTCTACTAGAGTGTGCCGTTTGTAGCTGGCACCCTCATGTACTTCCCCACCCTCCGTGTTCCTGATGCCATCCCTCGTCCCTCTTTCTGCTTGCTCCCAACCTCACTCCCTTCCTCCCTCGTTCGTGTTGCTACTTATGTCCCTGTCGATGCTTGCCCCCACCCTCCCTCGTCTCTATTGCTGCCTGAACACCCACCCTCGCTCACTCACCGTGTTGCTGCTTGCCCGGCCACCCTCATCCGTGTTGCCCCATGCACCCTTCCTCATCCATGTTGCTGCTTGCCCCATCCTCCCTCGTTTGTGCTGCTGCTTGAACACCCACCCTCGCTCACTCGTCCGTGTTGCTGCTTGAACACCCACCCTCGCTCACTTATCTGTGTTGCTGCTTGTCCGGCCGCCCTCATCCATGTTGCCCCATACACCGTTCCTCATCCATGTTGCTGCTTGCCCCATCCTCCCTCGTCTCTGTTGCTGCCTGAACACCCACCCTCGCTCACTCACCGTGTTGCTGCTTGCCCGGCCACCCTCATCCGTGTTGCCCCATACACCGTTCCTCATCCATGTTGCTGCTTGCCCCATCCTCCCTCGTCTCTGTTGCTGCCTGAACACCCACCCTCGCTCACTCATCCGTGTTGCTGCTTCAACACCCACCCTCCCTCACTCGTCAGTGTTGCTGCTTGAACACCCACCTTCGCTCACTCATCGGTGTTGCTGTTTAAACACCCACCCTCGCTCACTCGTCCGTGTTGCCCCATACACCCTTCCTCATCCGTGTTGCTGCTTGCCCCATCCTCCCTCGTCTCTGTTGCTGCTTGAACACCCACCCTTGCTCACGCGTCCATGTTGCTGCTTGAACACCCACCCTCGCTCACTCGTCCGTGTTGCTGCTTGAACACCCACCCTCGCTCACTCGTCTGTGTTGCCCCATACACCCTTCCTCATCCATGTTGCTGCTTGCCCCATCCTCCCTTGTTTGTGTTGCTGCTTGAACACCCACCCTCGCTCACTCGTCTGTGTTGCTGCTTAAACACCCACCCTCGCTCACTCGTCCATGTTGCTGCTTAAACACCCACCATCGCTCACTCACCGTGTTGCTGCCTGCCCAGCCACCCTCATCCGTGTTGCCCCATGCACCCTTCCTCATCCATGTTGCTGCTTGCCCCATCCTCCCTCGTTTGTGCTGCTGCTTGAACACCCACCCTCGCTCACTCGTCCATGTTGCTGCTTAAACACCCACCATCGCTCACTCACCGTGTTGCTGCCTGCCCAGCCACCCTCATCCGTGTTGCCCCATGCACCCTTCCTCAACCATGTTGCTGCTTGCCCCATCCTCCCTCCTTTGTGTTGCTGCTTGAACACCCACCCTCGCTCACTCGTCTGTGTTCCTGCTTGCCCATCAGCCCTCGTAGATGTTGCCCCCATGCACTAAAAGCACCTTCGATACATGAAGAACGAAGGGAGGCCGGTGGCTGACCGGACAGCGCTCACCTTATGCCACCCAAAAGAGCCTCAAATAACAAGGTCTTGCAATTCTTCACTGCTACCATCACTAGGTAGAGAATGTGCCTGGGACCGGAGCGCCTGTTGGGATCCTGGGGCAGAGTAAACAGACCAAAGAGGCAGCAATGGAGCAGAGGTGAACGAGGGGTGGAAGCGACCACCACCTAGTCAACGCACAATGACAATCTCTGAGCATACTCCTGATCTCCATCCTGACAGCAGAGTCCGAGCACGATGTCCGACGCCTGGTGGAGCTGCTCTGCTCAGCTATTGAGGAGATCGGCCTTGGTTCATCCCCTGACCGTCACCTACCCAGCCGGACTTTGGGCACAGTTTTTCTCCCCGTATCCCTGTCTCCCCCCCCCCATTGTATTTCTGTTACTCTGCTTTTTCCTTGTCTCCTATTTATCTATATGTTCCCATTCAGCATTCTTTCATTCTTTGTCTACTTCCTGTGCTCCTATCCCCTCTCACCTGAATCTTTCTCCTTGCCCGCTACACCGCCTAGCCCCCTGTCCTTTTGTGCCCTTTGACTAAGCACTCTTTCTCTCCTTGTTGGGGAAAGATCCAAGATATATACTCTGGAGTCTCAGCGTTCCCGCTGACAGAGTCCACAGCGCCAAGGGAGCCACTCACAGCTGAGGTATGGTATGGCACCCCTCGCCAAAGCACTCCCTCTCCCCTTTTTGGGGAAGGATCCAGTAAAGTAGGCCTTGGGGTCTCAGAGAACCCTCTGAGAGAGTCCACTGCGCTTAGGGAGCCTCTCGCAACAGAGATGGGGAAGTGATACCACTCCCCTGGGACCACAGCTTACTGGACTTTGGACGCAGCTTTGACTCGTCTACCGGTTTGTGTCCCCGTCACCCTCCCCCTCCTCTTGCCATGCCGTGTCTCTCACCCTCCCCTCCTCTTTCCCTCCTCCATTCTCTGTCTACTTCCCCTGCTCTTACCCACCCCCCCCCCCCCCACTCCCCGGAATCTCTCCCCTTGCCTGGTTTTTCCCTTACCTATATGTTCCTTTTTGTTGGTCTCAACCTTACTTGACACTATGTTGCCAGGCTCTAATAACTGTCTAACCTTTGTAAAGATGTAACCTGCAATTATTGTCTGATACTCATGTAAAGCGCTTTGATACCTCCGGGTCTAGCCAGCGCTATATAAAACCTTTAAATAACAAAAAAGCGCTATGACGCTGGCAACGCTGACCGAATCATAGCGCTCCCCCCACACCCTCTGTTGTCTGTGTTGCCTCCTCCCTCCACCCGCCGTGTTGCCTCCTCCCCACCCACTCTCCCACAAGCAATAAAAAAAATGCTATAAACATATCTAGAGCTGTTTTTTTTTATTTAAACTTTCAGCCACGCTGCACAGCAGCCGCACTGCTGTTTAACACGGATAAACATTGACAAAACCAATAGCTCTCATCCAGCAGGGGAGATCTATTGGCTTTCCCAATACTTGTTTAAAGTTAAAATGTATTCATAGACTGACCGGCCAAAGTTGCACTAGCAATTAAAATATATATTTTGTTTTTGCCGCAGTGGATTCCTCATCCATGCTGTCTTTTAATGGTGTTTAGAAAAGGGTTTTAATTCTGTATGTGTTTGTTAAAAAGTAGGTGAAGTGTGTTTTTTCAGCCAAGACCCGACAGGGAAACTTCATAGTGGCGCTGACGGATATAAAAAGCCTGGGTAAATAAATGTCTGTGTTTACACATACGACTAAGGGCCAGATGTAGGTAGGAATCAATTACCGATTTTTAATTACCGAATCATACCGATTCGGTAATTAAGAATCGGTAAATAAGAAGGGGGGGTATGTAGGAACATCCAGATGTTCCATTTACCGAATCGGTAAATATCTGTATTTACCGATTCGGTAAATACCGACCGGTAAAGCTCCATTCATTCCTATGGGCTTTGCAACGGTGTGGCCTTGGCGACAGTGACATCTAGTGGCTGGGCATGGTGTAGCCTCAGCAAGAGTGACATCTAGCGTCTGCGCACGGTGTGGCCTTGGCAACAGTGACATCTAGTGGCTGGGCATGGTGTAGCCTCAGCAAGAGTGACATCTAGTGGCTGGGCACGGTGTGGACCACGTCCTTCCTCTCCGGCAGAACCCAGAGCGTCCGCCTCCCGCCCTTCCAAACCAAGGCCACCGACATCATCTCCGGTGTCCCCCAGGGCTCATCCCTCAGCCCGACACTGTTCAACGTCTACATGGCCCCCCTCACACAAGTGGCCCGCCAACACGACCTCAACATCATCTCCTACGCCAAGGACACCCAGCTCATCCTCTCCCTCACCAAGGACCCGCACACCGCCAAAACCAACCTCCACGAGGGAATGAAGGCCGTCGCCGACTGGATGAAGAACAGCCGTCTGAAGCTGAACTCGGACAAGACGGAGGTACTCATCCTCGGACCCACCCCCTCAGTCTGGGTCGACTCCTGGTGGCCGACCACACTGGGAACAGCACCAACACCCACCGACCATGCACGCAACCTAGGATTGATCCTCCACTCCTCCCTCTCCATGTCTAAACAGGTCAACGCCGTCGCCTCCTCCTGCTACAACACCCTCCGCATGCAACGCAGGATCTACAAGTGGATCCTGACCGAAACAAGAAGAACGGTGACACAGGCCCTCGTCAGCACAAGACTGGACTACAGCAACGCACTCTACACAGGAATCCCTGCCAAACACCTACGACGGCTACAACGCATCCAAAACGCCTCCGCCCAACTAATTGTCAACGTCCCCCGCCGCAGCCACATCACCCCCCACCTGAGAGACCTACACTGGCTCCCCGTCGACAAGAGGATCACCTTCAAGCTCCTCACCCACGCACACAAAGCACTCCACAACGCCGGACCAGCCTACCTGAACAGCAGACTCAGCTTCCACACCCCCACCCGCCAGCTCCGCTCCGCCAGCTCGCCCTCGCCCCTGTCCCCCGCATCCAACGAACAACCTCCGGCGGCAGATCCTTCTCCTACCTCGCCGCCAAGACCTGGAACACCCTCCCTACCCACCTACGGCAGACCCAAGACCTACTCGCCTTCAGAAGACTCCTCAAGATCTGGCTCTTCGAGCAGTAGCAGCACCCCCTCCCCCCAGCGCCTTGAGACCCTCACAGGTAAGAAGCGCGCTTTACAAGTACTCTGATTGATTGATTAATTGACTGATTGGCCTCTGCAAGAGTGACATCTAGCGTCTGGGCACGGTATAGCCTTGTCAACTGTGACCTATAGCAGCTGGACATAGTATGGCCTTCGCAAGAGTGACATCTAGTGACTGGGCATGGTATGACCATGACAACAGGGCAAGGTATGGCCTTGGCAACAGTGACATCTAGCGGCTGGGCACTGCTTGTACCTTCCTGCACAAAAACCATCCTGCCAACAACGCAGACACCTTTGCACCAATGTGCAAAGGTGCCTGGATTGGTGCAAGGCACCAAATTGTGCGCTTGCACATGCCATAATTCATTAATACTGCACATTCCTGACCTTTCCTTTTGAAGCAGGGCAGCGCTTCAAGAAGCCTTGCGGCGCTGCCCTGCACCAAAAGTTGTAAATGAGACCCTCAATGTATAAATCGAGGCCCACATTTAGGGTTGCGTCACTTTTTTAGCACAACCCAGATGCAACATCTAATTTATTAAATTGCAGAATGCGTTCAAATGTACTCATTATAGACATGAGTGTGAAGTGTTAAGCCGTGATGTCACTTCCTATGAGGTCATGGTTGAGATGCCACTTCCTGTGATGCTGTGATGTCACGCACCATGATGTTACTATGCTTAACTTGGTTAGTCCCCCGACTTCTGTTTTTTAGGCCTTGTGCTGAGGGCATCAGTGATACTTACCGCCGAGACACGATGCAGCATTTATTAGGTTTGATCACACCTAGAGGCTAGGTCGTGAATGACATGACACGTCACCATTGAACCCTGGCTAACACGGGGGACCCCTGACTAGTTTGCAGAACTCTCTCCTCCTAGGGTGTGGGAAGGACCCCTTTGTCTGGCATGGGTCTTCTGTAGGGGTGGGTGGAATTTGCGTAATTGCGTTACGCAAATCTCTGCGAAACTGTAAAAAATCTCCATGAACACTCAGAAATTCCGCGAACACGTGGAATTGCTTGTTTGCAATTCTTTTTTACTGTTCACAATCGCTGTTTGCGTGCTCGGGTGGAAATATCTTGTGAACACGCATTTTGAGAACGCGAGCAAGCAAAAAATTTCACAAAGTCGCGGAACATAGATTTTTGGGCAATTTCGCGTTCTCAGCTGAAAGCAAAATTACGCACATTTCCGCGAGCGGAATGGAATTTATCACCCAGGCCTAGTCTTCTGGCAATCTCTGGCGGGTCACCCCCCCCCGTGCAGTGCCCGGAGGATGGCACCGGGACCCTTCTCAGGCCGCCATGATAGGGTTACTCTACAAAGGACCAGCTGCCAGCAGGGGTGAGAGGTGCCCGCGGCGCCCCGCGCAGAGCCGACCCAGAATAGCCGGGGGCAGCGGGCACCGGCGCTGGCACCGCCCACCGCGGGGATATTTCAGGGCCTCACATACCTGTGCCATGGGCTTCTTATTTACGAGTGCAGCTGCCAGGCCCCTGTGTGCGTCACTGGGACAGGTGCCCTGCCCTCCCCCAGCGCCCTGGCACGGCCAGCGAGCTGCCCTTTAACACCAGTGCCCGCTCGGGGCTCTGGAGCGACGAACAAGGGCCCCGACAACCGGTGCCCCTCCAGGGCAGGGGGCTGGGGAGGGGTCAGACGCCTGGGGGCAAAGCAGGTAAAAATAAACGACAAAAGGCAGATACCCGTTGAAAGTACAGCGTTAGCAAAAAGAACCGACTTCTCAAGGTACAAACGGGTCACTTAGCTAAGACCCCCCTCCAGGGTTGTGTGCGTCACTGAAACCCACCTGCCTCTGGAACACACAGGTAAACATAACCAGGACAGATCACCACCCCACAGACTCCCTCCTTCTCTGTCCCCCTCCGCTCCACTGCATATTTATTTCCCATGCTGTATTTTTTTCTGTGGTTTGTTTCCTTAGTGCCGGCCTACTATGTAATGTAATGTCCTTCTGCTGTTTACTGTGTGTATGTAAAGCGCTATGATGCCTACGGGTCAAGCTAGCGCTATATAAAACTTTTAAAATAAATGTATTCAGCAGAACTAACCTTGGAGCAGGCAACCTGCCCCTGCTGTGCGAAGTTCACCATCGCCTTGACCTCCAGGAGGGGGGGCGGGAGGGAGGGGGGGGCTGTGTGCACGGAGCTAACGCCACAGACGTGCAAAGCGGCTCACTACCTCTCTGCCCTATTGGGTGCGTAAACAGGGCCAGGGTCGGAAAAGTGCACTTAAGCAGGGTTAATTAAACCTGCAAAACGTTTCCGGTATCCAGAAGTATGAGCACGTGCCCAGGGCCACCGACAAGTTAAGGCCCCCCTGAGCTAGGCGTGGACACGCATGCGCAGCGGCTTCGGACCACGGCAGGGACCGGTCCCATCCCTCGGGTCCCCTCTGGTGCTTGCATCCTTGGGAGGGGGCCCAGGCCGCGGCAGCGCGCGCCGGCACAGGCCGCTTCTTCTTGGTACCAGTTTAATGGTGCGTCACCGGGACCGGAAACGAGCCCGCATCCACCCCCGCCATCCGAAGTATTCATGGGTTTTCACTCCCACCAAGCAACAAGTGCCTGGGAGTGCTTCAGTTAACACTGGGCGCTATCACAAACTAACTCATTTCATTTATTTATTTTATACAACTTTATATCGCGCGAACTTTACCTAAAGGTGTCAGAGCGCTTTACGATAGAACCAGGGAAGTGGCAATAAGGTGCTCGTGATGGAATTTACACATTTACAAGAAAGGGAGACACTCATGATAACAAAAAATGAAGGGTTGCAACATTGCTTGTTCCATTACTGCAAGGGCGGTTACCTGTTTTAACACCCCCCCCCCTCCTAACCCCCAGCACACTTTCTTGGTTCAGCAGTTCTTTCCGGGGTGCAGCAGCCCTAGAACATACATTATCATCAAATAAAATAGTTCCTCGGGCTGGGACTTTATATAGCGCTTACGACCCCTGACGAGCCTCTTCCCCCATCATGAAACTCTTGGGGCTAGATGTAGGTAAATCATATTTACCGATTCATGAATACCGAATTTTACCGATTCGGTATTCATGAATCGGTAAATCTGATGTAGGTAATTAATCGGTAACAAATACCGAATCGGTAGGATTCGGTATTTACCGATTCGGTATTTGCCATTGATTCCTGTGGGCCTTGAAGCCCATAGGAATCAATGGCAAATACCGATTCGGTTGGATTGGAGTGGGGTAGAGTGGCGTGGGTTGGATTGGAGTGGGGTAGAGTGGCGTGGGTTGGATTGGAGTGGGGTAGAGTGGCGTGGGTGGGGTAGAGTGGCGTGGGTTGGATTGGAGTGAGGTAGAGTGGCGTGGGTTGGATTGGAGTGCGGTAGAGCGGCGTGGGTTGGGTTGGAGTGGGGTAGAGTGGCGTGGGTTGGATTGGAGTGGGGTAGAGTGGCGTGGGTTGGATTGGAGTGCGGTAGAGCGGCGTGGGTTGGATTGGAGTGAGGTAGAGTGGCGTGGGTTGGGTTGGAGTGGGGTAGAGTGGCGTGGGTTGGATTGGAGTGGGGTAGAGTGGCGTGGGTTGGATTGGAGTGGGGTAGAGTGGTTGGATTGGAGTGGGGTAGAGTGGCATGGGTTGGATTGGAGTGAGGTAGAGTGGCGTGGGTTGGATTGAAGTGGGGTAGAGTGGCGTGGGTTGGATTGGAGTGGGGTAGAGTGGTTGGATTGGAGTGGGGTAGAGCGGCGTGGGTTGGGTTGGAGTGGGGTAGAGTGGCGTGGGTTGGATTGGAGTGGGGTAGAGTGGCGTGGGTTGGATTGGAGTGGGGTAGAGTGGCGTGGGTTGGAGTGGGGTAGAGTGGCGTGGGTTGGGTTGGAGTGGGGTAGAGTGGCGTGGGTTGGGTTGGAGTGGGGTAGAGTGGCGTGGGTTGGAGTGGGGTAGAGTGGCGTGGGTTGGAGTGGGGTAGAGTGGCGTGGGTTGGAGTGGGGTAGAGTGGCGTGGGTTGGGTTGGAGTGGGGTAGAGTGGCGTGGGTTGGAGTGGGGTAGAGTGGCGTGGGTTGGAGTGGGGTAGAGTGGCGTGGGTTGGAGTGGGGTAGAGTGGCGTGGGTTGGAGTGGGGTAGAGTGGCGTGGGTTGGAGTGGGGTAGAGTGGCGTGGGTTGGAGTGGGGTAGAGTGGCGTGGGTTGGAGTGGGGTAGAGTGGCGTGGGTTGGAGTGGGGTAGAGTGGCGTGGGTTGGGTTGGAGTGGGGTAGAGTGGCGTGGATTGGGTTGGAGTGAGGAGTAGAGTGGGGTGGATTGAGTTGGAGTGGGGTAGAGTGGCGTGGGTTGGGTTGGAGTGAGGTAGAGTGGCGTGGGTTGGATTGGAGTGGGGTAGAGTGGCGTGGGTTGGATTGGAGTGCGGTAGAGCGGCGTGGGTTGGGTTGGAGTGGGGTAGAGTGGCGTGGGTTGGATTGGAGTGGGGTAGAGTGGCGTGGGTTGGATTGGAGTGGGGTAGAGTGGCGTGGGTTGGGTTGGAGTGAGGAGTAGAGTGGGGTGGATTGAGTTGGAGTGGGGTAGAGTGGCGTGGGTTGGGTTGGAGTGAGGTAGAGTGGCGTGGGTTGGATTGGAGTGGGGTAGAGTGGCGTGGGTTGGATTGGAGTGCGGTAGAGCGGCGTGGGTTGGGTTGGAGTGGGGTAGAGTGGCGTGGGTTGGATTGGAGTGGGGTAGAGTGGCATGGGTTGGATTGGAGTGGGGTAGAGTGGCGCGGGTTGGATTGGAGTGGGGTAGAGTGGCGTGGGTTGGGTTGGAGGGAGGTAGAGTGGCGTGGGTTGGATTGGAGTGGGGTAGAGTGGCGTGGGTTGGATTGGAGTGCGGTAGAGCGGCGTGGGTTGGGTTGGAGTGGGGTAGAGCGGCGTGGGTTGGATTGGAGTGGGGTAGAGTGGCGTGGGTTGGATTGGAGTGGGGTAGAGTGGCGTGGGTTGGATTGGAGTGGGGTAGAGTGGCGTGGGTGGGGTAGAGTGGTGTGGTGTGGGTTGGATTGGAGTGAGGTAGAGTGGCGTGGGTTGGATTGGAGTGCGGTAGAGCGGCGTGGGTTGGGTTGGAGTGGGGTAGAGTGGCGTGGGTTGGATTGGAGTGGGGTAGAGTGGCGTGGGTTGGATTGGAGTGCGGTAGAGCGGCGTGGGTTGGATTGGAGTGAGGTAGAGTGGCGTGGGTTGGGTTGGAGTGGGGTAGAGTGGCGTGGGTTGGATTGGAGTGGGGTAGAGTGGCGTGGGTTGGATTGGAGTGGGGTAGAGTGGTTGGATTGGAGTGGGGTAGAGTGGCGTGGGTTGGATTGGAGTGAGGTAGAGTGGCGTGGGTTGGATTGGAGTGGGGTAGAGTGGCGTGGGTTGGATTGGAGTTGGGTAGAGTGGTTGGATTGGAGTGGGGTAGAGTGGCGTGGGTTGGGTTGGAGTGGGGTAGAGTGGCGTGGGTTGGATTGGAGTGGGGTAGAGTGGCGTGGGTTGGATTGGAGTGGGGTAGAGTGGCGTGGGTTGGATTGGAGTGGGGTAGAGTGGCGTGGGTTGGAGTGGGGTAGAGTGGCGTGGGTTGGGTTGGAGTGGGGTAGAGTGGCGTGGGTTGGGGTGGCGTGGGTTGGATTGGAGTGGGGTAGAGTGGCGTGGGTTGGAGTGGGGCAGAGTGGCGTGGGTTGGGTTGGAGTGGGGTAGAGTGGCGTGGGTTGGGTTGGAGTGGGGTAGAGTGGCGTGGATTGGGTTGGAGTGAGGAGTAGAGTGGGGTGGATTGAGTTGGAGTGGGGTAGAGTGGCGTGGGTTGGGTTGGAGTGAGGTAGAGTGGCGTGGGTTGGATTGGAGTGGGGTAGAGTGGCGTGGGTTGGATTGGAGTGGGGTAGAGTGGCGTGGGTTGGGTTGGAGTGAGGAGTAGAGTGGGGTGGATTGAGTTGGAGTGGGGTAGAGTGGCGTGGGTTGGGTTGGAGTGAGGTAGAGTGGCGTGGGTTGGATTGGAGTGCGGTAGAGCGGCGTGGGTTGGGTTGGAGTGGGGTAGAGTGGCGTGGGTTGGATTGGAGTGGGGTAGAGTGGCGTGGGTTGGATTGGAGTGGGGTAGAGTGGCGTGGGTTGGATTGGAGTGGGGTAGAGTGGCGTGGGTTGGGTTGGAGTGAGGTAGAGTGGCGTGGGTTGGATTGGAGTGGGGTAGAGTGGCGTGGGTTGGATTGGAGTGCGGTAGAGCGGCGTGTGTTGGGTTGGAGTGGGGTAGAGTGGCGTGGGTTGGATTGGAGTGGGGTAGAGTGGCGTGGGTTGGATTGGAGTGGGGTAGAGTGGCATGGGTTGGATTGGAGTGGGGTAGAGTGGCGTGGGTTGGATTGGAGTGGGGTAGAGTGGCGTGGGTTGGATTGGAGTGGGGTAGAGTGGCACGGGCTGGATTGGAGTGGGGTAGAGTGGCGTGGGTTGGGTTGGAGTGAGGTAGAGTGGCGTGGGTTGGATTGGAGTGGGGTAGAGTGGCGTGGGTTGGATTGGAGTGCGGTAGAGCGGCGTGTGTTGGGTTGGAGTGGGGTAGAGTGGCGTGGGTTGGATTGGAGTGGGGTAGAGTGGCGTGGGTTGGATTGGAGTGGGGTAGAGTGGCATGGGTTGGATTGGAGTGGGGTAGAGTGGCGTGGGTTGGATTGGAGTGGGGTAGAGTGGCGTGGGTTGGATTGGAGTGGGGTTGAGTGGCGTGGGTTGGATTGGAGTGGGGTAGAGTGGCGTGGGTTGGATTGGAGTGGGGTAGAGTGGCGTGGGTTGGGTTGGAGTGAGGTAGAGTGGCGTGGGTTGGATTGGAGTGGGGTAGAGTGGCGTGGGTTGGATTGGAGTGCGGTAGAGCGGCGTGGGTTGGGTTGGAGTGAGGTAGAGTGGCGTGGGTTGGATTGGAGTGGGGTAGAGTGGCGTGGGTTGGATTGGAGTGGGGTAGAGTGGCGTGGGTTGGATTGGAGTGGGGTAGAGTGGCGTGGGTTGGATTGGAGTGGGGTAGAGTGGCACGGGTTGGATTGGAGTGGGGTAGAGTGGCACGGGTTGGATTGGAGTGGGGTAGAGTGGCGTGGGTGGGGTAGAGTGGCGTGGGTTGGATTGGAGTGGGGTAGAGTGGCGTGGGTTGGATTGGAGTGGGGTAGAGTGGCGTGGGTTGGGTTGGAGTGGGGTAGAGTGGCGTGGGTTGGATTGGAGTGAGGTAGAGTGGCGTGGGTTGGGTTGGAGTGGGGTAGAGTGGCGTGGGTTGGATTGGAGTGGGGTAGAGTGGCGTGGGTTGGGTTGGAGTGGGGTAGAGTGGCGTGGGTTGGATTGGAGTGGGGTAGAGTGGCGTGGGTTGGATTGGAGTGGGGTAGAGTCGCGTGGGTTGGATTGGAGTGGGGTAGAGTGGCGTGGGTTGGATTGGAGTGGGGTAGAGTGGCGTGGGTTGGGTTGGAGTGGGGTAGAGTGGCGTGGGTTGGGTTGGAGTGAGGTAGAGTGGCGTGGGTTGGATTGGAGTGGGGTAGAGTGGCGTGGGTTGGGTTGGAGTGGGGTAGAGTGGCACGGGTTGGATTGGAGTGGGGTAGAGTGTGGTCGGGTAGAGTAGGGAGGAGTAGATTATACTTTGGTGGAGTGGGTTTGTGTGGATTGGGAAGGGATAGATTGGGATAGGGTTGTTTGAACTGGGGTGAAATGGGTTAGATTGGAATGGAGTGGGGTACAGTTGAGTGGAGCTTGGTAGATTGGAGTGAGGTAGATTGGAGTGAAGTGGGGTAGATTAGAGTGGAGTGTGGTAGAGTGGAATAATGGGGTAAATTGGAATGGAGTGGAGTAGATTTGGGTTGAGTAGAGTCGAGTGGGGTAGGTTGGATTGTAGTGGAGTGAATTGGGATAGAATGGATTAAAATGGTGTGGATTGAAGTCTGGTAGATTAAAGTGCGGAAGATTGGGGTGGGCTGGGTAAATTGGAGTGGGGTAGATTGAGTGGAGTGTGGTAGATTGTAGCAGAGTGGCATGGAGTTGATTAGGGTACAGTTGTGTGGGATAGATTGCAGTGGAGCAGGTTTTAAAAAATGTTTTTATGGAGTTTTACATATTGCAAACTTGGCCCAAAGGTATCAGAGCGCTTTACATAGCACCAGTTGCGTTACATGAGGACACATTCATTTTTTTGTTAGGCACGGGGAGATTAAGTGATTTACCCAGAATCACAGGATGTTCAGCGTCGTTGCCAAGACTCGAACCTAGTTCCCCATATTTGAGGACAACCGCCCTAGCCGTTGATTTGAGTGGAGTAGAGTGCAATTTGGTAAGTGGTGTGGAGTGGTGTGTTGTGTCATGGAGTGAGTGTCGTCGAGTCGAGTGTTGTGTCGTAGACTGTTTAGAGTGGCAGGCGTAGACTGGATTATCATGTCGTTTAGTGCCGTAGAATGGAATGGCTTGGAGTGGTGTCGAGTGGAGTTGTACACATGGTGTGGTAGCGCATTGCCATTACAGACAACATATTTTCAATTGAAATGACCATGACATTTGCACCAAAATACGTTTTTTCTGCACAGAAACGATACTGTGTGAAAATGCCACCACCCTGTGTACTGATTTATTTTGATTGCATTCAAATATTTTTTTCCACCGCACTTCAGACTTGCAAACAAAATGTGCTTCATTTGTCCCAAATTTGATATATTCTGAAATATCAGCACAATTTCTTTTGTGTGCTATAAAAAAAAACGTATACCCTCTCCTCCAATATTGGATACTCAGAAGGATTGTCACATAAAAACTCTCACTTTGAAGTCAGAGAAAGAAAAGTAAACACCAATTCCCTGGGAAGACAGAGCTTGACATTTGACCTCTGTCTCTGAATGTACAGCAAGTATGGCAAGATAGGGGCAAGATTTAAAGGCCCGTTTACAGAGAGTGAGTTTGTGGAAGAATACAGTAACACAGTTTGGGCAACAGGAGGGACAAACTCAAGCTGGACAGCTTACAGCAAATAAAGCAGCAAATCGAAAGCCAGAAAATGTGAGTTACAAACCACAAAGCCAGTAGCCAGCAGCGGGGGAATGCATTCCTAGGTCAGCTGTCTGAATATTCCTATGTCTTTAGCAAACCAAACCGCTGTGCTGTCTGGTAGGCTTTGACCTAAAAAAGAGCACATTCAAATTGAGAGTGTTGAGGGCAACCGTCTGGTGCGCCTGCAGAACCGGTCCTGGCAATGCTGCCCTTTCAAGAAGACGTTCTTCCCTCGGAGACCCCGCTGCCAACTGACTCAGCTGCCTGTCGGATGCAGTATGGGCCTGAAGCGTACAAAGCTGCTACAGAAACACAGAGTGCGGCTCTAAAGGCCGAAATGTGCAGATCCGCGCCAAATTAAACATTCTGCCAGCATAGAGGTGGCCGAGAGCCTCTTCGTGGTCAATCTGGCCAGGATATCCCATTACTATTTACTAAGGCACGATTAGGCATCGTGTGACAAGTGTCAGCGCTACCTAAAATCAAGAACAGTTCTATTTTCAATTAAAACGAGTGCATCGGGATCAAAACTTTTTCTATACAGGATATCCCATTCCTCATATCCCTTCAGCTGCCTTGTGGACAAGCAGGTCCTCGTACCAGCTCCCCCGCGACCATTCTCCTGTCCAGCTTGTCCGCTACCCTCTGCTGCCTGTCTAGCTGCAGCTCTCTGTTGTGCCTCCTCTGTTTCTTTCTTGCTCTGTTTCACTTTTTCTCCTTGTGTTTCTGCATTCTGTTTTGCCTTTTCTTCTCATTTTTCTGCCCTCTGTTTTCCTTTTCTGCTTGTTTTTTTGCCCTCCATTTTGCCTTTTCCGCTTGTTTTTCTGTCCTCTGTTTTGCCCTCTTCTGCTCTGTTTTGCCTTTCTGCTTTTTTTTTCTGCCCTCTGTTTTGCCTTTGCTGCTGATTTGTCTGCCCTCTGTTTTGCCTTTTCTGCTCCCTCATTTCTTGGTTGAGCATTCGAGACCTCTTGTATATACTTTAGTATATATTTATTATATACTTATATGTGTATGTACTTTGTGGGCTCTGGAGATCAGCCCTAGGACTTGTCTGTTTCCATTTACCAACTTTTTAGGGCTCGCCTGGAATAAGCATCCGAAGGATGCGTCCAGGCGGAGACTTTTAGCTGCCTGTCTCGGGGGAATGAGGGACAAAAGGGTGTTACGAGCTTGAAAGCAGGATTTGGGTGCGCGAACGCGCACGTCCAGCACGGCGCCGTTGGTGAACAGGCACGCACACACACACGCGCGCAGGCAGGCAGGCAGGCACACACACACACACACACGCAGGCACACAGACATACAGGCAAACACCCCTTACCAGGCTCGCGCCACTGTGGCCAGTGTGTCCAGGTCTTCCAGCCGGCCGGCCGCCGCCGCCGCGCACCACTGATAATAATAATGAACTCATAAACACCACTATGGGCCGCGGCAGAAGTTGAAGGCGATAGCCTTGAGGGCAGGAGCTGCGCATTACGTTGTTATGGGATGACAAGGTCGTGAGGATGGCCCTTTTACCCCCGACCCCCACCCCGTCCCGTTAGGTCGCACACTAACGGTCCCTAAGGGGCTCTCCGTGTATTTCCCTTCGGCTCCGGCCACTACATGATAGCCACGCCCGAGACTTCCAGGCCCTTTGTCCCCTCCTTCCGGACGTGGCTCTGACACACTCTATCCAATCAGCCTCAGGGGCGCTTTGTGTTCTGAGCCCGCCCACATGCCGCACATTCTGCAGCCCGGGCCCGGAGGCGCAGATTTGGATCTACGAGGAGCGGGGCGGGCAGAGGAGGCTGGAGATGCCCGGGGAGCAGCCTCAGGAGTCCCCCCCACAGGGCCGCACCAGGGACCCCGTCAGGAAACAACGTCACCCGCCTGTTGCTGCTGTTCGCTCGCAGCGTGGCACTGCTGGCACCCGTCTACATGGCTGGCTACTACAACATCAGCCTGGTTGTGGTCCTGGGCGGCCTGCTGGGCTATCTGTGCTGGAAGCACCGGCGCTCTAGCAAGCAACGCAGCCTGCGGACCGCCATAGAGCGGGTGGAGGGCGAGGAAGAGACAGTGCGGGCCACGGTCAGCCCACGGGGGCTCCTGCGGGGGCTACCAGCCTGGGTGAGTGCGCTGAACCCCTCCCTTTCTACTAAGGTCCGACCCTGGCAACAGCAGCCTTTAGCTCCCACCCACCAAAAAACATGTGTCACCAACTGTTACAAACAAACCCACGGACTTCGCCCAGCTGCCAAAGCCAGCACAACCTCGCAAGTGTCATCCACCATCCTGCTCGCAAACTTTGCTTCACATTTTAGATACAGGCGTCAGTCACTGACAACTTCCAGCATCCAACGCATCCTGCCTCAGAGCTTCTCGCTCCCAGCACCAACTGCCCACTACACAGTCACCCTCTATCGAGAAACTACTGTCCTCGCTCCATTTGCTACCCAACACTCCAGACATTGCCCATTCCCACTTTCGACTCACAGAAACTACTTGCTGTATCATCATTGACAGCCCCCTGTATCCAGCCCCCACAGACCACACAATGCAGCAGGCATCAATCACTGGCAAAAGAATACAACACCAAACAGGCATCGCCGTGTATCAGGGCGCACTGACCAAACTGCACCTCATACACTTCACTTAAGGGCAGCAATCATTGATTGAGTTACTGTACTCTATGCCAACAGAGATAATGCATCATCATCCTGCATTGTTGTTCGTCTCCATAAACAACCATCCCTTCCTATTCCCCATCACCTTCATAGACCACCAGAACCTTCTCACAGCATCCTGCATGTTACAGATTGAACCCTTTACCTGGCACTCACTAACCATAGCATACCTAATCACATCACTTGGAGACACCAAAACAATTACTTACATCACCCAGCATCCAAAGATGGCATCCTCCATTCATCACTAATGTCATGAGTCATCCTGTATCCTGCACCCATTGAAAACAAACTATTAACCACAGTCAACATTAAGGGGATGCTCTACAGACTTCTGGCCTGGGTGAGTAGGCAGGACATATCGATAATCTTTGGTACCCATAGACCGCATTCACTAACAACATCCATCCTCTCACTGGTCCCACCCTCCTGTATCTACCATTCTTCACCCGCTGACAACACCCAATAGTAGTAATTATTCTGTAGCACTCAGCATAGACTGCCAGTCCACAATTGTTAATTAATGTTTTTGCTGGGCTTATCTCTGTGGGGGCTGCCAGCCTGGGAGGATGTGCAGGGATGGTGCCTGATCGTTAATATCCACAGACCACATTGTGTCTACCACCCATCATAATACAATTACAAAATGCCCCTCAGGATAAAAATACATAAATATCATATCGCATGTACAGACCCCCGTGCACTGCAGATTTTGCTTTCATGGTCTGTCGGACAGACCATTAAGGTAATCACAGCATCACTCTGAAACACCACAGCATCACTCTGAAACACCACAGCATCACTCTGAAACACCACAGCATCACTCTGAAACACCACAGAATCACTCTGAAACACCACAGCATACACTCCAAATACCACTCAATGCCACATAATTACACTGCACTAAATGCAACATACACTCCAAATACCACTCAGTGCCACATAATTACACGCCACATAATTACACTCTACTAAATACAACATACACTCCAGACAATACCACTCAGTGCCACATAATTATATGCTACATAATTACACTGCGCTCAATGCAACATACACTCCAAATATCACTCAGTGCCACATAATTACACACCACATAATTACACTGCACTCAATGCAACAATACACTCCAAATACCACTCAGTGCCACATAATTACACGCCACATAATTACACTGCACTCAATGCAACATACACTCCAAATACCACTCAGTGCCACATAATTACACGCCACATAATTACACTGCACGCAATGCAACATACACTCTAAATATCACTCAGTGCCACATAATTACACGCCGCATAATTACGCTGCACTCAATGCAACAATACACTCCAAATACCACTCAGTGCCACACAGTTACATGCCACATAATTACACTGCACTCAATGCAACATACACTCCAAATACAACTCAGTGCCACATAATTACACGCCACATAAATACACTGCACTCAATGCTACATACACTCCAAATACCACTCAGTGCCACATAATTACACGCCACATAATTACACTGCACTCAATGCAACATACACTCCAAATACCACTCAGTGCCACATAATTACACGGCACATAATTACACTGCACGCAATGCAACATACACTCCAAATATCACTCAGTGCCACATAATTACACACCACATAATTACACTGCACTCAATGCAACAATATTTATTTATTTTATTTTATTTATTTTGAAAGTTTTATATAGCGCGAACAAGATCTTTGCAGATATCAGAGCGCTTTACAAAGCCGGGAATACCAACAAGAGAGTGGAATTAAACATAATAAGTGGGAAGGGTAGGTACGTGAGGGAGCAAAGTAGTACAGCACATCAATAATACAAATATTACAGTTAAATGTGTGCATAGATAGTCAGTAGCGTCAATAATACAGGTGAAATACATAGTCATAGAGTTCGAACAGAGTAATACAGGTCGGTGTAGAGTCTTTCCAGATCCACGCTAATAGGTCAAGTGTATTTGGCCATAAAAATAGCTTTTACTTCTTTCTTAAAAAGTGTGATGGAGGAGATGAGCCTGGTTTCAGGAGGGAGTGAGTTCCAGATCCTGGGTGCCATTCCTGAGAAAGAGCGTTTATAATTTTTTTTTCTTCCGGAATCTTCGAGGTTTTAGCAGAAGATTGTTTGTGCCTCTAGTGTTTCTAGAGCCGCCAGAGATTGAGAGCTTCTGAGTGAGGTACCCGGGAGAGCTCAGATGTAGAGCCTTGTGTGTCATGCAGGCGATTTTCAAATGTATTCTGGCTTCAAAAGGCAGCCAGTCCAGTGTTTTCAAGTCAGGGGTGATGTGCGAGTGTTTTTTTGATCCAGTGATGAGTCTCGCTGCAGCGTTTAGAGAAGCTCTTAGGGGTGCAGTGGTGGTTAACGGGAGACCGCAGAGGGCGGTGCTGCCGTATTCAATTCGCGGGATTACTAGTGCTTGTACTGCAGTTTGGAAGTCTTTGGCTGGTAGGAAGGGTTTCAATTTCCTCAGGGTATTGATTTGGAAGTTCGCTCCCTTAGTAGCCTTGCTGATATGATGCTGCATGTTGAGGTTGGAGTCGAGAGTTATGCCTAGGGATTTCGCTGAGTCCACTATGATGGGTTGGACATTGAGTGCAGTTAACTGTTTAAGCCAGGTTTGCGTGGTGGAGATCTTCGCGGGAGGTGAGATCAGCAGGAATTCTGTTTTCAGAGCATTGAGTTTGAGATGATTATCAGCAAGCCAGGATTGGGTGCTTCTGATCGTTGAGTTCAGTAGTAAGATGTCATTGGGGGATTGTAATTTGAGATATAGTTGGGTGTCATCTGCGTACATGTGAAAAAGTACATTGGATGCTTGAAGCAAGGTGGTGAGAGGTTCCATAACTAGGTTGAACAAAGTTGGTGATAGGGAAGATCCTTGGGGGACGCCTAACGAAACAGGTATTGGAGAGGACATCAGGTTGTTACTGTTGAATTTCTGTGACCTGTTGTGTAAAAAGGAGGTGAACCACTTGAGAACAGTCCCAGAAAGACCCATTCTTGTGCTCAAAAGATCGAGTAACTTCTCATGTTTAACAGTGTCGAATGCTGAAGAGAGATCAAGAAGGATGAGGAGGCAGGTATCACCTTGATCTAGGATTTGAAGGGCGTCGTCAATTATGTGAGTCATAGCAGTTTCAGTGCTGTGTCCTGCTCGGAAGCCTGATTGATGAGGGTTGAGGAGATCAAACAGATCAATGTGTTTAGTCAGTTGTAGTTGTGCGCATTTTTCCAATAATTTGGCGAGAGTGGGAATATTGGTAATGGGACGGTAGTTGTTTAGGTCGGATGGGTCGGCAGTAGGTTTCTTTAGCAAAGGTGTGACTTGTCCAACTTTGAGGGAGTCAGGGATGGTTCCTTCTTGGAGCGAGCTGTTGATAATTTTAGTCCAGAGAGGAAGGAGCAGTGGGGTGAAGTCTTTGACAGCGTTAGCAGGGAGGGGATCCGTGAGGTGATTGGAAGGTTTCAAGGTGCTGAGCAGTTTGCCTATTTCTTCATCGGAGTAGGTTTCAAAGGTTGACCATGTTGCATTGTTTTTAGGTTCGGTGGGTGTTATGCAGTTGAGTGTGTTGTGGAGTCTTGCGTCAGCGCGGAGATCATTCTTTATTCACTCCAAATACCACTCAGTGCCACATAATTACACGCCACATAATTACACTGCACTCAATGCAACATACACTCCAAATACCACTCAGTGCCACATAATTACACGCCACATAATTACACTGCACGCAATGCAACATACACTCCAAATATCACTCAGTGCCACATAATTACACGCCGCATAATTACGCTGCACTCAATGCAACAATACACTCCAAATACCAGTCAGTGCCACACAGTTACACGCCACATAATTACACTGCACTCAATGCAACATACACTCCAAATACAACTCAGTGCCACATAATTACACGCCACATAAATACACTGCACTCAATGCTACATACACTCCAAATACCACTCAGTGCCACATAATTACACGCCACATAATTACACTGCACTCAATGCAACATGCACTCCAAATACCACTCAGTGCCACATAATTACACGGCACATAATTACACTGCACGCAATGCAACATACACTCCAAATATCACTCAGTGCCACATAATTACACGCCACATAATTACACTGCACTCGATGCAACAATGCACTCCAAATACCACTCAGTGCCACATAGTTACACGCCACATAATTACACTCCACTCAATGCAACATACACTCCAAATACAACTCAGTGCCACATAATTACACGCCACATAATTACACTGCACTCAATGCAACATACACTCCAAATACCACTCAGTGCTACATAATTACACGCCCCATAATTACACTCTACTGAATGCAACACACACACTCCACACAATACCACTCAGTGCCACATAATTATATCTATCTATCGCCCTCACTCTATCTATCGGCCTCACTCTATCAATCTATCTATCTATCTATCTATCTATCTATCTATCTATCTATCTATCTATCTATCTATCTATCTATCACCCTCACTCTATTTATCTATCGCCCCCACTCTATCCATCGCCCCCACTCTATCGCCCTTTCTCTATCTATCTATCGCCCTCACTCTATATATCACATCACCACAACATCACTCCCCACCACCACAGCATCACTCAGGGGCACCACAACATCACTCAGCGCCACCACAGCATCAATCTGTGCAACCATTCAACAACAACTAGTTCAAGTATGTTCTCTCAATGTTTCAAGCTTTATTATAAATGTCACAAAAAAGATGTTAATATTTCACATCTATTCTTGGATTTTCATCACAATAAAATACACTGAACATAATCTTCACAAAAGTTATTTACAAAACTTTAAGCTATTGCCATTATAAATTACAATAACTTTTATTTAAGTATTAATTATTAAAAAAATAAATAAAAGCCATTTATTTGTAATATCAATACATGTAAGTCACGTAAATAAAACACATATTGCATTACAAATGCTATAGGTGTCACATTTGCAAAAGCTATACCTATTGGCATTGTAAATGACAAAGCTATTAATTTCGCTATTTTCAAAACCAACACATAAATACAAAATTTGTCATTTACAATACCAATAGCTCAAACTTTTCTAATGCGAGACCTATTGCATTGCAAATGCTTGTTTTTACTCTTCAACTGCCTCAATTTAACTGTCTTGATAGAAAATGACCAGCAGAGGTCAGTAAAATACTAGAATTGCTTTCTGCTGAGAGACTTTCTTTTTTTATTTTTATGGCAACTGCCTCTATTTAACTTTCTTGATCAAAAACTACCAGCAGAGGTCAGTAAAATACCAGAATCACTTTAGCATTCTCTAGATTCCAGTCCATAGAAATTGCCTTCCACGAGCACCCGTAGACAATAATATTTTTTTCAAATCTCGTATTTTCAGTGATATGACCACCGAAGGCCCTGATTTTATATTAAAAACTGAGCTTTGGACTACACCATTTCCTGCTGAAAGACAATATTTCTCTCCACGTGTTCCCATACCTGACTGTGATGCAGTTTGGTGCTTACTTTCCCTCCATGTTAAAGAACTGTAGATGTTTCAGTACCCAGGCTAATGTGCCGCTTTGCTAAATACATATAAAGTCCCAAAGGCGAGACCGATTGCATTGCAAATGCTTGTTCTGCCCTGTGTTCTGCCTTTTTCTGCTAGTTTCTTCGCTCTTTCCACCGTTTCCTTGAAGCACTGTTAGTCACTTTTATTTTATGATTACCTAAAATCATTTACAATTGCAATACATATTACTAAAAACGATGGGTTAATATAATAGCATCTAAAAAGGGTTTTAAAAACGGCTAATAACATTTACATTCATCAAACAGTGCAATGACTTTAGTGCTTCTAATAGATAAGGCAAGGTGATGCAGTGGTGGTAATACATTTGTGATATACAACAGAGAGCTGTAATTAGTACATCTTAGCTGTAAGGCTTAGTGCAGGATTACTAATGGCGTGCTGTGCCGTAATGTTAATGCACACTGGCAGTAAGCATAAAGTTAGTGTGTTATTCTGCTGTTGTTTTTTTGTTTTTTTGTTCTTGCATTTGGCATAGAGTCTTTCCAGCTGCAGCAAAGAACTTCCCAGCCCATGCAAGCTCCATTGGTACTGTGGTGGTATAAATAAAAGTTAAGGCCTCCTCTCATGTTCTTACTTTGTTTAGGATGAACATTGTTCTTAGGTATAAGCGCCTTGGGCTTTACAAAGCTGGACAGCAACAGATCACATGCTCTGCAGATTCTGTATGGTATTGACATAAGCGACATCCGCTGTTTCCAGCTGGTGTAGTTTTCCAGTGTGCCCTGGTGACCTGTATAGGTGAGGTTAGAAGCCTGGCCTTCAGAACATTTCGAAGAGTATGTCTGCCCAGACCAGCTTTCAGGTATGGTTGGCATAGGGTAGCTTCATGTGAGTGGACAAGACCCTCAGCGCTACGGATGGCTCTGATCTTTCGATGTCCTGATATCTCGAAATGATCTTTCCCTGCTTTTTGAGCAGGTTCTTTAAACTGGCCGTTGTCAATTGATTGGCCCTTGTGAGATCAGATGTCAGGCCCAGTGTACGATTGGCTGACATGAGGTACCTTGACCGTTGACTAGTATTGTCCGTGAAGACTATTTGAAGTGCTTCCCTCAAAGTGCCTGGGCTTGCCTTAATCACATGATGATGCAGTTTCGCTATATCTTTTTTGCATTCTATGTCCATTGCGGTTAAATTGAACTCAAGTCGAATCAGTGTGCGCTTTGTCAAGAGTGGTAACCTAAAAACTTTTCTGAAGGCCACAATGTGCAAATGCTCCAACTTGTCGGATAATAGGCCCAGAAAAGCAAGATGGCCATAGCTTATTGTTGGAACTAGTTTGGCTTGCATTACTCTTCATATGCCCTCCGTTGAATGGCTCACAAGCTTCTGCTGTAATCTGCATAGGGCATGTGTGACCTTGGCCTCTTTTGCCTCCAGTGTTTTGGCCTGTAGTGTTGTTCTACCAGGATCTGAGAATTGTACTCCCAGGTAGGTATACTTTTTTTCGGTGGCAATTCTTAACACCTTCGCTGCGGCGGCTATTCCGTCTCCGCGCTAAGGGGGCGGGGGGGGCCGTGCGGCGCGCCCATGCTGGTGATGGAACCGCTCCGTCACCAGCCTCGGTTGAGCTGTGCTCATGACGGAGCGGTTCCGTCATCAGCACAGCGCCACTGCGGCTGATGACGGAGCAGTTCCGTCATCAGCACAGAAGTGGTTAATAGTCCGAGATACCAGCCCAGCTGGGATTTTTTTGGTTTATGTCCAAAAACCAATATCTTAGTTTTAGTTGCATTGGTTTGGAGTTTATTTTCCATGTTGTAGAGATGTAGTGTCTCCAATGCCCTTTTCATGCCTACTCTAGTGTGGTCCAAAATGTCAAGGTCGTCCGCATATTGCATGATGGGCAATCTAAGGTGTCCCAGTTTAGGCGGAAAGATGTTGGTTTTTAAAACTGCATCTCCCAGGTCCACAGATTATAAGTTGAACAAAGTTGGTGCGATCACACAGCCCTGTTTTAGGCCTTTATTTGTGTAGATCTTAGCACTTGCATTTGTCTGTGTGAGCTCAGTGCGGACCCAAGTGCTGGTGTGGCGAGACATGATTGCCGCCAGAAGTGTCCTTGGTATGCCCCACTTTGCGAGTTTTGCCCATAATATGTTGCGGTTGATACCATCAAAGGCCGCATTGTAGTAGACAAAACAGGCGTATAGGGGTGTGGATGCGCCCTCTATGGCCTTGCAATGCAATGGCATTGTCCATTGTTGATGAATTCGGCCGAAATCCTGTCTGGTATTGCGGTATGAGTTGGTTGTCTGTTATCCATGCCTCCAGCTTTTTCAGGAGCACTTTTGCATATGCCTTCTCGTCAACGTCGAGCAATGCAATTAATCTGTATTTCTCTGGCTGTGAAGCATTTCCTTTCTTGTAAATGGGTTGCAGGATGGCGCCTTTCCACGAGTCTGATACCCCTGAGGTGTTGTAGCAGTGATTGAATAGGCAATTCATATGGGGTGCCCAGAAGGCCCGATCTTCGTTGAAGACACTTCCTGGTAGCCCATTAGGACCTTGAGCCCCGTCCTTCCTTATACCTTTCAATATGATCAATGTTTCTTTTTCTGCGGCGACGAGATCCTCACTCTCGTGCTCCTCTGGATGATAGCCTTCAGCCTCCATCGTTTTTACCCTGAATTTGTCCCGATCAACATATAGCCTTATTGCCTGGGAAACCCATTCGTCGGTGGGTACGGCATTGTGTATGTTTCGTTGAGTCATGTCGGATAGGGGGGCTGGCACAGCAGTGACCTTGCACCCCAGCACCCAGATACCCCGTGGGGGAACAGTGCTGCGCTCTACAAATGCTGATTGATTGATGGCTTGATTGACAGGTGTGCAGCAGGCTCAAATCTGAAGATTCCTGAACACTGGAGAGAAACTCGACCATGAGAGATGCCACGTCTGCATAGCTGCCCACATGTGTGACGGCGTCTGTGGCCCGGGCATGAGAGATGCCAAGTGTGCATGACTGCCCACATGTGTGACGGCGTCTGTGGCCTGGGCATGAGAGATGCCAAGTGTGGATGACTGCCCACATGTGTGACGGCGTCTGTGGCCCGGGCATGAGAGATGCCACGTCTGCATGACTGCCCGCATGTGTGACTGTGTCTGTGGCCCGGGCGTGATAGATGCCACGTGTGCATGACTGCCCGCATGTATGACAGCGTCCGTGGCCCGGGCATGAGAAATGTCAAGTGTGGATGACTGCCCGCATGTGTGACTGCGTCTGTGGCCTGGGCATGAGAGATGGCATGTCTGCATGACTGCCCACATGTGTGACTGTGTCTGTGGCCCGGGCATGAGAGATGCCAAGTGTGGATGACTGCCCGCATGTGAGACAACGTCTGTGGCCCGGGCATGAGAGATGCCATGTCTGCATGACTGCCCGCATGTGTGACTGTGTCTGTGGCCCGGGCGTGATAGATGCCACGTGTGTATGACGACCCTATTTGCTATCGGCCAATTTCCCTTCTTGACGCCTTAATGAAGGTAGCAGGTCGCATAATTTTAAATCGAATTCAAATTTGGGTGGAGGAGGGTGATATTATTTCCAGCTTCCAGTATGGATTCAGAACTGGCAAAGGCACAGTTGAACAGGGATTAAACCTGGCTCTCGTTATATCAAAGTACACTCAAGCTAAGAAGGGTAATCTTTACATCACTTTCGTTGACCTGAGCTCAGCCTTCGACTGTGTGGACCACAATAACTTGTGGTCCACACTTTCTGATATGGGCATCGATGACCAAATCCTTACATTCATCAAGGAATTATATAGGGGTGCTGGAGCCAGGGTAAGGTACGGCACTCAGGGAGAGTGCTCGGATAAGTTCCCCATCAGGAGGGGTGTGAGACAGGGGTGCATACTAGCACCCCTACTCTTCACCCTATATATAAACTCCATAGGTAATCACCTTAAAGAGTCACAGTTCGACTATCCACTATCCAAAACTTTCACCATGGCCTTTGGGTCTGGATCTAAGAAAACATCCTGCTCAATATTCCTTGAGGGTAGGAGGATTGAGACTACCGACCAATTCTCTTACCTAGGAATAAATTTCGATAGAAGAGATAATTGGCATACTGCCGTGAGGGCAAGAAATTTAGCGTTCCCTCGGGCTGTAGGAGCCATAAATAACTTTGCGGCTAAAATAGGGGGTAGACCCGTGAAGGAACTGACCGTAATTTACAAGGCTAAATGTATCTCCACGACCACATACGGATCAGGAATCTGGGGAATCGAAAATGCATCATCGATTCAACTAACCGAGAATCAGTACCTCAGATACTTGCTTGGCGCCCCTAAATCAACTGCAACCTACCTCACACATATCGAACTGGGCTTATCGTGCATTTCAGATGTCATAAAAATTGCGCCCATACTACTATGGCACAAGGTGTGGGTCACTCCGGAGATATCCTTAAACCGCAATTTAATCTCTGATTGTTTGACCCTTGACGGTGTCAGCAACATTAAATGGCTGGCATATGTTAAAAACCTGATGACTCAGATCGGCCATCCAGAGTACTTTACGAGACCATCCAGTATGGAGGTGGTCGCAGGAAAGCTGCTGAAAAAAATGGCTCTGGATTACTTAGCCAATAATAGATGGGACATGGAAAAATCTAAAAACTCAGTCTTGGATTACCAGCAAATCACCGCTAACAAAGGGCCTCAACTGTATCTTATAAGCGATTTTAGCTGTTACTCTAGAATGTTACTGACCCGTTTTAGGTTTGGTACTTTCTTTCGCTTAATTACTTTTCCAGTCTGTAACAACTGGTCATGGGAGACACTTATTTGCCCATGCGATGAAACCTCCGCCCAATCAAATATTAATTGTATTCTTTTTTGTAAATTTTATTCAGCTCCTAGGGCGGCCTTCCTGAAACCAATCCTGAGGGCATGGGGCCACCGCACTTGTAGAATTACTTTTATTAGGCTGCAACAGCTAGAAAATGTTATTGTCGCACACGCTGTATCGAGTTTTTTAAAACTACTGATCAAGTTCAGGAATTCAATGCAATGAACTTTGTAAATGAACTGCATTTTAGACTTTTTTTTTTTTACTTCTAGGCATTATTAGATTTTAACGCTGGTGAATTCAATAACCCCTTTTTTCTGTAACTTACGTGTTATGCACCTTTTAAATGTATGCTTTTATGATTTCAATCATGAATTTCGAATAAAGCTTTTTGAATTTGAATTTGATTTGACTGCCCCCATGTGTGACTGCGTCTGTGACCCGGGCATGAGAGGTGGCACATGTGCATGACTGCCCACATATGTGACTGTGTCTGTGGCCTGGGTGTGAGAGATGCCACGTGTGCATGACTGCCCGCATGGGTGACTGCATCTGTGGCCAAAGCGGGTCGCGGGATACGATGTGCAGCTTAATTTTCCAAAGAGAGCTCTGCTCCTTGCACTGTCTACCTCGTTTCAACACATGCAGCGCCCTGGTCAGGCCTAGATATACTGTCGACAAGCTGGAGCACCCCTACTGTCAGCTCTGGGCCAGGGCTAGAGCTCTGGCAGTCTGCACCCTCCTGGCCTGGGACCAGAGAGCGGGAGGACCACAGACGGGGCAGGAAAGCTAGGCCTTCCCTGCTTCAGACAGCAGAGCTACCTCTCACCTGAGGCCTCCCCTGCTTCAGACAGCAGAGCTACCTCTCATCTGAGGCCTACCCAGCTTCAGACAGCAGAGCTACCTGTCACCTGAGGCCTCCCCTGCTTCAGACAGCAGAGCTATCTCTCACCTGAGGCCTCCCCTGCTTCAGACAGCAGAGCTATCTCTCACCTGAGGCCTCCCCTGCTTCAGACAGCAGAGCTACCTCTCACCTGAGGCCTCCCCTGCTTCGGACAGCAGAGCTACCTCTCACCTGAGGCCTTCCCTGCTTCAAACAGCAGAGCTACCTCTCACCTGAGGCCTCCCCTGCTTCAGACAGCAGAGCTACCTCTCACCTGAGGCCTCCCCTGCTTCAGACAGCAGAGCTACCTCTCACCTGAGGCCTCGCCTGCTTCAGACTGCAGAGCTATCTCTCACCTGAGGCCTCCCCTGCTTCAGACAGCAGAGCTACCTCTCATCTGAGGCCTACCCAGCTTCAGACAGCAGAGCTACCTGTCACCTGAGGCCTCCCCTGCTTCAGACAGCAGAGCTATCTCTCACCTGAGGCCTCCCCTGCTTCAGACAGCAGAGCTATCTCTCACCTGAGGCCTCCCCTGCTTCAGACAGCAGAGCTACCTCTCATCTGAGGCCTACCCAGCTTCAGACAGCAGAGCTACCTCTCACCTGAGGCCTCCCCTGCTTCAGACAGCAGAGCTATCTCTCACCTGAGGCCTCCCCTGCTTCAGACAGCAGAGGTACCTCTCACCTGAGGCCTCCCCTGCTTCAGACAGCAGAGCTACCTCTCACCTGAGGCCTCCTCTGCTTCAGACAGCAGAGCTACTTCTCACCTGAGGCCTCCCCTGCTTCGGACAGCAGAGCTACCTCTCACCTGAGGCCTTCCCTGCTTCAAACAGCAGAGCTACCTCTCACCTGAGGCCTCCCCTGCTTCAGACAGCAGAGCTACCTCTCACCTGAGGCCTCCCCTGCTTCAGACAGCAGAGCTACCTCTCACCTGAGGCCTCCCCTGCTTCAGACAGCAGAGCTACCTTTCACCTGAGGCCTCCCTGCTTCAGACAGCAGAGCTACCTCTCACCTGAGGCCTCCCCTGCTTCAGACAGCAGAGCTACCTCTCACCTGAGGCCTCCCCTGCTTCAGACAGCAGAGCTACCTCTCACCTGAGGCCTCCCCTGCTTCAGACAGCAGAGCTACCTCTCACCTGAGGCTTCCCCTGCTTCAGACAGCAGAGCTACCTCTCACCTGAGGTCTCCCCAGCTTCAGACAGCAGAGCTACTTCTCACCTGAGGCCTCCCCTGCTTCAGACAGCAGAGCTACTTCCCACCTGAGGCCTCCCCTGCTTCAGACAGCAGAGGTACTTCTCACCTGAGGCCTCCCCTGCTTCAGACAGCAGAGGTACTTCTCACCTGAGGCCTCCCCTGCTTCGGACAGAAGAGCTACCTCTCACCTGAGGCCTCCCCTGCTTCAAACAGCAGAGCTACCTCTCACCTGAGGCCTCCCCTGCTTCAGACAGCAAAGCTACCTCTCACCTGAGGCCTCCCCTGCTTCAGACAGCAGAGCTACCTCTCACCTGAGGCCTCCTCTGCTTCGGACAGCAGAGCTACTTCTCACCTGAGGCCTCCTCTGCTTCGGACAGCAGAGCTACCTCTCACCTGAGGCCTCCCCTGCTTCAGACAGCAGAGCTACCTCTCACCTGAGGCCTCCTCTGCTTCAGACAGCAGAGCTACCTCTCACCCGAGGCCTCCCCTGCTTCAGACAGCAGAGCTACCTCTCACCTGAGGCCTCCCCTGCTTCAGACAGCAGAGCTACCTCTCACCTGAGGCCTCCCCTGCTTCAGACAGCAGAGCTACCTCTCACCTGAGGCCTCCTCTGCTTCGGACAGCAGAGCTACTTCTCACCTGAGGCCTCCCCTGCTTCAAACAGCAGAGCTACCTCTCACCTGAGGCCTCCCCTGCTTCAGACAGCAGAGCTACCTCTCACCTGAGGCCTCCCCTGCTTCAGACAGCAGAGCTACTTCTCACCTGAGGCCTCCCCTGCTTCGGACAGCAGAGCTACCTCTCACCTGAGGCCTCCTCTGCTTCAGACAGCAGAGCTACCTCTCACCTGAGGCCTCCCCTGCTTCAGACAGCAGAGCTACTTCCCACCTGAGGCCTCCCCTGCTTCAGACAGCAGAGGTACTTCTCACCTGAGGCCTCCCCTGCTTCAGACAGCAGAGGTACTTCTCACCTGAGGCCTCCCCTGCTTCGGACAGAAGAGCTACCTCTCACCTGAGGCCTCCCCTGCTTCAAACAGCAGAGCTACCTCTCACCTGAGGCCTCCCCTGCTTTAAACAGCAGAGCTACCTCTCACCTGAGGCCTCCCCTGCTTCGGACAGCAGAGCTACCTCTCACCCGAGGCCTCCCCTGCTTCAGACAGCAGAGCTACCTCTCACCTGAGGCCTCCCCTGCTTCAGACAGCAGAGCTACCTCTCACCTGAGGCCTCCTCTGCTTCAGACAGCAGAGCTACTTCTCACCTGAGGCCTCCCCTGCTTCGGACAGCAGAGCTACCTCTCACCTGAGGCCTCCCCTGCTTCAAACAGCAGAGCTACCTCTCACCTGAAGCCTCCCCTGCTTTAGACAGCAGAGCTATCTCTCATCTGAGGCCTCCCCTGCTTCAGACAGCAGAGCTACCTCTCACCTGAGGCCTCCCCTGCTTCAAACAGCAGAGCTACCTCTCACCTGAGGCCTCCCCTGCTTCAGACAGCAGAGCTACCTCTCACCTGTCGCAGACACCATCACCTTTTCTGCTCGCTCCTTTTTCTGCCCTCTGTTCTGCCTTTTTCTGCTCGTTTAATCTCTCTTCCCGCCATTTCCTCAAGACCTGTTTTTTTCTTTTTTTTTAAATATTCTTTTTATTGCAAACTTGCTAGTCACAGAAGGAATATCATGATTCCTCGAATCATATCGCACATACATGACATTTGAATGACAAGAAGTTGAACTAGAGGCATTTAAACCTTCGGTCCACGAGGGGCTTTTACGGCCCATCAGTTGTATCGAGTCTCCACCCACCCCTCTACCTCCCCTAGGGGGGTCAAACCTGCACCTAATACGACGATTCCAGCTTTCTCGCATCGTTGCAAAGCTCGGCCTTGCCCCGCTGAGCTGTCCCTGTATAGTCGACTCCGGCTGCCTATTCTGTGCGCCTTGGGGTACCCGGGATCAGAAGGACAGCTGTACCCAGCAACAAGTGCATCTCCGAGCAAAGGAAGAACCCTTGCTCGGTTCAGATGGATGGATGGATGGATGGATGGATGGATGGATTTGCTTGACGAAGGGAACAGCTCTGGTGCTTTAAGGATAGTTTTTGGATTTTTTTTCACTTTTATATGGCGCAAACTCGACCCGAAGGTATCAGAGCTCTTTACGCGAGCACCAGTTATATTACACAAAGATACATTCATTCTAGGTTGGCACGGGGAGATTTAGTGATTTGCCCAGAATCGCAGGATCTTGAGCCGCAGTTGGCTCACAAGGGTCCTCTGTGAGGCTGTCTGGGGGGCACCAGGTCGAGTGGTGCTTCTGGTATGTTCCCTGCAGTCAGGTGCAGAATGTGGGCGAGGAGGTTGGGTCACTGCGGCTGGCCCACCCAACCTGCGTGAGAGTGCAAGGTTTTAGGCTGACTCTGTGGGGTGCATCTTAATGGGGTTTGTGGGTTATTTGACCCACCCTAGGTAAGGGCACGATAGGTCACATATAAAGGAATGTATCTTACCCTAAAGGGGGATGCTGATCCTGCCCTGGGAGTGCCCCGAGGGATTAACGGAACTGAACTATAAAGCGTATTTATAAAATCTCACTGCTGTTGAATCAAGCGACATTAACTGCAATGTAGTCTGGCCCAGCGCCATTGCCCACAGCACCGTTATGACTCCCAGGTCCCTGCGCCAGCATCTCAGCCTGTGCCAATATCACTGCCTGTGCGCTTGCACTAGCATACCTGCCTGTGCAAGCATGTCCAGCAGCACCAGGATCTTGCACAAGCCTTTGCACCCTGTCCAGGCATCAGCATTTCTGACTGCACTTTGTACACGCAACAACACTTCCACCTGTGTCCAGCCTGTCCACTAATTTAACCAACTCCTGGATCCTCTGCCAGCAGCTCTGCCCGCACTCCGTCCTCTCGCAAACATCTCTGCCCACACTCGGTCCTCTCACCAGCATCTCTGGCCCACTCTCGGTCCTCTCGCCAACATCTCTGGCCCACTCTCGGTCCTCTCGCCAACATCTCTACCTGCACTCAGTCCTTTAGCCAGCATCTCTGCCCACACTCTGTCCTCTCACCAGCATCTCTACCTGCACTCAGTCCTTTCACCAGCATCTCTTCCCACACTCTGTCCTTTCGCCAGCATCTCTGCCCACACTCTGTCCTTTCGCCAGCATCTCTGGCCCACTCTCGGTCCTCTCGCCAACATCTCTACCTGCACTCAGTCCTTTAGCCAGCATCTCTGCCCACACTCTGTCCTTTCGCCAGCATCTCTGCCTGCACTCGGTCCTCTCGCCAACATCTCTGCCTGCACTCGGTCCTCTCTCCAACATCTCTGCCTACACTCGGTCATTTAGCCAGCATCTCTACCTGCACTCAGTCCTTTAGCCAGCATTTCTGCCCACACGGTCCTTTCGCCAGCATCTCTGCCTGCACTCGGTCCTCTCGCCAACATCTAGGCCTACACTCGGTCCTACACTCGGTCCTTTCACCAGCATCTCTTCTTTCACCAGCATCTCTACAGGCACTCTGTCCTCTCGCCAGCATCTCTGCCTGCACTCAGTCCTCTCGCCAACATCTCTGCCTGCACTCGGTCCTCTCGCCAGCATCTCTACCTGCACTCGGTCCTTTAGCCAGCATTTCGGCACACACGGTCCTTTCGCCAGCATCTCTGACCCGCACTTGGGCCTCTCGCGAACATCTCTGCCTGCACTCGGTCCTCTCGCCAGCATCTCTTCTTTCACCAGCATCTCTACAGGCACTCTGTCCTCTCACCAGCATCTCTGCCTGCACTCGGTCCTCTCGCCAACATCTCTGCCTGCACTCGGTCCTCTCGCCAACATCTCTGCCTGCACTCGGTCCTCTCGCCAGCATCTAGGCCTACACTTGGTCCTCTCGCCAGCATCTCTCCCTGCACCCGTTCCTTTAGCCAGCATCTCTGCCCACACGGTCCTTTCGCCAGCATCTCTGGCCCGCACTCGGTCCTCTCGCCAGCATCTAGGCCTGCACTCAGTCCTTTCACCAGCATCTCTACTTGCGCTCGGTCCTTTCATCAGCATCCCTGCCTGCACTCAGTCCTTTCACCAGCATCTGTCCACTAATCAAAGTGGGCACCTTGCACAAGTTCAAAGAACCCTTCTGGTGATTTATGAGGTCAAAGATAACCTTAGAAAGCTATCCAAGTGGTAGCTGTGGGGATCAGCCTTCAGGCTTAGTCTTGAAGGAATGTTAAGCAGCTTGTTTTACCAGAATGTAATCTTAATGTATTGGTTAAATGAAAGGAGAACCACTCCAGGTCTGGCCCAGCAAGGACCAGGAAACTCACCACAGCAAGGGGAGTCAGGGCAAACCTGGAGGAACCAAGGAATCCCAGGACAAACAGTGTTGTCCCTCAAATGGACCCACAGGTCGGAGGCCCATGAGCCGCGAGGGGACTTCTAGCAGTTTCACAAAGTCACAGCTTGCAGAGCACAGAGTGTGAGGAGACCGAAGTCCTTTGTTCGAAATGTGCGCAGAGGTTGGAGCTATCGATAGCCCAATGCACTTATTTGGGGAACGCCAACAAGGATATGCACTTGCAAAAAGTACGCAGTGCACAGGGGTTCGGGTTATGTGGTCCCCACGAGGGATACTGGCCTCAAACTTGGTGAGAGGTCAGGTCGACCTCAAGGAATGTAGGAACCCATCTCCTGTGTTGCTGGAGCCTTCGTAGTCCACAGGAGCTCAGGATCAGCAGACCAGTCAGTTGCGTTATGGTGCCTGCAAATGCAAGGGAGTGACTCCTTCACCTGAAGGTAGATACTTCAAATGTCCTTGATGCTCCACAGGTCCTGCACGGAGCCTGTATGCTGCACGGGCACAGATGATGCTTTGGACGGAGAAGGGGGTGAAGTTGGGCCCAGTGGAAGTCCAGCAATGTCCAGACGGTCAAAGGTCAGTGGTTTCTTGTTCAGAATCTTGTCCACTTCAAATCTAGGGTCCTACAGCCAGGTAAACCTTTTTGTACCCACGGGAGAGGGTTGGACAGATTCAAGGGACTCTCCCAGGGGAGGGTCAGGAAAGTGGGGAGAATACTCCCATGTCCTTTGTCCAGTTTTGCGCCAGAGCAGGAGCCAATGGCTCCCAGGACGGTTTTGAACAGGCCTATGCACAGGGACAGCAAGTGTGCCCCAATTGCAGGCTTTCAGGCACTTTGGAAGTGCACCCACCCAGCCCTAATACACAAAATGTTGTCTGGGAGGTGGTCACACCTCCCTGTGACATAATGCCTATTGTCCTACCTTCCCCTGCTGGAGCTTGGCTCAGCAACAGGAGGCCAGAAATGTGTCTCTGGTCTGCAGCAACCATTTTGTACTGCCCGAGTCGAGAAGGCTCGTACTGGAAAGACCAGTGACCCCACGAAGCTCTCTTCAGAAGGGTTGAATCATACCTCCCACACCGGTTACCGGTGCAGAGGTATGATTCCAATGTGTTTGATACCAAACACGACATGTTTTGTTGCAGCTGTTTTCGAGATAGCATTTCACGCGAGCATATAATGCGCCTCTACCTATACGTCTGGCTGCATCACTCGTACATCACTCCTTTCACCAGCATCTCTGCCCGCACTCTGTCCTTTCACCAGCTCGCCTGCCAACACTCAGTCCTCTCACCAGCATCTCTACCTGCATTAGGTCCTTTCACCAGCATCTCTGCCTGCACTCTGTCCTCTCGCCAGTATCTCTACCTGCACTTGGTCCTTTCAGTAGCATCTGTACGTGCACTCGGCCCCTAGGCCAGCATCTGTGTCTACACTTGAACGTTTCGCCAGCACCACTACCGGAACTCGGCGGCAATCAGACTCAGCTGGGATACTTCATATTGATTCACTCTTACCTATCCATTGCTGTGATTCTGAATGGACCTGTATAATGCGTTTTATTTGCAGGGATATAGTTTTCAGTGTTGCCATTAAGCCTCTCTTAGTTGCATGGGCAAGTATGATGTGAGGCACTTTTTGTATATTAACCTTCCACAACTCGGCTCCTCTTCCTAATAGTCACCGTCTTAAACCTTGCTTTTGAACATGTACAGTGCTCTGCTGCCTTTTGACTAGGTTTGCACTATGTGAATGCCCTATACATACATACATTTACTTGTGTTAAGAACTGTGGCTGTTATGTACATATTCTGTCAAAGCTAAGCCCACAAAGACCAGGAAAGCGCAGCAGGTGGTGAAACAGGAGCTGGTTGAAGACCAGGCGGCTCCGCTCGGGTGGTCTGGTACCAGCAGGAGTTGGATAACATATCCCTGGCCTTACAGATGGCGTCGGTAGCATGTTGAACCTAGAGTCAAATTCAAGATGGCCGCCATGAAACTGCACATGCGTCATGAGGGTGTCAGAACTAAGCCTGCTCCAGCACTGAGGTCTACCTTGTTCACCTCTGCACATCTCCCTGTGCCCCCCCCCGTCCCCCAGACGCATCAAGAAGAGCACTTGTTGGGGTACTTGAGGGTGCTAAGGTATGCAGGAGCCTGTCTGTTTATTTAGCATGGTGGGCGCAGCTAAGCAAAGCTCTAAACCATTGTTATTCTCCCAGCCAGCACTGATTGTCCATTAATCAGCTCTGTTTTTTCCACCGGGAGGAGGGAGGGTTGCTTATCATTTTAATGGAGATTCCCCTGAGAGAAAACTAGGATTACAGGTAAGAAAGCATTCCTTCTCTCTCAGGGCATCTCCATTGATAATTGTAAGCCCTGAATAGAGTAGCAAGCCCATCCCTACAAACTGCGGTGGAATAGAAAAGAGACGACCCATAGAGAAAACTGAGTGAATAGATTCCTCACGGCCGCCTCTCCCACTCGAGCATCTGTTCTCGCATCCGAGTCCTGACAATAGTCGTTGGTAAAAATGTGAACTGATCCGCCATGTAGCTGCTTTGCATATTTCAGAAATGTGAATATTCCTCATTAAAGCAACTGGAGCTGGTTTCCCTCCAGTGGGATGAGCTTTTGATTTACCAGACATAATCTGATTGGCTTCCTGGTAGCATAACAATATGCAAGACACTATCCACCAGGGTAGAGTTTGTTTACACGTGGCTAAACCCGTACAATGAGGGCCATAGTTTACAAACAATTGATTAGACTTGCGTATGTCTTTTGTTTTGACTAGATAAAACTTTCAGACTCGCCTAACATTTAAAGTGTGGAGGTTTCTTTCTGCTGGAGTGGTAGGGCGCTGAAAGAAAGTAGGCTTTGAAATGGACTAGTTAATGTGAAAATCCGACACAACTTTGGGTAACACTTTTGGATGAGTTCTCATAACTACTGTACTGCTATGGAACACTGTATGTGGTCTGTGAGAGTTTAAAGCTTGAATCTCACTAACCCTACTTTCTGACATATAGCCATTAGGAAAGCAGCCTTCCAAGAAAGGTGTTGTAATGAGGCTTTACGGATGGGCTTGAAAGGAGATTGCATGAGACGGGAGAGTACTATGTTCAATTCGGAAGGAGGAGAGGTATGATGTATAGGAGGCAAAACTTTCTTTAAACCCTCTAGGAAGTCTTTAATAACAGGGACTTTGAAAAAATTGGTTTGTGAAGGATATTTCCTATAGGCAGTAAGCGCCGCCAAATGAACTTTAATAGAAGAGAATTGTAAGCTGTATTTGGAGAGGTAAAGTAAATACAGAAGTATAGCTTCTTCTTGGGCCGTCGTTTGATCAAATTTCTTGTCGGGATACCAGGTACAGAATCTCTTCCTTTTCAAAGAATAGGCTGAACGCGTTGATGGGCTTTTAGCCTCCGTGAGAATGCTCATGTTATCTTGTGGCGGATTTAAATGTTCATATTTTATGAGCTCGGAGGCCATGCTGCCAAACTTGAGATTGGGAGGAGCCATCTGGCCTCCGAACTTCATGAGAAGGTCCGATCAGTATGGCAGCTTTATATGTGGATGCTCCGACATGTGAAGAAGGTCTGTGAACCACCATTGATGGAGCCGCTTCGGATCTATCAAAATCATTCTGGCCTTCTAGTAGGACACCTTGATGATTACTGATGGAATTCGAGGAAATAGGAACATTTTAGAGAAATTTGCCAGACTAGTCGATCCATAGGGCATTTCCCAATGTCCCTGGTTGATAATACCTTGAGTCAAAGTTTGGGCATTTTTTTGTTTTGTGCGGTTGCGAATGCAACTGTGTGAGGAAACCCAGACATGCAGAAGATATTTTGAATGATGCTGTCGTGTAGAACCTTTTGTGATTTTTTTGAAGAATCCTGCTAAGGGAGTCTGCTTGAAGATTCTGTACCCCTGAATGATGGGTTGCAGTGATTCTCAGATCTCTGGCTAAGAACCAATTCCATATTGTTTAAGCTCCCCGTGACAAGGCTTTGGACCCCGTTTCCCCCTTGCTTGTTCAGGTAGTACATTGTTGTTGTGTTGTCCGTCTGAACAAGAAGGGGCTTCATCTTGAAGTATAGTGGGAAAGATTTCAAAGCCAAATTAACTGCTCATAGTTCCAGGAGGTGTATGTGATAAGTAATTTCCTTTGTGGACCATGTTTCCTGAATTTGTAGGTGACCCATGTGCACTCCTCCACCTCACAGAGAGGCATATGTCACTATTGTCCGAGAGGGAACACCCTGATGAAATGCACCACCATTTGAGGGATTGCCTTGTATTGAGCAAAAGTGTGATCTTGTCTTCCCCGTTGCCTGAGCATTGACTCCACTGGTCCTCCAGACATTCCTGTAGTGGTCTGATTTGGAGACGGACATTTGGTGTCGGAGATATGCACGATGCCATCGAGTCTCGGAGAGATGACACTTTTCTCACCTTTGGATGGGAGGCTTTCATGCAGATTGACATTTCAGACGTACAGTTGACTGTCTCTACTTTTGCCTTTAAGGCTGGTTGCTGGTCTCCTTTAAAGATTTAAGGATACATTTGATGTAATGCTAGCATTCTGAACTTTTCTCCCCGTATCCAATTGTTTGCGACTTTCAGATCTACTTTGGGTCTAAATTTATTTTTGGGACCTTTTTCACCAAAAATGATGGGAATAAATCCCCGTACCTCATTGGTTGGAAGGAACGAGCTCCATCGTATGCTTCTGCAGAAGGATGTTCACAACTGATCGCAGCCTTTGCAGATGTTGATTGGATGAGTTTGGTAGAATATTTGGGGGAGGGCTGGAGAATCTGTGACAACAACCATTCGGTATAATATTCATAGCCCAGGCTATTTTGTGCTGTATTTCCATTCTGTTAGATATTGGGACATTCTTCCCCCTAAGGGCTAGGTAGAGGTCTGACCCTCTCCTCGCTCAGGCGACGCCCCACCTCCAGACTGCACCCCCTGCTGTCTGCGTCGCTCCCCTGTTCCTTGAAGGCTGATCTTCTCCCTGTCTTCAGGGTACTCCTGGAAAAGGTCTTGCAGTGTTGACATCTGTCAGGAAGGTAGATGATACAGACATCATGAGCATCTGTTTTGTCCTTCTTTCTGAAACAGGCAGTGTATTTGTCAAATAAAGATGGCATTTTATTTGACAAGAAAAAAAATTCTCGTCATAAAATGACAGAAAAGGTCTAGAAATGTTGAAATCCGTCAAATAAAGGTGTTGACAAAAATTTCTCAGCAAACTTTTTGAAGAAAAAAGCTTAAAAAAAGTCTGAGCTCGGTGCTCCAAGATCCTGTCACCAGGAGCCAGAAAAAGAACTGAGGTGACTGCCACCTGCTGGGCATGATGGGATACTGGTGGGCTGCGAGCCCTTAAAGGGACAGACTCTCTTTTCATATCTGCAGAGTTGCCGCCTATAAGTGTACATTGTCCTCTTCCTTCTTCATCATGTATCTTTAAAAAAGGTTTGTGAATGAGATTTATAAGGACAAATGATGCAATGCCAGCTAGTTTGTCCTGTTTTTTTTTTATTATTATATATAAACCCATTTTTAAATGAAAATTAAAGCAATATGCCAATGTAGCCTCATTTATAGACTGCAAAACCTTAAATAAATTAAGTGCTTATCCAGGCCTCACTAAAGAAAAGCAAACATTTCAAAATCTTTAATAAATTAAGTGCTTATCCAGGCCTCACTAAAGAAAAGCAAACATTTACCCTTATAAAATATATTGTACAGCAGTGCTCCAGGATCCCTGCACACTTTTTTTTTTTGGGGTGGGGGGAGTTTTATAAAGCGCGAACTTGACCCGAAGGTATCAGAGTCCTTTACATGAGCACCAGTTGCGTTACATAAGGACATAATAATTATTGTTAGGCGCGGGGAGATTCAGTGATTTGCCCAGAATCACAGGATGTTGAGCGTCGTTGCCGAGACTCAAACCCGGTTCCCCAGATTTGAGGTTGACCGCCCTAGCTGTTAGGCCACATCCTCTCCCCCGCACATGGGTGAGACTATTCAGTGCTTATGATTATCAATGGAGATCGCCGGAGAGAGAATGTAAAGATTAAAAAGAGAAGGATGGGGAACTGCTGTCAGAGGGGTCAGAGACAAATTGATAGAGCATAACTGATTATGATTTGTCAGACATAATTTAAGGCAATCAAGAGCGGGATGGCAAATGCCTTGTTTGGCCACTCTCGCTGAGAGGATTGCGTGATCGACTGCATTGAAGGATGCTTGCGGGTCCATTAATATCAGGTGGAGAGGCTGTCGGCAGCCCGCGGAGGGTCATCCTGCACGGCTATTAGTGCCGCTTATGTTGGGACGGAGACTTAAGTAGGAACGCGCCACTAATGCTTTCTATGGTTTTAGCTGCAGCCGGCGCAAGAGTGATAGGCAGTGGCATAGCAAGGGGGGCAGTGTGCCCCGGGTGGCATGAGTTTAGGGGGCAGCGTCCTCCCCACTCCTCCCCCCCCCCGCTCTACACTGCGGCTGTCCGGGGGGCCATCGGCAGAATCTCGCCAGCAACCCCCCCCCCCCCCTCCCCCTGATCTTCAATGCGTCCAGGGGCGGCTAACGCTGAGACCGCCATGGGTGGCCGAAGGGATAGCCACGCCACGCCGGGACACTCTCCTGAGTATCTGAGCGCGCTATAAATGTATTTAACATAACATAACATAACATAACATTTTGGGGATCCGAATGATCCAAGTTGTTTTTTTAAGGTCTTACAACACCTTAACCGCTTTGCTGCGGCGCAAATTCTGCTGTGGTGCAGTGGAAATTGACACGTGCGCAGAACGGACGGCCCCCAACTATCTGACGCACACGTCCACCATTGCGTCGGACAGCCAGGGGCCATTCGACGCATCAAAGATGTTAATGAAGATTAATTTGGGCCACTCTAGTTTTAAGCATGAGATAATGTCGTTCAACACCTACTTGATGGAAAGAAATATTTTGTGTAACAGATTTGTTAATAAATAAATACAAATAATCTGACAACGGACAACAGAATCATTCTTGGTAAGCTTTGTCCGGGTTGGTATGAATTGTTGGGTGGGTAGATATTGGGCTCTGGGGAAATTCTAGAGGTGTCTTGTTGAACTATAGCAATTCTAATGTTAGTACATTTTGTGGTAAGCATCAAAGGATTGTGAAACAAGTTCAGGTAGAAAAGAAGATGGAGGAAAGGAGAGTTTTTTTTAACCACTCTGAAGAGTGTTTGTTTACTGTTGGCTTCAATAGTCCTTGTGTTGTAATGTAATAATATTGTATTTATTTATACGAATAGCTATACCCTGTTTTTAATGTCTTGTATTTTTCAATGTGCTTTTATGGTTTAATTGTTTTAATTTGAATAAAGCGTAATTTGATTGATTGATTGAGTTGCCCAGAACTGTTGAGGTGACACTATTCCTTTAGCTCTGAGGTAGAGATACTAGTGAGAGGCCCCAGATCTCTTGAGGGGACACTGTTCCTTCAGTTCAGAAGTAGGGTTCCTTTAGCTCAGGGATGGAGTCCCCAGTCCTGGACCTCAGGGCTATTAAGGGAGCGGCTTCTTTAGTTGAGGGCTAAAGCCTAGGTCCCAGCTGTGCACTGATTTTAGAAGGTGGAATTTGTGATTGTATTCGAGTTTAATGAACTGGGCCATTTTCTGTTACTAACTAAACTTTTCCTTCTTTCAGAATGCTGATCCTCGCCGAAGCCTGGTGACGTCGTGTGAAATGGGCTCCTGCGACCTCTGACCCCCTCCCTCTCGTCGCCATTGTCCTGTAAAGGCGCCTGGCCAGGCATTGCCTGACTCTGACGCTGCCATGGTGCATCCTGTCTCGTGCGGTCCTGATGCTGCGCTTCAATGCGCTCTTTCCTCCAAAGTGTTTGTGCGTTGATGGAAGGATATTTCGCAGTTTCTTGTTGGTTTTCTGTTTTTGTCCTGCTCAAAGTATTTGATCCAAAGTGCCTTTCTTTTTACCTGCCCATAACTCAGCTCCCCATCCTGGAAGAAGCCATCACTGGTTCAGGGTACTGAAGGAAGGGGAGGAGCCCCACATGTCCAGGTGGCCAAGAAGGGGAAGGACCTACCACCTCCCAATCCAGAGCAGCTAAAAGTGGGAGATGCCTCAGACCTCCAGGCCACCTAACAAGGGGAGGTGCCTCAGACCTCCAGGCCACCTAACAAGAGAAGGTGCCTCACACCACCTAACAAGGAGAGGTGCCTCAGACCTTCAGACCACCTCCTCCAGACCACCTAACAAGGAGAGGTGCCTCAGACCTCCAGACCACCTAACAAGAAGAGGTGCCTCAGACCTCCAGACCACCTAACAAGGAGAGGTGCCTCAGACCTCCAGACCACCTAACAAGAAGAGGTGCCTCAGACCTCCAGACCACCTAACAAGGAGAGGTGCCTCAGACCTCCAGACCACCTAACAAGGAGAGGTGCCTCAGACCTCCAGACCACCTAACAAGGAGAGGTGCCTCAGACCTCCAGACCACCTAACAAGGAGAGGTGCCTCAGACCTCCAGACCACCTAACAAGGAGAGGTGCCTCAGACTTCCTCCAGGCCACCTAACAAGGGAAGGTTCTTCAGAGCAACTCCTAAGAATAAACATCTCACCTTTAGTGTTTATAAAAGAGGATGGGTCTTAGGGCTCCAGAGAACATGGAAGCGAGGAGCCCCAGATCTGCAAATGCGCGAAAGGAAATGGTTCTCCAGTATCTCCGCAGACATGGAGGAGTGCTCCCTCAGAACTCCCTACAATACTGCGAGTGAAATGAACATTTTCAAAAACACAACTGCTGCAGTTCCTTTGTTGGTGATACAAAGCTTTGAAGAGCTGGAAAAAGTAGACCTGGGATACAGGAAGTAGGGGGTTGGGAGGTGGATGGCAAGGGCACATTATTTGAGTCTGCAACCCTCCTCTCTAAATCTGTACAGTGTTAGGCTGATGATAACTGTGAAGGAAAGATGCACAACATGGGGGAGGCGAAAAATGGTACATGATTCAAGCAACCTCACCAAAATGAAATCCATTGGTGGTCAGGATTCTCTTTCCTCAGCCTGCATCTTGTCACGCCGATGGACAGGGAGATCGGCCAGCTTATAGCACCGAAGGGTTAGTTGGTGAGCTAGTTTGTGTTGTCACTTACTCGGGGGATCGCCCATCTCCTAGGAATGCTAGGTAAGGAGGTTTAACATCTTGGGGCAGTGTTTGGTAAGGAGACCGCCATCTTGTAGCATTGCTTGGTAGGGAGGTTGGCCATCTTGTGGTGGTGCTTGAAAAGGAGACCGGCCATCTTATAAGACCGCTCTGTAGGGAGGTCAGCCATCTTGTGGTGGTGCTTGATAAGGAGACCGGCCATTTTGTAGGACTGCTCTGAAGGGAGGTCAGCCATCTTGTAGTGGTGTTTGGTAAGGAGACCAGCCATCTTCTAGGTCTGCTCGGTAGGGAGGTCGGCCATCTTGTAGCGGCCATCGTTGGCACCAATAGGGCATGAGTTTGGAATACTAGTGGGGTAAAGGAGGCTGGGTAGATCCCACGCTGCCTGACGAAATTACTCTCTTCATATGAGAGGCAGATTTGATTAGCTTTGTCCACAGTCGCTCAGTCTCAATCAGAGAGAGCCTTTCCTGCACGTCAGACGCCAGCCTGTCTTTCAGGGCAGGCGTCGGCAGCCCCTCGGCTTTCAACCCAAAGAAGTGAAGCTTGCGCCCGGGGGGGCCTTGAGACGGTTCCTTTCACTGCACAAGTCCTAAAAAAAGAAGTGGGGGGACGCGGACGTCACAACAGGAAGTGATGTCACAAAAAGTGGCTTGCACTCAGTTGCAGTTTATAGTTATTGAGCTCCTGGTAAAATAAGTGGGGGGGATGCCCTGCAGTGCACACCTTCTCTTTATTGCTCGTAGGAGGTACGTGTGTGTGGGGGGGGGGGGGGTTCAGCATTGGGGTGACTGTATGTCCCTCATCCCAAAGGATGCTCCTGGCCCCTGTTCAGAATGTGAAACCTGCCTCATTCCGTTAAATATTAGGGGGGTGAGGGGGGGGGGGGGGGGGTGAAGGGCTTGAGACCGATGCAACAAGGTCTTGGAATGTATGCCCCCCCCCCCAGGTTCCTGAATGCTGGGGGGGGCAGTATCCATACCGAGCCGGTGACACTGAGGTGGGGGGCTGTCTGTGACGTGTCACTGGGAGGGGCGTGCAGCATGCCTTCGTTTCTGGCACAGGGGACCTGGTGTAAAAAAAAAAAAAATCAATGAAACATTAAGAGAAACAATATACGAAGTTTGACTATGGATGAAATGTGCCTTTAGTGCGCAGGTAAGGGGGGCGGGCATGCTTTCAGATAAGTCCTGCTTCCCCAGGATGGATTGAGGGGTGGGGGAGGGGGTGCAAACTCAGGAGTACTTCAGGGGAGCGAGTACCCCCGCCCTTTTCACACCTATACTTTCCATTGCTGATATGGACAAAGGGGCTGGTCTTTTGGTACACAAGGGCTCGGTTACATTTTTTTTGTTAATCTTTTTCTGCAAAGGGTAGTTTGAAAAATGTCAATTATAAAATATGAAATGCAAACAAGAGAGCGGCGGCTGCCCTTCTGTTTGCACAGCTCTGCTGTTTGCTGAACGGTGGGGGCGTGTTTGCCCAGGGGCACAGGACCTACCTGGAGCCAGGGGGTAGATTGCATCATCACCTCTTCCTGCCACGTGATTGGGTTCTCTTCAAATGCACTTTGGCCGGAAATCTTTGTGACTAGAACAGAGCGAGTCATGAGTCAACCTTATTCCTGTCACGTAACTGACTCTGCCCCAGCCCTGCTGGCCTCGCAGGGCCAGCGGCCTTTCCAGAATCCTGTCTTTTGGCCAGTCTGTGGAGTGTTGGGGTTATGGGCGGCTAAACTGGGTTATCTGTGTTTTGGGACGTGTCCCCTGTGTTAATGTGTTCGTGGGCAGGAAGTTGGGCCCCTTTGAGGATGTGACCTTTGACCCTTTGAGTTAAGCCACTGGGACAATGAATCCAGAGCCGGTTTGGGGGAGCATCTGTAACCCAAAATGATAATACTGTTCCTATAGCACTTTCTTGCTTAACAAAGATTAAAGAAATATGCAAATGAGTTTGATTTCCTCACGAGGGAGTGAGGGTCAGTGAATGAATGAATGTTACCCCCCTGGGTGCCTTGTGTATTAGTGCCCGTACCTGTTGCAGCGGGGCACACCCGCTCCTGCTTCCGGGCAGGTTTGGGGGTTATGGAATGGAGGTGGGAAGGGGGGACCTTGTAAAGGGGGGCACAGTGCCTGGGGTTACACCTGTCCTCCCCGGAGTCACCGGTGGGCCTTCCTTCTCCACAGACCGCGGACAGTGCTCGGTGCTGTCCTGCACACACTGAACTGGCCCAACTCCCACCCACCCCTCTGTCACTCAGTCACACACCGAGCACAAGAACGTCTCTGGCTGTTGGGAAAACATTGCAGAGTGATGTCTGTTGTCTGAAGCGGTCCCCAATATTTCTATGCCGTCCCCAAAGTCATGAGCCAAACTGGGATATTTTTTTGTTTTGAAAACCTTTCTTTCTTTGCCACCTGAGTTGCTTGTTTTCATGAATGTGGGGTCCTCTCCCTCCCCAGGGCTGGGCTGCCGTGACGTAGGCTCCCAACTGATGACGTTCTGCATTCGTCAGATTACGGTGGGGGCGGTGGTTGGTGGCTGCCCCAGTGGCCGGGGGACCTCCTGACTTCTTATTCTGGTGGTCGGTCCTCGTATGCTGACCCCCACGAGGTACGGAAGGGTCCGATGACCCTGTGTAACGCGGGAGCCCCTGAGCTCTCTGTGAACATTAGCTTAAGTAAGGTCCGAAGTTTCTGCAGATGCTGTAAAGTTCTATGCTTGCCTTCCTCTTTCTAACTGACAATAAACTCTTGATGGTAAACATGTTGAATAAATGCCTGGCCTGTTTATTAACTTGTGTTGTTGTTACTGTATGCTCCTGGTACTCCCCCAGAGTTACTCTGGGTCACCCACACCAACCTGCTCGCTGAGTTGCAGAGGAACCAGTCATCGGACCCTTGTTCCTGACTATAAGCATCCTGTCCAAGGTCCTACACAAAGCTGGCCCAGACATGCGTCCCCCGTCTTCCAGTGCAAGCCTTACGCAAAGGTTGCAGTCCAAAAATTAACCCTTTAAGCAGCACAACAGGCTTTCTGACAGAAGTTCAGTTCAAGATCCAGAAGTGTCTGATTTGATGGGGTCAGAGACCCAGTACTTATACCCAAAAGTGCCTTTGATGTGGGGGTGGCTTCAAAGCAGCTCTGATGATGCACAAGCATCCCTTTCAACCCAGTCATATCTCCTAGTCTATCTGGGGGTGGAGGGGGAGGTAATCACTCCTTTGTGTGGGGACAGGACAGCCTATTCAAGTGAAGTGTTAGCTCCTCACCTTCCATCCTGCCCAGGCAAGGCAATCAGAATGCAGATGTATATAGATGGGTACTCGGACACACCTTCCTGTATTGTGGGTGTCTATAGGGAATGCACAAAGTTTAGCTGTCACCCAGCCTATACGAGTATTGGAGACAGGCTGCAAAGCCAGCAGAGTTATAAGCACAGAGAAATGTCCACTTTCTAAAAGTGACATTTCTAAAACAGTAATGTTAAATCCAACGTCACCAGTTGTCATTACCGTTCCAAACATGTGACACATGAAAAAGCTACTCTTCACTGATCAGGAACTACAGCTTAGAAGTGTATTAAGGAATTCCTAATGCTACCCTATGAGAGGAGTAGGCCTCACAAGAGTGAAAAACATAATAGGCTATTTTTCAATACCAAGACATGCAGAACATCACAGTACATGCCCTTCCTTTCATTTACACAGCGCCCTGCCTTTGGGGCTAGCGAGGGCCTACCTTAGGGGTGACTTATGTGTATGAGTTTCAAGTTTGGCAAGTCGTTTTAAATGCCAAGTCAACGTGGCAGTAAATTGCACACACAGGCCCTGCAGTGGCAGGCCTGACTCAGGTTTGAAAGGCTACGTCTGTGGGTGGCACCATCAGTGCTGCAGGCTCACTAGCAGCATTTAATTTACAGGCTGTGATTGTGGGTGTACCGCGGGCTGGAAAATCAGGCAAGGAGGCCGGATATAGTGGGCTATGCCGGTGGTTTATTATACACAAGTCGGAAAACAGGTAGTTCATAAACAAAAGAGTTCCAAAGGAGGGTGTCCGGGTCCTCTTCGGGGCTTGGGTCCGGTTCCTTTCTTCAGGGACGGGTGGCGGGTCTGGCATCGGGGAAGATCCTCGGAGGGCAATAAGAGAAACAAAAGGCACCGTTAGTCCTGTCTGGGACTCTAGTGAGATAGCATTCACCGTCACCCGGGTAGTGAGGGATGGAGAGAAGACCGCGAGGAAGGAAGGTATCGAGGGGGAAAGGACAGGTATACAGCGAGAGAGTGTCTGGTAGGGTCGTGAGGGGGGAGGGCTTTCTACACAGTGAGGGTGCTCTACAAGTATTTCACAGTGCAATTACAACGACGCTTGTGCCTAAGAGAGATAATTACAGGGTATGTACAACGAGCACCTAGCGTGCTCTGAAGATGGTATTACGGGTACTCACACGGTCCGCCGCAACTCTCCAGTGAGTTGCGGCCGCTCTTCAGCCACCTCCTAGGGACTCCACCAATCTTCCGTCCACACGTCTTCTTCGGTGTTCGCCTGCTCTCCGTCTTCTGCGCCAGTCCGAGTGTCCTACCACGATGCTCCGACGGCGTTCTGGTCTCTGCGTTCGGTTTTTACTTGTTCTGGCGCTGCCACGGGGGTGGGACTTCCGGGGTCAGAGGGAAGTGCTTCCTGTTGATGCCGGTCTCCGGTTGGTGCCTGCAAGACAGAGAAGGGCGGGGGTCTAATTGTCTTGGTTACTGCTCTGTGACGTGTTCCCGACACAGGGAAATGTCCGAGGGGGCTTACTCCTGGCGAACCAGATAGCGGTATGTTTTTAAGAGGGCCCAGTCCGGGCAGGGAGGATAGCGGGACCGTATCACACAGGCCCTGTGTGTGTATATGGTATACCACTTTACAAGGGACTTACTACTAAATCAAATATGGCAAACAGGTGTAAACCAATATACCATGTTTAGAGGAGAGAGCACATGCACGTTAGCACTGGTCAGCAGTCCTAAAGCCAACCAAAAGTTGGTCAGAAAAAGAGGAGGAGGAAGGCAAAAAGTTTGGGGTTGTCTTCTGATATTGGTATCTCTTTTGTAAACCCCTCATTCCCTGTAAGAAACACATCCCTTGACCCCTCTCTCCTTTTATTGTGATGCTAATTTATAAAGCATCTCAAATATTGAGTCTTATTTTTCCCATTCCCTCCGTAGGATGCAAGTGAAATGTAAACAGTAAATGTGTATACATTTCACTTCACTACTCAGGATGCTCCATAATGTTATATTAATTGGCTCTTGAGCCGATGACCGAATCAGAAGGAATACCATGTAAGGTAAAGTCCTTCAGAAACAACAGGGCCAACTTTACGGTCCCTGCTAATCCTCGTCACTCCTCAAACAGGGATCCGCTGGTCCTTTTGGAGTTGGTAATTGGATTGATAATCCGCGTGGTCTTTTTTGTGAAAATGTTGCCTGCACACTGGTTTTGCGCAAATTTATTCTGTCTTTTTCAGACCATAAAACCAGAGTGGAATGATACCGTGGGTGAGCTACTGACTAGTGCCAACCTGTTTCACAACCACAGCATCTGGGCTTTGCTTAGCTGGCAGTGATAAAGCTTGTCCATCCTATCATAATTCCCTTTAGCCAGATAATGTCCAGGTTCCTTTCTGTATCGCACGGCAGTCCACTGGACACCCAACACGAGCTCACATGCCCTTGGCAGTGATAATGCAAGCGCTTGCCATTTCTGTCGGGGGCCAGAATTGTTCACCTATATTAAAGTTCGAATGGGACACCTACTTCCCTATAAACTCCTCCATCTGGAACATTTGTTTCCAGGTGACCCCTATTGGGACGGGGTGGCGGCTGGTGCGGGTACTAAACGGGATGGGATCTTCAGATTCTGAAGGATCAACCCCTCGTTAGCTACCTTTAAGCTCTTACCATTCTTGTCCTTAGATTAAGGTAAACATTTAGATTGAGGGAGGGGATACACCTTGTTTGTAATTTTCCTCCAGTATATACAAGCACTGCCGGGAATGAATCCAAGAGACATTTGTAGGATACTTGGATACACAATGATTTGGCTCAAAAAACAAAGAGTCAAAATGCTGTGCAAAATGAGAGGGTGCCAGCTGATAAGACCTTGGGTCAAGAGACCTTTGACACAATGAATCAATCAAACATTTGTAAAGCGCACTACTCACCCGAGAGGGTCTCAAGGTGCTGGCTGGGGGGGGGGGGGGGGGGTGCTGCTACTGCTGGAACAGCCAGGTTTTGAGAAGTCTCCTGAAGGTCAGCAGGTCCTGGGTTTGCCGCAGAGTGCCACACAGTGACCGCTGACCACTCATCTCAGTCTCTCAAAGTTTCACTTGAGCCATCCATACCCTCAGTCCTGCACCCACCTTGTGTTATATCAATGGGGTGCGCAGAGCTCTTCCTGGTCCTCCGTACAGCAGGGCCGAGGTCCCTAAGCTCCAGGAGCTGCCAGCCGTCCTAGGGAAGGGCATGTTCACCCTAGTTATTTATTTATTGGTTTTGTAAAGCGCCTGAATCACCCCCGAAGGGGTATCTCTGCGCTGCGGCACTGCTACGAAAAGGCTGACGGGACAAGGTTAGAACAGAACGATATTGAGAAGCTTTCTAGTTAAGAGGAAGCAAATCTGTTCCTTCTTCACAGTGCTACCACCGGGGGGAGGTGGTTTCGACATCATCTCAAGATGCCGGTGGACCCAATGGACACACACGCACACTGGTGATGTCCACACCTCTACCCATTTGCCCTGGTGGTTGGGGTTGTTTTGTGTGCCCTATATCTCTGGAGGTCTTGCTGGTTTAAAAGTGCCATTTGGCTCAGGAGTGACTTCTCTTTCAAGTGGGTGCAATAATGACAATTTAGGGGGTTTCTTTGAAGACTTCTGTGCAGTTGCCAAGCCCCACGTACTGTCGGGGCCACCACTGGCCACTCCCTTGATTGGATACCTTCTAAAGGATAATTTCATGCCTAACAGTTGCAAATTTGAAAAAACAGCTCTGGTGTCCAAAACATAAATTATTTCAATTCTTGAGTCTTTCAGTTACTGAGAGCTACTCTACAGTTGGAAATGGATGTGTGCGGGCGTACGAAAATTGTGTATTTTAGAACAAGACAGCAGGTCTTTTCCATCTATGCACCCAGGATTTGGATCAACATCCCTGACCCTATCAGGACCACCCCAATGCTGCTCCAATTCAGGAAACCATTGAAGACTCAATTCAATTTCAAAAGCTTTATTCGGTTTGTGCAAGAACCATAAAAGCAACATAATTTTAAAACGCACATGTAACAACATTCGATACATATAACAGTCCAATAAATAATAGTGCATAATACATTTTCTAGCAGCAATTTGTTAGTAACAGTATCCAGTGCATAAAACAGTCCAATTAATTAACAAGTATAATAGATTTCCTAGCAGCAATTGATTTTAGAATATAAGAAGCAACATAGAAACATAACCCAGGGTCATTAAGCATAACCAATAAATTCATAGCAGCCTGGGTTGTTCTCACATTACATTTTAAGAATATAGGTTTCAAATAGAATTGTCTTAAAAAGGAATAGAACTTACAAAATAGTAAAAAATGGATAGTGCTTTGTTTAGATATCCATTGAAGACTCACAGAACAGACAGCAGGAAGAGGATGGGGTTGCGGGAAACAGAAGGAACAGCGAGAGGAGGACAGCCGGGTGGGTGAAACAGAAGGGGCAGCGGGAGGAGGGCAGATGGGTGGGGAAATACAACAGACAGCGGGAGGAGGGAGAGGGACTGCAGACACATACACTCATGCATGTACAAAAGTAAAAAAGAGTACCTGCAGGAGTCTATGGCTAGTGGAAGGACACTGCTCACAGGTGGGAAGCTGTACTTGGTCCATGCTCCATGGCAGGCACACATGTTGAAGCCCTAAAGAGGAAGCCAAGGCGACAAGGAGGATCTGACCAATTAGAAGCAATGAAACCAGAGTGACGTTACAGCCATCCAATGGTAAGTAATGGCTGGGCTCTAAGCCAGTTTTAATATTTTCTTTTTTGTTTACAAGAGATTTTGCAAGCGCTGTGCAGGGAAAACCTAAAAACTCTGGTTAGAAGTGTTAACGTAATAGCAGCATCAAATGCAATAGGTTTGACCCTCAGAGCATTACCCTAACAGCACAGTACATTATATTGCAAATTTTGCTAAACAAGCCTTACACAAACTCCCCCAGCAATTAGAAAATAATGTCCCTATTAGGTAATCACAACACAGCCCAAACAGTGTAAATCATACAATAAGCTCACTGGGCTGCCGGGACGAGAGCCCAAATACTCTATGCCAAGACAGCCAAAGCAAAACCGCAGATAGTGTAACAATAAGAAAATGCTCTACTGCCCAAAATCCCAACTACGCACTGTAGGAAGGTGGATATCTGACTAGGGTTACCCCCAACTTTTTGCCAAGTGTTTTGCTGGTTTTTGACTTAGTGGGCCTGGGATCCTGCTATCCAGGACCCCAGGCTTCCTGGTCTCTCTGTTAAAATGGACTCCATGTACCTTAGGTACATCTCTAATTGTATACTGGGTCACCTTATCAGTCCCTGTACAGTGTACCTTAGGTACCCAGGGCATAGGTGTACCCAGGGCCTACCAGGGGCTGCAGCATGTATTATGCCACCCCTGGCTGGCCATCCAAAACTGACACAACTGGCTGTTATCACAGCTGGGGCAAGGTGGTGTAATCACCCTTTGCTTTAGATATAGTATACCTATATCTAACCCCAAAATTGACACATATACTCCTATCAGTCACTCCTATGGCAGGCCTTATCAATCCTGAAGGCAGAGTGCTTGGAATTATGTGAGATGGTGCTCTAGCATGAGCTGAGCCTGTCTACAGCTTTCGGAACCAAGTCCTTTAGCTGTTTCCATGATAACGCTATACCATATACTCTTAAGTGCATTATAATCCTCGCGGTTATTGCTAACTTTGGTATAGCATTATCAAAACATGTCGAGTAAGGTGTCATACGAATTGGAATACTACCCCCTCGCCAGTTCTGGCGACGGGGGTAGCATTCCACCCTTTTAGAGGGAGACGACATGTATGTAACTGTGAACCCCGGTTAAAGTTAAGCAGAGCCTCAGCATCACAAAATGGATGCTGCCACCACAGACACAAGTCTGACCTCCTGCTGCTGGGAGTCCTTCCAGCGAGGGAGGCCTGGACAAAGGGTTTCCTGCCTTGGGAGGTGCTAGCACCACCCCAGACAGGATTTTGTGTATTAGGTAGGACAGGCCTGAAAGGAATGAGACATGCCTGGGGCACACAAGGTGCCCTGTGCATACACCGGTTCAAACCACTTGCTGGGGCACTCCAGCCCCAGCTCTGGCGCGAAACCGTACAAAGGATAGGGGGTGTAACCAGCCCCCTTCCAGGTCCCACCCATGGGAGGGACCTAGTCACTAGTGCAGCCCCCTTTAGGAGAATAAAGGTAGGAGCTGGTCCCATTCCAGTTTAGATTATCCTGAACAACCTTACAAGAAGAAACTCTGGACTTTGACGTTCTGCTCCATAGAAGACTGAAGAATCTCCCTTGTGGGCAAGGAGTGTCCACCCTGCAACCGCAGGCACCATCAAGCGTCCTAGTGGTCCACTTTGTCGTCCTTCCTGCCGGATCCAGACTTCAGAGCCCGACGAGACCCGGACTCCCAGACCTCTCCGACCTCTACCCACATCTGCAGCACAGCTGAGACCCGTGGGTGCGACGAGACACGTGGGACCGGCCATCTTGAAGAGACTGCACTTCGCTTCCAGCACGACTTCTGAGGTATCCTCGAGAAAGTGCTTTGGGGACTGAGAAGCCCCAGCCCCGAGCAGCCCCTGCACCGAAGACCAGCCCTCCAGCATCCACGAGATCTGAGTGGGGCCCTTTTGCTTGATTGCTGCCCGACACGTTGTCTGGTCACTTGCCGGCTGGCTAGTGACCTCCTAGACGACGATCCTTGAAATCTTCACTGCTGGTCTGGTTGCTCCAGACTGGCCCTTGCTTCCTTCCAAAAGAGAAGCACCCCGAACTCTCCTAGTCCGCACCAGACGCCTTTTCCACTCACCGTGTGGGTTGCCTTTGCCAAGGCCTGTTGACGCCGAATCCGGAACAGACACCGCCGACAGCGAGAGCCTGCGTGGGACAGTTCGTGCCTCCATCCTGGTCGTCGAAGACGCCTCCTGGTCCACGTGGCTGCAGAGTCAAGCGTCCACTCTTCACCTGATCGCGACGACGACATCTGGTTCCTTCCTGGTTCCACACCGGTCACTGGCTAGTGACTTTGAACATTGTCCCCTCTGCTTTCAGGTCTTCATCTTCCTCGATCCACCCGTGGATCGCACCGGACATCTTCCTCCTGGTCGCCTGCAGCATCTTTCTCCAAGGCTCCATAGACTTCGACGCGGAAACCCGACACACTTTGACACCTATGCACCCGCAGCCCGTGGGTGAGGTAACAAGAGCATTTCGGTGCTCAAGGGTAGATTAACTCTCCTAGTGTCCAGATTTCCAGTCGTTTTAGTCCTAGATAGTGAAGACTGTCCGTACTTACCTTTTTCGTAAACTGTACTGTCCATTGACTTTGTTCCGCAACTCGCGTGTGAGTTCACACTCTGCACACGCGTCCCGTGGGCCTCCTGTTACTTACCTAAAGTTAGAGTAGTGTAGTCCGGCGATCCTACAGCCTCTGGACAGCTCCATTCCTTCTATCGATTTCCTTATACCATTTACTTAGTATATGGTTTGTCGTGCCCCTAGGGCACCATTGTAATTTTGTGCAACTTATCGTATTTTTCCTAAAGAGATTGTTATGTGCTTAGCCCTCTGACCTCATAAAGAGTTCAGAGGTGTTTGTTATTAATAAATATACTGTTTATTTTCATAACAACCTGTGTGGTGTCCTTTCATCTGGTATTCAAGGGGTTATATGTGGTAAAACAGCTGGCTTCACATGCCAAAAGAGTTTAGCCTAAGACTGCTTTGTCCATGCTACCATTAGGATAGCTGGTCTAAAAGGTTGACTTACAACCAATCACCATAAGGGTTGTTTGGACTGATACAAGGTGATCACTAGAACTAGTGAGCATCATATATCAGGCCAACTTCTCACACGCACAATGGCATAATGGATCATTCAACAGACCCCAGTAATTCAGTTAAACATCTAATCAATTTTTACAATGAAGATAGTCAGTAAATTATCATTTAAATCGTGTACCGATTGTGCACCAGGCCTGAATGGTCTACCCCAGGCCCTATTTAGAAAGGATCCCAAATTGTGGGCAGACACGCTTACAGTGCTGTATAGACATACTTTACAAACAAAAGATCTCCCCCGAGCCTTGAAGGCACTCGATATTCCATGCGATAACTAAAGGTGGTGATGCAGCAAAAGCCATTAACTATCGGTTGATTGCACTAATTACCATTGAAGCCCAATATTTCCCAAACTTGCTGTTGAATGAACTTGAGCTTTTGGCCAATGCACCATGGATTATCTCCTTGAATCAGACAGAATTCTGGCAAAGTCAGGGCTGCCTGTCGAACCTGATGGTCATCCCCATGCTAATGGATCTCACCGTATAGACGCATTCTAAACTACGCATACTTTATAGACTTCAAGGCAGCATTTGAACGGATCTCCCGAAATTGCCTCTGGGAAAAGTTAAGATCTTGGGCATCCCGACAGAACTGCTAAAAGTGGTAGAGCTACTATACTCGGGAACCTGGGTACGGGCAAAAGTGGGAGATGGCAGATCCCAGTCAAGGAAAATTGCCAATATGCAAGGCTTAAAACAAGGATCTGTTTTGCTCCCCTGCTTTTTAAAATTGTTCATCCTAGATCTGACTTCCACACTAGATAAAGTTGACTCCTCCACCAATATTTGGGAATAGACCTGTATCTAGCCTACTCTACGCAGATGATCTGGTGCTGCTGAGTGGCCCTAGAATGGGCCTCAGAGGCTGGCATGTGCCCTCTTTGAAAACACATCTGAATAAACCAGACTCAAGGTAGATGGGTGGGGCCATCATCGAAAAAGTCTCTGAATGGAAATATCTTGGGGTCTGGTTAGATGCAAGAGGGTCTTTTCAAAAGCAAAAAGAGTCAATTAAGAAAAACAAGGCACTGGCACTCCAGGCCGCACTCCTAACCCTAGGGAAAAAGATGTGGGGCCCCAACATGGATTCAATCGGTCAGGTTATGCAGGCGAAGACACTACTGGTTATTTCATGTGTAAGTGAAATTATGCTGGGAAACGATGCAAGATTGATAGAGACACCAATAATAAAAATCTATAAAGGTGTTCTTAGTCCTTCAAAATCAGCCTCACCGGCTCAGGTCCGCCTGGAATTTGGTCTCCTCCAGGCGGTTCCCCGGTGACGGTCAGAAGTGGGTAGGTTCCGCTCTTCGGAGGACCTCGAGTTGAGTGCTTCCTCCCTTGCCAAATTGCAAGTACCCTGGATGTCACGTTGGGGCCAATAGACCCCCCTTCTAGATGTTTTCCAGAAGGTATATCTCACTTTACTTCATTTTTAATACTTTTTCACTTCTACACAGGACTGCCGCATGAGTCCAGACTGCAGGGGACGAGACCTTCAGCATCCATAGCCATACCGTCCCCTCTAGAGTAGATGAGGATCCCTGGTCCTGATGAAATACCAAGATCCAACTGGACGGTTTAGGGCATGAAACATGTCAACCACCTTCACCCCACACACATCACCCTGAGCTCAAGCGGGTATAATTTCCCCTCTTCAGTCATGACTCTGTAGTCAGTTGTTTTTACTCATAGCATAGGATCCCAGCGAATACATTTGTGTTTTTTAGGAGTCCCATAGCTATTTTTAAATCACACTTTCTGCTTCCCATCTCTACTCAGAATACATGCACCCCAACACTACTTTTTAGCTTCACGCCCGCAACTAGAGAAGACCTCCGGCAAAGAGCCCCCCTGCGGGGCCAATTGGGCATTGCAGCAACGGCCTAACGAGAAGCTGCCCATTGATGAAGCATGACACCCATCGGGGGGGTGAGGGCCTGTGGCGCATTGCAGCACCGGCCCAACAAGGAGCTGCCTGATGATGAAGCATGACGCCCTTCGGGTGTGTGAGGACGTTTGCTCCTAATTAGAGCTATTCCATCTTCACCTTTTCTTCTACTTATGAACACCTGGTATCTACAACTTAAAACCCCCTTCCTCCTCTTCGCCCTCCTTAGAAATTGCATACTTTTGCTTTTCACAAGAGAGTCAACTAACTCAACACATCCATAGCAACTATATTAGGTCCCAAATACAGCGAAATCTTCAAGGACCCATGTCAATAATGAATAAATGTACAATGCAAAGCATCCAAAGGTTCCAACAGATGGGATGAACAGTCCACAAAGGTTCTGTAAATGTTTCTTTTATTATTCTTCCAATATATGTCCAAAAAAAAAGAACAGCCAACACGTGTTTCGTCTGTACCTGGTACGTACAATGACTTTCTCAAGGCTAATGGCAGTTTCTTTAACGAATTTCCAAAATCCACTAGATATGACCGAAAAACTGTAAAATCAGTACAAAATGTCCACACTGTGCGCTATAATCAGGTTAATCTGTAATGAACTACTCCTCACTGTAAAGCAAGTGTAGACGTAGTGAGTGTGGTCCACATGAAGAAACGTGCTCCAATAACTGTGGTTCTATATCGAAACCACTCCGTAACAGTGTCAATGAACAGCGGTGGAAAGTATCGAGTCAACAATGTGCGTCGTTATGCAGTCTAGAAAAAGTAAGTAAAATCTGAGCGGCTCACAAAATACCCCCTGAAGCAATCACTATCCTGGTGGTATCAAGCGGTTACACAGTGATAAGCAAACCAGTCATTGGGATACAAGAACCATGTGTGTACGTGGACTCACAATCTCCGGTCCACCGCGCACGATAACGCTCGAAAGAAGCACTAAAAAAGCTGTCCGCCCGCCATCAAAGAAATAGAGCCTTGAGAAAGTCATTGTACGTACCAGGTACAGACGAAACACGTTGTTCTTTTTTTGGGATATATGTTGGAAGAATAATAAAAGAAACATTTTCGGAACCTTTGTGGACTGTTCATTCCATGTGTTGGAACCTTTGGATGCTTTGCATTGTACATTTATTCATTATTGACATGGGTCCTTGAAGATTTCGCTGTATTTGGGACCTAATATAGTTTCTATGGGTGTGATGAATTAGCTGACTCTCTTGTTAATTTTTCAGTGGATTGTTGTTTCAATCAGCTCACGGCACTTTTTGGTAGTAAGTGCTTACAGCTTACATAGCACCCTGCTGTACTCACAGCTATTGTTTATATATCACGCCATTTACTTGTTACAATCTGTACTGTTTCTTTAATTGCATGTGCTGTATAGATCTTTTCTAGCATTCTGTGTTCCTGACAGAGTTTTGCTAATGTAGCATTCCACCATATTGTGTCAGTTGCTACTTGAACATTGATGTGCCTGTAGCTGATGCTGTGCTGTTAATAAACTACCATTTATACAAGTTCCTGCTCTAATTCTTACAAATTGGCGACAAGGATAAAGCCACTCCAGCCATCTACAGCACAGGAGCGGAGTTTCTGGATTCTTTCATGGATATCTCGGCATTTATTGGATTTTGAATTCTACAGATTTCTACAGGATCGCTATCTCTTCCCTAGATCGTGGTCGGCTTCATGAGCAATTTGGTCCTGCTGAACGCCCGAGTCTCAGAGCGTTCAGAGCGATTTCTGGAAGTTTTTACTTGTTTTGGCAATTTTCTAGTTGGGCTCGAGCAGCTTGCGCGCTGTTGAACACGTCACTGGCCTCACCTCAGTTCCAGCTGTTGACGCGCCTGCCTTCCGTGAACACGTCACTGTGCCTCAACTGAGTTCTAGCTGCCGATGCGCCTGCCGAACGCCGTCATCTGGAGTCTGCTTACACGCCTCTGCATCGAAAAGCATCACAACGTCACCGCGTGTAAACGCATCGACGTCATCGCGTCGGACGCTGACGTGACGTGCCGTGCCTCCATTTTGTTGTAGCGTCTCTTAGCAACCAGCACACGGCCATCGGAAATCACTACGGAAGTATTTTCTTCGTGTAAGACAGTTCGATAAATCTCAAACGGCAGCCATAAAAGAAGCGGTAACTTTGGGAATATTGTATACTTTATTCTACATGCGTTTTCAAGACACGCTGTACAGTGTTCGGATCTGTCATTTCATCGAGTTGAATAACTGTACTTCTACTTCTACGAGTGAAGTTTGGGGCACAAGTTCTGTTTCACAGCGATCTTTAAGACTCAGTTGCTATGATGCTTACTTAATTATATTTTTTTTTATTTTCAAAAAAAAATAAAAAAATTCTCTCTTTCTTTTTCTCCAAGGGGTGCTATTAATTCTTGCAAGTTACTGTTTTTACCGTATTTAAAGTGTAAAATTCTGTTTATATAGTTACATTATTATTATATGTATCCAAAGTTTACTTTATAACTAATTTTTATTCTGTTCCAATTTACAAAGAAGTGATATTTACACAGTAATTAGTGCATTATTTATTTAAGATGCAGTTCGATCCACCAGCCAAGTTTTTGCAGGTTAAAGGTGACCCTCCTATGCCTTGGTCTAGATGGAAGGAGGAATTTTTTTAACTATATGAGAGCTATTGATGGGGAACGGATGGGTTCTGAAAGGAAAAAAAGTATTTTATTACATTGTCTTGGCTCGGAAGGCCATGAAGTTTTTAGAACTTTACCTCAAATTACAGTTGCTTCAGGGAGCGGTGATTCTTTGAATGTATATACAGAGGCTCTCAGTAGATTGGAAAAAAGATTTAAGCCTACAGCCAATATTGCATTAAATCGTTTTAAGTTCTATACCAGGGCACAAAAGCAAGAAGAATCATTTGATGATTTTCTCACAGCCTTGAGATCATTAACATTGCATTGTAATTTCGGTGCAATGGCTGATAAAATGATCCGTGATCAGATCATTGTGCATATTAGAAACAAAAAGATTCAAGATAAGTTATGGTGTATTGGTGATCCCAATTTAGAGGAAACTATTGCTATTGCTAAGTCAACTGAAATGTCTGAAAAGTGGATGGGCATTGTGGATAAACAAAGTTCCAATCCCAGTAAAACCATTTCTGAAGAGGAAGTATGTGTTGTTAGAGCCAAATGGAATGAAAGAAATCCTTTATCCAATCAACAAAAAAATAAAAATACCACTAACACTAGCAATAGGAGAGCTGATGTTACAAATAATACATGGTCATGTTTTAGATGTGGTAGCAGATCTCATATTGCGTCATTTCAAGGTTGCCCGGCCGTAAACAAAACATGTAATGTCTGTGGTAGAGTGGGGCATTATGGCAGTGTATGTAGGGAAAGACGTTACAATGCACAATGGCGTACTGGTACACCATCACGTCTGCCCTCCAGCAACATGACATCTTCGAAAATTTCCTCTCTAAATGAAGTGGAGGAGGAAAAACAAGTTCCTGAGAAGGGTTATGTTGTGTCTGTTATTCAAAGTGGTTGTGCTCTAATAACAAGAAAGAAATCCCCTAAGTGTATTTTCCATGTTTTCTCAATTGCTATTGAGCTTATGGTGGATTCTGGCTCTCCATGGACCATCATTACTAAAGACTACTTTAATGAGAAGTTAAGCAATGTTTGTGATTTGATTAATCTGTAAAAATCAGACATTTTAGCAGAAGGTTTTAGTGGATATATGATTGATATAGAAGGGTTTTTCAATGTTCCGTTAATGTTCAGAGGTAGAGTAGCTCAAATTAAATTATACATTGCTGTGAAGGGTATAAATGTTTTAGGTTGGCAAGATCAGTGGGAACTTGGAATTAAACTAAATCCACGGGCAAAGGATCCTATTTCGATGTGTACCGATCAGGAAATGATTGGTTCCATTTGTTCTAGTGTGGGGGAATGTAGTAACATCTCATTTTGGAGCAAAAAATTTGATAAGGTGTTCAGTGACCATTTGGGCAAGTTAAAAAATTTCGAGCATCAAATAAAACTGAAGGAAGGTGCCATTCCAGTTAAACAAAAGCTAAGAGGGGTTCCGTTAAATGTCAGGGATGAGCTTAAGAAAATGCTTGATGATTTACTTAAAGATAATATAATTGAGCCTATTGAATCTGCAGAATGGGTTTCGCCTATTGTTTTGGTGCGAAAACCTGATCAATCTTTGAGAGTCTGTGTGGATTTAAGGGCGCTCAATTCTAATATTATAGTGGATTGCCACCCATTGCCCAATATTAATGAGCTTGTTTCGTTGTTTGATGGTGCGCAAATCTTTTCCACTTTTGATCTTAGGTCTGCGTACCATCAAATTGAGTTGACCGAAGATTCTAGGAAATATACAGCTTTCATCACCCCTATGGGTTTATTTCAATACAGGAGGATGCCGTTCGGATTAGCATCCGCGGCCTCAGTTTTCCAACGTGTAATGTTTCATATTTTTAAAGACTGTGATGTATTTGTTAAATGCTTCCAAGATGACATTTTGGTGTTTTCTAAGGATGAAGTTGAGCATGTTTCACATTTGGAGGTAGTATGTGGTAGACTGGAGAATTTTGGTCTCACTCTTAAAGCACACAAGTGCAATGTATTCAAAAAATCAGTTGAATATTTGGGACACACATTGTCAGGGGAAGGGCTGGTTCCCAAAAGATCTAATGTGGAAGCTATCCTCAAGGCTCCTTCTCCAGCTAACAAAGAACAGCTCCTTTCTTTTTCTGGCATGTGTGAGTACTATAGTAAGTTCGTGGTCAATTTTGCCACAAAGATGGAGCCATTAAGAAAATTGTTAAGGCGAAATAATGAATTTCTGTGGGGTTCTGAACAAGAAAAAGCTTTTGTGGACATCAAAAATGAAATTGTTAACTCGCCCACTCTGAAACCATTTAGGATGGGTAAGGATTGTATTATCACAACAGATGCGAGTTTGTATGGCTTAGGATGTGTGTTATCTCAATCTGATGGTGTGCTTGAATGGAATGTTGCATTTTCTTCTAGGACATTGAGTGAAACAGAACGAAGGTATGCAGTCATTGAGCGGGAGTTGTTGTCTTGTGTTTGGGCCATAGAACATTTCCGAATTTATATTTAGGGAAGCAAATTTGTTCTCAGAACAGATCATAAGCCTCTTGTAAATATTTTATCGGTTGGGGGTGGTTGGAATGCCACAGCTAGGATTGCACGGTTAGCTTCCAGGTTGCAAGAATATAATTTTACAGTTGAGTACATCCCTGGGAAAAAAAATGTTACGGCTGACTGTCTATCACGTCTTCCATGTGACAATAAAGAGGACAAGGTCAATGTTTTGAAGGAGTTGGATTTTGTGCTAAGTTTATCTGATGTTGTTTCTTCTCAATATCAGGATATTTCTGAACAGTTTTGGTTGGAATGTCAAGCTAAGGATGAGAGGTTTGTATTACTTGGTAAATTTATGTTAGAGGGTTGGCCAAACAAAACCAAGGTCAGGGATGACTTGATTCCATTTTTCAATGTTGCTGATGAGTTGCATGTTCAAGGGAATTTTGTGTTTAAATCTGACAAATGTATTCCACCCTCTGGTGTTCAGGAACTTATTTTAAATTTGGCACATAAAGCACATCCTGGTATTTCGAGCATGAAGCGTTTGATTAGGCTGAATTTTTGGTGGCCAGGGATGGACCGGTTCATTGACCGAACTGTTAGGGACTGTCCTGATTGTTGTGCCAAGGACAAAATGTTAAAGCTGCATGTTCCTCCCCTTAAATCGGTTGAATGGCCTGTGTTGCCATGGAGCAAATTAGCTTTTGATATCTCAGGTCCCTTCCACATTCTTCCAGAGACCTCACGTTTTGCATTAGTAATGATAGATTATCATTCCAAATGGCCAGAGGTAAGATTTGTTGCTAAGGTTACGTCTGAGGTTGTTATTTCATTTTTCCAAGAGATCTTTGCAAGGGAAGGTAGTCCTGCTGTACTAGTGTCAGATAATGGGGTACAGTTAGTCTCATCTGAGATGCAGTCTTTCTTGCGTTCCTGCAACATCAAACATATTCGCACTTCCTTATATGAACCACATGAGAATGGACAGGTTGAGCGTTTTAATAGAGTTTTAAAAGGTTTTGTGGTTGACGCTGTTAAGGAAAAGGGGAATTGGTTGAATGCTTTAAGAGAAAAGTTGTGGATGTATCGCATTACCCCTCATACCACTACAGAAGTAAGTCCTTTTAGGTTGCTCAAAGGCAGGGATCCTGCGTCATCTGTGTGTCCTTGGTGGCTTAAGGAGAAGTGCAAAAGTGTGTGTGAAGATGCAGTTGATATTCAGGAGGTCGCTAATAAAGTAGTTGACAAACAAGCCAAATCTGCTGTGTGGTACAACCGTAGATGGAGGACCAAAGAGCATGATCTATGCGTGGGAGATTGGGTCAGAGTTCAGAAACCTTCCTTTATCAGCAAAGGTTTGAGTAAGTTTGGCAGACCCATTCAAGTTAAAAGAGTTTTTAGTAACTCAGTCATCACCCAAGATGGTAAGGTTTGGAATATTAGAAAAGTTGCTAAATGTCCGTTGCAAAATGATCAAGGCGATAATTCCAATGTTGATTCCTGTTTTCCTTCTGTTCCTGAATCTGTGGCGTCCAGGGTCAAAGATAATTCGCGTATCAGAAAGAGACCAAATTCTTTCCAGGATTTTGTGTAGTGCTTTTCCCTCATTGTTTTGTTGTAAAGAAGGGGGATGTGTTACAATCTGTACTGTTTCTTTAATTGCATGTGCTGTATATATCTTTTCTAGCATTCTGTGTTCCTGACAGAGTTTTGATAATGTAGCATTCCACCATATTGTGTCAGTTGCTACTTGAACATTGATGTGCCTGTAGCTGATGCTGTGCTATTAATAAACTACCATTTATACAAGTTCCTGCTCTAATTCTTACAATACTTGTCTCTCCTTCTTTTGATGTGCGGTTCTCTCCCATTTTGGGACCACTACTACCTTCTTTTATTGATACTCTTGCTTTTGTCTGAGCTAAAGACTGCCTGGATGCATATCTGGATGTCCTACATATCCAGGAAGAATGGAGCCTGGGGGGTAAGTTATAATGAGTTCATAAAAGTGGTGAATGCCAATGCCTGGAATCTACGAAGACCTTTTGATAAAGAATTGCTGTTCCAGCGGTCCCATGCCCGGATGGTTCTATCATCATATAATAACCCAGGGAAGCAACACTACTTGGGAGGGAATTACCCAAGACATACAAAAAGTAGAATACTGGCTTTTTGATTTGGGGTCTTGCCAATACTGGACCACCTACCAAAGTGGCAAGCCCGACTCAAAATGCAGACTCTGTAACATGGATCTGCAATTCATCCTACATGTGACATGCTTGTGCCTTGTATTTTTTTAACTCCATAGACCATTGCTTTTCCAGCAGTTGACCATTTCAATGTGCGGACCTGTCGACAGGCCGTTATAGCAACCCTGAACCTGCAAAATATAAATCTAAGTTTGAAAGATTAAGTTTATTTAGCATTTGTTATGTTATGTTATATGTTATAAGTACTTGTAGAGCGCACGGCTGACCCGGCAAAGGGGCGTCCCGGCGCTGAAGGCGGAAAACTGCACAGCTTGTAGCAGAGAGACAACCTACAGCAGAGGAAAGAGGAATGTTTTGCCAGCTTTACGGAATGTCAGATAGGCCTTTAGGCTGCGAATGGCAGTAGGGAGAGCATTTCAAAGTTTCGAAGTCAAAACACAGGAGGAACGCCCTCCAGCACAGACCTTCTTCACCCGAGGGACAACCACTAGATGCTGTCCCATAGAACAAAGATGGCGGGAAGGAATGTAGAATGTACGCAGATTGGCCAGAATACCTGAGTTGAGAAGTTCAAGACTTTAAATGTAATACATAGGGCCTTGAACTCTAAGCGTTTAGCCACAGGCAGCCAATGAAGGCGACGAATGGCGCTAGATGTGGTACATCCCCTCGGAAGGCCAAGGAGAGTTCGAGCCGCCACATTCTGGACCCTTTGCAGTCTGACAACTTTAGACATGTTAGCCCCCAGATAAAGAGAACTGGCATAGTCCAGTCTTGACAGAATCAATGCCTGGACGATGACCTGCCTAATAGGGGGGTCAAAAAACCTAACAGTGGTTTGAGCCCACTTAGTATCCCAAAACAGGTCCCTGCCACCTTCTTGGTTTGGGTCCGAAAGCTAAGGGCTGTATCGATCCAAACACCTACGTTTTTTACCACCTGTTAAGGGCAGGTGCCAGCCCCAACATGGCAGACCACCAATGCTCACTCCACAGCTCAGATTATCTCCCTACCAGCAGTACTTTCGACTTACTGGCATTGAGCTGGAGACAGTTGGCAGTCATCCACTCCGCGATGGCCTCGATATCGCTCCGAAACTTACAAGCGTCCCGAGTGATGTCATCGGAGAGTGTGACTACCAACCGAGTATCATCTGCATACGATACTATCGCGAGCCCTCTGTTCTTATCCACCATCGCCAGTGGTTGAACATACAAATTGAAGAGGGTAGGGCTCAGAGCAGAGCCCTGCAGCACCTCGTTTGGTAGCATGAACTTTGGCAACAAAGGGGGGGGGGGTGGCGGCTACCTGGAAGGTCCTCTCAGAAAGAAAGGAACCAAACCAATCCAGAGCAGAGCCCACTATGCCCACCTCTTCCAGCCGACTCAGCAGGATCTGGTGGGAGACCGCATCGAACGCGGCACTGAGCTCTCATAAAATCAGTGACTATGTGCGCCCCTCATCCAGGGCCCATCTCAGATGTTCGGTCACAGCAAGAAGAGCAGATTCTGTGCTGTGACCAGGATGAAAGCCATTCTGAGAGGGATCTAGTATATTATTTTCCCTCAGATACCCAGTCAAGATGGTATTGATGTAGGCCTCAGAGATCGTGGAGACCCAAGGAAGGAGGGAGATAGGGCGGAAACTCTCTGGTTTGGCAGCGTCTAGTTTTGGGTTTTTTGTTGGTTTTTTTATCAGGCGAACCACCCTGCATGTTTCCGAGGGCTCGGGACAACAGCAGTAGCAAGAGATAGGTTTATCACCTGGCTCAACAGTGGAATGAGCACAGGTAGAACTTTCATAGAATAGGCCGGCTTGAGAGGGTCTGTCAGGGAGCCAGATTTGACTTTGCTGCATAGCACGGACAGCTTCTCTTGAGAGAATGGAGGGAAAGCGGTCAGAGTGCATAGAGTCAGAGGTCGAGGCACGGGGTCAGAACCTGACGCATCCTGAGGGAAGGCTTTATAGATTTTCTCCACCTTCTCTACAAAAAAGGAGGCTAGAGCATCACATTACTCGTCTGATGATATCAGGGTAGCATCTAGAGCCGTCGCTGATTTCAGCTCTTTCAGTTTCGAAAAGATACTTTTAGATGGATTAGCAGTGCTCTTGATCTCCGCCGCATAGTAGGTAGCCCGTTCTGGCTGAATAGACCTATGATATTGCTTGATCGCTGTCTGAAAGAGCTTTTTCAGGTTAGGGTCATGGTCCCTTCTCCATGCTCTCTCCAGCCTTTTTCACACTTTGCCCATGGAGGTAAGCCTAGCATTGTACCAAGGATTTGCCTTGATTCTGCGGCATTTAGACCACTTTACTGGGATGAGAGGGTACACAGACATAATATCGACTCCAAAATATCGTTTGGACATAATATCGACTCCAAAATATCGTTTGGAGAAAATATCGACAGGACAGAATATCGACAGCCAAAATATCGTTTTTAAGGTAAGTGAAGTAATATCGTTTTTAAGGTAAGTGAAGTAATATCGTTTTTATTTTTAGGGTTCAGGGTCAGTTTTGGGTTTTTGGGTAAAGGGGTATTTTTAGGGTTCAGGGTCAGTTTTGGGTTTTTGGGTAAAGGGGTATTTTTAGGGTTCAGGGTCAGTTTTGGGTTTTTGGGTAAAGGGGTATTTTTAGGGTTCAGGGTCAGTTTTCAGTTTTTGGGTAAAGGGGTATTTTTAGGGTTCAGTGTCAGTTTTCAGTTTTTGGGTAAAGGGGTATTTTTAGGGTTCAGGGTCAGTTTTCAGTTTTTGGGTAAAGGGGTATTTTTAGGGTTCAGGGTCAGTTTTCAGTTTTTGGGTATTATTTTATTATATTTTATTACTATATATATATGTTTAATAAATATGAAATAAAAAAATATTTATTTAACTTTCATTAATTATTTAATTATTATAAGTTAATTTAAGTAATTGTAAGTATATTTGAGTAATTAATTATTAATATTAATTTAATTTAACACTGTTTTTAGTAAATACGATATTTTTTACAACTATATTTTTGTAAACGATATTTTGTACTCGATATTTTTGTACTTACCTGTTTGTACATACAAACTCGATATTTTTGCTGTAGATATTTTTTCCTCGATATTTTGGGTAGTCGATATTTTGGTAGTCGATATTCTTTCAGTGATCCGGATGAGAGAGTCCAGAGTGCCAAGAATCTAGTTCGACAAGGATTTATTGGCAGATTCTGAGTCAACTGGAAAACAGGGCAAAGTTGTAGAGAGGAGGCTTTGGAATTGAGCGATGTCAAGTTTATGCCATTGGTGCCTGAGTAAGCGCTTCTGAGACATCCTACTCGTGGGCACAACCCCGGAGAGTGTTATTGTTATAAGATAGTGATCGGACCAGCACATCGGGGAGGAGGAGTGGACAGTCAGGGAGGCAAGATTAGAGAAAACTGGGTCCAATAAATGGCCTGCGGAGTGTGTAGGAGCTTGCACCAATTGAGATAGCTGCCATGCCGCCAAGTCAGCCAAAACGTTACCCATGTCAGCATCCTGAGGATTGTCCAAATGCAAATTCAAATACCCAAGGATACTGAAATTGGCTGCTCTCATGGCTAAGGGTCCCACAGCATCGACAAGTGCAGCTCTAAACTCTTTCAATGGCCTTTGGTTCGCACCCAACCAGGGACTCCCTCACGAAGTTTCAAGGGTAAGATGACTTGAAAATCACTGCAATACCACCCCCTCTAGACTCTCTGTTGAGCGTCTTAATACTGAAGCCAGAGGGAAGCGCCAGACCTGGTTCAGCCACGCTATCATCAAACAGCCATGTCTCGGTTAAAGAGAGGGCATCCGGGGCTTCATCCTGTAGTAAGTCGTAAACATCTGCAAAGTGTTGAACTAAGGACTGACAGTTTAGACTGAGAAGTTTTATTTTAGGGCTAGTGCTAGGAGAGGGATCGAGGGGTATAGGGGACGACCAGGAATTAAAGCCACAGTGTAAGCAGCAGAAAGGCCCTTCCCGAGTGGTGAATAGAGAATGTCTGCAAGTGCTTAAACCCCTCAGAATAGCGAAAAGATCAGCCATAGAGTAGGTGAATGTACCTCTGGTGAAACCATCAGCGTGTCTGGGGTCTGGCGACGGCGAGGCGCAGACGGGCTTGCCTTTGGCGCGCCTTAGGCCAATGAAAATGTAATCATGTAAAACATCATGATTAGAAGAGTGTTAGAGTAAACAATAAATAAGAAAAAATAATTTGCAGGAAAGAAGAAAAGTGAAAAGAGCAAATTTCCTATGAGAAAATTACAGAGATATACTATAATTGCGAAATCAGAACAGAGAAATGTGCATTAATAATGAAATAGATATCAATTATACATAAAAGTAGTAAAGAGTCATGTAGGTTTGGGTACCCCTGCAATCTAAGGATCATTTGAATTGGCAGATTTTGCTGAAGAGTCCAAAAAAGCTGTCGCAGGAAGCCAAAGGATGTCTCGTTTAATAGCAAGAGATAAACGGTTGACATATGATTTGTCAAGTCTGTGATTATAGCAAACACCACACTTAAAAATATATATTGGAAAGGTCTTTCTATGATTTGGTGATCGGCTGAAAAGCCACTACAAGAAGTAAATCCAATACATCAACATTATCAGAATGAGACGACCAAGTTAAAAGGGACGGGCATGAAAAATCGCATTTATCTGTTTCTAGATTTTCAACCAAAATTGATATGTAGAGGGGCTTTAAAAAAACATTTGTTTGAGGTAAGAGGGATTGGTATTGCAGGACCAACAAGAGGAGGAGGAGGTAGGACTTATTCTTTGTAAAGTGATTGGGGTAATCAACAGCCTGTTATAAATAAAAAGTAACGTTTGAAGAATATTAGCTTCTCTAGTGGATTTCCGTAACTTAAGTCAAATCTTGTTCCATAAAGGAATTGAAAAAGAGGTGTCTAAGTTACGTCCCCATTGTAAACCCACATAAGCCTTGTCTCGATCTTCTGGAAAAGAGGTTGTTTTATTATGAATTTGGGATGTTGAAGGAAAGGATAACAAGGGTGTGGCCAATTGGGGATAGGAGTAGTGGAAATTATATTGTGTGAAATAAGTTCATAGGCTGATTGAATCACAGATATTAATGACATATATTCAGCAGAGTATGAAGGAGGAAAGGAAAAACATTGTGGAGTTAGTGCAAAAAGAATGTAAGACTCATTATCAAAAAGTTGGTAAACCTATTTTAGACATTTCTCTTGCCAGGACTTCCAAAATATAGTTTTATTATTGATTTAACATATTTACTATTCCAGATTGAGGAAAGAAGGAATTGTTCTTTGATATCATCATGGAGGACAAAAACAGGACGTAGACGCCTACTTGTATTTCTTAGGATAGGGAGGGTCATAGAAAGAGGTTTCTGAGTGAAAACCAGAAATTCATGAAAAGAGAAAGGATGAAGAGAAACGTTTTCAATATCAACCCAAAGGGGAGGTGTAATAGAGTTGACTTTGGTTAGTGAAAAAAATGCTTGTTTGAGAAAAAAATGCAGTATGGTAAGAACAAAAATCTTGAAAATGTACACCTCTTATATGTTTGGGGTGCTTGTGTTTTTGAAGGGACATGCAGAATTTTTTATTATTCCTCAAAAAGCTGGATAAAATAGAGTACATTAAAACAAATAAATATAAGGGATATTTATAGGAATATTAGACCGGTAGAAAAGTATTATTGGCACTAACATCTTCAGGGCGTCTACTCAACCCCACCAAGATAAGAACTGAGGGTTTCATCTAGATGTAAGAGAAGTTAGGGTTGTGAAGACCTGTTTCATGTTAGTAGAAACTGTTTCATTGGTAGAAGCAGTGAATCAACGACCAAGGTATTTGATTTTAACTTGATTCAAATGGAAATGAGGGGAAATGAAATCCGCATGAAAGCATAATTTATTTAAAGGGAGTATTTCAGATTTATTTTTATTTAATTTATATCCTGTACGAGAAGCAAAGTTTGAGACTTCCGTTAAGAAGGCTGGTCAAGAAGTTTGAGGATGTGACATGAAGAGAAGAATATCGTCTGCATAAACAGAGAATATTAACTGGTTATCTCTATAGTGGAAGCCATGAATGTCTGAATTCATCCGAAGTATCAAAAAGGGTTCTACCCAAGAACAAATAATAGGGGATAGAGAGGGCAGCCCTGACAAACACCTCGATGGAGTGAAAATTGTGAGGAGATAGGACCATTTACAATGATAGCGGCCTTGGTAGAAGAGCATAACAAAGAAACTAAATTAATACATTCAGCATCAAAACCATACCAAGAAAAAGTGGCAAAAATAAATGGGTAACCAACGCGATCAAACACCTTTTCAGCATCTAAAGAAATTGCTTCTAAAGAGTGTCTATACGATTTAGATTTACCTAAGACATTAAAAAATAGTTAAGTGTTATCAGAAGTGTGTAGTCCTTTAATAAATTCAGATTGTTCTCTTCCTATTGAGGAAGTAAAGGGTCGATCTGAAGTGCCAGAATGTTAGCAAAAAATGAATAATCTAGATTAACAAGGAAGATGGGTCTGTAATATTTACTAGTTTTGGATCTTTATTTTCTTTGAGAATAAGACATATATTTTTATTTTTTTGATAATCAACTTTATTGTTTTGTTTAAAAACAAACAAATTCATTGGTAGCAGATCAAGCATTACAATAAAGGAAATTCGATCACATACATTCGACAAAAAGTGCAGTCGGTCCAGTTGAATGGAATGTGTCAATCTCAAAACAGTATAAGCGTACAAGTGCAGTCGGACCTTCACACAGGCAGCATATTGAACCATTTACCCCATACCTTCTTGAATAGTTCAGGGCATCCCCGGGCCTCGAAGAGAGGCTGTTCATGTGCTCCACACCAGTCCACTCCCCTCCACCTCCGCACAGTCGGGGCCTTAGCCTGAGACCAGAGTGCGGCTATATCCCCCTTTGCCACCGCCACCGCTGTCCCCAGGAAGCGCTTGTCAGCCCTGGAGCCATCGAGGTCATCAAACACTCCCAGCAGCAAGCACTTCAGGTCATGGGGAATCTCCCATCCGAGGGCCTGTGTAAGCTCGAGTTCCACCCCCCTCCAGAACGGCGCCAGGGCCGGGCACTGCCATACCATTTGATAGAAATCTGCTGGGACAGACTCGCAGCGTGCCAGGTTGAGGAGGGTCGTATACGCGCCCAGAAAAGGCGTGCCAGAGTGAGGTAAGCTGCATGGAGTCCATGAAGTTGGACCAGGCGTAACTTGGAGGACGTTGTCAAGGTTTAGGGTGTAACAAGGGCATCCTGCCAATCCCCTCGCTCCAAGGGACCAACCCAATCCTCCTAGTGATCTCGGAGCCGTTCTAGGGCCGCAGGACCGTTATTCACCAGCGACCGGTATGTTCGGGAGACCCCTCCCTTCCCCAGGTTCCCCATCATCACCTGGGCCTCCAAGGGACTGAATTCCGGGAGAGAGGCGGGGGATGGAATATGAGTGTGTAGGGCTTGTCTGAGTCGGAAGTATTTATAGAATTGGGAAGGAAAAAGGGCGTGACGTTGCTGTAAGTCAGCAAAGGACGGAATGTGGTCTCCCACCCACACGTCTCCCAGTAGCGAGAATCCAACTAGGTCCCATCAACGGAAATCCTGCAAGGACGAGACCTCTCGCAGCCATGCACCACTCCACAGCGGCGTTTGCCTAGTAAGGCTCCGGTCCCATTGCACATGCAGAAGGGCCGCATGCCAGGCCGTGAGCTCTGTCCTGGTGACAGGCAGAAGAGCCTGCGGCACCGGGCTACCATATAGAAATGCCTGGCTCTGCATGAAGTCCATGGCCCTGAGTTCCACCCGGTACGCTGGGTCGGACCAGCCGCCCGCAAACCTGTCGGGAATCACAATGAGTTTCGTGGCCAGGTAGAAGAGGTGAAGATTGGTCACCCCATGCCCCCATCAAAGGGGGGAATATGACAGTGTGCCAGGGACATTCGCGGCCTTCCTCCTCCCCACAAGAACCGGGCAAGAACGCCATCCAGCTCCCGGAACCAGCTACCTGGGAGGTAGATGGTGACATTTTGTAGAATTTTAAAGAGTGCACTCCTGCCCAGGGGGTTGAGGGGTAGGGTCTGCAATTTCTTAAGGTCTGCCTTCATCCTAGTGACCAGGGGTGCAATGTTCAGGGCCCACTCGAGCTCCGGCAGGAGGGTAACTCTCACACCCAGGTATTTGAAGGATTGCCTCCAGAGGGGGACAGTCGTCTGCCAGTCAAAGCATGCCCGAGAGGGAGAGAATAAGACATATTAAAGCATCTTGAAAGGAACCTCTAGCAGAGTTAGAGGATATAAAGTAAATAAAAAGATGATATAATCTAAGTGAAAAATTTAGAAAAATGTAAATAAAATTCTATTAAAAAACCATCAGGTCCTGGGGCTTTCCCTTCTTTGATTGAACGTATAGAGGAAAGAATATCTTCAATAAGAATGTCAATCTAGTGAAGAAAGATTTATATCGGGGATTTGAAGTGGTTTGATGGGAGATAAACATTGAAGAATATCCTCCAGAGAAGTCTGGAATTCAGGAGTATATAGCTTACGGAAGTAATCAGTGATTTACGATAAGATATTTTCATTTTTATGAACAATAGAATAAGTAGCAGACAAAATAGATTCTACTTTGATGCAAACTTTTTTAATTTTAAGGTAATTAGAAAGAAGCCTCCTAGCCCTATTCTGTCCTCCATAATAAGGAGATATGAAGTTGTGTTTTCCATTGAAATTGTTTTAAAAGCAAAGTTGGTTTGAATTAGTTCATCCAAGCACGCTTTAGATTTAGAAGTGTAGTATGTATGTTCTAATTGTTTAATACGGTTCATAGTTTGAAGTAATTTTTTAGAAGTTGACCTTTTCTTGCAGGCCACAAAGGAAATTATGAAATCTCTTGAGGCAGCTTTGAAAGTATCCCAGCTAGCCTGAGGAGATATATCCAGTGTCTCAATAACAATAAAAAAGTCAGTTGCAAATTTTCCAAAGTGATGAGTGAAATTAGGATCAAGGAGAAGAGAATTATTAAATCTCTACCGTTTGTTGCCAGGAGTATGAGGGATGAGGTCTAAATCTAATGTAACTGGGGCATGGTCAGAAATTAATATGTAACCAATTTCTGACTGTATAATGTGTTGCACAAGAGATTGTGAGACAAGTAAATAGTCAATTCTAGATTGCGAAAAATGGGTAGGGGAGAAAAAAGTGTATTCTTGTAGGGTAGGGTTACTAAGGCTTCAAGCATCAATTAAAGATCGTTGTTATATAGTAGACGTGAATTGTGAATGCATGGATAATGAGATAAACTTGGATTTGGAATGGTGATCAATAAATGAATCTCTGACAGAATATCGACATAGAAAATATCGACCTACAGAAATATCTACGCAATAATATCGAAGGCAAGAATATCGACATCCTATCTACAACATGGTAAGTACAAAAATATCGAAAATAAAATATCGATGTTAAAAATATCGTAAGTAAAAATATTATTTTTTCTGTTAAAAAAAAAGGTTTAAAATAAGGTAAATAATACTTATAAATAAGATAGAAAAAGTTAAACATATTTAATAATGTTTAATATTAATAAATAATACATATATAATAATAAAACATTAATTAAACATATATATAATATATACTTACTGAATACTAGGTTTTAATAATTATTTTAATACCTTATAAATTATAAAAAAATATTATAAATTACAAATACATCTACACACATAAAACAGATATATAAATAAAAAGTAAATAATTATGTTTAATAAATTAAAAAAATGTAATATATTTTCAATATTTTTAAAATAATGATATACTACATTATTTAAAATAATGCAAAAAATATTAAATAGCTTAAGAAGTAAAACTACTATTCAAAGTCCCCAAAAAAGTACAGTAATGAAAATGTTGGATAGAGTAGCTGGGCTTAAAATTACTATTCCCACTCTAGAAAATGCAATAGTAGGGAAAGCGTTGGATAGCATAGGGGTAAAAAATACTATTCTCACTCCAGAGAGTGAAACAATAGGGAAAGCGTTAGATAGCGGATGGGTAAAAATTACTATTCCCACTCCAGAGAGTGCAACAGTAGGGAAAGCGTTGGATAGCGTAGGGGTAAAAATTACTATTCCCACTCCAGAGAGTGCAACAGTAGGGAAAGCGTTCAATACGGTAAGGGTAAAAATTATTATTCCCTCTCCAGATAGTGCAACAGTAGGTAAAGCGTTGGATAGCGTAGGGGTAAAAATTATTATTCCAACTCCATGGAGTGCAACCGTAGGGAAAACGTTGGATAGCGTAGGGGTAAAAATTACTGTTCCCACTCCAGAGAGTGCAACAGTAAGGAAAGCGTTGGATAGCGTAGGTGTAAAAATTACTATTCCAACTCCACAGAGTGCAACGGTAGGGAAAGCGCTGGATAGCATAGGGGTAAAAATTACTATTCCCACTCCAGAGAGTGCAACAGTAGGGAAAGCGTTGGATAGCATAGGGGTAACAATTATTATTCCCACTCCAGAGAGTGCAACAGTAGGGAAAGCTTTGGATTGCGTAGGGCTAAAAATTACTATTCCAACTCCAGAGAGTACAACAGTAAGAAAGCGTTGGATAGCGTAGGAGTAAAAATTACTATTCAAACTCCAGAGAGTGCAACAGTAGAGAAAGCATTGGATAGCGTAGAAGTTAAATGTAACATACTTATAAATAATTTTTGTATTTAAAATAATTAATAATTTAATTTTTAAATAACTACATCATTTACAAATACCCATTAATATTGATTAAAAACATAATTACAATTGAATAATTAATTAACAATGAATTAACAATAAATATTCTTACATAAATATTAGTTACTAAATAATAAATATTGAACAATAAAATATTTTTCATAACAAAAGCATAATTATTAAAAAGTGATTAACAATTAAAAAATATTAAACAATATAATGATTTGTTATACACAAAAATACTTTTTATGAAACATTAATTACCAAGTAATTAAAAATGATTTTCAATTAATAAAAATTAATTACCAATTAAAACTATTAATTGCCCATTAAAAAAACTAATTACCAATTAAAAAAAATAATTACCAATTAAAAAATTAAAAGCCAATTAAATAATTAATTACCAATTAAAAAAGTAATTGCCAATTAATAATTAATGAAAAATAAAATAATTATCAATAAATAAAAGTAAATCATTACTTAATTACAATTAAATTACTTCCCACCCAATTCCCCTATAAACCTACAAACCGCTACAGAACTTAAATGCAAAAATGTATTAAAATTAATTTATAATTCCTAAAAAAGAATAATTAATTTAGTATAATTAAATTACTTCCCACCCTATTCCCCTATAAACCCTCAACCCGCTCCGGTACTGAAGGACAAAATTGGCTTAAAAATAACATTATTAGTATATAAAAACAGTATACATATAATTTAAAACCAGTAGAATACTTAACAAAAAACATATAACACATACATATTAAATACATAATAAAATACATAACAATAATACAAATATCGATATTAGTAACATCGAGATTAGTAACATCGATATATTTGATATCGATATTACTAACTTCGATATTACTTACATCGATATGAAAAAAAATCGATATTACTTACCTTAGGGTCAATATTCTGTCCAACGATATTCTTGACCTCGATATTCTGTACCTTCGATATTTCCAACTCGATATTTCTGTGGGTCGATATTTCGGAATTGATATTTAGACTGTGCACCCAATAAATGGGTCCATAACCATGTTGTAATCACCTCCAAAACTTAAATAACTGTCAGTGAGACTCATTAATTAAATAAGATATCAGGCCAAAAAGATCTATCTAACTGTGTGGGAGCATAGACATTCAAGATTTTCATATGTATTTTTCGATAGCAATGGCAGCAGCAACCCATCTGCCCATGAAATCTGAGTCCATGAAAATAACATGAATGTCTAAGAATTTATTGCAGAGTATAGCCACTTCATTACATTTCCCTGTACTCGGTGATGGAAAAATATGCCCAACCCATTGTGTTAAATGTCACTTTTTAGTTTAGAGAAGTTGAAGGAAGTGATCCGATTAGGGCCACCCGGTCACTCGCCACCACCTCACAGCCTTACATACAAATGAAGAGTTGGTCAGACAGTAGAGAATACAAACCAAAGATATTTATTAGAAGTACACTCGAGTGGAGTCCAATCTGACCAGCCTCCTTAGATTGCTGCAGAGGGACTGACCTCAGACAACATGGTAAGGCATAAAGTACTTTTCCAGTACCCCTAAAGACACACCCAGACTAGATTTTTCCAGTTGGGAGCTAATTAACAAAGGAGATACAGAAGGACGAGTTACAATCCTGGGACGGGTCACACATTATCTTGTATTCAAGGTTACTCTGCCTGCCCTCACTTCTCTGAGTGGTGGGAGCAGGCCTAACAGAGAAGTCCTAACTCCTGAGGCGGAAAGCCGGGAGAATCGCTGCTATTCTTTTTAAAACTTGTGATTGTGTAAATACTGTATTTAACTTACCATATCCTACTGGCACTCGATCTGGTGACAGGGCACATCCCAGGATCACCCGTGCAGCGGATTTTAGCGCTGACGCGGGGCTCGTTTACTCTTGCCGCCACTTCCCCGGGACACGCACTAGCCACGCCCACAACCGCCAGGCCACGCCCCCTATTGTGAAGCTCATAAGCCGCGCTGACTGCGAGCGCGCCAGAGAAGTCCTAACTCCTGAGGCGGAAAGCTGGGAGAATCGCTGCTATTCTTTTTAAAACTTGTGATTGTGTAAATACTGTATTTTAACTCACCATATCCTACTGGCACTCGATCTGGTGACAGGGCACATCCCAGGATCACCCGTGCAGCGGATTTTAGCGCTGACGCGGGGCTCGTTTACTCTTGCCGCCACTTCCCCGGGACACGCACTAGCCACGCCCACAACTGCCAGGCCACGCCCCCATCTCTCCTCATAATCATGTGCCTCGCAAGGACGTGCAGCGGACGAGCGCAGCGGGCGCGCCGTCTGCGCGCCGAAGGCGCGCCTAAGGCAAGCCCGTCTGCGCCCGTCCGCGCCTGGCCGGGCCCAGGGACTAGGCAGAATGGAGAAACTAACAGCTACACCTCTCTCGAACTCCTCTCTCTGAAACATTCTGGCACCCCTTGCCTTGATCCCTCCACACTCTCCTGCGTAAAAGCTAATAACATCTATCCTCTCCACCTAATGGAGGAGAACTCCTTTACCACATCTCAAAGTTCCTCCTCCACTAACTCTACCCCAAGCCCAAACGCCTTGACCTTCCGTTGTCTATATCTTAATACCAGATCTCTGGTAAAACACCAACTAGACATCTTCCTATTATTAAAATCCGATAGACCAGATATGCTATTTATATCTGAAACCTGGCTCACGGCGGACTCCTTACCGGATATTCTTACAGCTCTACCGGCAGACTATTACATTCTGCTGACAAACAGAGAACCTGGAAAACCTGGGGGGGGCGTTGCCGCAATTATTCATAAAAACCATACATTCACCACTCTACCCCCTCTAGATCTACCAGATACGGAAAACCTTGTAATTAAATCGGACTCAGATAAAGGAAGTATAGTGCTGGTATTGATTTATCGCCCACCCAAATCTATGCCTACATTCCCAGTCTTGCTATCTGAGCAAATGGCCAGCCTGATTGTTAATTATGACAAAGTCATGCTGATTGGGGATTTAAATTACTGGTATAAAGACCCGGAAGCAGGACCCCAGGCTACAGAACTTTTCGAGCTTCTCTCCCACATGAACTTCGCTCAATCAGTTCTGACCCCCACTCATGAAAGGGGACATATCCTGGACCAGATTTGGTCTCGTAATGTCCCACTATCTACTCTAACGATAACGCCATGTATATGGTCGGATCATCATCAATTGCAATTCTCCATCACCTTTCACGGCCATCTAAAGGCTCCCGCCTCCACGGGGGGGGCTAGCAAGGAAATGGGGCTCACTAAATAAACAAGATTTCCTGTCTACTCTGGCCAACTCTCTCCCAGCATCCTCCGCAGACATCAACCTTATGGACAAAGATTTCACTGAATGGCTCTGGGCTGCCAGCAACGAGCACGTTCCTCTAACTAAGTTCTCACGTGCTCGCCGCATGGATGCCTGTAGGAAGGGGGAGTCTCTAGTTGGCGCAGTGCAGCACTGGCGACAAGCAGGGACTCTCTCTTCCCCGTCAGGGCTGAGGGTTACCTCTAAGAACAACCTCTGCTTACCCTCTAGGTAGTGTGGCGCAAGCAGTCTAGGCTAATCTCTGGGGCACATAGGGTTAAACATTTGCAATATTAAACCATCACCACCAACCCACCACACAATGACACCAAACTGTATTTGTAAAAATATATATTCTTTATATATGGTTTAAGCAGGCTTGTAAATACAGTCTTGGTGTGAATGCAGGTTCCAGTTACTCTTTATCAACAGTCACAGTTCTTATTTAAATGCAGTCTTGTGGGCCTTCTGCCCAGGTTTTGAAAGGTTCAGATGTCTTATAGCGCCTCAATGCGCTTCCCGCTGTCTCCGCTCGCTTTCACGGAGGAAATCGGGCCCGGCCTGCCAAAGCTCACTCTTTCCGCGTGAGCCGGGAAGATACGGCCGGGTCCGCTCTGGGAATGAGTCACCCTTCGGGGCTCGACTCGAGGAGAGGGGGCCGCGGGCCACAGGAAGCGTCAGGCGGGGCCTCGGGGGTCAGGAGCAGAGCGAGCCTCTGTCTCAGGGGCGGCTCGCGCTGTGAGGCAGACTGTCGCTGCGAAGCTCCCGGGGCGCCCGAGGTCTCACAGCGCGGTGCGAGCTCAGATTGCAGGACGCTCGCACCGCGAAGGGCAAAAGACAGTACCTTTGGATTCTTTGATGATCTCGGAGCGGACGGCTGCAGGGGGAGCTGTCCCACGTCGCGTTGCTTCCTTGACGGGCGAGGCGAGCTGCGGCTCGAGGCGGCAGATCACGGGTCACCCGGGGGCGGCGGTGCTCGATGGGGCCACAGGTCCTTTCCTCAGGGTTCGCTTCGGTCCTGACGGCGGCGGCTGAGTGTGGCGCAGTGGCAATACGGTCCCCAAGTGCGGGACGTACCCAGCCAAAGTGCCGGTGGCGGTGATGCCCGTTCAGTGGGGCAAGCAGGCAGGACGCTGATCAGAGGGGGAGGACAAAGGGCGGCAGTCCGTCTTTGCGGGGGAATCTACGGCGCTTGAGCCCAGTAGACCTCGATGCTTGGACCGGACGGGTCCTCCGTTACGTCATTCTCCTGGGGCAGAAAGCAGACGCCGTCACGGTGCTCGGGCCAGCGGCGGCTGGGCCTCACGTTGCTAGGGCGACTGGCTTAACCCACGGTCACGGTGTGCAGGGGGTGTAGATGCCCTCGTCCTCCTCAATCAGCGCTGCAGCGATAAGCAGCACACACAGCAGATGCCTTGGTCAGGGGGTAGCGCCCACTGTTCCTGGGGCGCTGGTCAGGGGGCAAGTTCAACAGAAAGCCCTTGGAGATCTTTCAGCAGAGTTTGGCACAAAGTTCAATAAAGCAAAAGTCTCTTGTAGTCTTTTCTTTCCTCTCCTTCTGCAGCAAGGCACCAGACACAGGCCAGAGACAGCACTCCTCCTTGTAGTCCTTCCAGGTCCTTCTCTTCGGGCAGAGTTTCTTCTGTAGCGCAAACAGGATCTAATTTACAAGGAGCAGGGCTCCTACTTTTATACCCAGTTTCTTTTGTTCTAGCAGGCCAGGGGGGCCTCTGCATAACTGCTCCAGTCTCTGAGCACTTGTTGTGGGTACTTCTGGCTTCTGCATGCAGTGTGAGGGCAGGCACATCAGCCGCTCCCCAGGGGGGCGGAGCCGGCATTGTGAAGACAGGGGCAGCTTGAGCACTTTGTTGACAAGCTTCGGCCTTCCTGGGCCAGGTGCAGGCTGAGTCATCAGTCGCTCCCCAGGAGGGCGGAGCCAGCATTGTGGAGGCAGAGCACAGCCTGATGCATCATTCAGGGGAAACTCCCACCACCCACTAAGGTGTCATCTGGCTATTCACTACCTGTCAACTCCCAGCCCTGTCACTCACACACACCAGACAGTCAGATCCACATCCAAGCAGAGGCGGGCTGAAATGGTGAGGCAAGCAAATGCTAACTTTCTAAAAGTAGCATTTGCAAACCCAGGATATTAAAATAAACTTTACTAAAAGAAGTATTTTATTATTCTGAGTTCAGGCATACTAAACATTAATTTCTACCATGTTCCCTGAGCCTGCTGGGATTATAGAGTGTAATAATTCCAGCAGCCCATCTGGCCTAGAAGGGAACTGGTAGCCTTACAATAGTGAAAAACGAATTTGGCAGTAATTCACTATTAGGACATGCCACACACATCAGAGCATGTCCTACCTTACACTTACAATGCACCCTGCCCTCAGGCCTACCATAGGGGTGACTAATATGAAGTTAAGGGAAGGTTTAGGGGCTGGCAAGTGGGTGCACTTGCCCAGCAAGCATGACTGTACCAGACTGCACGCAGGTTCTGCAATGGCAGACCCTAGACACATTTTAAGGCTGCTTCTGTGGGTGGCGCAACCAGCGCTGCAGGCCCACTAGCAGTATTGGCATTTACAAGCCCTGGCACTCCTGGTGCCCTTTACTGGGGACTAACAGTAAATCCAATTAACCAATCATGGACATCAATCACATGTACACTTTACAGTAGGGAGCACTTGCACTGCGGCACGGGTTGGCCGTGGCGCAGTGCCCTGAGTAGCAGACACCAGCAAAACATTTGAGGCACAACAGCAAAAAGTGGAAGGGAAACTCACGCCAAGGTGCCAGGTCTAACACGTGTCCCCTCCAGCTGAAATGTGGGGGGAACTACCCTTCCCCAGGGAGTTCCACATCACTAAGGCGGAAAAATCTGGACAGACCATCAGTGTTGGCGTGATCTGTGCCAGGGCGGTGTTCCACCGTGAAGTCCATACCCTGTAGGGAGATGGACCACCTCAACAGTTTTGGGTTCTCACCCCTCATTTGCATCAACCATCTGAGGGGCCTGTGGTCTGTCTGAACCCGGAAGTGAGACCCAAACAAGTAGGGTCTTAGCTTCTTCAGCGCCCAGACCACAGCAAATGCTTCTCGCTCTATTGCACTCCACCTACTTTCCCGTGGAAGTAACCTCCTACTGATGAAGGCTACGGGTTGGTCCCAGCCCTCCTCAGTCATCTGTGAGAGAACAGCCCCTACACCATGCTCTGAAGCGTCTGTTTGCACTATGAATTCCTTGGAGAAATCAGGAGCCAGGAGCACGGGTGCCGTGCACATGGCAGTCTTCAGGGTGTCAAAAGCCTTCTGACAGGTGTCAGTCCAAATCACATTCCTGGGCTGCTTCTTAGAAGTCAGCTCTGTCAAGGGGGTCACAATAGTGCCATAGCCCTTGACAAACCTCCTGTAATACCCAGTGAGCCCCAGGAAGGCTCTCACTGCAGTCTGGGTCTTGGGGGGTTCCCAAGCCAGGATGGTTGCAATTTTGGGTTGCAAGGGTGCCACCTTGCCACTCCCCACTTGGTGTCCCAAGTACACCACTGAACCCTGCCCAATCTGGCACTTGCTTGCCTTGATTGTGAGGCCTGCCTTGCGCAGGGCCGTCAACACTTCCCAGAGGTGTCGCAGGTGTTCTGGCCAGGTACCACTGAACACTGCGATGTCATCCAGGTAGGCGGCACTGAACTCATCCAGCCCAACCAACACCTGGTTGACCAACCTCTGAAAGGTGGCAGGGGCATTCTTCATTCCAAATGGCATAACCCGGAACTGGAAATGCCCATCTGGTGTGGAGAATGCGGACCTCTCCTTTGCCCCATCGGTCAAGGCGATCTGCCAGTACCCAGACGTTAAATCAAACGTGCTGAGGAACCGGGCAGCCCCTAGCCGATCGATGAGCTCATCAGCTCTGGGGATAGGGTGAGCGTCAGTCTTGGTGACTGAATTGAGTCCTCTGTAGTCCACACAGAACCGGAGTTCAGGTGTGGCTCCCGGCGCAGCAGCCTTTGGGACCAAGACCACGGGGCTGGACCAAGGACTGCTGGAAGACTCAACCACCCTAAGAGCAAGCATCTTGGAGACCTCCTCCTTGATGCAGGCCCTGACCCTGTCAGTCACTCTGTAAGCTTTATGCTTCACAGGTAAGCTGTCTCCTGTGTCCACATCATGGACGCACCAATCTGTGACACTAGGAACCAGGGAGAACAGATCTGGAAACTCCCCCAGCAACTGGCGGCAGTCTTCCTGTTGTTCAGGGGTCAGGGTGGGTGAGAGGTTAACTCCATCCACTGACCCATCTTTCTCACAGGCCACTAAGAGGTCAGGAAGAGGCTCAGACTCCTCTTCCATTCCATCATCAGTGGCCAACAGCATGCCCACTTCGGACCTTTTCAAGTGGGGCTTGAGGCGGTTGACATGGAGGACCCGTAAAGGGTTCCTGGGGGTCTGCATGTCCACCAAGTATGTCACTGGGCTCTTGCGCTCCACAACCTCAAAGGGCCCTGTCCACTTATCCTGAAGGGCACAGGGCTCCACTGGGGCCAAGACATACACCTCTTGTCCAGGCTGAAGCTCTACCAGAGTGGCATTCTGGTCGTACCACCGCTTCATCTCTTCCTGGCTGGCTTCCAGATTTGCCTCAGCAAGTTGTCTGAAGCGCCTGGTTTGGTTTCTGAAGGCCAGCATGTAGCTATATACATTCTGGGGAGGTTTCCTGGGAGATTGCTCCCAGCCTTCCTTTACCAAACTCAGTGGTCCTCTCACGGGGTGACCATACAGCAGTTCAAAGGGGCTGAACCCTAGGGACTTCTGTGGCACCTCGCGGTATGCAAAGAGCAGGCATGGTAAGAGGACGTCCCACTTACGCCTCATTGGACCTTCCTGGCCCATGATCATGCCCTTCAGGGTTCGGTTGAATCTTTCAACCAACCCATTTCCTTGGGGATGGTAAGGGGTGGTGAACTTGTAGGTTACACCACACTCTTGCCAAAGGGACTTCATATACTTGGATATAAAGTTGGTCCCCCTGTCGCTCACCACCTCTAGAGGGAATCCCACTCGTGAGAAAATTCCCATCAGTGCACGCCCCACCACGGGGGCCGTCACTGTCCTCAGAGGGATGGCTTCAGGGTACCGGGTGGCATGATCCACCAAGACCAGGATGAACCTGTTGCCCATGGCTGTCTTGGGGTCCAGAGGCCCAACAATGTCAATACCCACTCGTTGGAATGGAGTACTGACAATAGGGAAGGGTTGGAGGGGAGCCTTGTTCTTCCCTCCGCTCTTCCCACTTGCCTGGCAAGTTGGACAGGTCCTACAATGAGCATCTGAGCTCTTGTGCATTTGGGGCCAGTAGAAGTGGGTGACAAGCCTGTCATAGGTCTTGTCCATCCCCAAATGTCCTGCTAAAGGCACATCATGAGCCAGTCCCAGTAGGAAGGCTCTGAACTTCTGGGGTACCACCAGCACACGGGCTGACCCAGGTTCAGCAGCCTTAGGCTCTGAATACAGGAGGTCATTCTCCCAGTACACATAATGTGTTTTGGCCTGAACACCATTGGCCTGGTCTGCAGCCTGCTGCCGCATACCCACGAGAGAAGGGCATTCTTTCTGCTCCCTGCAGAATTCCTCCCTGGAGGGGCCTCCTTCTTGCTGCCAATGGGTCAGCTCAGGCAGGTCCCCCAGTTCGGCAATCTGTTCCCCAGTAGGCTCCAGGGCATCCCCCTCAAGGTCTGCTTCCTCCTGGACCGTGGGAACTTCAGGGGCCGGTTTCCCGCGCACCCTGCGCCTTCTCCCTAAGGCCGGTTCCTGGGCCTCTCCTTCAGGCCCCAGGACCTCTTGATCACCCCTACTGGCTGCCATTGACCGGGTGGTCACGCACGCCCAGTCAGGTAGACCCACCATCTTCAGGTGAGTCGTCTACTCCACCTTTTCCCAAGGGGAGTCCTCCAAGTCATTCCCTAGCAAACAGTCAACAGGCATGGCTTTCCTCACACAGACCTGCAGAGTACCAGAGACCCCCCCCCCCACTCGAAGGGAACTTGAGCCATTGGACATTGGCTCTCTGAGTTGTCAGCATTGACAACCCTACAATAGGCATGGGGTACAACCTGCTCTTGAGACACCAGGTGATGCCTCACTGCAGTCACACTGGCTCCTGTGTCTCTAAGAGCCTCAGCTTTCCTACCATTGATGGTAACCACCTGCCCATATTTTTTAGTGTTAGAGGGCAGGTAGTTTGTAGGGACCATCTCACTGTCTCCTAGTGAGACTAGCGTCATCTGAACAGGATCTCCACCCCCCGGGACCATCACTTCTTCTCCTAAGTGAACACTGGTCACTTGTCGGGGCGGAGCACCAGTGGGTGCTGGTTTTCCAAACAGGCGACACTTGGGGTCACTGGCTATGTGCCCCGGGTCACCACATTTGAAACAATTGAAGGGCCCCTTAGAACAGGTCTACCTGTCGGGGCCCCATTCTGCTTTGGGGGTGGGGGAGGCTGAGAACCTTTCTGCTGGTCCCCTTGGGGATTACTTTGGGGGCCTTTTTGGAACCCTTTCTGTTTTCCCTTGTCCCCCCCACTCTTCTGCTGGGGACCCTGCCCACCCTTGGCGGAGTCTCCCACTGGACCCTTGTGGACCCTGGTGCTGAGCCAGCGGTCCGCCTCCTCAGCAAGCTTCCTCGGGTTGGACAGCTTGCTATCAATCAGGTGCTGGCGTAACTCAGGAAAACAGTGATCAGACAAGTGCTCCCATGCAATTAAATCAAAGAGACCTTGAAAATCATTCACTTTGTTACCCTTCACCCAACCATCCAGTGCTCTGCAAAAAAAAGTCACATACTCCACATATGTATTCCCAGGCCGCTTAGTACACCCCCTAAACTTCTGTCTATACATTTCAGGGGTAAGCCCATACCTGGTCATTAAAGCTTCTTTCATATGGGGATAGGATCTCTGGTCTTCAGTGGGCAAATCTAGCAGGGTGTCCCGCCCTTCGCTAAGGAACCTTCCCCACAACCCCGCTCCCCAATCCTTGTCAGGGACCCGGTGGGAAAACATGGCTACCTCATATGCCCTAAACCACTGTCCTATGTCATCCCCCTTAAAGAACTCTTTAACTACATCTTTGGGGATGTGCACTCTAGACTCTACCTGCACCGGCGTTGCGCTGCCACCAGAGGGAGGATGATCCAAGGTTTTCTCTTTTAGACTCATCTCCCTCATTTTCACTTCATGCTCCATTTGGAGTTTTCGCTCTTCCAGGGCCATTCTTTTGCTTTCAAGCTCCATTTGGCCCTTTAAATTCAATTCTGCCATCTTCATTTCATGATCCCTGGTGGCCTGTCTGTCTGCCAGCTCCTCTGGCGACAGGCCTCTGCCAAAGCTATGGACGCTTTCTGGCTTGTCCAGATCCACAGGATCCACAGGTGCACCCTGATCCTCAGGTGCCTTCCTAGATTCAATCCAGGCTTTCATGGCCTTGTAGAACTCTGGTTTGTTCTTACACCCTGAGTGTGGAACCTTGAGTTTCCTGCAAAAAAAACTCAGTTGCTTCTTTGTGTAGTCATCCAGCTTTGATGCATCCCATTCTAGCTCCTGCGCACCAGAGGCTATGGAGTCTCCTCCATCAATGCTGTTTGTGCCAGGCATGATTTCAACACTAGGGATCTTCTTCTTTTAGCAAAATCAAAAAAGTCTGTGGCTAAGATACTGGACTGTAATCACTATGCAATGGTCAGTAGCTAAGGTAAAACACTGCAAATGTAAATTCGCGATCCCACCGCTGCCACCAATGTAGGAAGGGGGAGTCTCTAGTTGGCGCAGTGCAGCACTGGTGACAAGCAGGGACTCTCTCTTCCCCGTCAGGGCTGAGGGTTACCTCTAAGAACAACCTCTGCTTACCCTCTAGGTAGTGTGGCGCAAGCAGTCTAGGCTAATCTCTGGGGCACATAGGGTTAAACATTTGCAATATTACACCATCACCACCAACCCACCACACAATGACACCAAACTGTATTTGTAAAAATATATATTCTTTATATATGGTTTAAGCAGGCTTGTAAATACAGTCTTGGTTACTTTGAATGCAGGTTCCAGTTACTCTTTATCAACAGTCACAGTTCTTATTTAAATGCAGTCTTGTGGGCCTTCTGCCCAGGTTTTGAAAGGTTCAGATGTCTTATAGCTCCTCAGTGCGCTTCCCGCTGTCTCCGCTCGCTTTCACGGAGGAAATCGGGCCCGGCCTGCCAAAGCTCACGCTTTCCGCGTGAGCCGGGAAGATACGGCCGGGTCCGCTCTGGGAATGAGTCACCCTTCGAGGCTCGACTCGAGGAGAGGGGGCCGCGGGCCACAGGAAGCGTCAGGCGGGGCCTCGGGGGTCAGGAGCAGAGCGAGCCTCTGTCTCAGGGGCGGCTCGCGCTGTGAGGCAGACTGTCGCTGCGAAGCTCCCGGGGCGCCCGAGGTCTCACAGCGCGGTGCGAGCTCAGATTGCAGGACGCTCGCACCGCGAAGGGCAAAAGACAGTACCTTTGGATTCTTTGATGATCTCGGAGCGGACGGCTGCAGGGGGAGCTGTCCCACGTCGCGTTGCTTCCTTGACGGGCGAGGCGAGCTGCGGCTCGAGGCGGCAGATCACGGGTCACCCGGGGGCGGCGGTGCTCGATGGGGTCACAGGTCCTTTCCTCAGGGTTCGCTTCGGTCCTGACGGCGGCAGCTGAGTGTGGCGCAGTGGCAGTACGGTCCCCAAGTGCGGGACGTACCCAGCCAAAGTGCCGGTGGCGGTGATGCCCGTTCAGTGGGGCAAGCAGGCAGGACGCTGATCAGAGGGGGAGGACAAAGGGCGGCAGTCCGTCTTTGCGGGGGAACCTACGGCGCTTGAGCCCAGTAGACCTCGATGCTTGGACCGGACGGGTCCTCCGTTACGTCGTTCTCCTGGGGCAGAAAGCAGACGCCGTCAGCGTGCTCGGGCCAGCGGCGGCTGGGCCTCACGTTGCTAGGGCGACTGGCTTAACCCACGGTCACGGTGTGCAGGGGGTGTAGATGCCCTCGTCCTCCTCAATCAGCGCTGCAGCGATAAGCAGCACACACAGCAGATGCCTTGGTCAGGGGGTAGCGCCCACTGTTCCTGGGGCGCTGGTCAGTGGGCAAGTTCAACAGCAAGCCCTTGGAGATCTTTCAGCAGAGTTTGGCACAAAGTTCAATAAAGCAAAAGTCTCTTGTAGTCTTTTCTTTCCTCTCCTTCTGCAGCAAGGCACCAGACACAGGCCAGAGACAGCACTCCTCCTTGTAGTCCTTCCAGGTCCTTCTCTTCGGGCAGAGTTTCTTCTGTAGCGCAAACAGGATCTAATTTACAAGGAGCAGGGCTCCTACTTTTATACCCAGTTTCTTTTGTTCTAGCAGGCCAGGGGGGCCTCTGCATAACTGCTCCAGTCTCTGAGCACTTGTTGTGGGTACTTCTGGCTTCTGCATGCAGTGTGAGGGCAGGCACATCAGCCGCTCCCCAGGGGGGCGGAGCCGGCATTGTGAAGACAGGGGCAGCTTGAGCACTTTGTTGACAAGCTTCGGTCCTTCCTGGGCCAGGTGCAGGCTGAGTCATCAGTCGCTCCCCAGGAGGGCGGAGCCAGCATTGTGGAGGCAGAGCACAGCCTGATGCATCATTCAGGGGAAACTCCCACCACCCACTAAGGTGTCATCTGGCTATTCACTACCTGTCAACTCCCAGCCCTGTCACTCACACACACCAGACATTCAGATCCACATCCTAGCAGAGGCGGGCTGAAATGGTGAGGCAAGCAAATGCTAACTTTCTAAAAGTAGCATTTGCAAACCCAGGATATTAAAATAAACTTTACTAAAAGAAGTATTTTATTATTCTGAGTTCAGGCATACTAAACATTAATTTCTACCATGTTCCCTGAGCCTGCTGGGATTATAGAGTGTAATAATTCCAGCAGCCCATCTGGCCTAGAAGGGAACTGGTAGCCTTACAATAGTGAAAAACGAATTTGGCAGTAATTCACTATTAGGACATGCCACACACATCAGAGCATGTCCTACCTTACACTTACAATGCACCCTGCCCTCAGGCCTACCATAGGGGTGACTAATATGAAGTTAAGGGAAGGTTTAGGGGCTGGCAAGTGGGTGCACTTGCCCAGCCAGCATGACAGTACCAGACTGCACGCAGGTTCTGCAATGGCAGACCCTAGACACATTTTAAGGCTGCTTCTGTGGATGGCGCAACCAGCGCTGCAGGCCCACTAGCAGTATTGGCATTTACAAGCCCTGGCACTCCTGGTGCCCTTTACTGGGGACTAACAGTAAATCCAATTAACCAATCATGGACATCAATCACATGTACACTTTACAGTAGGGAGCACTTGCACTGCGGCACGGGTTGGCCGTGGCGCAGTGCCCTGAGTAGCAGACACCAGCAAAACATTTGAGGCACAACAGCAAAAAGTGGAAGGGAAACTCACGCCAAGGTGCCAGGTCTAACAATGCCCATAGATGGTTCACTGTAGATCTAAAAAATCAAAAATTAGAACTGCGCCAATTGGAGAGAAAATGGAGACATGGGTACTCTGAAGAAGATAGATCATTATATACAGCTGCCCGCGGGAAGTATAAAAACTCTATCTTATCTGCTAAAGCAGTCTTCTTCTCAGAAAAAATCTGAAATGCCCAAAACAAAGCCAGAGAAATCTTTAGGGTCGTAAATGACCTATGTAATGATGTTCGACCTTCTCCCTCTCAAGTTCCCACTCAAACGATGTGCAACCAGCTCAATGATTTCTTCAAGGACAAGATTGCCATCATAAAAAACAATATTCAGCCCAGCTCGACTACTGTGGAAAGAGTGGATATCTGTAGAAATCCCCACGAACTCGAGGCTATCCCTCCTATAGATCAATCAAGATTAGCAGAATTGATGAACCGAGTAACGTCCGGGTCTCCCAACGACCCCTGTCCCCCTCACATACTAAAGGAAGTTTACTCTACATTACCCCAAGGAATACTTCCACTTCTGAAAGAGTCCCTATCTCAGGGAATAGTCCCTAATTCGTTCAAAACCGCTACGCTGGTCCCATTAATTAAAAAATCTGGTGCCGATCCTTCCAACCTATCAAACTACCGACCCATATCACTCCTCCCTTTCGGTGCAAAGATCTTAGAAGCCCATGTGGCTAGCTGCATCTCGAGCTTTATAGAGACATCCGACTATCTAGAGCCCAATCAAGCCGGCTTCTGCCAGGGGCACTCTACCGAAACGGTGATCCTAGCAGCCCTGGACAGAATGAGGTCTAATGTCGATAAGGGCATACATCAGGCCTTGGTGCTTTTGGACGTATTGGCAGCGTTCGACACGGTGGATCATACTATCTTATTACACCGTGTCGAACAAGCCGGCCTGCGATGCACGGCTCTCGGATGGGTCAAGTCCTTCCTGAATGACCGATCCCAGCCTGTCAAGCTTGAGAACTTTATGGCGCCCAAACTCTCCACCACCTGCGGCGTTCCGCAGGGCTCATCATTGTCCCCCCTCCTGTTCAATCTGTACCTCAAAGCGTTGTTGTACTCTTTAAAAAACAGGAAGGTTACAATATACAACTATGCAGATGACCTGCAGCTTATTTTCCCACTAAACTCCACAGACTCCGTAGAGGAATTTCAGGCCACTATGTTGCACATCCAAGGGGGGATGGAGACGAACCATCTAAAACTCAACCCCAGAAAGACCGAGCTGGTACTCCCGGGTAAAAGTGCAACTAGCTGGGGCCCTTATTTTTGGCCGCCCTCTATGGGATCCCCCCCGTCCCCCTCTCCATCGGTAAAAAGTCTCGGAATCACCCTTAACGCCGATCTCTCATTAAAAAGTCAGGTGGGAACTGTGATCTCTTCATGCTTCTTCCAGCTACGGAAGATTAAGAAAATTGCTCATCTGCTCACGCACTCCGCCCTTATCCAGGTGGTAATTGCCTTGGTCCTCCCCCGCTTAGATTTTTCTAACTCCATTTACCTAGGCATCCCCTTGGCTCTCTCCAATCGCTTGCAGATCGTGCAAAACCAAGCGGCCAGACTAATATTTAAATGCAATGGCAGGAGCTCGGCGAAACCACTGCTGGACACTCTTCATTGGCTACCTATAGCCCAACGGGTAACTTTCAAAGTAGGCTGCCTGGCCTTTAAGGCTCTTCATGGAAAAAGCCCCAAGTTCATAAACCACCTTATAAACAAACATGAACCGGCCCGTAATCTCCGCTCTGCACACCTATCCCTCCTCACCCTGCCCCTCTTTAAAAAGAAACGCCTCGGCGGGTGTCGATTTGCTTATTTGGCCCCAAAGTTTTGGAACTCGCTTCCCTTATCTCTCCGGAGTTGCACTAATCTACTGGAATTCAGGGGTGCACTGAAAACCTGGTTGTTCAGACAAGCACACGGTTAGGATACTATTTACCATCTTGTTCTCTTCTCTAGCGCCATGAAACCTCTGGGTGCCCGTGCGCTTTACAAATCATGAATAACATAACATAACATAACAAGGGTATGCACTAATAAAACATTCTATTCTTTAGCACAGCAAACTCAGCCTTGAAGAAATACACGTACAGAGGACACATTGGCAGCTGCTTTTCAGTGAGGCAGACACAAAGTGAGAGAGAAGTTAGTTTCAATCATGGCTCAAAATGGCGGCTAAATACAAAATGGTGTGACAAATGCTAAATTATATCGTACAGTGCATGGGGAATTTGGAAAAAGCAGTTTTCTAGTCCAACAGACCCTCCTTTTAACATTCGCTAACACATGTTGCTACTACCTAGAGCATACAACTCCCTACAGAACAAAAGGACTGCCAAGTGCAAGCTAATATATGCATTATCAATACTCAAAAATATCTTCATCTATTGACATGAGATCTTGTATACCTTGCATCATCATGGCTGTTGTCTTAGTGTTAGATACTTAAACCTTCGGTTTGGGCATTAAAGTATTTGCACAATGAGCACAGCAAGCAGGGAGACAATGTATGCACAGGCAACAGGTGAAAAGTATGCCGGCAACTGCAGCTCAGAAAATGAGAATCTTCCAACCCCAGGACGCGAACAGACCCCAGAACCATCCAAAAAGAGACCAAGTACCATTCTCTTGGTGGATGTCGGATGCAAGCCTGTGCAACTTTTGAATGGCAGAGTATACATTAGGGGCGTGGTCAGGTATGTATATGCAGCAACTACTGCCAATGACGCGGCAGGCCCCTCCCCGCTCAGCAAGAATGATGTCTAACACCATCCGGTTTTTTAAAGCCACAAGCCTTGTAGCCTGGAGCACAGCTGTAATGTTTGGTAATATTCCAGCTGTGGTATTAATGACCCCCTCTACAACTCGCGTGAGGCAACGAATGTTGAGACTGTTAGACATGGGGCCCCAAAATGGCACGATACCCTTCATGGCATCTGTAAACTGTTGCAAAGTGGTATCTGTCTGATCTATATCTTCTGTGTTAATAACCCTTCTAACTCTGGGCAGTTGTGCACTCCAACGTTGTAATCGATGGTCCCTATGGTAAGTGGATGGTGCTATATACACTGGGGGAAGAAGGAAAGAGAGATAACAAGCTCCTAACCATCCCCTATGAAACCAAACATAAGCTTGAGACCCACAGAAAAAAAAACATTATGCGGTGGGAGCAGAGGCGGAATACTGTTCGTGCTCAACATATACTTGTAATTGCAATTGCTCTCTCCTACTTGTACATCCCCTGTTCGCTGGACACAAAGTTCAGCTGTTGTGTTGACTATTGGTATTGGCATTGCTTTATCCTTAGTACTATTACGTGTCTGAAAACATTTGAATTATTCAGTAGCATTGGACCCCGGAAAGCCTAACATTTTATTTCAAAGCCATGGCTTGCCCCATGTAAAAGGACACATTGCTGGAGTTGCGTCACTTTTGTGACGCACTCTAGCAATGCATCATTTTTGCACCTACAGATACGCGAGAAATACTGACGTATCTGTAATTCCTTGCGATATGATGCATCATACTGTAAATATGACAAATCCAGCATGTCGCAAGGAGGGTGCAATGAAAAGTGACGCATCGCTGTTTTCACTCAGTAATGCGTCACTTTTCATAAATGAGGCCCGTCATATCCATAGCAGAAGAATGAAAATTAATACATACCATAGTAAACAGTTCAAACCACCCCTCGCACCGTGCCAGATATGAGAAAGGCATCGATAACAGGATGTCACTTATATGTGTAACTGAGGGGAGTAGATGGTAGATCCAACAATCTGTAACATTAGACATACCATGGGCCTGATGCAGAATTTGCCAAAATATATTGTCTACATATGTTTTGCGATGTTCCCCTTCGGGGGAACAAGTGTGGTACCAACCAGGGAATGCACTGGGTATTTCTCCTCCAGGAACCATGCTACTCCAAGTACTGTTACTAAAAATCTCACAACAATCACTACAAAAACTATTTTACTCTTTATGGATCAACTAGACTCATTCCGCTCTAAACACGGGGCTGCAAATGACTGTTCTTCCTGAGTAATAAGTTGTCCAAACGGATACATTATGGAATCAAGGGGAAAGAATGCAAGGGCAAAACGGCAGATGTTCCCAGAGGCCATCAGAGCTTCGCTGGCAGACTCCTATTGTTCATCAACGTTGGCGCTGTTTAGCACTGGCGGTGGAGCTGTCCAATCCTAGGTCTTGAAGAAATCCCACGTCGACCAGGATACGGTACTCCACCCCCCCCAGGGAAGCACATTCAAATGATCCTGTCCAATGTCCAAACAGTGCACCAATTTTGCCATTCCCTAAACTACCGTTGGTACCATCAGTAAGGTACACCCTAAATGTCGCCGTCCATCCTAACTAATCTGACTTCTCCTTTAGTGCACTGTTCCTTCGTCGAGGGTGTAGATTGTACCTAGCTACTCCAGGCACAGAGGGGTCAGCAAAAAGGGGCTCATACTCAAGGGGGCAAATGGACTGGGCTCAGGCACAGATGGGCCACCAGACCGGGGCTCCTGAATGGCCCTGACCTCAGAGGGCACTGCCCCATTCAACACCGCATCATTTTCATCCTCCGTTTGGGTCCACATTAGCCGGGCATCCGAAAAAGGAACAAAGTGGGGCACCTGCTCCCACTATGAGTCACCAACGCGTCAAGGACCCATTGGTCGTAAGGAAGAGGTACTTTCTGACAATGCTAGGTGTGTATCCAATTCTTTCAGCCGGCGACCTTGACGGCGGTGCGGGTTACAAGGAGCACCTGGACTGGCCCCTTCCACCTCGGCTCCAAGGCTTTCCTTCTCTGGAAATTGCATGTAAGGATGAAGTCTCAGGGTAGAATATCATGCCCAGGCCCCTCAGGTGCTGGCAGAAGTGTGTCCTGGATCTGTTGGTGAATAAAACGCAAACTTTTAGTTAACATATACAAATAATCCACCAACAGAGGCTATTCAATCTCAGAGAACCTTCGAGGTCGCGGGACGCCCCAAACATTTGCTGGGTGCCCAAACACGACCTCGTGAGGTGACGGTCCTGTTCTAGAGTGAGCTGTTGCTCTTGTAGACAAGAGGGTTAATGGTTAAGCATCTGGCCACTGCAACCCTGTGCTCTCTTGAATCTATGCCAATTTCAGTTTGAAAGTACCATTGTCCTTCTCAACCAGGCCTGCTGACTGGGGGTGATTTGCAGCATGGAATTTCTGTTTGATATGTAGACCTTCACATACTAACTGGATGACCTTTGCATTGAAGTGACTTCCGTTATCACTCCAAATCAAATGGGGCAAGCCGAAACGAGGAAAGAACTCCTTTAGGAGTGCTTTCGCAGTTGCTATGGCTGTATTCTCTTTGGTGGGGTAGGCCTCAACCCATTTACTGACTGCACAGACAACCACTAACACGTTCCACAGTTCGAGGGGTAAGGTTAAGGGACCATGCCTGTGCTGGATCCAGGGCTACCCGGATGCCCAGGTATAGGAAACTGAGACGGTGTATTAGGATATTTGTTTGCCAGTCCATGCAGCCCCACAGAGGAGGCAAAGGACCATTCACAGATTTGGCAGAGTTAACGATTAGTCCCTAGGCTCTGCGAAAACTCGTAGTAGCTGTAGACATCAAGGGCCACTGGCAGCTGGATTCGGCAAGTACAGGAGAACGTCATCCGCATAAAGAGCTATGCGGTCTTCACATCCCGTAGCCCTTTCTCATCCCTGTATCTGAACGTCACAGCATATGAGCCTCTCAAGGGGCTCAAGAGCCAATGCAAAAAGGTGAGGGGATAATGGACAACCCTAGTGGATTCCTCACCGTATGGGGAACTTAGCAGAGGCTTCCCGGTGAATCTGCAACTCTGACCGTCGGATTAGAATAGAGAACTCAGACGATATCTCGGAATCGTGATCCAAACCCCACCCTCTCAAGCATTCTAATCAAGTACTCCCAGCACATAGTATCAAACGCCTTATAGGAGTCTATCAATAACAATACTAACTGAGATGATAGGAGGCAACACATGAAGGCGCCGCATGCAGTGCCTCGTGCTTCAGGAAGGCATGAAGCCGCAATAGTCCTGGTGGATTAGGGCCTGGAGGACCCTTCTAAAGCATGAGGCCAGGAAGGTCACACACATTTGTACCTCCCAATTGATCAGGAAAATAGGGTGATAGTCAGTGGGAGAGACGAATGGAGGTAGCATTTTTGTTATGACTACTATCGCAGCTTGATCTAGGTCTCGTGGAAGGAACCAATTCTAATCGCTTCCTTGTAGAGGCCCAGCAGGTGGGAAATGAAGACATCTCTGTAGTTGACATAGAATTCTATGGGATAACCATCAGGGCATGGTGTTTTACCAGTCACCATTGCTGAGATTGCCTCGCCAAACTCCTCCACCATAATGGGTTCCTCTAATTCATGGTGCTCAGCGTCAGAAAGGTGGGGCAGCTGCTGGCTGTGGGGAAGTCGCATAGAGTGTCGAGTAGTAATCTGCGAAAGCAAGAGTGATGGCGGGGGAAGTGCGGTGGACAAGGCCATCGCCATCTATTATCTCTGGGATAACCCTGTTGGCGAGTGGCTGGGATGCCAGCCAGTATAGTAGTTTCCTATTTTTATCTCCCCATCCATAAACCCTCGCTGTGGATGCACGCCAGATCTGTTTTGTTGTTTCTAAGGAGAGGAATCTAATCTCCTCACGAATCAATGCAAAGTTCAGCGTGAGAGTGCATTTCTAGTTGGAGGGCCAGGGTTTCTACGTCTAAGAAGACTCCTAGCGTGCCCCCGGGCAGTGCCCTTGCATGGTGCCCCCTGAGTGCCTGCTGATTGCATGGCCCCAACATTGAGTTGAATTATTGCGTGACCTCTTGCTGCAGTGCGTGGGTATAGGTCTTGTCTTGAAGGTGTTAGGCGTTAAGTCGCCACATGGGCCTGCATACCCCACCAATGCATAGTAGTATCAGGGCAAGATCCGAGTTCCTGCATGGGAGGATTTGTACATGAGACACTGAAAGGAAATCTGATGCTGGCAGGGAAGGCATGTCAATGGGTGAGGGGGTATGGTGTGCTGCAGAGGTATGTGTGTATTGTCACTGTCTGCCACTCCAAATCCTCCATATACCACAGAGGACCTGAGTGTTTACCCATTTATTAAGTGATCTGGCTCTGCTACAACAGCTGTCTGATGGGGGGGCCAATGGAATCCATGAAGGGATCGATGGCTGCGTTAAAGTCTCCCCGCTCCCCCATGAGAGTGTAGCCGGGCGGGAGTTGTGCTACCATTTCGATCGAGTTTGGTCAGGAAGGAGTGCAATGCTATGGAGGGACGTAAATACACGGGAGGTTCAGTGGGCAGCCCTCCGTCAAGCCTGTCAGGGCGATATACCGGCCCTGAGAATCTGATTAGGACTGAGTCACTACCACGGGAAAGGCCTGACCTAGAAGGATCGCCACGCCCCGAAACACTCTAGCAAATCCATCATGGTGGACTCTATCGAAACCCTTTTGAGCTTGGAATGAGCATCTAGAGCCCATTAAGTGGGTCTCTTGTAGCATCATGCTGAATGGTAGGAAGCGTTGGGTGTAATGCAGCACCGCGGAACACTTCATCTTTTCTAAAAGACCATTAACGTTCACAACATAACATTATAGGGACTCATGGTAGTGCGTGCAATGTCAGTGTGAAGAGCAATAAGAGGGCACTCAGCATTTTGCGGGCAACTGAGTGTGAATTGCCCAGTGAGGACAGGTAAGTGTAGGAGGCCTGCTGCCAACTGAACAATGCCAGGTCAATGTGACGACCTGAGGAAAAAGAAGAACAGACGCAAACAGCAACACAAGGCAACACATGCAGCCTGTCAAACCCCCCAAACTCCCTCCATTCGTCCCCCCCAAGAAGCATCTGTCGCCTCTAAGCATAAACACCAACTCAAATTCAGTGTGTCTTGGATTGGCTTGGAGTGGTGGACCCCTCCAGGTGGTATGATGAATGCAATGCAGTGCCGCGATCTGCGCAGGCAAACTTGAGACCCTCAACCATGGTCCACGGGGTCAGCTTCCATCAGGGCCCCCGTCACGGCCAACCCCGATATACTCAGTCAGGTGATAGAGTCTGACTTAGCCGGTCTGCCATTTGAGGCAAGGCCTGAGAGTCCCCTAGTGTCCAACGGCAGCTTCCACCTCTGGAGCGGCGGTGGCACAGAGGGCTTCGAGCTAGGTGAGGGAGACACATTTCTGCTGTTGGTCGAGAACGGGTGTGTACCCTTGGCCAACATCTGGCCAACTGAGGTCTACGAGTCAGTATCTGTCGAGCGGAAAGTGGAGAGGAGCAAGATGGATGGCACAGTTGTTTCTCCTCCATGAGCCACTTCCAGGCAGACTGGTGTTTCAAAGAAGTAGGATTTATCCTCCTATATGACTTTAAGTTGCACAGGAAACAGGAGCATGTATGATAGTTAGAGAGCACTGAGTTTTTGCTCAGCAGCTTCATACAATTTGCATTGAGAGGTGAGCCTGGACCTCACTCATGTAGACCGGATAGATCAGTATTTTGGAGTTTTGATATTGGAGGTCTGGGTGTGCTCTGGCCTCTCTCAGGATACAGTCTTGATCCTTGAAATTGAAGAATCTCACTATCAGAGGCCATCGTTGTGCACCCGGAGGAGGCTTACGGGTATGCGCCCAGTGGGCCCGCTCCACAGCAAACCAGGAGGATAATTTGTTTGAAGGCCTTCAGTATTTAAGCCAGGCCTCAAGGAATTCCGTGGGCTGGCAGTGCTCCACATCTTCCAGGAAACCTATAAAACGTAAGTTGTTGCATCTGGAGCGATTTTCGGCATCCTCAGCGCGGGGATAAAGTTTGTTTGTGCGAGTAAGAAGGTGAGCCACCTTGACCTTGAGATCGACAAACTCATCTTCCAGTGTTGAGAGACGACCCTTCGCTTCTGCAATATGGCCGGTGGCGTTACGCAGGTCCTGGCGGAGGAGCACCACATCCACATGTACCTTCCCTATCTTCACTTCAACAGCAGTTTGTCAAGATTGTATGGCTTGGAGGATTTTGTCAAGACCCCCTTTAAATGTTGTACCTTTGTCAAGTGTCTAAATACCCCCCCTGCCCAGATGCTCCAGTAAGAGTAGAGAATTGGTAGATGCATGGCTGGGAGGGGATAGCTTTGTGGTCTTGTCTTTCCCCATAGTCTTTGTATGACAGGCTCGGCCCTCTTACCGTGACCTGACAGCAGCATATACTGTTTTTTCATTGTGTCACTTTGCGTCCTTCGTTGTTTTCACCCACATGTCACTCGCGCTGTCACCGTTTGTTTCACTATCACGAGGTGCACAAAGCCCCTTGGGTTGTCACCGCAATATATGCCTCTAGTGCTGTTTTTCTTAACAGTTTTTTTGACTGTTTTGCATAAATATCTGTCCTCAAATATATGATGCTATATGCATTTCTAACAAACTGAAATTCTGAGTCTCTCTTTCTTTTATGTTCAGATCCTTTGTAATGTCTTGTACATGCAAATATATCTGTTGCCCAAGTGAATCCAATTGAGATATTGTTGTTTTATACATACTGACAGCAGCATGAGCAGCCGAGCAGAGGACGGGCCACCAATACCAGACAGAGTCGGACCAGTAGTGAGAGGAGGAACTAGGCTCCATGGGGCAAAGGAAGCAGCAACCCAGGCAAATCACCACCCAGCACAGCCGCTCATATTAAGGATCTCAGTCCACTGAAATACACAGCAAGGGCCAATGCCACTGGTGGGCTGCTGTGTAGTATAGCTCAAGCTCAGTAAGGGAGGCCCCCAACAAGTCTACCTCGGGCGGGCTCCACTCCACAGTGTCACCTGCACCAGGAAAAAGCAGGAGCTAGTATAAGTCATGCTCTCTCAATGCGCAATAAGTCCATCAGCTGTGGCACCCCTACGTCGGTTACTGGGTTGAATGAATGATACGGCAGGGAAGAAGCACCTCCTCAGTTTGCCCCAGGCCCAAATGTGCACGTGTGGAGGAAAACAAGAGATGTGGGGTGTCTCGCGGTATACTGCGCCAGGTGAGTATGGTCTTGTGCCACCAGCCCGAGCCTGCAGAAGAAAAATAGGGGGGGGCAGCAGGAGACAAGAGGGAGAGGTGGGTGGCCTCCAGTCGGTCTGCCAGAGTTCCCTCAGCCCCCAAATCAGAACATGTGTCTGAAGACACAGGGTCTGATTGAGATCACACCAGGGCTGGACTGACTGAAGCGGACACCGGACGTTTCCCCGGTGGGCCCCTTTTGGGCCCCTGGGGGGCGTTTTTTTATGGGGGCTGGCAATATCGGCTCCCTGTAACAAAATCGTCAGAAACCGGCTCTAGCAAAGAGCTCTGCCACAGCCACCCCAGCCCCTGGGGCTGACTGAGCAGTTTGCCAGGGCCTGTTTCGGTTCGCAGTCCGGCCCTGGATTGCTCTCGTCCTGGAGCCACCACACAAGGGTGCTAGACCATGCAACAGGCACTAGGGGGGAGCATTACCTACACCACAACCAATGAGTATTACATGGTCTGGAGAGAGTCTGAAGCAGACCCCTATGCCGGGGCATTCTTCAATATTTGGGCCCATAATGCCGACAATATCTGAGTGAGGCTGTGTCTCCAAGGCACGAAATCGCCCGCAGTTGGCCCCATGACTGCGGAGCAGCAAAATGGGGGATGACGGGGTTCCGGACAAGCTGCCCCCCTCACAATGCCACTCACAGAGGGAATTGCACCCCGCACCTGTCCCCACACAGCGCCAACTCAAAGAGGGAGGCGGAATCTGTGTCTGTTTGCCCAGCAGGGCTACAAACGCTCACCCGGGGATCCTGCTCTTGTAGAGCCTTTTCTATCAGGGACATCTGGCTCTTCGCCCCCATGTGCAACAACATCCATTCACCCAGATGGGCCCCTTCCTGCTAGATTTTAGCTTTACAATATTGGATGGTACCTACACTTAGCAGGAGGACAAAAGTCATTGTTCAGATAGCAGTATTGGAACAAAAGGGTGTCAAAAACCTTGGACACAATCACAGTAGTAGAGAATGGAACTGAGTGTAGCTGGCATTACAAATCATACTAAGGCAGCATTGTATTTATACTGTGAAAATCTGGTGTACAGTGGATTTTTGTGGAATAGATTCAATTGTGAAGGCTCGTAGCAGGTGACCAGAAAAATGTCTGATTACAACGGTAAACAACCATCACACTGCATGTGTTACAACGTATGCGATCACAACGCAGTCGTTACAACGACCACATTGTTACATCACAGTACCATTACAACGCAAGTCGTTACAACAACATGCTATAGGCGGCACTCTAAACTAAAGAATAGTATAATTTACTATTCCAACACTTTCTCTACAGTGTGCACGCTGGAGTTGGATTAGTAAATTATACTATTCCTAAGTCCAGCGCACCCCTACAGTCGTTGTGACGACTTGCGTTGTAATTGGTACTGCGATGTAACAACGCTGTCATTGTAAAGACCGCGTTGTAATCACATGCGTTGTAAACACCTATATTCGATTACAGACAGGTCCTCCAATCGGCGCCCTGTGCAGTCAAGGCATCCCACAATGGTGGTCACATAAGCTGATGACCATCTCATTAATCAGACCCCCCAGGATATAGCGGCATGGATTAGCAAATTTAGCGGCACAAAAACAGAAATTTAGCGGCACAAATATGGAAATTTAGGGGCAATTTTGCGGCATTTTATGTGGCCATTTTTCCTACAACAAACACAGATATCTTCGTTTTTAGGTTTCGCCTGGCGTCCACTGCGCAGCAGCGTTTGCGCAGGCGAAATCTGTTGATCTACAGTATGGGGCTTTGTCCCGCCTCTGTCTTCCATTGGCTAGCTCCATAAATGGAGGCTAGCCATTGGAAGAGATGGGTGTCTGTTACTCTTTTCCCCGTCCCGACGCGATTCGGGGGCATTTCTGGGTCTTTTTTTAAGTCCCGCCCTCTCCTCTTCCCATTGGCTGGAATTTTACCTTCCAGCCAATGGGAAGGGAAGAGCACGAAAAACACGCCCCCGTATCCCTACAGGGCGCGCTGTGCTTTCGCTTGTTTTGTCACTTTATTTCCACAAGCTTTATTTTCCCACAGTCCGTTGAACTACGGCTACTCCACGGTCCATCGAAAAATACTCCTTGCGATCTCGCAGTCCGACGGGTTGTTGTTTTCTGCTCTCACGCTCGCCTCCTCTTCCTGCACACCTGTAGCTTCCTCCTCTGTGGAACATGCACTACCACAGAAATATCAAAACAAGGACTGTGGGGCGTGGCCAAGGCCCAACGGCCACCTTCATTTCAGGTAAACAGAAAACTGACAGAAGCGGGAGCCACGCCCCCCTGAAAACATTGGACTGTGATATGTTTACCTAGATCTAAACGTCCGTGACGCGCGGGCCGAAGTTTGGGATAGGAGGCGGGGCGAGCGTCGGAGCGTGCGTGGTTGGATGACAGGCAGTGTAGGTAGGCGAGCGTGAGTGAGACGCATAGTAAAATCACGTGTCGTCATAACGTCAGTGTTGGCGTCGCGCGTGGTCAGTGCTGCTTCGTCTCGCGGGAAGGGGGGGAACCGGAGGAGAATAGTACGCCGCCATCTTAGGCCACACGGAGCCGAGGGGGCGGAGTAGGTATCGGACCCGTGAGTCTAGAACCCGCATTGTGGAGCATGCACTATAGCGGTGAGTGCGGAGGCAACTGGAGTGATACACTTGGGCCTTATCTGAGCCGTCCATGGGGGAGGGGACGGGGTGCACGGTGGTGGCTCAAGGTGAGGGTTTAGGCGTGTGGTGGGGGGGCCTTGGCCTGTCAGTGTCATGTTGCAATCTATGAGATGCACAGGGGGTGTGCATTGAGCGCAACGGGGGCACGGCGAGTTGCAGCTCTCCGGGATTCTCAAAGGGTTTAGGATGCACGCTCCTCTTCCTGGGATGGACGGAACTGGGCCGTTCCTGGGACCTTGGGAGTTCAGTGTGAACTGGACCTGAGATATGGGGCGGGATCTGCCTTGTTTGTAACACGAGGCCTTGGAGTCCCCTCGGGTGGTGGGTGAGCAGGCAGCTTCGGTGCTGCTACTGTTTAAGAAACCCAATGATCCCTGTGAGGGAAGGACGTTCCGCATGTAGTACCCATTGCCCGGGCACACGGGAGGGAGGGAGAGGGGGCATCGGTGCAGGTAGTGTGCACACACAGACAATGCCAACCAAGATAAGCAGAGGTTCGCGCATTTCTCTTTGGGAGCCCAGGCGGCATGCAGTTGTTTCCCCCTGCACGCCTTAGGTTTTTAAAAGTACAGTGCAGCAACTTGACGGCACGCGCTCGCCTACCTTGTTTGTTCTCCCCCCCCCCCAAAAATCACTGCCCGTGTCTCTTTCCGACGCGCAGACTCGCTTTTAGATCTTTCCCTCCAGCTAGCCTGGCTGCATTGTGCTGCAGATAGAGGCACACCAAAATATTCGTGCACCCCGCCCCCTGCGTCTATAAAACACCAGAGCCTTCACTTCCACATTTAGCTGGTTAGACTCCTTAACAGCAGATGTCAGGCTCAGGTTTGGCAGTATTCGTGTAGTTTTGGTCGATGTTGTTCCTTGGCATAATGTAACATTTCTCCGTTTCCTGAATGTTTTTTTTTATAGGTTCGCAAGCCAGGGTGTGTGATAATGGGTCCAGAAACTCAAATTTGAAACTTTTCTTTGACTTGTTTTATAAAGCCACCAAGTGTTTTTATGAATGCGAGTCAAATATTGGTTTCTCATACTTTGTACTCCCCCCCTAATTTTAGTCTTAATATTTTTATTCAATGCTACACTGTACGCTCAAATCTTTTGAAAACAGTAATTGTTATAGTAAATCCGTAGGTGTCATTTTAACCTTACTTGTAGACTTATTCAGAAACATTGATCGAATATCTCCTACTTTTTCCCTATCGCATGCACTGTTGGTATTTTGGTCACTTAATAGTAATAATAATCAGCATTTGTAAAGCGAGCAGCGACCTCAGGCGAGGTGTCCCGGCGCTGGGGGCCAGTAGTGTGCCCCGTTGCTGTAAACACTTGGATTGCCCTACCCCTTCATGTTATTGCATGGTTGCTTGTGGACATGCAGATGACGGAACACCCCGTGGGAATTCGCTTCCTTTACTTGCAGTGCAATTCTTTACTATGAACTCCAGCATATTTCCCAAGTTCTGCTTTCCATCTTGGGGTATAGTGAGTGCATGCATTTGCCAAACTGATTGTACCACTTCTCTCTGGGAGTAGTTTATACGGTTATACTCCTGCACCTAAACGTGGTAGCAGCCAGAGTAACAATAGTCTTGCACTCCATGCCCTGTGTTCTTTATTGAAGGGTGGCACAGGGCCTGTGGGCTCCACCAGTGGCCTTGATTACTTTACCCTTGTTGTTTCTTCAGTTGCTCACTCAGTGTGCTGTGTCGTAGTGTTGCTGACTGTCACCACTCAGGTTTCTGAGGCAGTTTTGTATCACACTCTCTACTCATGTTTTTACTATGCCGCCACATCATTAAATATGTAGCTGCACAGTTTAATACGTGTCGTATTGCACTACTTGTTTTGAAACCCATGTTCTTCCAAGTACCCTACAGCTGTCCCTTGTACTGTCAGATTTCCGCAGGTGCTTTGATGCGGAGTGTGCTAGACGAGGGCGCAGGCCTTTTGGGTAGCTTTGAGTGTGTGTGTGGTAGTAATTGCTGTCTGCTGAGCTCGTCCGTAGGGTACAATAGGTCTCACATTTGCGAGAGATTAAGCTATTGGCAATGTAAATGACAATGCCATTTATTTATCTGTTTTAAAAACCAACACATAAATACAAATTTTGTCATTTACAATGCCAATAGTTCTAACTTTTCCAAAGGCGAAACCGTTGCATTGTAAATGCTTGTTTTAGTTATTTAACAACATGAAGCTATGTATATTTGGTTTACTTACAATGTAGACACTTTGTTTCTCTCGAGCGTGTGCTTCACAATTATGGGCTGCTGCAGTTTCACAGCAAATCTACACCTAGGAAGGATTATTTCTTTCCTGTCCATATTTTATTGTATCTTGCTCCCCGTCCCATCCTTCCCCTGTTGTTGCAACAACACCTCCTCACTGTACAGGAGTTTTTCCAGCTAGTACTGCAGCCACTACGTCTGGTGCACTACATGATTTTAACATGGCAGCTCCCAGTCTACCAACACATGAGTTGGTGAGCGCCCAATTATCTATACCATACCTAGGCATCCTACTGGCCCCCAAACCGGTGAAGACACTTGCATCCAACTAAGGCCCCTTCTCGCCCAGACCAACACAACGCTCTCTGCATGGAACCGCTCAGGGCTGTCATGGTCCGCCCGTATTGCGGCTGTCAACATGACAATACTCCTGCGCATTCTTTTTATATTTCAGACCCTACCATTAACCCCATTGCCAGCGATCCTCCGTAACCTACAACTCGTCATTATCTGGTTCATCTGGAAAGGCAAGAATCTGCGTCTTCACCAACAACAACTTATCCGACCCAAATCGGAGGGAGGCAGGGGGCTTCCCCTGATCCAACGGTATTACCAGGCTAAACAGTTATGCTTTATTATGGAGAACCAAGAACGTGAACCTCCGGGGAAGGTGGGTGGTCTAAAAAAAGGTAAACATTAAAATGGAGCCCGAAAGACATGAGGACATGAGGCCGTCTGCCGCACAGACAAAGCGGACCCATGGAAACAGGGTTGGCGGTAGAACAGGCCTTGGTGGTAGCCCTCGCAGAGTCGCACGCTAGCATTGAATGGCGCGTCCATACTGTGCGCTGAGATGGGAGGGGTGGGCGGGGCCTTGAGGGGAAAGGGGGCCCTTCTGGAGCCGGTGAGGCCCATCTACCTGTCAGCCGATGCCTGCTCTCCTGCTGCGGTGGGTGAAGGCTCACAGCTACGGTAGGTTTCATGTCTGGCTGCCGCTAGCGTTTCCATGACCATTAAATGACATCACTCGGGTCGGAGGCTAAAGATAGCTCGCCATTCACGAAACGAGAGGCTACGTGAGTGTCTGGCCGTCACGTGTGGGTCAATCCCTCCCCCCTCGGCCCCCACCCGTCTCCCACCATGCCCAGAAGTGCAGTCCCTGAGGGAGGTGCAAGTCTGCGGGACAGCAGTCTCCAGCTGATGGAAGTTTAGAATGGGTGACAGGTGGCACGTGGTCTCGATGTTGCCCCTCCTTACTTTCTAGGCATTATTGTTTCAGATAGCATTGCGTTCTTTACTGCGGAAAACTGCTCTATTTGGTAGAAAAAACATTTTCCAGTGTTACTTTATAGAACCAACACGTTCCTTCATTCTTAATGAGTCCCGGCTCCAGGCGTGGATTGTAAATCTCACTCATCTCCCCCCCCCTCCACCTCCTGGCAGCAGGAGCCACCCTGATCAGTTGTGAGAAAATAACCAACAGCTGGATGAAGAAGTGTTGTATCACTGTCGGTGTCAGGGGTCCTCTCGAGGACAGTGGAGCCGCGGGAAAGCCCGGTGATCACAGTCCAAACCAACACAGACAAATGCAACATTCTCCAAAGCCAGGATGCAGCTCAATGCTCAGTCATGTTGTTGCGGTCACCACTTTCTCATGGTGGCCGAGTTTTCATTAGGCTTCAGCAGGCAATGAAAAAAAAAACAAGGGTGTCCCGTGAACCGAAATGAAAGTGTGAAATGCAGAACGGTCACTGTATATGATCTTTGCACTCTATCCCTTGCCTTTCAGCCTTTGATATCATGAATACTTTTGCAGGAAAAAAAATATCACGTCAAACAGAACTAATATGAACGTTGCCTGTAGATCACAAGGACATGGTATTTAAACGCAACTGGGCCAGATTCACAAATATTTGCCCTAGAACGAATGAAGAGATGCTTGAAGCATGGCAAATTTTTGTCAAGTGTATTTGGTATGTTCACTACCGTATGCCACAGAGCATACCTGGAGGCGATTGGGCCATTTTTTAGGTCGAGCTAGAGTACGCATGCGTAGCATGCGTCTAGCTCGACAACTATAGACGTCCGTCTCCTGGGAATCTGAGACAGGGGATGGGCACGAGCGCCGATTTCTCCTCGTGGGCACGCACAGCGCCGTGCACATCCCCTGCCTCAGATTCACAGCCTCTCTCAATCACCCACAGCCACACTCACGCATGCGCACACACACATACACCGACGCAGGCACAATGCATCGGGACACACGCACACAGACACACATATACACACGCACAGCTAACAGACACACAGCCACACATATACATACACACGCACAGCTACACACGCGCACACACACAGTTACACCCACACACGCGCCCCACCCCCCCACTCACCGGGCTCTTCTTGCTTCCTCGCATGTTATGCATTACCTCCTCGTCCTGTCTTCCTCGCCACAGTAATATACATATGAGCCTCCGGCTCCACACAGAACTCCAAGTAAATTAAAAGAGCAGCGCTCTAGTCTCCCCTCCCTCCTCCAATATGGCCCCAGAGGCTTCATCCAATCCTATAAAAGGATACAGATCAACCAGCCCAGCCTGTTCTTTTTTTCTGCACTTCTCCGAGTGCTTTGACTTCCCTGCTGGTCAGGTGAGTGGGGCTGGGTTCCTGCTTTAGTGGTTCCCTGTGTCCTGTGGTATTTAGTTGGGGGAAGTTAGTTTTTGTTATATGTGCTGACTTCTATTTTCGTTTGTTTCTTGTGGTCGTAACATTTTTTTTATTTATATATATGTATTTAATGGTTTGTCTCCCCCTTCTGTTGCCTTTGTGCCTCGTGTCCTGCTTTAGCGAACTTGCGTGGCCTTGCGGTTGTCGGCTGTTTTACAGGGCCGACTTGTGTCCTGTTTGCCGTTTTGTGCCGTTTTGTGCCGCCGCCGCCGGGCTCCGGCACCCCGGCGTCTCGCACTGAATTATGATTTCCCGACCGCGCGTCCTGCTGAGCGGACGTTGCGCGGCCGGGTGCGGGTTCTCTGGGAGCCGGAGGCTTCTTTTCAGTTCCCCTTACCTTCTGCCTCACCGGCGTGGTTTTCCTGCATCTTCGGGTCTCGGCGCCGCTGGTGACGCCTTCGGGGGTTGACGCGCTGCGGTCCTTGCCTCGTTGGTTTCCTTATGGGTGCGCGTGGCTCTTCCTGATGCATTTCAAGCCTTCGGCTGAGTTTGAGGTGGGTTTTGTTGGTTGCTTAGCAACCTTGGGTCCTATTTTACCGGGCTGTTCTGCGTTTTGCCTGTGTTTGTGTTTATTTCACGGCTGGCTGTCATGGATCTTTCCTCTGGTGATCCTGATCCTTTGGACGTGGCTTCCGGTTCGGGGGTGCATGTTCCCTCTATGGCAATTTTGCAGCAGATGATCAATACTGCTGTTTCTGCTGCTTTGCAGGGTCATGTTCCTGTCCCTCCTCCTAAAAAGGCGAGGGTTGATGGCGCTGCTGCTGATGCTGATTCTGAGAATGAGGAGGAGGTTGATGTCAGGGGTCGCTTTGTGCAAGGTGCCGACCTGAAGGAGGTGCTGGGCCACATTCGCGAAAACTTGGTGTTCCCTGCTTCTGTGGTGCCTCTGGAGGACGATCTGTTTTCGCAATATCGTCGTCCCGAGCCTGATTCTTTGCCTCTACATTCCTCTGTCTTGAAGGTCCTGGAGAATGAATGGAAGGATGTGGACAAAGGTTCCTTTCCTCGTTTCTTGAGTAAGAGGTACCCTCTTCAGGATTTTGCGGTGAAATACCCTGCCTCCGTGAAGGTTGACTCTTTATTGGCGAGCATGTCTTCACATGGGTCCGTTGTCTCAGAGGACTCTTCTCCTGCTGTCCCGGTTGACCGTAAGGTGGATGGTGCTGTGAAACGCACTTTTGCGGCTGCCAATTTTTCTATCAGGGCTGCGGCATATTCGTCTTACACTATCCAGTCCTTGCTCAAGGATTTTCAGTCTCTGTCGGAGTTGTTGGATCAGGGGGAGGATGTTTCTTCTACCCTGGCGATGATGGAGCAGCAGGTTCGTCTGCTGTCGGATGTCTCCTTTGATTCTCTGGGGGCTGCTGCTTCTGCGGCCGGATCATCTGTGGCTGCGAGGCGTCAATTGTGGCTCCGTTCCTGGAAGGCTGATGCTGCACAGAAAAACTTGCTTATGAAAATCCCTTTTTCGGGGGTTAAGCTTTTTGGTTCGTCTCTTGACGACATGGTGAAGAAGACGGCGGAGGACCGTAAACTGCTTGCTCCTGACCGTCCTGGCAGATTCCGTGCCTTTGGTTCACAGCGGTCTTTTGGTGCCTCGAAGAGGGGTCGGGCTGGTCAGCCCTTTCGTGGACGGGGGCGTGGCCGGGGTGCTCCCTCCTTTGATAAGTCCCGGTTCTCCGGCGCTTCTACCTCCTCCGCTCCTGCTTCCAAATCCTGACTGGGTCGCTCCTGGTGTAGGTCCGGTTGGGGGTCATCTCACTTGCTTCCTGGACTCTTGGCGGGAGACTGTGTCGGACCAATGGGTGCTTCAGGTGATCTCGGAGGGTTTGCGCATTGGATTTGCCCGGACACCCCCAGACTGTTTCCGGGCCACTCCTTGTCCCAGAGATCCTGTGAAACGATTGGCGCTTTTGGACGGCGTTGCTTCCCTGGTGGTCAAGAAGGCGATCGTTCCTGTGCCCAGCGATCTGTTGGGAAGAGGAGTGTATTCGATACTTTTCCTGGTGTTCAAGCGCACCGGGGATCTTCGGCCGGTGATGGACCTGAAGTGGGTGAATACTTTCATCCCTCACCAACGGTTCAAGATGGTTTCCCTTCCTTTGATCCTTCCTCTGATATCTCAGGGGGATTTCCTTGCATCGATAGACCTGAAGGATGCTTACCTACATATTCCTCTTCATCCAGACTTTCAGAAGTTTTTCCGGTTTTGTGTGCAGGGTCGTCATTACCAATTCCAGGTATTGCCTTTTGGGCTCTGCTCTGCTCCCCGGATCTTTACTAAGATTCTGGCTCCTCTTATTGGACATTTGCATGGGGAGGGAGTTAGTGTTTTTCCTTATCTGGACGACATTTTAATTTCTGCTTCTTCTCTTCCTAAGGCGGAGTTGCATGTCCGGAAGGTGTGCCATGTCCTGGCGCATCATGGGTTCCTCGTGAATGTGCCGAAGTCCTCCCTGGTTCCTGCACAAGAATTGACTTTCATTGGGGCTCTGTTCAGGACTCAATTGGGGATGGTGTTCCTGCCCCCTCCCCGTGTTTTGTCCCTGATGTCTGCTGTTCGTTCCCTGTTGGTGGGGTTTTCTCATCCTGTGAGCCTATGGTTACGAGTTCAGGGTCTGATGTCGGCTTCATTGTTGACGGTGCCGTGGGCTCGCCTCCATATGTACCCGGTGGTGTCCCACATTTTGTCGCATTGGGACCCCTGTTCCCTCGATATGGATGTTCTGGTTCCTATGTCGGAGGAGGTTCGGGTGGTCCTGAGTTGGTGGTTGGACGTGGATCATCTGTCCAAAGGCCGCCCTTTTCTGATTGTTCCCACCCGCGTGGTCACTACCGATGCCAGCCTGCTGGGATGGGGTGCTTCTCTGGGGGTTTCGGCGACTCAGGGGATTTGGCCTCAGTCGGTGTTGTCATGTTCCTCCAACTACAAGGAGCTGAAGGCCGTCCTTCTGGGTCTGTTGGACTTCTCGGATCTTGTTCAGGGTCACCACGTGCAGATCCGGACGGACAATCAGGTTGTGATGTCTTATGTGAACCATCAAGGGGGGTGCAGGGTTCGCTCCCTCAGTTGCCTGGCTCGTCGGATTGGTTCTTGGGCGGAGGTGCATCTGGAATCCCTGTCTGCCATCTACCTGCCTGGTGCGGAGAACACTGTGGCGGATTGTCTGAGCCGGGTGTTTCCTTCCATGGGGTCCTTGTCTTTCATGAGGTGGATGTTCAGGAGGTTGCGGGTGATGTTTGGTTGTCCGATTGTGGACCTGTTTGCCTCCCGGGACAATGCCCAGACCCGTTGTTTTTGCACGATTATGCCTTGCCGGGACGCCTGGAGGGTGGACGCCCTTTCGTTCCCTTGGCCGGAGGGTCTGCTGTATGCATTTCCCCCTGTTCCCCTGCTTCCTGCTGTGTTGCAGAAGATCAAGAGGGAGGGGTCGTTGGTGCTTATGATTGCTCCTTGTTGGAAGCGTCGCCCTTGGTTTCCCCTTCTGAGGGAATTGGCTGGGTCTCCGAGGTGGCCCTTGCCGTTCGTGCCGTATCCTCTGATGGGTCCTCCTCTTCCTCTACCTGTGTTCCGTTCCCTGGGTCTGCAGGCCTGGCTCTTGAGAGGGAGTCTCTGATGCGTGGGGGTTGTTCGGTGGCTGTGGCTGGTGTCATTCAGCAGTCCCGGAGACCTTCTACGCTAAAATCTTACGCCTAGCATTGGGATCATTTTGCTTCTTGGTGTGTTGGTCATGGGCTGTCGTTGGAGTCTTTAGATCCGGCTCGCATTCTGGACTTTCTGAACGATGGGTTTGTGTTGGGATTGGCCATTTCGACCCTTCGGGCTCAGTGGGCCGCCATTCGGGCGTTTCATATCCTGCCTTTGGTTTCCATTTCTCCGTTGGTTGCTCGACTATTTAAGTCTCTTTCTTTCCAGCGCCCACGTCCTATCATGTGTCCTCCTCCTTGGGACCTTCCTTTAGTTTTACGTTCCTTGCAGTTGGCTCCTTTCGAGCCTTTGGAGTCTGTGGACTTGAAGTTTTTGACTCTCAAGGTGGTGTTTCTGGTAGCGATTGCCTCTGCCAGGCGTATGGGTGAGTTGGGTGCTTTCCTTCGTTCTGCCCCGTTTTTGTTGGTTTTGGCAGACCGTGTGGTCTTGCACCCTCATCCCACTTTTGTTCCTAAGGTGGATTCTTTTTTTCACCGGTCTGCCGAGGTGGTTCTTCCGGTTCTTTGTCCTGATCCCTCCTCGGCTGAGGAGTCCCTTTTGCACCTCTTAGATGTTCGTCGTGCCTTGCTGATTTACTTATCTCGCACTTCTTCCTTTTGTAAGGTTGACTACTTGTTTGTGAATTATGGTTTGTCACGTCAGGGTCTGAAGCCCTCCCTGTCCACGATCAGTCGGTGGATTAAGGAAGCCATTCTTTTGGCTTATGCTTCGGTCTCTGTGGTTCCATCTCTTCCTGTTCAGGGTCGTTCCACCAGGTCTGTTGCTGTATCCTGGGCTTCTTTCAAAGGGGTGTCTTTGGAGGATGTTTGCAGGGCTGCTACGTGGTCTTCTCCGCATACCTTCATGTCCCATTACCGCCTCCAGATTGGGGGTGGGGGTTCTGTTTCATTTGCATCTTCAGTTTTATCTGCTGGGATGCCTTAAGAGGTTGTCCATTTTTGGGTTGTTGTGCCTCTGTATATTAAAATGTGTTTCGCTGCACTGATGGTGTGGTCTGTTTCCTGGCATGAAGCTGATTGCTTTGGTATCGGCTCATATGTATATTACTGTGGCGAGGAAGACAGGACGAGGAGGTAATGCCCCGGTTACTTACCGGTAATCTTCATTACTCCGAGTCCATGTCTTCCTCGCCACAGTATAGTTTCCCTTCCCTCCCGGCCCTGGTGGTGGCTTCATGTCTGCGGCTTGGTTTTTCAGGCTGGGCTGGTTGATCTGTATCCTTTTATAGGATTGGATGAAGCCTCTGGGGCCATATTGGAGGAGGGAGGGGAGACTAGAGCGCTGCTCTTTTAATTTACTTGGAGTTCTGTGTGGAGCCGGAGGCTCATATGTATATTACTGTGGCGAGGAAGACATGGACTCGGAGTAATGAAGATTACCGGTAAGTAACCGGGGCATTTCCTGCGCTCTACCGAGAACCGCATCACTCCTGGAATCCCTGCTTTCTTCTCCCGGAATCCCTGCTTGCTTGTGGGCTCCCTCTGCCTCCAAGGTGCCGCGCTCCGGACGAGCTACGTCACCGCTACCCTGCTACAGAGGCGGGGAATCTGCCGGAACTTCGCAGGCTCCTGCCTATCGAAGTAGAGCCCGCCTCTCTCGCCTGCGTTCCACGCCTCGGAAGTTTGGCATCCTGGTTTTAGAAATGCCAGTGCTGAGCATCAGCAGGACCCGGCACTTAAAGCCCTGTTTAACGGCATGCTATGTTTTTTTCTCACATATGACTGTAGAGGATGAACCTACACCAATTATTCCCCACCTGTTTTTCTTTTTTTATTTGCATTCCGGGACATCTTGTTTTGTTTTTCCCATTGTAAAACCAAAGGTAAAACAATCTGGACTGGGGCAGGTAGTGCCACACGGAACTGGAAAGCTCGGTAGCTCTGTCTACATGGGCCGATCAATGTACAGAGATTTATAACAAACATGGTAAAACACTGTGGGTGTGAATGCTATAATTCTGACTGCCTTCTGTAAACTACGTCACAACCCTCACGTTACAAGAACATTTGGATTAAGTTAATACATAAAATGCAGAAGAGTACTTGGTTCTAACGTTGGCTCGTGTGTTGGAAGCACTTTTGTTACTCAGAGTAGTGTCTGCTGATGCTATGCTAAAAACATTCATTTCTGGCTAGCCCAAGGCAGTCCTTCAAGGACCCCAGCCACGGTGGAAACTGTTACTTCACCAGGTTGAGGTGAGCTGCGAGTTGCCATGCAGAATTTCTGTGGGATGCATTTAAAGACGACTTTTCTGGCTGGGCAGCGGGGATGCTTGGAATTCACGTGCACGCAGTGCATTGTGGGGCCTAGTTGTTGAATGGTGTTGCTTTCCCTGGTGGCCGTGGTGATGTCGGGCTTTGCTAGTCTGCCCTAGGTTTTATCATTTATTTGTGAATCAACAGCCTCTCTTTCCACCCTACCCAGTGCTACAGCGATTTACTGTGGAAAGTGAACAAATAACCTACATTTGAAGGAGGCCTCATTTTAAAGATGTTGATATGAAAAAGCATGTATCGCGGACAGCGCTGCCCTGCCAGCCTCGACTGACCTGACCCATGTTATCCATGCAAGGTGCCCTCCATTCCATTGTAGAGCGATTCACGTCACGCGCATTAGCTGATTGGCTGTAAAATGACGAACGTATTTTGAAGTTGGAAATTATTTTACTAGGAATGCATAATTGCTTCACTATTAAAAGGTGGAGCAGCCTGATACACTGAGGTATACGTGCTTGCAACTTGCTTCCGGGTAGACGTATGAACAGTGCCGACACGCACCATTTTTTTCCAAACAGTGTTTTTTTGGGGTTTTTGCATATATGACGCATCACAGTGGTCTATTCAGTGCAGTCAGTCAAGATATTGTTCCCCATAGGACTTTTTCTCATCTGGACCATGATAAATGTGCAAAGCACAAAATATTAGTATGCGTAGTTTTACAGCTGAGGCAATTCAGAGGTGTACTAAAAGCACGTTTAAGAATACACACGGTTGAACATGTTAGTAACTGCTCAAACCTGGGAAAGAGGCTACATTTGTGCAAATGGAAGTTGTGTAATATCGAACATCTGCAAAAGACCTTTAAAAGCCTCCATTCCTGGTCAATACCTCAGCGTGACGTCTGAAAAATATGTTAAGAGGTCTCGTAGGTAAAGTTCTGTGTAACATGGATAACCCATCCTTTCGTATTGTAATAGTGGGTAACATTCACCAGGCACCAGCTCTTCACTGCGCCGTACGTGGAATACCAATGATGTGTTGTGGGTCAGCAAATCGGTATTTTAGGAATCAAAAACTGTAGTCGACATTGAACCTTAGTGACACGTTCTTTGCGTCACACTATGTTCCTGGGAAATATATTTTGATTCATATTAAGATCGGGTGCAGTAGCAAGGAGAAGACAAGGTCAGGAGCGTTGAAGGTGGCAGGGAATAGACTTTATATAACCAGCAATGCTGCCATTCTTACCCAGTCTTGGTTCAGCACATTCACTGCCAGGGATCTCACACCCCCTCAGCCTCACCCTCACCCTTACACCCCCTCACCCTCACACATCTCCTCACCCTCACACCCCCTCACTCTCACACCCCCTCATCCTCACCCTCACACCCCCTCATCTTCACCCTCACACCCCTTACACCCCCTCACTCTCTCACCCCCTCACCCTCACACCCCCTCACCCTTACCCTCACACCCCTCACCCTCACCCACCCTCTCACACTCACTCACCCTCTCACCCCCTCTCACCCTCACACATTCCTCTCACACCCTCTCACCCTCACACCCCTCACCCTCACACCCCAAACACCCTCACCCTCACACACCCTCTCACCCTCACACACCCTCTCACCCCCTCACCCTCACACCCCCTCACACCCCCTCACACACCCCATCTCACCCTCACACCCCCTCACCCCGGTCACCCTCACCCCATCACCCTCCCTCACCCTCACCCACCCCCTCACCCTCACACCCTCATCCTCACCCCCCAATCCTCACCCTCACACCCCCTCACCCTCACAACCGCACACCCTCCCCCTCACACACCCCCACACCCCCTCACCCTCACACCCCCACACCCTCGCACCCCTCACCCTCACACACACCCTCACACCCCCCACACACCCTCACACACCCTCACCCTCACACCCCTCACCTTCACACCCCCTCACACCCCCTCACCCTCACACCCTCACACACCCTCACCCTCACACCCCCTCACCCTCTCACCCCCTCACCCACCCTCACATACCCTCGCACACCCGCACACACCCTCACTCACCCTCACACCCTTACACCCCCTCACACCCCCTCACCCTCACACCCCCTCACTCACCCTCACAACCTCACCATCACCCCCTCACTCTCACACCCCCTCACACCCCCTCACCCTCACAGCCCCTCACCCTCATACCCCCTCACCCACACAACCTTGCCCTCACACCCCCTCACCCTCACACACCCTCACCCTCACACTCCCTCACCCTCACACACCCTCACCCTCACACCCCCTCACTCACACGTACACACCCTCACCAGCATAGCATAACAAAACATAGCATAGCATAACAAAACATAGCATAACAAAATACAGCATAGCATAGCATAACAAAGAAAGCATAGGATAGCAAAACATAGCATAGCAAAACATAGCATAGCATAACAAAACATAGCATAGCATACCAAAAAACAGCATAGCATAACAACACAAAGCATAGGATAGCAAAACAAAACATAGCATAACAAAACAAAACATAGCATAGCAACACACAACAAAGCATAGCATAGCATAACAAAACACAACAAAACATAGCATAGCATAACAAAAGAAAGCATAGCATAACATAACAAAGCATAGCATAGTATAACAAAACATAGCAGAGCATAACAAAACACAGCATAGCATAGCATAACATAACAAAAAAAGCATAGGATAGCAAAACTTAGCATAGCATAACAAAGAATAGCATAGCATAACAAAACACAGCATAGCATAGCATAACAAAAAAGCATAGGATAGCAAAACATAGCATAGTATAGCAAAGCATAGCATAGCAAAACATAGCATAGCATAGCAAAACACAACAAAACATAGCCTAGCATAACAAAACACAACATAGCATAGCATAGCAAAACAAAGCATAGCATAACAAAACATAGCATAACAAAACATAGCATAACAAAACAAAACACAATAAAACATAGCATAGCATAACAAAACAAAGCATAGGATAGCAAAACTAAACATAGCATAGCATAACAAAACAAAGCAAAACATAACAAAACAGCATAATGTAACAAAACATAGCATAACAAAACACAACAACACATAGCATAACAAAACATAGCAAAACACAACAAAACATAGCATAGCTTAACAAAACACAACAAAACATAGCATACCAAAACAAAACATATAATAGCATAGCAAAACATAGCATACCAAACACAACAAAACATAAAACATAGCATAGCAAAACAGAGCATAGCATAATAAAACAGAACAAAACATAGCATAGCATAACAAAACATAGCATAGCAAAACATAGAATAGCATACCAAAACATAGCATAGCATACCAAAACACAGCAGAGCATAACAATTCAGAGTATAGGATAGCAAAACATAGCATAACAAAACAAAACATAGGATAGCAAAACAAAACATAGCATAGCATACAGCATCACTCTGCACCACCACAGCATCACTCAGGGGCACCACAACATCACTATGCACTACCACAGCATCACTGAACGCCACAGCATCACTCGTTCGCCATCACAACATCACTCAGCGCCACCACAGCATCAATCTGTGCAACCTTTCAACAACACCTGGTTCAAATATGTTCTCTCAATGTTTCAAGCTTTATTACAAATGTAACAAGAAGATGTTAATATTTCACTTCTGTTCTTGGATTTTTGTCACAATAAAATACACTGAACATAATCTTCACAAAAGTTATTTACAAAACTTTAAGCTATTGCCATTATAAATTACAATAACTTTTATTTAAGTATTAATTATTGGAAAAAAATTAAAAGCCATTGTTATTTGTAATATCAATATATGTAAGTGACGTAAATACAACACATATTGCATTACAAATGCTATAGGTGTCACATTTGCGAAAGTTATAACTATTGGCATTGTAAATGACAAAGCTATTAATTTCTCTATTTTCAAAAACAAAACATAAATAAAAAATGTGTCATTTACAATACCAATAGCTCAAACTTTCCTAATATGAGACCTACTGCATTGCAAATGCTTGTGTTAAATATGCGGTCCAATAACAATAACAATAGCAAGTAAACAGACTCAGACCCCCCAGGATATAGCGACTTTTGTAAAAATGCCGCGCGAGTTCTACAAAAGTGCTGATTTCGCGGGCACTTTTGTAAAAATCGCGGCATTTTTACAAAAGTGCTGATTTCGCGGCAAATCGCGAAATCGCGATATCCTGGAGGGTCTGATTAATATAGCCCTCAAAACATGGTAATTCATTCAGTCATGGAGAATTATCAAGTGCAGTACCACTCCTGTGAGTGTCAGGCCACGTAAACCTTTGATGTTCAGGTTGGGAAGTCGAGACACTCCTACTTTATTTGCAGAGCTATTCACGTTGCCAATATCTTTTAGCCATGTTGTATAATAGCATGGTTAAAAGTCAGTGACAGAGATTGGAGTGGTGTAGAGTAGCGTAGCATGGAGTGGTGTAGAATGGAGTGGCTTAGAGTGAAATAGAGTGGTGTAGAGAATGGAGTGGCATTGAGTTGAGTGGTATGGAGTGGAGTGGCGTAGAGTGGCATTGTGTGGAGTGGTGTAGAGTAGAGTGGTGCACAGTCGAGTGACGTACAGTGGCATTGTGTGGAGTGGAGTGGCAAGGTGTATAATGGTTTTGAGTGGCGTACAGTGGCATTGTGTGGAGTGACATAGTGTGGAGTCGAATATCGAGGGGTAGAGTGGGGTGTAAGGGCATAACGGGGAGTGGCATAGAGTAGGGTGGTGTAGAGTGGAGTTGTTTGGAGGGCCTACAGTGTGTAGTGGTGTAGAGTGGCGTAGGTTAGATTGGTATAGAGTGGTGTGGCATTGGGTAGGGCGGGGTAGAGTGGTCTGGAGTAAAGCAGCATAAAGTGGAGTAGCATTGTGTGGAATGGAGTGTTGTAGAGTAGAATGTCGTAGAATGGAGTGGAATGAAGTAGAGTGGAAATGAGTGGCGTGGAGTGGCGCAGAGTGGAGTGGCATAGGGTAGAGTGACAGAATGGAGTGGCATAGAGTGGAATGGAGTGGTGTAGAGTGGTATGGCATAGAGTATAGTGGCATAGGGTAGCGTGACATAGAGTGGATTGGCGTGGAGTGGAATAGAGTGCAGTTGCATAGGATAGAGCTGTGACGGCTGGTGCAGGTAAGAGCGGTGAGGTGGGGGCAGTCGACAGAAGACGATAAGGAAAAATAAAATAAAAAATAAAAACACTTACCTTGCACCTATTTTTTTTTTAATGCAACTTGTTTTCCTTAAAAAGAAACTTTGAAGTTTCATTTTTTGAAGAGTAGGCAGTGGCTAAACATTTGTACATACTATTTCAATTCGGTAAGAAAAAGGGACGTCCTCAACACGCCCCTGCCAAATACCGAATCACAAATCCCTAATTGCGATTCAGTAACAAGTTACTGAATCACAATGTGGGCTTTGTACATCCCAAAAAGCATTGTTGCTGTCGTAAACGGCCCAATTCTACGAATCGTTTTCAACCGCAAAAATGCTTCATACATCTAGCTCCTAATCACTGCACTACATTACTTTCAGGAATGTCACTCAGCATATTATTGGCCCCAGATCAAAAAGAATGTTTCCAGTAAAATATTTCTATAGTACCATAGGCCAGAAGGATTCCTCACAACCTGTTATTAATACAGCAACACACACTGCCTATTAAAAAGTTATCATGATGTCAACATTCTGATATTTCTGGTATTGTGGAGGAGTGACTTTTTGGATTTTATGATAAGGTACTTGCGTTAACTTTTTAAAAAACTACAGCTCAAATATACACATGTTAAGTACATGAATTTTAAAAATGAAATTTAAAAATTAGTTAAAATTGAAGTAACATAGCAGTGTATGCGTAATTGTATTAATTTATTAAATGTTTTTACATAGTGCACACAAAGCCTGAAAGCAGCAATGTGCTTAACATAGAAATAAGCACAGATAGTAGCAAAGCATGTAGGAGTGTGGATCAGCAGTTACATTAGCATGCTATACTACATTGTGCACCACGTGACCAGCATAAGCACCTACTAGCTGGGTAGCTGCTAGCAAAGTCCAATAAAAAAAAATCCACAAAGTTTCAGACAGAAGAGATACATTTTGGGATGTTCAAAACAGGAGGTGGGATTAAAGGGAAGGGGAAGAGATGAGGAATAACTTACATTCTCTAGAATGCAGAAAAGAAGATGATTGTGCAGCTAGAGGGAGATTGAACGGGGGGAAAACAGAGCTTCTTCTGTTCGGCCATAACACTACTCTGTGGGGACCCCAACATTGGGCCTCGCAAATGGGCACTCTCCCCGCTCCCTCTAGAACAGCACGTAACCTTGGCGTCATTTTTGACGACCAGCTATCCACGAAGCACCATGTGGTCAAAACTTCCTCCACTTGTATTACCATCATCAAATGGTTGCGAAAGATCATCTGGATGCTCCCCCAGGAAACTCAGAAAACCGTAGTCCAGGCCTTAATCACCTCTAGACTAGACTACGGGAATATTCTTCTCCTGGGGGCCTGCAAAGAGGTGATCCGTAAATTACAGACAGTCCAGAACATGGCGGTGCGGCTGCTCTGTAAACTTCCCAAAACATCCTCTACCTCCAATTCTCTACGTACTCTGCATTGGCTTCGCATTGAAAGCCGCACGAAATTTAAGGCCCTCTGCTTCATGCACAGAATTAATGCTGGCCAGGCCCCACCCTATCTTAATCCCTTGGTTCAGCATTATTGTCCTCCCCGTACTCTTCGCTCATCAAATCAGCATCGGTTTCTGGTTCCCAGAATCAAAAGAGCTAGAATGGGTGGCCGTTCTTTCACCTGGCTCGCTCCCGCGCTTTGGAACTCCCTTCCCCTACTGCTGCGCACCGAACCCTGCTACCTTAAGTTCCGCAGAGAGGTGAAAACGTGGTTATTTAATCTGTAATTGCTTTCCTTTTCAGTTTGCACTCTCTCATTGGTTCTAGCGCCGGAAAACCTCCGGGTAGCTGCGCGCTTTATAAACTTAAAAATAAATAAAATAAATAAATAAATTGGTATTCCAGACTTTGGGAGTGCAGCCGGAGAAGGACTGACTAAGGGAGTGGCTAGAGTTGAAGATAGGGCTTTGGAGAAGAGATCGTCAAGGATGAGCAGTTGACTGGTGCCTCCAGAGGCAAGTGAGTTTGAAGGGGATCTGCTCTTCCTAATAGGGAACCAGGTGAAGGAGAGAAGAACAGCGGTGACCTTCCCGTGCTCCTCAGGACCGCCTCATCGCTCCGGGAAGTCAGGCAAGGACCCAAGACCTGGCTGTTTGAATGAACAGGCACCACCAAGCAGCCAGCTTCTCAGGTGCCTTGAAACCCTCACAGGGGATTTGCCGTGCTTTATAAATCCTGATTGATGGATTGATGTTATCAAATCAAAATGTATTTATTCGATTAACAGGATATTAATCATAAAAGTTACAGAAATACATCACAGATAAACATTTCTGAGAATCCAAACATTTCATTTCAGCAATTGGCCAGTTTCCTAGTTCTCAAAGCCGCACATAAAAATGAGGCGACGCTAAAACAGATTAAAGGATCAGTTAACATTCGTAAAAAATGTAACGCAGGACGACATTGTCTAAAGTCTAATTTACGTAAGAGAGGAATTAAAAACCGTTTACGGTGATTACAATAAAATTTACAAAAAAAGAAGATGTGCAAATCAGTTTGTAACGAGAGATCCTTGCAAGGGCAGCATGGAAGATCATTAGTAGAGTAGATACCACCCGGGTAGCCCAGCATACACGGGATATAATTTAGGCGGAATCGTAACATTGATGTTATCAAAGCAATCACTCCCAGTGGTCAGCCAAGCAGCGGCATGCAAGGTGCCTTTAAGTAGGGCAAGGTGGATTTTAGGTATGGCATTCCCCTATGGCTGAGAGAATGGCATTCTCGCCTTCAGATCTAGAACGTACTCAGGCTTGGACTATTACTTTGAGGTCTTGTTCTAGTTGGAAGGGTTTGAGTCCCCAATGATTGGTATTTGTGGTCACACTGTTAATACGTGCTACAATTCTATGACTACAACATAGTAGCCGCTGACCTGTTTGTAGTTCCTTTTATATGTATCAATTATTTTATTGGAAAAATTACGGGGCATATTACCAAGGGTGGCGATAGGCAATTATCGCCGGTTTAGCGGCCGTTTTCGGCCGCTAAGTGGCGATAATTCTATCGCTCTATTAGCAAGCTGTCGCTAACTGATGTTAGCGACAGCTTTTAGGCAATAGCGAGCGGTTTGGGGCCCGCTTTGCATGTCAGCGATATTTATCGCTAATGACATGCAAAGTGGGCGTGCCCAACCCTTTAGCGACTGAAAGCAGTCGCTAACGTCGCTATCGCCTATTAGCAAGGCAGGCGTAGCGATGGAAATATTCCCGCTATCGCCAAAAACCAACGCCTGCTCAGACCAGTTCTTAGCCATGTTATCCAATGGGAGGTGGATAACATGGCTAAGAGCATTTCGTCGCTAGTGCGTGAATATCGCTGTATTCTCAGCGATATTCACGCATTTCGCCGCTATCACTGGATATTTTAGCACAATGGAGAAAAACGTTGCTAATAGCATGTTTTCTCTGCTAACATATCCAGCGATAGGCAGCGATAAAAAAATCGTTGCTAAGCCTATTTAGCGATAATTATCGCTACTTGTTGGTAATATGCCCCTAAGTGTGGTGTTTTGGGAATTATTGCCATGGTATCCTAGTTATGGTGGTGGGGTTCTGGAATGGAGTGGAAGTGGGAAGCGAGGGCAACAATTGGAGGAGGACTGATTGAAGGAAGACGCTGTCTTGCTTGTTCCAATAAAGCATACTTATGCTTACCTTCATACTTGTCTGAAGCTCCTCATTCTACAATTTGACGAAGTGTCACCTGGAGGATGATAGAAGATGCTGCAAGAGGTGTCACCTGACGGATGATAGATGATGCTGCAAGAGGTGTCACCTGGAGGATGATAGAAGATGCTGCAAGAGGTGTCACTTGGAGGATGATAGAAGATGCTGCAAGAGGTGTCACCTGGAGGATGATAGAAGATGCTGCAAGAGGTGTCACTTGGAGGATGATCGAAGATGCTGCAAGAGGTGTCACCTGGAGGATAATAGAAGATGCTGCAAGAGGTGTCACCTGGAGGATGATAGAAGATGCTGCAAGAGGTGTCACCTGGAGGATGATAGAAGATGCTGCAAGAGGTGTCACTTGGAGGATGATAGAAGATGCTGCAAGAGGTGTCACCTGGAGGATGATAGAAGATGCTGCAAGAGGTGTCACTTGGAGGATGATCGAAGATGCTGCAAGAGGTGTCACTTGGAGGATGATAGAAGATGCTGCAAGAGGTGTCACCTGGAGGATGATAGAAGATGCTGCAAGAGGTGTCACCTGGAGGATGATAGAAGATGCTGCAAGAGGTGTCACTTGGAGGATGATAGAAGATACTGCAAGAGGTGTCACCTGGAGGATGATAGACGATGCTGCAAGAGGTGTCACTTGGAGGATGATAGAAGATGCTGCAAGAGGTGTCACCTGGAGGATGATAGAAGATGCTGCAAGAGGTGTCACCTTCACCTGGAGGATGATAGAAGATGCTGCAAGAGGTGTCACTTGGAGGATGATCGAAGATGCTGCAAGAGGTGTCACCTGGAGGATGATAGAAGATGCTGCAAGAGGTGTCACTTGGAGGATGATAGAAGATGCTGCAAGAGGTGTCACCTGGAGGATGATAGAAGATGCTGCAAGAGGTGTCACCTGGAGGAGGATAGAAGATGCTGCAAGAGGTGTCACCTGGAGGAGGATAGAAGATGCTGCAAGAGGTGTCACCTGAAGGATGACAGATGATGCTGCAAGAGGTGTCACCTGAAGGATGACAGAAGATGCTGCAAGAGGTGTCACCTGGAGGATGACAGATGATGCTGCAAGAGGTGTCACCTGGAGGAGGATAGAAGATGCTGCAAGAGGTGTCACCTGGAGGAGGATAGAAGATGCTGCAAGAGGTGTCACCTGGAGGAGGATAGAAGATGCTGCAAGAGGTGTCACCTGGAGGAGGATAGAAGATGCTGCAAGAGGTGTCACCTGGAGGAGGATAGAAGATGCTGCAAGAGGTGTCACCTGGAGGATGATAGAAGATGCTGCAGGAGGTGTCACCTGGAGGATGATAGAAGATTCTGCAAGAGGTGTCACCTGGAGGATGACAGAAGATGCTGCAAGAGGTGTCACCTGGAGGATGATAGATGATGCTGCAAGAGGTGTCACCTGGAGGATGATACAAGATGCTGCAAGAGGTGTCACCTGGAGGATGATAGAAGATGCTGCAAGAGGTGTCACCTGGAGGATGATAGAAGATGCTGCAAGAGGTGTCACCTGGAGGAGGATAGATGATGCTGCAAGAGGGGTCACCTGGAGGAGGATAGAAGATGCTGCAAGAGGTGTCACCTGGAGGAGGATAGATGATGCTGCAAGAGGTGTCACCTGGAGGAGGATAGAAGATGCTGCAAGAGGTGTCACTTGGAGGAGGATAGAAGATGCGGCAAGAGGTGTCACCTGGAGGATGATAGAAGATGCTGCAAGAGGTGTCACCTGGAGGAGGATAGAAGATGCTGCAAGAGGTGTCACCTGGAGGAGGATAGAAGATGCTGCAAGAAGTGTCACCTGGAGGATGACAGAAGATGCTGCAAGAGGTGTCACCTGGAGGAGAAATAGAAGATGCTGCAAGAGGTGTCACCTGGAGGAGGATAGAAGATGCTGCAAGAGGTGTCACCTGGAGGAGGATAGAAGATGCTGCAAGAGGTGTCACCTGGAGGAGGATAGAAGATGCTGCAAGAGGTGTCACCTGGAGGAGGATAGAAGATGCTGCAAGAGGTGTCACCTGGAGGAGAAATAGAAGATGCTGCAAGAGGTGTCACCTGGAGGAGGATAGAAGATGCTTCAAGAGGGGTCACCTGGAGGATGATAGAAGATGCTGCAAGAGGTGTCACCTGGAGGATGATAGAAGATGCTGCAAGAGGTGTCACCTGGAGGAGGATAGAAGATGCTGCAAGAGGTGTCACCTGGAGGAGGATAGAAGATGCTGCAAGAGGTGTCACCTGGAGGAGGATAGAAGATGCTGCAAGAGGTGTCACCTGGAGGATGATAGAAGATGCTGCAAGAGGGGTCACCTGGAGGATGATAGAAGATGCTGCAAGAGGTGTCACCTGGAGGAGGATAGAAGATGCTGCAAGAGGTGTCACCTGGAGGAGGATAGAAGATGCTGCAAGAGGTGTCACCTAGAGGAGGATAGAAGATGCTGCAAGAGGTGTCACCTGGAGGAGAATAGATGATGCTGCAAGAGGGGTCACCTGGAGGATGATAGAAGATGCTGTAAGAGGTGTCACCTGGAGGAGAATAGATGATGCTGCAAGAGGGGTCACCTGGAGGATGATAGAAGATGCTGCAAGAGGTGTCACCTGAAGGAGGATAGAAGATGCTGCAAGAGGGGTCATCTGGTGGATGATAGAAGATGCTGTAAGAGGTGTCACCTGGAGGATGATAGATGATGCTGCAAGAGGTGTCACCTGGAGGATGATAGAAGTTGCTGCAAGAGGTGTCACCTAGAGGAGGATAGAAGATGCTGCAAGAGGTGTCACCTAGAGGAGGATAGATGATGCTGCAAGAGGTGTCACCTGGAGGAGGATAGATGATGCTGCAAGAGGTGTCACCTGGAGGAGGATATAAGATGCTGCAAGAGGTGTCACCTAGAGGAGGATAGAAGATGCTGCAAGAGGTGTCACCTAGAGGAGGATAGATGATGCTGCAAGAGGTGTCACCTGGAGGAGGATAGATGATGCTGCAAGAGGTGTCACCTGGAGGATGATAGAAGTTGCTGCAAGAGGTGTCACCTGGAGGATGATAGAAGATGCTGCATAGTGATGCTGCAAGAGGTGTCACCTGGAGGATGATAGAAGATGCTGCATAGTGATGCTGCAAGAGGTGTCACCTGGAGGAGGATAGATGATGCTGCAAGAGGTATCACCTGGAGAAGGATAGAAGATGCTGCAAGAGGTGTCACCTGGAGGAGGATAGATGATGCTGCAAGAGGTATCACCTGGAGAAGGATAGAAGATGCTGCAAGAGGTGTCACCTGGAGGAGGATAGAAGATGCTGCAAGAGGTGTCACCTGGAGGAGGATAGATGATGCTGCAAGAGGTGTCACCTGGAGGATGATAGAAGATGCTGCAAGAGGGGTCACCTAGAGGAGGATAGATGATGCTTCAAGAGGCGTCACCTGGAGGAGGATAGAAGATGCTGCAAGAGGTGTCACCTGGAGGAGGATAGAAGATGCTGCAAGAGGTGTCACCTAGAGGAGGATAGAAGATGCTGCAAGAGGTATCACCTGGAGAAGGATAGAAGATGCTGCAAGAGGTGTCACCTAGAGGAGGATAGATGATGCTGCAAGAGGTGTCACCTAGAGGAGGATAGAAGATGCTGCAAGAGGTGTCACCTAGAGGGGGATAGAAGATGCTGCAAGAGGGGTCACCTGGAGGATGATAGAAGATGCTGCAAGAGGTGTCACCTGGAGGAGGATAGAAGATGCTGCAAGAGGGTCACCTGGAGGATGATAGAAGATGCTGCAAGAGGTGTCACCTGGCGGAGGATAGAAGATGCTGCAAGAGGGTCACCTGGAGGATGATAGAAGATGCTGCAAGAGGTGTCACCTGGAGGAGGATAGAAGATGCTGCAAGAGGGTCACCTGGAGGATGACAGATGATGCTGCATAGATGATGCTGCAAGAGGTGTCACCTAGAGGAGGATAGATGATGCTGCAAGAGGTGTCACCTGGAGGATGATAGAAGATGCTGCAAGAGGTGTCACCTGGAGGATGATAGAAGATGCTGCAAGAGGTGTCACCTGGAGGAGGATAGAAGATGCTGCAAGAGGTGTCACCTAGAGGAGGATAGATGATGCTGCAAGAGGTGTCACCTGAAGGATGATAGATGATGCTTCAAGAGGTGTCACCTGGAGGAGGATAGAAGATGCTGCAAGAGGTGTCACCTAGAGGAGGATAGATGATGCTGCAAGAGGTGTCACCTGGAGGATGATAGAAGATGCTGCAAGAGGTGTCACCTGGAGGATGATAGAAGATGCTTCAAGAGGTGTCACCTGAAGGATGAGAGATGATGCTGCATAGATGATGCTGCAAGGGGTGTCACCTGGAGGAGGATAGAAGATGCTGCAAGAGGTGTCACCTAGAGGAGGATAGATGATGCTGCAAGAGGTGTCACCTGGAGGATGATAGAAGATGCTGCAAGAGGTGTCACCTAGAGGAGGATAGATGATGCTGCAAGAGGTGTCACCTGGAGGATGATAGAAGATGCTGCAAGAGGTGTCACCTGGAGGATGATAGAAGATGCTTCAAGAGGTGTCACCTGAAGGATGAGAGATGATGCTGCATAGATGATGCTGCAAGAGGTGCCACCTGGAGGAGGATAGAAGATGCTGCAAGAGGTGTCACCTAGAGGAGGATAGATGATGCTGCAAGAGGTGTCACCTGGAGGATGATAGAAGATGCTGCAAGAGGTGTCACCTGGAGGATGATAGAAGATGCTGCAAGAGGTGTCACCTGGAGGAGGATAGATGATGCTGCAAGAGGTGTCACCTGGAGGATGATAGAAGATGCTGCAAGAGGTGTCACCTGGAGGATGATAGAAGATGCTGCAAGAGGTGTCACCTGGAGGAGAATAGATGATGCTGCAAGAGGTGTCACCTGGAGGAGGATAGATGATGCTGCAAGAGGTATCACCTGGAGGAGGATAGAAGATGCTGCAAGAGGTGTCACCTAGAGGAGGATAGAAGATGCTGCAAGAGGTGTCACCTAGAGGAGGATAGATGATGCTGCAAGAGGTGTCACCTGGAGGATGATAGAAGATGCTGCAAGAGGTGTCACCTAGAGGAGGATAGATGCTGCTGCAAGAGGTGTCACCTGGAGGAGGATAGATGATGCTGCAAGAGGTGTCACCTGGAGGATGATAGAAGATGCTGCAAGAGGTGTCACCTGGAGGATGATAGAAGATGCTTCAAGAGGTGTCACCTGAAGGATGAGAGATGATGCTGCATAGATGATGCTGCAAGGGGTGTCACCTGGAGGAGGATAGAAGATGCTGCAAGAGGTGTCACCTAGAGGAGGATAGATGATGCTGCAAGAGGTGTCACCTGGAGGATGATAGAAGATGCTGCAAGAGGTGTCACCTGGAGGATGATAGAAGATGCTGCAAGAGGTGTCACCTGGAGGAGGATAGATGATGCTGCAAGAGGTGTCACCTGGAGGATGATAGAAGATGCTGCAAGAGGTGTCACCTGGAGGATGATAGAAGATGCTGCAAGAGGTGTCACCTGGAGGAGAATAGATGATGCTGCAAGAGGTGTCACCTGGAGGAGGATAGATGATGCTGCAAGAGGTATCACCTGGAGGAGGATAGAAGATGCTGCAAGAGGTGTCACCTAGAGGAGGATAGATGATGCTGCAAGAGGTGTCACCTGGAGGAGGATAGATGATGCTGCAAGAGGTGTCACCTAGAGGAGGATAGATGATGCTGCAAGAGGTGTCACCTAGAGGAGGATAGAAGATGCTGCAAGAGGTGTCACCTAGAGGAGGATTGAAGATGCTGCAAGAGGTGTCACCTGGAGGATGATAGAAGATGCTGCAAGAGGTGTCACCTGAAGGAGGATAGAAGATGCTGCATAGATGATGCTGCAAGGGGTGTCACCTGGAGGATGATAGATGATGCTGCAAGAGGTGTCACCTGGAGGATGATAGAAGATGCTGCAAGAGGTGTCACCTGGAGGATGATAGAAGATGCTGCAAGAGGTGTCACCTGGAGGAGGATAGATGATGCTGCAAGAGGTGTCACCTGGAGGATGATAGATGATGCTGCATAGATGATGCTGCAAGGGGTGTCACCTGGAGGATGATAGATGATGCTGCAAGAGGTGTCCCCTGGAGGATGATAGATGATGCTGCAAGAGGTGTCCCCTGGAGGATGATAGAAGATGCTGCAAGAGGTGTCACCTGGAGGAGGATAGAGGTGTCACCTGAAGGATGACAGATGATGCTGCATAGATGATGCTGCAAGGGGTGTCACCTGGAGGATGATAGATGATGCTGCAAGAGGTGTCCCCTGGAGGATGATAGAAGATGCTGCAAGAGGTGTCCCCTGGAGGATGATAGAAGATGCTGCAAGAGGGTCACCTGGAGGATGATAGAAGATGCTGCAAGAGGTGTCACCTGGAGGATGATAGAAGATGCTGCAAGAGGTGTCACCTGGAGGATGATAGAAGATGCTGCAAGAGGTGTCACCTGGAGGATGATAGAAGATGCTGCAAGAGGTGTCACCTGGAGGAGGATAGAAGATGCTGCAAGAGGTGTCACCTAGAGGAGGATGATAGATGATGCTGCAAGAGGTGTCACCTGGAGGAGGATAGAAGATGCTGCAAGAGGTGTCACCTGGAGGAGGATAGAGGTGTCACCTGAAGGATGACAGATGATGCGGCATAGATGATGCTGCAAGGGGTGTCACCTGGAGGAGGATAGAAGATGCTGCAAGAGGTGTCACCTAGAGGATGATAGAAGATGCTGCAAGAGGTGTCACCTGGAGGAGGATAGAGGTGTCACCTGAAGGATGACAGATGATGCGGCATAGATGATGCTGTAAGAGGTGTCACCTGGAGGATGATAGAAAATGCTGCAAGAGGTGTCACCTGGAGGAGGATAGAAGATGCTGCAAGAGGTGTCACCTGGAGGATGATAGATGTTGCTGCAAGAGGTGTCACCTGGAGGATGACAGATATTGCTGCAAGAGGTGTCACCTGGAGGAGGATAGAAGATGCTGCAAGAGGTGTCACCTGGAGGAGGATAGAAGATTCTGCAAGAGGTGTCACCTAGAGGAGGATGATAGATGTTGCTGCAAGAGGTGTCACCTGAAGGATGACAGATGATTCTGCAAGAGGTGTCACCTGGAGGAGGATAGAAGATGCTGCAAGAGGTGTCACCTGGAGGAAGATAGATGATGCTGCAAGAGGTGTCACCTGGAGGAGGATAAATGATGCTGCAAGAGGTGTCACCTGGAGGATGATAGAAGATGCTGCAAGAGGTGTCACCTGGAGGAGGATAGAAGATGCTGCAAGAGGTGTCACCTGGAGGATGACAGATATTGCTGCAAGAGGTGTCACCTGGAGGATGATCGAAGATGCTGCAAGAGGTGTCACCTGGAGGATGATAGAAGATTAAGCATGGGCATAAAATCCGTTCCGCTCGCGGATTTTGCAGATTTTCGGCAAATTCGCAATCCGCGAACTCTCTCGAACTTACCGAAAATTCGTAAAATCCGTGCGAGCGGATTTTTTGCTTGGTCGCACTTGCCAACTAGAATACTATACAATTTCGCGGGAGTAAACACTTGCGAACACGTAGATGCGGCGAGCAGTGACAATCTCGCAATTGCGAGATTGCAAAATTTGCAATTTCGCACAAGAAATCCACCAGCAGGCAGCATAAACCTTGAAAATTATGATTTTTATCAGAATAACTCCTCAGGTTGACATTTGCCTGCACTTTTTCTTTGCAAGGAGTCCATTTTGAGGGATGGGGGGTGGGAGGAAGGAAGTGCCCCACAGTCTCCAACTTCCTGTTCCTGTCCAGCAGGCTCCTCCCAGTGCTTTCTTCATGTGCTGGTCACTTTGATTTGGATCTTGACCTGGAAGGATTACTTTTTGTGGATGCTGCTGGATATTTGGATTTTTGCAATACTGAAAGCACTCAGCCGGTGCAAAAGTTCAATCTTATCATTAGTAACCATTCCCTGTAGTGCTTCCTGAGGGGCCCCTTCAGAGTTTATTTGCCTACTTGCAACTATTCTATGACCCTGCTCTGACCCTCACAGCAGGCTCAGAGAATAGCTACAAGTATACAACAAAGGTCTTGTTAAAAAAATTACACTGCAACAGAAAGCAATTACAAACAAAACTAAGAGCACTCAGCAGGTGCAAAAGTTTAATGTTATCATTAGTAACCATTCCCTGTAGTGCTTCCTGAGGGGCCCCTTCAGAGTTCAGTTGCCAACTTGCAACTATTCTATGACCCTGCTCTGACCCTCACAGCAGGCTCAGAGAATAGCTACAAGTAGGCCACAAAGGTCCTGTGAAAAAAAATTGCACTGCAACAGAAAGCAAATTACAGATAAGGAAGCAGGTGCCAGCCAGACTGGAAGTTTAAATTCAGTGACACATTAATCAACCCCAAATTAATTCATGTCAGTTGAAGCAGGGCAGGTGTGCTTGCTTTTTTTCACCCCATAATCTACAGTGATAAACCAACCAGAGGGTGGCAATGATGTACCAGAGGGTGGCATGGGTGTACCAGAGGGTGGCAGTGGTGAAACAGAGGGTGCTGTGAACCTGTGATGATGAACCAGACGTATAAACAACATAGTCACGGCCGTTGCGAGCCGACAAGTAAGTTCGCAATTGCGAACTGGTACATAACCCTCGCGAACTGGCAGAAACCCTTGCGAACACCCCAAAAAATAAAAAATCCGCAAATTCGCGAGAGTTCGCGGATTTTGCGGATTGCGAATCCGTAAATACGCAAGTTCGCGGATTTTGCGGATTGCGAATCCGTAAATACGCAAGTTCGCGTACGTCAGATTCGCTACATCCGCCCATGCTTATAGAAGATGCTGCAAGAGGTGTCACCTGGAGGATGACAGATATTGCTGCAAGAGGTGTCACCTGGAGGATGATCGAAGATGCTGCAAGAGGTGTCACCTGGAGGATGATAGAAGATTAAGCATGGGCATAAAATCCGTTCCGCTCGCGGATTTTGCGGATTTTCGGCAAATTCGCAATCCGCGAACTCTCTCGAACTTACCGAAAATTCGTAAAATCCGTGCGAGCGGATTTTTTGCTTGGTCGCACTTGCCAACTAGAATACTATACAATTTCGCGGGAGTAAACACTTGCGAACACGTAGATGCGGCGAGCAGTGACAATCTCGCAATTGCGAGATTGCAAAATTTGCAATTTCGCACAAGAAATCCACCAGCAGGCAGCATAAACCTTGAAAATTATGATTTTTATCAGAATAACTCCTCAGGTTGACATTTGCCTGCACTTTTTCTTTGCAAGAAGTCCATTTTGAGGGATGGGGGGGTGGGAGGAAGGAAGTGCCCCACAGTCTCCAACTTCCTGTTCCTGTCCAGCAGGCTCCTCCCAGTGCTTTCTTCATGTGCTGGTCACTTTGATTTGGATCTTGACCTGGAAGGATTACTTTTTGTGGATGCTGCTGGATATTTGGATTTTTGCAATACTGAAAGCACTCAGCCGGTGCAAAAGTTCAATCTTATCATTAGTAACCATTCCCTGTAGTGCTTCCTGAGGGGCCCCTTCAGAGTTTATTTGCCTACTTGCAACTATTCTATGACCCTGCTCTGACCCTCACAGCAGGCTCAGAGAATAGCTACAAGTATACAACAAAGGTCTTGTTAAAAAAATTACACTGCAACAGAAAGCAATTACAGACAAAACTAAGAGCACTCAGCAGGTGCAAAAGTTTAATGTTATCATTAGTAACCATTCCCTGTAGTGCTTCCTGAGGGGCCCCTTCAGAGTTCAGTTGCCAACTTGCAACTATTCTATGACCCTGCTCTGACCCTCACAGCAGGCTCAGAGAATAGCTACAAGTAGGCCACAAAGGTCCTGTGAAAAAAAATTGCACTGCAACAGAAAGCAAATTACAGATAAGGAAGCAGGTGCCAGCCAGACTGGAAGTTTAAATTCAGTGACACATTAATCAACCCCAAATTAATTCATGTCAGTTGAAGCAGGGCAGGTGTGCTTGCTTTTTTTCACCCCATAATCTACAGTGATAAACCAACCAGAGGGTGGCAATGATGTACCAGAGGGTGGCATGGGTGTACCAGAGGGTGGCAGTGGTGAAACAGAGGGTGCTGTGAACCTGTGATGATGAACCAGACGTATAAACAACATAGTCACGGCCGTTGCGAGCCGACAAGTAAGTTCGCAATTGCGAACTGGTACATAACCCTCGCGAACTGGCAGAAACCCTTGCGAACACCCCAAAAAATAAAAAATCCGCAAATTCGCGAGAGTTCGCGGATTTTGCGGATTGCGAATCCGTAAATACGCAAGTTCGCGTACGTCAGATTCGCTACATCCGCCCATGCTTATAGAAGATGCTGCAAGAGGTGTCACCTGGAGGATGACAGATATTGCTGCAAGAGGTGTCACCTGGAGGATGATCGAAGATGCTGCAAGAGGTGTCACCTGGAGGATGATAGAAGATTAAGCATGGGCATAAAATCCGTTCCGCTCGCGGATTTTGCGGATTTTCGGCAAATTCGCAATCCGCGAACTCTCTCGAACTTACCGAAAATTCGTAAAATCCGTGCGAGCGGATTTTTTGCTTGGTCGCACTTGCCAACTAGAATACTATACAATTTCGCGGGAGTAAACACTTGCGAACACGTAGATGCGGCGAGCAGTGACAATCTCGCAATTGCGAGATTGCAAAATTTGCAATTTCGCACAAGAAATCCACCAGCAGGCAGCATAAACCTTGAAAATTATGATTTTTATCAGAATAACTCCTCAGGTTGACATTTGCCTGCACTTTTTCTTTGCAAGGAGTCCATTTTGAGGGATGGGGGGGTGGGAGGAAGGAAGTGCCCCACAGTCTCCAACTTCCTGTTCCTGTCCAGCAGGCTCCTCCCAGTGCTTTCTTCATGTGCTGGTCACTTTGATTTGGATCTTGACCTGGAAGGATTACTTTTTGTGGATGCTGCTGGATATTTGGATTTTTGCAATACTGAAAGCACTCAGCCGGTGCAAAAGTTCAATCTTATCATTAGTAACCATTCCCTGTAGTGCTTCCTGAGGGGCCCCTTCAGAGTTTATTTGCCTACTTGCAACTATTCTATGACCCTGCTCTGACCCTCACAGCAGGCTCAGAGAATAGCTACAAGTATACAACAAAGGTCTTGTTAAAAAAATTACACTGCAACAGAAAGCAATTACAAACAAAACTAAGAGCACTCAGCAGGTGCAAAAGTTTAATGTTATCATTAGTAACCATTCCCTGTAGTGCTTCCTGAGGGGCCCCTTCAGAGTTCAGTTGCCAACTTGCAACTATTCTATGACCCTGCTCTGACCCTCACAGCAGGCTCAGAGAATAGCTACAAGTAGGCCACAAAGGTCCTGTGAAAAAAAATTGCACTGCAACAGAAAGCAAATTACAGATAAGGAAGCAGGTGCCAGCCAGACTGGAAGTTTAAATTCAGTGACACATTAATCAACCCCAAATTAATTCATGTCAGTTGAAGCAGGGCAGGTGTGCTTGCTTTTTTTCACCCCATAATCTACAGTGATAAACCAACCAGAGGGTGGCAATGATGTACCAGAGGGTGGCATGGGTGTACCAGAGGGTGGCAGTGGTGAAACAGAGGGTGCTGTGAACCTGTGATGATGAACCAGACGTATAAACAACATAGTCACGGCCGTTGCGAGCCGACAAGTAAGTTCGCAATTGCGAACTGGTACATAACCCTCGCGAACTGGCAGAAACCCTTGCGAACACCCCAAAAAATAAAAAATCCGCAAATTCGCGAGAGTTCGCGGATTTTGCGGATTGCGAATCCGTAAATACGCAAGTTCGCGGATTTTGCGGATTGCGAATCCGTAAATACGCAAGTTCGCGTACGTCAGATTCGCTACATCCGCCCATGCTTATAGAAGATGCTGCAAGAGGTGTCACCTGGAGGATGACAGATATTGCTGCAAGAGGTGTCACCTGGAGGATGATCGAAGATGCTGCAAGAGGTGTCACCTGGAGGATGATAGAAGATTAAGCATGGGCATAAAATCCGTTCCGCTCGCGGATTTTGCGGATTTTCGGCAAATTCGCAATCCGCGAACTCTCTCGAACTTACCGAAAATTCGTAAAATCCGTGCGAGCGGATTTTTTGCTTGGTCGCACTTGCCAACTAGAATACTATACAATTTCGCGGGAGTAAACACTTGCGAACACGTAGATGCGGCGAGCAGTGACAATCTCGCAATTGCGAGATTGCAAAATTTGCAATTTCGCACAAGAAATCCACCAGCAGGCAGCATAAACCTTGAAAATTATGATTTTTATCAGAATAACTCCTCAGGTTGACATTTGCCTGCACTTTTTCTTTGCAAGAAGTCCATTTTGAGGGATGGGGGGGTGGGAGGAAGGAAGTGCCCCACAGTCTCCAACTTCCTGTTCCTGTCCAGCAGGCTCCTCCCAGTGCTTTCTTCATGTGCTGGTCACTTTGATTTGGATCTTGACCTGGAAGGATTACTTTTTGTGGATGCTGCTGGATATTTGGATTTTTGCAATACTGAAAGCACTCAGCCGGTGCAAAAGTTCAATCTTATCATTAGTAACCATTCCCTGTAGTGCTTCCTGAGGGGCCCCTTCAGAGTTTATTTGCCTACTTGCAACTATTCTATGACCCTGCTCTGACCCTCACAGCAGGCTCAGAGAATAGCTACAAGTATACAACAAAGGTCTTGTTAAAAAAATTACACTGCAACAGAAAGCAATTACAGACAAAACTAAGAGCACTCAGCAGGTGCAAAAGTTTAATGTTATCATTAGTAACCATTCCCTGTAGTGCTTCCTGAGGGGCCCCTTCAGAGTTCAGTTGCCAACTTGCAACTATTCTATGACCCTGCTCTGACCCTCACAGCAGGCTCAGAGAATAGCTACAAGTAGGCCACAAAGGTCCTGTGAAAAAAAATTGCACTGCAACAGAAAGCAAATTACAGATAAGGAAGCAGGTGCCAGCCAGACTGGAAGTTTAAATTCAGTGACACATTAATCAACCCCAAATTAATTCATGTCAGTTGAAGCAGGGCAGGTGTGCTTGCTTTTTTTCACCCCATAATCTACAGTGATAAACCAACCAGAGGGTGGCAATGATGTACCAGAGGGTGGCATGGGTGTACCAGAGGGTGGCAGTGGTGAAACAGAGGGTGCTGTGAACCTGTGATGATGAACCAGACGTATAAACAACATAGTCACGGCCGTTGCGAGCCGACAAGTAAGTTCGCAATTGCGAACTGGTACATAACCCTCGCGAACTGGCAGAAACCCTTGCGAACACCCCAAAAAATAAAAAATCCGCAAATTCGCGAGAGTTCGCGGATTTTGCGGATTGCGAATCCGTAAATACGCAAGTTCGCGTACGTCAGATTCGCTACATCCGCATATGCTTATAGAAGATGCTGCAAGAGGTGTCACCTGGAGGATGACAGATATTGCTGCAAGAGGTGTCACCTGGAGGATGATCGAAGATGCTGCAAGAGGTGTCACCTGGAGGATGATAGAAGATTAAGCATGGGCATAAAATCCGTTCCGCTCGCGGATTTTGCGGATTTTCGGCAAATTCGCAATCCGCGAACTCTCTCGAACTTACCGAAAATTCGTAAAATCCGTGCGAGCGGATTTTTTGCTTGGTCGCACTTGCCAACTAGAATACTATACAATTTCGCGGGAGTAAACACTTGCGAACACGTAGATGCGGCGAGCAGTGACAATCTCGCAATTGCGAGATTGCAAAATTTGCAATTTCGCACAAGAAATCCACCAGCAGGCAGCATAAACCTTGAAAATTATGATTTTTATCAGAATAACTCCTCAGGTTGACATTTGCCTGCACTTTTTCTTTGCAAGGAGTCCATTTTGAGGGATGGGGGGGTGGGAGGAAGGAAGTGCCCCACAGTCTCCAACTTCCTGTTCCTGTCCAGCAGGCTCCTCCAAGTGCTTTCTTCATGTGCTGGTCACTTTGATTTGGATCTTGACCTGGAAGGATTACTTTTTGTGGATGCTGCTGGATATTTGGATTTTTGCAATACTGAAAGCACTCAGCCGGTGCAAAAGTTCAATCTTATCATTAGTAACCATTCCCTGTAGTGCTTCCTGAGGGGCCCCTTCAGAGTTTATTTGCCTACTTGCAACTATTCTATGACCCTGCTCTGACCCTCACAGCAGGCTCAGAGAATAGCTACAAGTATACAACAAAGGTCTTGTTAAAAAAATTACACTGCAACAGAAAGCAATTACAGACAAAACTAAGAGCACTCAGCAGGTGCAAACGTTTAATGTTATCATTAGTAACCATTCCCTGTAGTGGTTCCTGAGGGGCCCCTTCAGAGTTCAGTTGCCAACTTGCAACTATTCTATGACCCTGCTCTGACCCTCACAGCAGGCTCAGAGAATAGCTGCAAGTAGGCCACAAAGGTCCTGTGAAAAAAAATTGCACTGCAACAGAAAGCAAATTACAGATAAGGAAGCAGGTGCCAGCCAGACTGGAAGTTTAAATTCAGTGACACATTAATCAACCCCAAATTAATTCATGTCAGTTGAAGCAGGGCAGGTGTGCTTGCTTTTTTTCACCCCATAATCTACAGTGATAAACCAACCAGAGGGTGGCAATGATGTACCAGAGGGTGGCATGGGTGTACCAGAGGGTGGCAGTGGTGAAACAGAGGGTGCTGTGAACCTGTGATGATGAACCAGACGTATAAACAACATAGTCACGGCCGTTGCGAGCCGACAAGTAAGTTCGCAATTGCGAACTGGTACATAACCCTCGCGAACTGGCAGAAACCCTTGCGAACACCCCAAAAAATAAAAAATCCGCAAATTCGCGAGAGTTCGCGGATTTTGCGGATTGCGAATCCGTAAATACGCAAGTTCGCGTACGTCAGATTCGCTACATCCGCCCATGCTTATAGAAGATGCTGCAAGAGGTGTCACCTGGAGGATGACAGAAGATGCTGCAAGAGGTGTCACCTGGAGGATGATAGAAGATGCTGCAAGAGGTGTCACCTGGAGGAGGATAGAGGTGTCACCTGAAGGATGACAGATGATGCTGCATAAATGATGCTGCAAGAGGTGTCACCTGGAGGATGACAGATGATGCTGCAAGAGGTGTCACCTGGAGGAGGATAGAGGTGTCACCTGAAGGATGACAGATGATGCTGCATAAATGATGCTGCAAGAGGTGTCACCTGGAGGATGACAGATGATGCTGCAAGAGGTGTCACCTGGAGGAGGATAGAAGATGCTGTAAGAGGTGTCACCTGGAGGAGGATAGAAGATGCTGTAAGAGGTGTCACCTGGAGGAGGATAGAAGATGCTGCAAGAGGTGTCACCTGGAGGAGGATAGATGATGCTGCAAGAGGTGTCACCTGGAGGATGATAGATGATGCTGCATAGATGATGCTGCAAGGGGTGTCACCTGGAGGATGATAGATGATGCTGCAAGAGGTGTCCCCTGGAGGATGATAGATGATGCTGCAAGAGGTGTCCCCTGGAGGATGATAGAAGATGCTGCAAGAGGTGTCACCTGGAGGAGGATAGAGGTGTCACCTGAAGGATGACAGATGATGCTGCATAGATGATGCTGCAAGGGGTGTCACCTGGAGGATGATAGATGATGCTGCAAGAGGTGTCCCCTGGAGGATGATAGAAGATGCTGCAAGAGGTGTCCCCTGGAGGATGATAGAAGATGCTGCAAGAGGGTCACCTGGAGGATGATAGAAGATGCTGCAAGAGGTGTCACCTGGAGGATGATAGAAGATGCTGCAAGAGGTGTCACCTGGAGGATGATAGAAGATGCTGCAAGAGGTGTCACCTGGAGGATGATAGAAGATGCTGCAAGAGGTGTCACCTGGAGGAGGATAGAAGATGCTGCAAGAGGTGTCACCTAGAGGAGGATGATAGATGATGCTGCAACAGGTGTCACCTGGAGGAGGATAGAAGATGCTGCAAGAGGTGTCACCTGGAGGAGGATAGAGGTGTCACCTGAAGGATGACAGATGATGCGGCATAGATGATGCTGCAAGGGGTGTCACCTGGAGGAGGATAGAAGATGCTGCAAGAGGTGTCACCTAGAGGATGATAGAAGATGCTGCAAGAGGTGTCACCTGGAGGAGGATAGAGGTGTCACCTGAAGGATGACAGATGATGCGGCATAGATGATGCTGTAAGAGGTGTCACCTGGAGGATGATAGAAAATGCTGCAAGAGGTGTCACCTGGAGGATGATAGAAGATGCTGCAAGAGGTGTCACCTGGAGGATGATAGATGTTGCTGCAAGAGGTGTCACCTGGAGGATGAGAGATATTGCTGCAAGAGGTGTCACCTGGAGGAGGATAGAAGATGCTGCAAGAGGTGTCACCTGGAGGAGGATAGAAGATTCTGCAAGAGGTGTCACCTAGAGGAGGATGATAGATGTTGCTGCAAGAGGTGTCACCTGAAGGATGACAGATGATTCTGCAAGAGGTGTCACCTGGAGGAGGATAGAAGATGCTGCAAGAGGTGTCACCTGGAGGAAGATAGATGATGCTGCAAGAGGTGTCACCTGGAGGAGGATAGATGATGCTGCAAGAGGTGTCACCTGGAGGATGATAGAAGATGCTGCAAGAGGTGTCACCTGGAGGAGGATAGAAGATGCTGCAAGAGGTGTCACCTGGAGGATGACAGATATTGCTGCAAGAGGTGTCACCTGGAGGATGATCGAAGATGCTGCAAGAGGTGTCACCTGGAGGATGATAGAAGATTAAGCATGGGCATAAAATCCGTTCCGCTCGCGGATTTTGCGGATTTTCGGCAAATTCGCAATCCGCGAACTCTCTCGAACTTACCGAAAATTCGTAAAATCCGTGCGAGCGGATTTTTTGCTTGGTCGCACTTGCCAACTAGAATACTATACAATTTCGCGGGAGTAAACACTTGCGAACACGTAGATGCGGCGAGCAGTGACAATCTCGCAATTGCGAGATTGCAAAATTTGCAATTTCGCACAAGAAATCCACCAGCAGGCAGCATAAACCTTGAAAATTATGATTTTTATCAGAATAACTCCTCAGGTTGACATTTGCCTGCACTTTTTCTTTGCAAGGAGTCCATTTTGAGGGATGGGGGGTGGGAGGAAGGAAGTGCCCCACAGTCTCCAACTTCCTGTTCCTGTCCAGCAGGCTCCTCCCAGTGCTTTCTTCATGTGCTGGTCACTTTGATTTGGATCTTGACCTGGAAGGATTACTTTTTGTGGATGCTGCTGGATATTTGGATTTTTGCAATACTGAAAGCACTCAGCCGGTGCAAAAGTTCAATCTTATCATTAGTAACCATTCCCTGTAGTGCTTCCTGAGGGGCCCCTTCAGAGTTTATTTGCCTACTTGCAACTATTCTATGACCCTGCTCTGACCCTCACAGCAGGCTCAGAGAATAGCTACAAGTATACAACAAAGGTCTTGTTAAAAAAATTACACTGCAACAGAAAGCAATTACAGACAAAACTAAGAGCACTCAGCAGGTGCAAAAGTTTAATGTTATCATTAGTAACCATTCCCTGTAGTGCTTCCTGAGGGGCCCCTTCAGAGTTCAGTTGCCAACTTGCAACTATTCTATGACCCTGCTCTGACCCTCACAGCAGGCTCAGAGAATAGCTACAAGTAGGCCACAAAGGTCCTGTGAAAAAAAATTGCACTGCAACAGAAAGCAAATTACAGATAAGGAAGCAGGTGCCAGCCAGACTGGAAGTTTAAATTCAGTGACACATTAATCAACCCCAAATTAATTCATGTCAGTTGAAGCAGGGCAGGTGTGCTTGCTTTTTTTCACCCCATAATCTACAGTGATAAACCAACCAGAGGGTGGCAATGATGTACCAGAGGGTGGCATGGGTGTACCAGAGGGTGGCAGTGGTGAAACAGAGGGTGCTGTGAACCTGTGATGATGAACCAGACGTATAAACAACATAGTCACGGCCGTTGCGAGCCGACAAGTAAGTTCGCAATTGCGAACTGGTACATAACCCTCGCGAACTGGCAGAAACCCTTGCGAACACCCCAAAAAATAAAAAATCCGCAAATTCGCGAGAGTTCGCGGATTTTGCGGATTGCGAATCCGTAAATACGCAAGTTCGCGTACGTCAGATTCGCTACATCCGCCCATGCTTATAGAAGATGCTGCAAGAGGTGTCACCTGGAGGATGACAGATATTGCTGCAAGAGGTGTCACCTGGAGGATGATCGAAGATGCTGCAAGAGGTGTCACCTGGAGGATGATAGAAGATTAAGCATGGGCATAAAATCCGTTCCGCTCGCGGATTTTGCGGATTTTCGGCAAATTCGCAATCCGCGAACTCTCTCGAACTTACCGAAAATTCGTAAAATCCGTGCGAGCGGATTTTTTGCTTGGTCGCACTTGCCAACTAGAATACTATACAATTTCGCGGGAGTAAACACTTGCGAACACGTAGATGCGGCGAGCAGTGACAATCTCGCAATTGCGAGATTGCAAAATTTGCAATTTCGCACAAGAAATCCACCAGCAGGCAGCATAAACCTTGAAAATTATGATTTTTATCAGAATAACTCCTCAGGTTGACATTTGCCTGCACTTTTTCTTTGCAAGGAGTCCATTTTGAGGGATGGGGGGGTGGGAGGAAGGAAGTGCCCCACAGTCTCCAACTTCCTGTTCCTGTCCAGCAGGCTCCTCCCAGTGCTTTCTTCATGTGCTGGTCACTTTGATTTGGATCTTGACCTGGAAGGATTACTTTTTGTGGATGCTGCTGGATATTTGGATTTTTGCAATACTGAAAGCACTCAGCCGGTGCAAAAGTTCAATCTTATCATTAGTAACCATTCCCTGTAGTGCTTCCTGAGGGGCCCCTTCAGAGTTTATTTGCCTACTTGCAACTATTCTATGACCCTGCTCTGACCCTCACAGCAGGCTCAGAGAATAGCTACAAGTATACAACAAAGGTCTTGTTAAAAAAATTACACTGCAACAGAAAGCAATTACAAACAAAACTAAGAGCACTCAGCAGGTGCAAAAGTTTAATGTTATCATTAGTAACCATTCCCTGTAGTGCTTCCTGAGGGGCCCCTTCAGAGTTCAGTTGCCAACTTGCAACTATTCTATGACCCTGCTCTGACCCTCACAGCAGGCTCAGAGAATAGCTACAAGTAGGCCACAAAGGTCCTGTGAAAAAAAATTGCACTGCAACAGAAAGCAAATTACAGATAAGGAAGCAGGTGCCAGCCAGACTGGAAGTTTAAATTCAGTGACACATTAATCAACCCCAAATTAATTCATGTCAGTTGAAGCAGGGCAGGTGTGCTTGCTTTTTTTCACCCCATAATCTACAGTGATAAACCAACCAGAGGGTGGCAATGATGTACCAGAGGGTGGCATGGGTGTACCAGAGGGTGGCAGTGGTGAAACAGAGGGTGCTGTGAACCTGTGATGATGAACCAGACGTATAAACAACATAGTCACGGCCGTTGCGAGCCGACAAGTAAGTTCGCAATTGCGAACTGGTACATAACCCTCGCGAACTGGCAGAAACCCTTGCGAACACCCCAAAAAATAAAAAATCCGCAAATTCGCGAGAGTTCGCGGATTTTGCGGATTGCGAATCCGTAAATACGCAAGTTCGCGGATTTTGCGGATTGCGAATCCGTAAATACGCAAGTTCGCGTACGTCAGATTCGCTACATCCGCCCATGCTTATAGAAGATGCTGCAAGAGGTGTCACCTGGAGGATGACAGATATTGCTGCAAGAGGTGTCACCTGGAGGATGATCGAAGATGCTGCAAGAGGTGTCACCTGAAGGATGATAGAAGATTAAGCATGGGCATAAAATCCGTTCCGCTCGCGGATTTTGCGGATTTTCGGCAAATTCCCAATCCGCGAACTCTCTCGAACTTACCGAAAATTCGTAAAATCCGTGCGAGCGGATTTTTTGCTTGGTCGCACTTGCCAACTAGAATACTATACAATTTCGCGGGAGTAAACACTTGCGAACACGTAGATGCGGCGAGCAGTGACAATCTCGCAATTGCGAGATTGCAAAATTTGCAATTTCGCACAAGAAATCCACCAGCAGGCAGCATAAACCTTGAAAATTATGATTTTTATCAGAATAACTCCTCAGGTTGACATTTGCCTGCACTTTTTCTTTGCAAGGAGTCCATTTTGAGGGATGGGGGGGTGGGAGGAAGGAAGTGCCCCACAGTCTCCAACTTCCTGTTCCTGTCCAGCAGGCTCCTCCCAGTGCTTTCTTCATGTGCTGGTCACTTTGATTTGGATCTTGACCTGGAAGGATTACTTTTTGTGGATGCTGCTGGATATTTGGATTTTTGCAATACTGAAAGCACTCAGCCGGTGCAAAAGTTCAATCTTATCATTAGTAACCATTCCCTGTAGTGCTTCCTGAGGGGCCCCTTCAGAGTTTATTTGCCTACTTGCAACTATTCTATGACCCTGCTCTGACCCTCACAGCAGGCTCAGAGAATAGCTACAAGTATACAACAAAGGTCTTGTTAAAAAAATTACACTGCAACAGAAAGCAATTACAGACAAAACTAAGAGCACTCAGCAGGTGCAAAAGTTTAATGTTATCATTAGTAACCATTCCCTGTAGTGCTTCCTGAGGGGCCCCTTCAGAGTTCAGTTGCCAACTTGCAACTATTCTATGACCCTGCTCTGACCCTCACAGCAGGCTCAGAGAATAGCTACAAGTAGGCCACAAAGGTCCTGTGAAAAAAAATTGCACTGCAACAGAAAGCAAATTACAGATAAGGAAGCAGGTGCCAGCCAGACTGGAAGTTTAAATTCAGTGACACATTAATCAACCCCAAATTAATTCATGTCAGTTGAAGCAGGGCAGGTGTGCTTGCTTTTTTTCACCCCATAATCTACAGTGATAAACCAACCAGAGGGTGGCAATGATGTACCAGAGGGTGGCATGGGTGTACCAGAGGGTGGCAGTGGTGAAACAGAGGGTGCTGTGAACCTGTGATGATGAACCAGACGTATAAACAACATAGTCACGGCCGTTGCGAGCCGACAAGTAAGTTCGCAATTGCGAACTGGTACATAACCCTCGCGAACTGGCAGAAACCCTTGCGAACACCCCAAAAAATAAAAAATCCGCAAATTCGCGAGAGTTCGCGGATTTTGCGGATTGCGAATCCGTAAATACGCAAGTTCGCGTACGTCAGATTCGCTACATCCGCATATGCTTATAGAAGATGCTGCAAGAGGTGTCACCTGGAGGATGACAGATATTGCTGCAAGAGGTGTCACCTGGAGGATGATCGAAGATGCTGCAAGAGGTGTCACCTGGAGGATGATAGAAGATTAAGCATGGGCATAAAATCCGTTCCGCTCGCGGATTTTGCGGATTTTCGGCAAATTCGCAATCCGCGAACTCTCTCGAACTTACCGAAAATTCGTAAAATCCGTGCGAGCGGATTTTTTGCTTGGTCGCACTTGCCAACTAGAATACTATACAATTTCGCGGGAGTAAACACTTGCGAACACGTAGATGCGGCGAGCAGTGACAATCTCGCAATTGCGAGATTGCAAAATTTGCAATTTCGCACAAGAAATCCACCAGCAGGCAGCATAAACCTTGAAAATTATGATTTTTATCAGAATAACTCCTCAGGTTGACATTTGCCTGCACTTTTTCTTTGCAAGGAGTCCATTTTGAGGGATGGGGGGGTGGGAGGAAGGAAGTGCCCCACAGTCTCCAACTTCCTGTTCCTGTCCAGCAGGCTCCTCCAAGTGCTTTCTTCATGTGCTGGTCACTTTGATTTGGATCTTGACCTGGAAGGATTACTTTTTGTGGATGCTGCTGGATATTTGGATTTTTGCAATACTGAAAGCACTCAGCCGGTGCAAAAGTTCAATCTTATCATTAGTAACCATTCCCTGTAGTGCTTCCTGAGGGGCCCCTTCAGAGTTTATTTGCCTACTTGCAACTATTCTATGACCCTGCTCTGACCCTCACAGCAGGCTCAGAGAATAGCTACAAGTATACAACAAAGGTCTTGTTAAAAAAATTACACTGCAACAGAAAGCAATTACAGACAAAACTAAGAGCACTCAGCAGGTGCAAACGTTTAATGTTATCATTAGTAACCATTCCCTGTAGTGGTTCCTGAGGGGCCCCTTCAGAGTTCAGTTGCCAACTTGCAACTATTCTATGACCCTGCTCTGACCCTCACAGCAGGCTCAGAGAATAGCTGCAAGTAGGCCACAAAGGTCCTGTGAAAAAAAATTGCACTGCAACAGAAAGCAAATTACAGATAAGGAAGCAGGTGCCAGCCAGACTGGAAGTTTAAATTCAGTGACACATTAATCAACCCCAAATTAATTCATGTCAGTTGAAGCAGGGCAGGTGTGCTTGCTTTTTTTCACCCCATAATCTACAGTGATAAACCAACCAGAGGGTGGCAATGATGTACCAGAGGGTGGCATGGGTGTACCAGAGGGTGGCAGTGGTGAAACAGAGGGTGCTGTGAACCTGTGATGATGAACCAGACGTATAAACAACATAGTCACGGCCGTTGCGAGCCGACAAGTAAGTTCGCAATTGCGAACTGGTACATAACCCTCGCGAACTGGCAGAAACCCTTGCGAACACCCCAAAAAATAAAAAATCCGCAAATTCGCGAGAGTTCGCGGATTTTGCGGATTGCGAATCCGTAAATACGCAAGTTCGCGTACGTCAGATTCGCTACATCCGCCCATGCTTATAGAAGATGCTGCAAGAGGTGTCACCTGGAGGATGACAGAAGATGCTGCAAGAGGTGTCACCTGGAGGATGATAGAAGATGCTGCAAGAGGTGTCACCTGGAGGAGGATAGAGGTGTCACCTGAAGGATGACAGATGATGCTGCATAAATGATGCTGCAAGAGGTGTCACCTGGAGGATGACAGATGATGCTGCAAGAGGTGTCACCTGGAGGAGGATAGAGGTGTCACCTGAAGGATGACAGATGATGCTGCATAAATGATGCTGCAAGAGGTGTCACCTGGAGGATGACAGATGATGCTGCAAGAGGTGTCACCTGGAGGAGGATAGAAGATGCTGTAAGAGGTGTCACCTGGAGGAGGATAGAAGATGCTGTAAGAGGTGTCACCTGGAGGAGGATAGAAGATGCTGCAAGAGGTGTCACCTGGAGGAGGATAGATGATGCTGCAAGAGGTGTCACCTGGAGGATGATAGATGATGCTGCATAGATGATGCTGCAAGGGGTGTCACCTGGAGGATGATAGATGATGCTGCAAGAGGTGTCCCCTGGAGGATGATAGATGATGCTGCAAGAGGTGTCCCCTGGAGGATGATAGAAGATGCTGCAAGAGGTGTCACCTGGAGGAGGATAGAGGTGTCACCTGAAGGATGACAGATGATGCTGCATAGATGATGCTGCAAGGGGTGTCACCTGGAGGATGATAGATGATGCTGCAAGAGGTGTCCCCTGGAGGATGATAGAAGATGCTGCAAGAGGTGTCCCCTGGAGGATGATAGAAGATGCTGCAAGAGGGTCACCTGGAGGATGATAGAAGATGCTGCAAGAGGTGTCACCTGGAGGATGATAGAAGATGCTGCAAGAGGTGTCACCTGGAGGATGATAGAAGATGCTGCAAGAGGTGTCACCTGGAGGATGATAGAAGATGCTGCAAGAGGTGTCACCTGGAGGAGGATAGAAGATGCTGCAAGAGGTGTCACCTAGAGGAGGATGATAGATGATGCTGCAAGAGGTGTCACCTGGAGGAGGATAGAAGATGCTGCAAGAGGTGTCACCTGGAGGAGGATAGAGGTGTCACCTGAAGGATGACAGATGATGCGGCATAGATGATGCTGCAAGGGGTGTCACCTGGAGGAGGATAGAAGATGCTGCAAGAGGTGTCACCTAGAGGATGATAGAAGATGCTGCAAGAGGTGTCACCTGGAGGAGGATAGAGGTGTCACCTGAAGGATGACAGATGATGCGGCATAGATGATGCTGTAAGAGGTGTCACCTGGAGGATGATAGAAAATGCTGCAAGAGGTGTCACCTGGAGGAGGATAGAAGATGCTGCAAGAGGTGTCACCTGGAGGATGATAGATGTTGCTGCAAGAGGTGTCACCTGGAGGATGAGAGATATTGCTGCAAGAGGTGTCACCTGGAGGAGGATAGAAGATGCTGCAAGAGGTGTCACCTGGAGGAGGATAGAAGATTCTGCAAGAGGTGTCACCTAGAGGAGGATGATAGATGTTGCTGCAAGAGGTGTCACCTGAAGGATGACAGATGATTCTGCAAGAGGTGTCACCTGGAGGAGGATAGAAGATGCTGCAAGAGGTGTCACCTGGAGGAAGATAGATGATGCTGCAAGAGGTGTCACCTGGAGGAGGATAGATGATGCTGCAAGAGGTGTCACCTGGAGGATGATAGAAGATGCTGCAAGAGGTGTCACCTGGAGGAGGATAGAAGATGCTGCAAGAGGTGTCACCTGGAGGATGACAGATATTGCTGCAAGAGGTGTCACCTGGAGGATGATCGAAGATGCTGCAAGAGGTGTCACCTGGAGGATGATAGAAGATTAAGCATGGGCATAAAATCCGTTCCGCTCGCGGATTTTGCGGATTTTCGGCAAATTCGCAATCCGCGAACTCTCTCGAACTTACCGAAAATTCGTAAAATCCGTGCGAGCGGATTTTTTGCTTGGTCGCACTTGCCAACTAGAATACTATACAATTTCGCGGGAGTAAACACTTGCGAACACGTAGATGCGGCGAGCAGTGACAATCTCGCAATTGCGAGATTGCAAAATTTGCAATTTCGCACAAGAAATCCACCAGCAGGCAGCATAAACCTTCAAAATTATGATTTTTATCAGAATAACTCCTCAGGTTGACATTTGCCTGCACTTTTTCTTTGCAAGGAGTCCATTTTGAGGGATGGGGGGTGGGAGGAAGGAAGTGCCCCACAGTCTCCAACTTCCTGTTCCTGTCCAGCAGGCTCCTCCCAGTGCTTTCTTCATGTGCTGGTCACTTTGATTTGGATCTTGACCTGGAAGGATTACTTTTTGTGGATGCTGCTGGATATTTGGATTTTTGCAATACTGAAAGCACTCAGCCGGTGCAAAAGTTCAATCTTATCATTAGTAACCATTCCCTGTAGTGCTTCCTGAGGGGCCCCTTCAGAGTTTATTTGCCTACTTGCAACTATTCTATGACCCTGCTCTGACCCTCACAGCAGGCTCAGAGAATAGCTACAAGTATACAACAAAGGTCTTGTTAAAAAAATTACACTGCAACAGAAAGCAATTACAGACAAAACTAAGAGCACTCAGCAGGTGCAAAAGTTTAATGTTATCATTAGTAACCATTCCCTGTAGTGCTTCCTGAGGGGCCCCTTCAGAGTTCAGTTGCCAACTTGCAACTATTCTATGACCCTGCTCTGACCCTCACAGCAGGCTCAGAGAATAGCTACAAGTAGGCCACAAAGGTCCTGTGAAAAAAAATTGCACTGCAACAGAAAGCAAATTACAGATAAGGAAGCAGGTGCCAGCCAGACTGGAAGTTTAAATTCAGTGACACATTAATCAACCCCAAATTAATTCATGTCAGTTGAAGCAGGGCAGGTGTGCTTGCTTTTTTTCACCCCATAATCTACAGTGATAAACCAACCAGAGGGTGGCAATGATGTACCAGAGGGTGGCATGGGTGTACCAGAGGGTGGCAGTGGTGAAACAGAGGGTGCTGTGAACCTGTGATGATGAACCAGACGTATAAACAACATAGTCACGGCCGTTGCGAGCCGACAAGTAAGTTCGCAATTGCGAACTGGTACATAACCCTCGCGAACTGGCAGAAACCCTTGCGAACACCCCAAAAAATAAAAAATCCGCAAATTCGCGAGAGTTCGCGGATTTTGCGGATTGCGAATCCGTAAATACGCAAGTTCGCGTACGTCAGATTCGCTACATCCGCCCATGCTTATAGAAGATGCTGCAAGAGGTGTCACCTGGAGGATGACAGATATTGCTGCAAGAGGTGTCACCTGGAGGATGATCGAAGATGCTGCAAGAGGTGTCACCTGGAGGATGATAGAAGATTAAGCATGGGCATAAAATCCGTTCCGCTCGCGGATTTTGCGGATTTTCGGCAAATTCGCAATCCGCGAACTCTCTCGAACTTACCGAAAATTCGTAAAATCCGTGCGAGCGGATTTTTTGCTTGGTCGCACTTGCCAACTAGAATACTATACAATTTCGCGGGAGTAAACACTTGCGAACACGTAGATGCGGCGAGCAGTGACAATCTCGCAATTGCGAGATTGCAAAATTTGCAATTTCGCACAAGAAATCCACCAGCAGGCAGCATAAACCTTGAAAATTATGATTTTTATCAGAATAACTCCTCAGGTTGACATTTGCCTGCACTTTTTCTTTGCAAGGAGTCCATTTTGAGGGATGGGGGGGTGGGAGGAAGGAAGTGCCCCACAGTCTCCAACTTCCTGTTCCTGTCCAGCAGGCTCCTCCCAGTGCTTTCTTCATGTGCTGGTCACTTTGATTTGGATCTTGACCTGGAAGGATTACTTTTTGTGGATGCTGCTGGATATTTGGATTTTTGCAATACTGAAAGCACTCAGCCGGTGCAAAAGTTCAATCTTATCATTAGTAACCATTCCCTGTAGTGCTTCCTGAGGGGCCCCTTCAGAGTTTATTTGCCTACTTGCAACTATTCTATGACCCTGCTCTGACCCTCACAGCAGGCTCAGAGAATAGCTACAAGTATACAACAAAGGTCTTGTTAAAAAAATTACACTGCAACAGAAAGCAATTACAAACAAAACTAAGAGCACTCAGCAGGTGCAAAAGTTTAATGTTATCATTAGTAACCATTCCCTGTAGTGCTTCCTGAGGGGCCCCTTCAGAGTTCAGTTGCCAACTTGCAACTATTCTATGACCCTGCTCTGACCCTCACAGCAGGCTCAGAGAATAGCTACAAGTAGGCCACAAAGGTCCTGTGAAAAAAAATTGCACTGCAACAGAAAGCAAATTACAGATAAGGAAGCAGGTGCCAGCCAGACTGGAAGTTTAAATTCAGTGACACATTAATCAACCCCAAATTAATTCATGTCAGTTGAAGCAGGGCAGGTGTGCTTGCTTTTTTTCACCCCATAATCTACAGTGATAAACCAACCAGAGGGTGGCAATGATGTACCAGAGGGTGGCATGGGTGTACCAGAGGGTGGCAGTGGTGAAACAGAGGGTGCTGTGAACCTGTGATGATGAACCAGACGTATAAACAACATAGTCACGGCCGTTGCGAGCCGACAAGTAAGTTCGCAATTGCGAACTGGTACATAACCCTCGCGAACTGGCAGAAACCCTTGCGAACACCCCAAAAAATAAAAAATCCGCAAATTCGCGAGAGTTCGCGGATTTTGCGGATTGCGAATCCGTAAATACGCAAGTTCGCGGATTTTGCGGATTGCGAATCCGTAAATACGCAAGTTCGCGTACGTCAGATTCGCTACATCCGCCCATGCTTATAGAAGATGCTGCAAGAGGTGTCACCTGGAGGATGACAGATATTGCTGCAAGAGGTGTCACCTGGAGGATGATCGAAGATGCTGCAAGAGGTGTCACCTGAAGGATGATAGAAGATTAAGCATGGGCATAAAATCCGTTCCGCTCGCGGATTTTGCGGATTTTCGGCAAATTCCCAATCCGCGAACTCTCTCGAACTTACCGAAAATTCGTAAAATCCGTGCGAGCGGATTTTTTGCTTGGTCGCACTTGCCAACTAGAATACTATACAATTTCGCGGGAGTAAACACTTGCGAACACGTAGATGCGGCGAGCAGTGACAATCTCGCAATTGCGAGATTGCAAAATTTGCAATTTCGCACAAGAAATCCACCAGCAGGCAGCATAAACCTTGAAAATTATGATTTTTATCAGAATAACTCCTCAGGTTGACATTTGCCTGCACTTTTTCTTTGCAAGGAGTCCATTTTGAGGGATGGGGGGGGTGGGAGGAAGGAAGTGCCCCACAGTCTCCAACTTCCTGTTCCTGTCCAGCAGGCTCCTCCCAGTGCTTTCTTCATGTGCTGGTCACTTTGATTTGGATCTTGACCTGGAAGGATTACTTTTTGTGGATGCTGCTGGATATTTGGATTTTTGCAATACTGAAAGCACTCAGCCGGTGCAAAAGTTCAATCTTATCATTAGTAACCATTCCCTGTAGTGCTTCCTGAGGGGCCCCTTCAGAGTTTATTTGCCTACTTGCAACTATTCTATGACCCTGCTCTGACCCTCACAGCAGGCTCAGAGAATAGCTACAAGTATACAACAAAGGTCTTGTTAAAAAAATTACACTGCAACAGAAAGCAATTACAGACAAAACTAAGAGCACTCAGCAGGTGCAAAAGTTTATTGTTATCATTAGTAACCATTCCCTGTAGTGCTTCCTGAGGGGCCCCTTCAGAGTTCAGTTGCCAACTTGCAACTATTCTATGACCCTGCTCTGACCCTCACAGCAGGCTCAGAGGATAGCTACAAGTAGGCCACAAAGGTCCTGTGAAAAAAATTGCACTGCAACAGAAAGCAAATTACAGATAAGGAAGCAGGTGCCAGCCAGACTGGAAGTTTAAATTCAGTGACACATTAATCAACCCCAAATTAATTCATGTCAGTTGAAGCAGGGCAGGTGTGCTTGCTTTTTTTCACCCCATAATCTACAGTGATAAACCAACCAGAGGGTGGCAATGATGTACCAGAGGGTGGCATGGGTGTACCAGAGGGTGGCAGTGGTGAAACAGAGGGTGCTGTGAACCTGTGATGATGAACCAGACGTATAAACAACATAGTCACGGCCGTTGCGAGCCGACAAGTAAGTTCGCAATTGCGAACTGGTACATAACCCTCGCGAACTGGCAGAAACCCTTGCGAACACCCCAAAAAATAAAAAATCCGCAAATTCGCGAGAGTTCGCGGATTTTGCGGATTGCGAATCCGTAAATACGCAAGTTCGCGTACGTCAGATTCGCTACATCCGCATATGCTTATAGAAGATGCTGCAAGAGGTGTCACCTGGAGGATGACAGATATTGCTGCAAGAGGTGTCACCTGGAGGATGATCGAAGATGCTGCAAGAGGTGTCACCTGGAGGATGATAGAAGATTAAGCATGGGCATAAAATCCGTTCCGCTCGCGGATTTTGCGGATTTTCGGCAAATTCGCAATCCGCGAACTCTCTCGAACTTACCGAAAATTCGTAAAATCCGTGCGAGCGGATTTTTTGCTTGGTCGCACTTGCCAACTAGAATACTATACAATTTCGCGGGAGTAAACACTTGCGAACACGTAGATGCGGCGAGCAGTGACAATCTCGCAATTGCGAGATTGCAAAATTTGCAATTTCGCACAAGAAATCCACCAGCAGGCAGCATACACCTTGAAAATTATGATTTTTATCAGAATAACTCCTCAGGTTGACATTTGCCTGCACTTTTTCTTTGCAAGGAGTCCATTTTGAGGGATGGGGGGGTGGGAGGAAGGAAGTGCCCCACAGTCTCCAACTTCCTGTTCCTGTCCAGCAGGCTCCTCCCAGTGCTTTCTTCATGTGCTGGTCACTTTGATTTGGATCTTGACCTGGAAGGATTACTTTTTGTGGATGCTGCTGGATATTTGGATTTTTGCAATACTGAAAGCACTCAGCCGGTGCAAAAGTTCAATCTTATCATTAGTAACCATTCCCTGTAGTGCTTCCTGAGGGGCCCCTTCAGAGTTTATTTGCCTACTTGCAACTATTCTATGACCCTGCTCTGACCCTCACAGCAGGCTCAGAGAATAGCTACAAGTATACAACAAAGGTCTTGTTAAAAAAATTACACTGCAACAGAAAGCAATTACAGACAAAACTAAGAGCACTCAGCAGGTGCAAACGTTTAATGTTATCATTAGTAACCATTCCCTGTAGTGCTTCCTGAGGGGCCCCTTCAGAGTTCAGTTGCCAACTTGCAACTATTCTATGACCCTGCTCTGACCCTCACAGCAGGCTCAGAGAATAGCTGCAAGTAGGCCACAAAGGTCCTGTGAAAAAAAATTGCACTGCAACAGAAAGCAAATTACAGATAAGGAAGCAGGTGCCAGCCAGACTGGAAGTTTAAATTCAGTGACACATTAATCAACCCCAAATTAATTCATGTCAGTTGAAGCAGGGCAGGTGTGCTTGCTTTTTTTCACCCCATAATCTACAGTGATAAACCAACCAGAGGGTGGCAATGATGTACCAGAGGGTGGCATGGGTGTACCAGAGGGTGGCAGTGGTGAAACAGAGGGTGCTGTGAACCTGTGATGATGAACCAGACGTATAAACAACATAGTCACGGCCGTTGCGAGCCGACAAGTAAGTTCGCAATTGCGAACTGGTACATAACCCTCGCGAACTGGCAGAAACCCTTGCGAACACCCCAAAAAATAAAAAATCCGCAAATTCGCGAGAGTTCGCGGATTTTGCGGATTGCGAATCCGTAAATACGCAAGTTCGCGTACGTCAGATTCGCTACATCCGCCCATGCTTATAGAAGATGCTGCAAGAGGTGTCACCTGGAGGATGACAGAAGATGCTGCAAGAGGTGTCACCTGGAGGATGATAGAAGATGCTGCAAGAGGTGTCACCTGGAGGAGGATAGAGGTGTCACCTGAAGGATGACAGATGATGCTGCATAAATGATGCTGCAAGAGGTGTCACCTGGAGGATGACAGATGATGCTGCAAGAGGTGTCACCTGGAGGAGGATAGAGGTGTCACCTGAAGGATGACAGATGATGCTGCATAAATGATGCTGCAAGAGGTGTCACCTGGAGGATGACAGATGATGCTGCAAGAGGTGTCACCTGGAGGAGGATAGAAGATGCTGTAAGAGGTGTCACCTGGAGGAGGATAGAAGATGCTGCAAGGGGTGTCACCTGGAGGAGGATAGAAGATGCTGCAAGAGGTGTCACCTGGAGGATGAAAGAAGATGCTGCAAGAGGTGTCACCTGGAGGAGGATAGATGATGCTGCAAGAGGTATCACCTGGAGGAGGAAAGAAGATGCTGCAAGAGGTGTCACCTAGAGGAGGATAGAAGATGCTGCAAGAGGTGTCACCTGGAGGATGATAGAAGATGCTGCAAGAGGTGTCACCTGAAGGCGGATAGAAGATGCTGCATAGATGATGCTGCAAGGGGTGTCACCTAGAGGAGGATAGATGATGCTGCAAGAGGTGTAACCTGGAGGATGATAGAAGATGCTGCAAGAGGTGTCACCTGGAGGAAGATAGATGATGCTGCAAGAGGTGTCACCTGGAGGAGGATAGATGATGCTGCAAGAGGTATCACCTGGAGGAGGATAGAAGATGCTGCAAGAGGTGTCACCTAGAGGAGGATAGATGATGCTGCAAGAGGTGTCACCTGAAGGATGATAGATGATGCTGCAAGAGGTGTCACCTGGAGGATGATAGAAGATGCTGCAAGAGGTGTCACCTGGAGGATGATAGAAGATGCTGTAAGAGGTGTCACCTGGAGGATGATAGAAGATGCTGCAAGAGGTGTCACCTGGAGGAAGATAGAAGATGCTGCAAGAGGTGTCACCTAGAGGAGGATAGAAGATACTGCAAGAGGTGTCACCTAGAGGAGGATAGAAGATGCTGCAAGAGGTGTCACCTGGAGGATGACAGATGATGCTGCAAGAGGTGTCACCTAGTGGAGGATAGAGGTGTCACCTGAAGGATGACAGATGATGCTGCAAGAGGTGTCACCTGGAGGATGACAGATATTGCTGCAAGAGGTGTCATCTGGAGGAGGATAGAAGATGCTGCAAGAGGTGTCACCTAGAGGAGGATAGATGATGCTGCAAGAGGTGTCACCTGGAGGATGATAGAAGATGCTGCAAGGGGTGTCACCTGGAGGATGATAGATGTTGCTGTAAGAGGTGTCACCTGGAGGATGATCGAAGATGCTGCAAGAGGTGTCACCTGGAGGATGATCGAAGATGCTGCAAGAGGTGTCACCTGGAGGATGATAGAAGATGCTGCAAGAGGGGTCACCTGGAGGAGGATAGAAGATGCTGCAAGAGGTGTCACCCGGAGGAGGATAGATGATGCTGCAATAAGTGTCACCTGGAGGATGATAGAAGATGCTGCAAGAGGTGTCACCTGAAGGATGACAGATGATTCTGCATAGATGATGCTGCAAGAGGTGTCACCTGGAGGATGATAGAAGATGCTGCAAGAGGTGTCACCTAGAGGAGGATAGATGATGCTGCAAGAGGTGTCACCTGGAGGAGGATAGAGGTGTCACCTGAAGGATGACAGATGATGCTGCATAGATGATGCTGCAAGAGGTGTCACCTGGAGGATGATAGAAGATGCTGCAAGAGGTGTCACCTGGAGGATGATAGAAGATGCTGCAAGAGGGGCCACCTGGAGGATGATAGAAGATGCTGCAAGAGGTGTCACCTGGAGGATGATAGATGATGCTGCAAGAGGTGTCACCTGGAGGATGATAGAAGATGCTGCAAGAGGTGTCACCTGGAGGATGACAGATGATGCTGCAAGAGGGGTCACCTGGAGGATGACAGATGATGCTTCAAGAGGTGTCACCTGGAGGAGGATAGAAGATGCTGCAAGAGGGGTCATCTGGAGGAGGATAGAAGATGCTGCAAGAGGTGTCACCTGGAGGATGATAGAAGATGCTGCAAGAGGTGTCACCTGAAGGATGACAGATGATTCTGCAAGAGGTGTCACCTGGAGGATGATAGAAGATGCTGCAAGAGGTGTCACCTGGAGGATGATAGAAGATGCTGCAAGAGGTGTCACCTGGAGGAGGATAGAGGTGTCACCTGAAGGATGACAGATGATGCTGCAAGAGGTGTCACCTGGAGGATGATAGAAGATGCTGCAAGAGGTGTCACCTGGAGGATGATAGAAGATGCTGCAAGAGGTGTCACCTGGAGGAGGATAGATGATGCTGCAAGAGGTGTCACCTGAAGGATGACAGATGATGCTGCAAGAGGTGTCATCTGGAGGATGATCGAAGATGCTGCAAGAGGTGTCACCTGGAGGAGGATAGATGATTCTGCAAGAGGTGTCACCTGGAGGATGATAGGAGATGCTGCAAGAGGTGTCACCTGAAGGATGACAGATGATTCTGCAAGAGGGGTCATCTGGAGGAGGATAGAAGAGGCTGCAAGAGGTGTCACCTGGAGGAGGATAGATGATGCTTCAAGAGGTGTCACCTGGAGGAGGATAGATGATGCTGCATAGATGATGCTGCAAGGGGTGTCACCTAGAGGATGATAGAAGATGCTGCAAGAGGGGTCATCTGGAGGAGGATAGAAGATGCTGCAAGAGGGGTCACCTGAAGGAGGATAGAAGATGCTGCAAGAGGGGTCATCTGGTGGATGATAGAAGATGCTGTAAGAGGTGTCACCTGGAGGATGATAGAAGATTCTGCAAGAGGTGTCACCTAGAGGAGGATAGAAGATGCTGCAAGAGGTGTCACCTAGAGGAGGATAGATGATGCTGCAAGAGGTGTCACCTGGAGGATGATAGAATATTCTGCAAGAGGTGTCACCTAGAGGAGGATAGAAGATGCTGCAAGAGGTGTCACCTGGAGGAGGATAGAGGTGTGACCTGAAGGATGACAGATGATGCGGCATAGATGATGCTGCAAGAGGTGTCACCTAGAGGAGGATAGATGATGCTGCAAGAGGTGTCACCTAGAGGAGGATAGAAGATGCTGCAAGAGGTGTCACCTGGAGGATGATAGAAGATGCTGCAAGAGGTGTCACCTAGAGGAGGATAGATGATGCTGCAAGAGGTGTCACCTGGAGGAGGATAGAAGATGCTGCAAGAGGTGTCACCTAGAGGAGGATAGATGATGCTGCAAGAGGTGTCACCTGGAGGAGGATAGATGATGCTGCAAGAGGTGTCACCTGGAGGATGATAGAAGATTCTGCAAGAGGTGTCACCTAGAGGAGGATAGAAGATGCTGCAAGAGGTGTCACCTAGAGGAGGATAGAAGATGCTGCAAGAGGTGTCACCTAGAGGAGGATAGATGATGCTGCAAGAGGTGTCACCTGGAGGAGGATAGATGATGCTGCAAGAGGTGTCACCTAGAGGAGGATAGATGATGCTGCAAGAGGGGTCACCTGGAGGAGGATAGAAGATGCTGCAAGAGGTGTCACCTGGAGGAGGATAGATGATGCTGCAAGAGGTGTCACCTAGAGGAGGATAGATGATGCTGCAAGAGGTGTCACCTAGAGGAGGATAGAAGATGCTGCAAGAGGTGTCACCTGGAGGAGGATAGAAGATGCTGCAAGAGGGGTCATCTGGAGTAGGATAGAAGATGCTGCAAGAGGGGTCATCTGGAGTAGGATAGAAGATGCTGCAAGAGGTGTCACCTAGAGGAGGATAGATGATGCTGCAAGAGGTGTCACCTGGAGGATGATAGAAGATTCTGCAAGAGGTGTCACCTAGAGGAGGATAGAAGATGCTGCAAGAGGTGTCACCTGGAGGAGGATAGAGGTGTGACCTGAAGGATGACAGATGATGCGGCATAGATGATGCTGCAAGAGGTGTCACCTAGAGGAGGATAGATGATGCTGCAAGAGGTGTCACCTAGAGGAGGATAGAAGATGCTGCAAGAGGTGTCACCTGGAGGAGGATAGAAGATGCTGCAAGAGGTGTCACCTAGAGGAGGATAGATGATGCTGCAAGAGGTGTCACCTGGAGGAGGATAGAAGATGCTGCAAGAGGTGTCACCTAGAGGAGGATAGATGATGCTGCAAGAGGTGTCACCTGGAGGAGGATAGATGATGCTGCAAGAGGTGTCACCTGGAGGATGATAGAAGATTCTGCAAGAGGTGTCACCTAGAGGAGGATAGAAGATGCTGCAAGAGGTGTCACCTAGAGGAGGATAGAAGATGCTGCAAGAGGTGTCACCTAGAGGAGGATAGATGATGCTGCAAGAGGTGTCACCTGGAGGAGGATAGATGATGCTGCAAGAGGTGTCACCTAGAGGAGGATAGATGATGCTGCAAGAGGGGTCACCTGGAGGAGGATAGAAGATGCTGCAAGAGGTGTCACCTGGAGGAGGATAGATGATGCTGCAAGAGGTGTCACCTAGAGGAGGATAGATGATGCTGCAAGAGGTGTCACCTAGAGGAGGATAGAAGATGCTGCAAGAGGTGTCACCTGGAGGAGGATAGAAGATGCTGCAAGAGGGGTCATCTGGAGTAGGATAGAAGATGCTGCAAGAGGGGTCATCTGGAGTAGGATAGAAGATGCTGCAAGAGGTGTCACCTGGAGGATGATAGAAGATGCTGCAAGAGGTGTCACCTAGAGGAGGATAGATGATGCTGCAAGAGGTGTCACCTGGAGGATGATAGAAGATGCTGCAAGAGGTGTCACCTGAAGGAGGATAGAAGATGCTGCATAGATGATGCTGCAAGAGGTGTCACCTGGAGGATGATAGAAGATGCTGCAAGAGGTGTCACCTGAAGGAGGATAGAAGATGCTGCAAGAGGTGTCATCTGGAGGAGGATAGAAGATGCTGCAAGAGGGGTCATCTGGAGGAGGATAGAAGATGCTGCAAGAGGGGTCACCTGGAGGAGGATAGAAGATGCTGCAAGAGGTGTCACCTGAAGGAGGATAGAAGATGCTGCAAGAGGTGTCACCTGAAGGAGGATAGAAGATGCTGCAAGAGGGGTCACCTGAAGGAGGATAGAAGATGCTGCAAGAGGTGTCACCTGGAGGATGATAGAAGATGCTGCAAGAGGTGTCACCTGGAGGAGGATAGAAGATGCTGCAAGAGGTGTCACCTAGAGGAGGATAGAAGATGCTGCAAGAGGTGTCACCTGGAGGAGGATAGAAGATGCTGCAAGAGGTGTCACCTGGAGGAGGATAGATGATGCTGCAAGAGGTGTCACCTGGAGGAGGATAGAAGATGCTGCAAGAGGTGTCAACTGGAGGAGGATAGAAGATGCTGCAAGAGGTGTCATCTGGAGGAGGATAGAAGATGCTGCAAGAGGTGTCACCTGGAGGATGATAGAAGATGCTGCAAGAGGTGTCACCTGAAGGAGGATAGAAGATGCTGCAAGAGGTGTCACCTGGAGGATGATAGATGATGCTGCAAGAGGTGTCACCTGAAGGAGGATAGAAGATGCTGCAAGAGGTGTCACCTGGAGGAGGATAGATGATGCTGCAAGAGGGGTCATCTGGAGGAGGATAGATGATGCTGCAAGAGGTGTCACCTGAAGGATGATAGATGATGCTGTAAGAGGTGTCACCTGGAGGATGATAGAAGATGCTGTAAGAGGTGTCACCTGGAGGATGATAGAAGATGCTGTAAGAGGTGTCACCTGGAGGATGATAGAAGATGCTGCAAGAGGTGTCACCTGAAGGAGGATAGAAGATGCTGCAAGAGGGGTCACCTGAAGGAGGATAGAAGATGCTGCAAGAGGTGTCACCTGGAGGATGATAGAAGATGCTGCAAGAGGGGTCACCTGAAGGAGGATAGAAGATGCTGCAAGAGGGGTCATCTGGAGGAGGATAGAAGATGCTGCAAGAGGTGTCACCTGGAGGATGATAGAAGATGCTGCAAGAGGTGTCACCTGGAGGAGGATAGAAGATGCTGCAAGAGGTGTCACCTGGAGGAGAATAGATGATGCTGCAAGAGGTGTCACCTGGAGGATGATAGAAGATGCTGCAAGCGGTGTCACCTGAAGGATGACAGATGATGCTGCATAGATGATGCTGCAAGGGGTGTCACCTGGAGGAGGATAGAGGTGTCACCTGAAGGATGACAGATGATGCGGCATAGATGATGCTGCAAGAGGTGTCACCTAGAGGAGGATAGATGATGCTGCAAGAGGTGTCACCTAGAGGAGGATAGATGATGCTGCAAGAGGTGTCACCTAGAGGAGGATAGAAGATGCTGCAAGAGGTGTCACCTGGAGGATGATAGAAGATGCTGCAAGAGGTGTCACCTAGAGGAGGATAGATGATGCTGCAAGAGGTGTCACCTGGAGGAGGATAGAAGATGCTGCAAGAGGTGTCACCTAGAGGAGGATAGATGATGCTGCAAGAGGTGTCACCTGGAGGAGGATAGATGATGCTGCAAGAGGTGTCACCTGGAGGATGATAGAAGATTCTGCAAGAGGTGTCACCTAGAGGAGGATAGAAGATGCTGCAAGAGGTGTCACCTAGAGGAGGATAGAAGATGCTGCAAGAGGTGTCACCTAGAGGAGGATAGATGATGCTGCAAGAGGTGTCACCTGGAGGAGGATAGATGATGCTGCAAGAGGTGTCACCTGGAGGAGGATAGAAGATGCTGCAAGAGGTGTCACCTAGAGGAGGATAGAAGATGCTGCAAGAGGTGTCACCTGGAGGAGGATAGAAGATGCTGCAAGAGGGGTCATCTGGAGTAGGATAGAAGATGCTGCAAGAGGTGTCACCTGGAGGAGGATAGAAGATGCTGCAAGAGGTGTCACCTAGAGGAGGATAGAAGATGCTGCAAGAGGTGTCACCTGGAGGAGGATAGAAGATGCTGCAAGAGGGGTCATCTGGAGTAGGATAGAAGATGCTGCAAGAGGTGTCACCTGGAGGAGGATAGAAGATGCTGCAAGAGGTGTCACCTGGAGGATGATAGAAGATGCTGCAAGAGGTGTCACCTGGAGGAGGATAGAAGATGCTGCATAGATGATGCTGCAAGAGGTGTCACCTGGAGGATGATAGAAGATGCTGCAAGAGGTGTCACCTGAAGGAGGATAGAAGATGCTGCATAGATGATGCTGCAAGAGGTGTCACCTGAAGGAGGATAGAAGATGCTGCAAGAGGTGTCATCTGGAGGAGGATAGAAGATGCTGCAAGAGGGGTCACCTGGAGGAGGATAGAAGATGCTGCAAGAGGTGTCACCTGAAGGAGGATAGAAGATGCTGCAAGAGGTGTCACCTGAAGGAGGATAGAAGATGCTGCAAGAGGGGTCACCTGAAGGAGGATAGAAGATGCTGCAAGAGGTGTCACCTGGAGGATGATAGAAGATGCTGCAAGAGGTGTCACCTGGAGGAGGATAGAAGATGCTGCAAGAGGTGTCACCTAGAGGAGGATAGAAGATGCTGCAAGAGGGGTCATCTGAAGGAGGATAGAAGATGCTGCAAGAGGTGTCACCTGGAGGATGATAGATGATGCTGCAAGAGGTGTCATCTGGAGGAGGATAGATGATGCTGCAAGAGGTGTCACCTGGAGGAGGATAGATGATGCTGCAAGAGGTGTCACCTGGAGGAGGATAGAAGATGCTGCAAGAGGTGTCAACTGGAGGAGGATAGAAGATGCTGCAAGAGGTGTCACCTGGAGGATGATAGAAGATGCTGCAAGAGGTGTCACCTGAAGGAGGATAGAAGAGGCTGCAAGAGGTGTCACCTGGAGGATGATAGATGATGCTGCAAGAGGTGTCACCTGAAGGAGGATAGAAGATGCTGCAAGAGGAGTCATCTGGTGGATGATAGAAGATGCTGTAAGAGGTGTCACCTGGAGGATGATAGAAGATGCTGTAAGAGGTGTCACCTGGAGGATGATAGAAGATGCTGCAAGAGGTGTCACCTGAAGGAGGATAGAAGATGCTGCAAGAGGTGTCACCTGAAGGAGGATAGAAGATGCTGCAAGAGGGGTCATCTGGAGGAGGATAGAAGATGCTGCAAGAGGTGTCACCTGGAGGAGGATAGAAGATGCTGCAAGAGGGGTCATCTGGAGGAGGATAGAAGATGCTGCAAGAGGGGTCATCTGGAGGATGATAGAAGATGCTGCAAGAGGGGTCACCTGAAGGAGGATAGAAGATGCTGCAAGAGGGGTCATCTGGTGGATGATAGAAGATGCTGCAAGAGGGGTCATCTGGAGGAGGATAGAAGATGCTGCAAGAGGGGTCATCTGGAGGATGATAGAAGATGCTGCAAGAGGGGTCATCTGGAGGAGGATAGAAGATGCTGCAAGAGGTGTCACCTGGAGGAGGATAGAAGATGCTGTAAGAGGTGTCACCTGGAGGAGGATAGAAGATGCTGCAAGAGGTGTCACCTGGAGGATGATAGAAGATGCTGCAAGAGGTGTCACCTGGAGGAGGATAGATGTTGCTGCAAGAGGTATCACCTGGAGGAGGATAGAAGATGCTGCAAGAGGTATCACCTGGAGGAGGATAGAAGATGCTGCAAGAGGTGTCACCTGGAGGAGGATAGAAGATGCTGCAAGAGGTGTCACCTGAAGGAGGATAGAAGATGCTGCAAGAGGGGTCACCTGAAGGAGGATAGAAGATGCTGCAAGAGGTGTCACCTGAAGGAGGATAGAAGATGCTGCAAGAGGAGTCATCTGGTGGATGATAGAAGATGCTGTAAGAGGTGTCACCTGGAGGATGATAGAAGATGCTGCAAGAGGTGTCACCTGAAGGAGGATAGAAGATGCTGCAAGAGGTGTCACCTGAAGGAGGATAGAAGATGCTGCAAGAGGGGTCATCTGGAGGAGGATAGAAGATGCTGCAAGAGGTGTCACCTGGAGGAGGATAGAAGATGCTGCAAGAGGGGTCATCTGGAGGAGGATAGAAGATGCTGCAAGAGGGGTCATCTGGAGGATGATAGAAGATGCTGCAAGAGGGGTCACCTGAAGGAGGATAGAAGATGCTGCAAGAGGTGTCACCTGAAGGAGGATAGAAGATGCTGCAAGAGGGGTCATCTGGAGGAGGATAGAAGATGCTGCAAGAGGTGTCACCTGGAGGAGGATAGAAGATGCTGCAAGAGGGGTCATCTGGAGGAGGATAGAAGATGCTGCAAGAGGGGTCATCTGGAGGATGATAGAAGATGCTGCAAGAGGGGTCACCTGAAGGAGGATAGAAGATGCTGCAAGAGGGGTCATCTGGTGGATGATAGAAGATGCTGCAAGAGGGGTCATCTGGAGGAGGATAGAAGATGCTGCAAGAGGGGTCATCTGGAGGATGATAGAAGATGCTGCAAGAGGTGTCACCTGAAGGAGGATAGAAGATGCTGCAAGAGGGGTCATCTGGAGGAGGATAGAAGATGCTGCAAGAGGGGTCATCTGGAGGAGGATAGATGATGCTGCAAGAGGGGTCACCTGGAGGAGGATAGAAGATGCTGCAAGAGGTGTCACCTGGAGGAGGATAGATGATGCTGCAAGAGGTGTCACCTGGAGGAGGATAGAAGATGCTGCAAGAGGTGTCAACTGGAGGAGGATAGAAGATGCTGCAAGAGGTGTCACCTGGAGGATGATAGATGATGCTGCAATAGGGGTCACCTGGAGGATGATAGAAGATGCTGCAAGAGGTGTCACCTGGAGGATGATAGATGATGCTGCAAGAGATGTCACTTGGAGGAGGATAAAAGATGCTGCAAGAGATGTCACTTGGAGGATGACAGATGATGCTGCAAGAGGTGTCACCTGGAGGATGACAGATGATGCTGCAAGAGGTGTCACCTAGAGGAGGATAGAAGATGCTGCAAGAGGTGTCACCTGGAGGATGATAGATGATGCTGCAAGAGGTGTCACCTGGAGGATGATAGATGATGCTGCAAGAGGTGTCACCTGGAGGATGATAGATGATGCTGCAAGAGGTGTCACCTGGAGTATGATAGAAGATGCTGCAAGAGGTGTCACCTGGAGGAGGATAGATGATGCTGCAAGAGATGTCACTTGGAGGAGGATAAAAGATGCTGCAAGAGGGGTCACCTGGAGGAGGATAGAAGATGTTGATTCTTGTAGATTTGGTGTTAAGTGATGTGAGTCCAGGAGAGCGACGCTGAAATGAGACGAAGGGCTCAGATTTAACTTGGCAACGAGTACAGGAGTTTGTGTGGATTGTAGGAAACTCTGCCCCTATTTTGCCTTCACAATCCAGGTGGATGGCGGAGAAGTCTGTCAGAATATGAAGATAAAGAGTCAGTATCAATCAGCACTCAAATGCATGAATGTAAATTCTGTACAATAGATGGTTTGACAGCAGAGCTGGACTGGGAACTCAAACCAGCCCTGGCAAATTTGTCCAACCAGCCCCCGGCGGGGAGGGAGGGCACAAGTGTAAACCACTGCTACATTTGTCACTGGGGGGCGGATATTGCAGCACAGTTGCAAAACGCCCCCCAGTAAAAAGCCGGCCCCCATTGCTGCAAAACTGGCCCACCCTTCCAGCCTCCCGGGGAATCGTCTGATGCCCGGTTCGGCCAGTCCGGCCCTGTTTGCCAGTCGATAGGAGTTGCAACCCTCATCTGTCAGAACAATTACATATATATGCAGTGACCATTGCACACAGAGTGGCCATTCCAACTGTTCGGTTGAAGCCTTACATCAAAACACTGCTCCCCTCTTACAAAGAACAGGGAACAGGGAAAGACTGAAAAAGGAAAGATAAAAGGGCAGGGTCAGGCTGCCATAAAGGACAATCAGGCAGTACCCAATGGGCTGGGCTCCCAGGGCGGTGTGTTGGCAGTTTGTTTTGCTGTTTCAGGGCCTATTTTATGGTCTGCTGGGCTGGTTTTTACTGTTATTTCTCTGACATTAACACTAACATTTCCTGCAGCAACCCCAACCCATGCGGTCTCCCATACCTTATAAAACACTTATGCATCTTGTATTACAAGTTCAAAACTGCCCCAAGCTGTAAACATGGACACTTTTGTAGTTTTCTACTTTATTTTTGGGGGACAATTTATAATTTGGTGCCCGGTCCTATTTTCTGCTCCAGCCCCACCCTGAAAAACCAGTAGAGGCAAAGAACAAACAGAGAAGGAGGAATAATGAATACAGAAATGATAAAACACAAACAGGATGAATCCATTTCATAATCCCTGAGTGGAATAGGTTGTTAGAGATTGGTATTGCCCAAGGGAACATGTTTCTCTGTCATTCGGACGACAGTAGGCTCAATCCTCGATTACTGCGACTGCTTATGTATTTTACTTCCCAAATATCTTATACTTCATCTTGAGACTTTCCAAAGGGGTGCTGCAAGAAACCTATTACGTTTGCTCCCTCGAACTCTGATCTCTCCCTACCTAACAATGCTGCTTTGGTAACACATTGATAAAAAGCAGCATTTAAATGGTGATGCGTTTATTCTAAAACACTAGGGGGCATATGTATGAAAATACCTGTTTGCGATTCTCAAAGAGCGATTTTTTGAAAATCGCTATTTGAGAATTGCAAAACGGGATGTACGTAAAAAAATCGCAATATTTTTGCGGTTTCTTAGTATTGCGATTAGCAAATTGCGAAATTGCAATTAAGGAATACTTTCCCATTCATTTCTATGGGCCAGGGGGCCTATGTGAATGAATGGGAAGTCATTCTCAATTTGCGATTCGCAATTTGAGAATCGCAAATTGAGAATAATTACAAGGGTGCAAGGGTGTCATAAGGACACCCTGATGCACCCCTGAAATGAACATGTGTGCACATACATGCCCTAAGGGCATGTATGTGCGCCACATGGCACCTTCACAAATGCCAAAAAGTGCTTTTGTGAAAGAAATCGCAAATTACCACCAACTTGAAGTTGGTGGTAATTTGCAATTTCTTAAGGAGAAATCGCAAAACTTGAGTGCTTGTTGCATAGCATTTAAGGAATCGCAATTTGCGATTCCTTAAATGCGGATGCAAAATTAAGGAATCGCAAATTTTGCAATTCCTTAATATTGCGATGCGATTTAGCTAATACATCCCGTTTTCCGAATTTTTTGTCGCAAACGCTGTTTTTTTTTTATTCGCAGCGTTTGCGACCAAAAATTCCGTTCATACATATGCCCCTAGAAGCTTCTGGTGATAGAGCGCTATCTGAACCTTTCCAGTCCTACCATCCAGCGAGGTGCTTCGATCTGCTCCCTCCCGCATTCTGACTGTACCAAATAACAAAACAATTCCACTTGGAGGCAGTGGCGGCTTCTCCGCTGTGGCGGGGGAGCATCGCCCCACTGCTTAAAGGCAAAAAATGACAAATAAAATAATGATAAAACACTTTTATTATCATTTTATTTTTCTTTGACTCTGCTGAGTTTGATAAGTCTGCCTAGTCGGGGTGGGGTGGGGCCAGGTCGCAGCGTCACCAGCAGGGGGAGGAGGAGTAGTGGGCACTGAAAGTGCCATGCCGGTTTGGCTGACTGTCCACGGCCGGTAAAACCGACATGCGTACTTGGATATCTCCAGGCTATTCCTTAGAGATATCTGCAGGGCTCAGGTGCATGGGCTCCCAGTCCCTCTTCGAGCGTGAAACCAGCCTGCTCCGCCCAATCCCAGTGCGTCTCTCATGCTGGGAGTAATAGCATGAGAGAAGCGCTGAGATTGCTTGGTGAGCTGGGAGCCTGTGTTCATGGGAACTGCAGTTGCGGGAGCAGAGGGGCAGCGTGGCGCGGGAGCAGAAGGTAGGTGTATATTTATTTATTAATCCCCGCACTGCCCCACCATGTAGAATGGGCATCAGCGGCGACTGCATGGAAGTCGCTCCTCCTCTTACCAAACATTCAGGCTGGGGAGCTCACTTCCAGCAAGTTCACATAATGAGCAGCCATCTTCAATTCCTAGAGGACTTCAAAACCTCACCCTTGGCTGCCTAATAAACCCAGATCTGCTGATTTGCTCTATCAGCACCAGGACACCTTACTGATAATTGTGCACTCCATAAATTATATAAACTAAATAAAGTTGCACGGTTCACTGACCACAGCAGGTATGAGAACAGCTCTCATCAGCAGTTGCTGCCGATACCAGTGTTGCTGTCTCTTCTTCGCTTGTTTTTGTTGTTCGATATCAGAACGAACGGTGTCGAAAGTTAAATCAGAATAACCTATTTGTACTTTAACTTTTTGACACCTCTCCATTTATAGTTTTGTGCCCATCAATGGTATGTTCCCAATACACCTACCTCCTTGAGGTTATGTTCTCAGTTTAACATCAGAATCTTGACCATGAGTATTAAAGTTAGTATATTCACCCTTTCCAGTAACATTAAAATCACCCCCATGAAGTTTCCACACTCCGCTTACCTTTCACCCTTACCCTTCCTTTAGGGCAATCCGATTTTCTTCCTCCTTTATCTAGTTGACATGCATCAGGTTATTTTGTCAAGCCTAAGGTTTTTAATTCAGGTCAAGTCATCAACTCTACTCATTTTTGGTTTGCATCACTCCCTCTTGCCATAATAAGCTTCATATTTCGCATGACGACATTAGGGGGCTTATTATTGAGCCCTTGCGTCACTTCGGCGTCGCTGATGCGTCACTTTTTGTGACGCATCAGCAGCGTAACAAATTAGCCATGTTGCGTCATATTTACAAAGTGACGCATCTAGGTAGATGTGACACACTCCAGTAATGCGTCATTTTTGCGTCTACAGATACGTCAGAAATACTGACATATCTGTAACTCCTTGCGACATGATGCGTCATATTGTAAATATGACGCATCCAGCATGTCGCCAGGAGTGCGCACTGAGAAGTGACGCATGGCTGTTTTCACTCTGCTATGCGTCAATTTTCATAAATGAGGCCCTGGATGTTTCACCAGATTTGGCTCTTATTTTTGTTGTTTCCGGAAAAACATTAAATAATTCTCCCGAGTTGTGTATCCAAGGAAGACACAACAACATGGATGCTGGTCTGCATCGAAGGAGGAAAAACTGAGGGCCATATTATCAAGAAAGGGCGATACATAATATGCCCTTGAGAATTCCCATGGAAGCCCAGGTTAACACCAGAACCTGGGCTTCTATGGGAATTCACAAGGGCATATTATCAAGCCCATTATCGCCGCTTTAGCGGCAGTTTCCTGCCAATGAAAGCGGCGATAATGCATCGCCCTTGCATGATAATATGGCCCTGATTTTGATTAGAAACGCTTGGAGGTGTTGCCTGTGAGTAGAGGTCATGTGACCAATGCTTACTATTCGACAATCTCTCACTGGTCGAAGAGGAGGAGTTCTCTCTCTGGCTTCAGTTGACAAACTTCAGAAATGGTGCAAGGAGAGTTTGAAGTCTCACAGCAATTTTTGTGTTGTGCGTAAACAGCGCAGTGAAAGCGCGTTCATTTTGGAGAAATTAAAGTAACATTTTAGAACATCTAATTTTGTTTTCTGTTTAAGTGCGGATGGAAGTGCATTTGTCTTGCTTGGCTGTGAACCCTGTTTACTTCATTCTTTTTCAAAAATTAAAAGACTTTTACCAACAATTAACTCTACAGAGAAAAATAAGGCTCACTTAGTTTATCAAGAAGTTCGAGGAAAAGTGCTTTTGTCTCGCTTGGCAGAGGAAAGTGCCTTTGTCGCGCTTGGCAGAGGAAAGTGCCTTTGTCTCGCTTGGCGGAGGAAAGTGCCTTTGTCTCGCTTGGCGGAGGAAAGTGCCTTTGTCTCGCTTGGCGGAGGAAAGTGCCTTTGTCTCGCTTGGCGGAGGAAAGTGCCTTTGTCTCGCTTGGCAGTGAACATTGTTCTTTGAAATAGAATGCAGTTAACTGCATTCTGTTTCAAAAGTTAAAAGATTTTTACCAACAATTAACTCTTCAGAGAAAAATAAGGCTCACTTGTTTTCTAAGAAGCTCCAGGAAAATTCAAGTATTAATTGTTTATACGGGTGAGCTCCTGAGCAACACATAGTGCCAAAATTGGCAACACGCCCACCGACACAACAAGAGAGCATGCATGCTGAATAAATAAAAACACAACACTTTTGTTTTGGAAAAATATTGCTGCAGGCTTATTCCATACAAAAGTATGCAATCTGGTGGGTTATCTTACGGGCGATCCAAGGGCAGGCAGCTGTAACCAACCTATGCTGCCCCCGCCCGCCTGATGAGCCAAGCCCTGTGGAGAACCCAATCAGCACTACACATTTTGGGGTGATCCTCTTTCAGGATCACCTGACATATTGGTCCCTTATTACTCATGCCCCTTTCAGGGCGGAGCATAGCAAGGCAAGCCCCTGGTTGTTCAGGCCCACAACTGAAGGACTAACAAGGCGCTATGCAGTTTTCCAGGAACCTGCCATGAGGCTCCTGGTATTTGGCTCTAGCACCCCTATTGAGCCGCACAGAGGTACCCCTCTGTATTCATCTTCTTCCAGATCACCCTGTAACTCTGCCACAGCTTTGGAGGCGGCCCCCGTGACCGGCAGAGCCCCCCACCAAACCGCCATACTCTACCTGCAACCGCTCATCTCCAGGCCTCCTGCAAATCTAAAAGGAAGAGATCCATCCCTACAGGTGACAAATGAACCCCATCTTCATCAAAGTACCCTTTCACATTAGCTTGAATCATCTCATGTCTGATGATACCAAGACCCCTCTGGCCGCTGAACTTACGCATTGAACTATTAACTCTCTTCCTGGAATGTTCAACGGCCTCCTCTGACTTAGCCCCGCTCCACACCCTGCGTGGAATAACCTCAGACCACCAGAGCTCACATTGACCCATGTATTTACTAATTTTTTGTAATGTGTGTAAGCAGTGTTTTTCGTTCATTTTGGAGAAATTAACCGCATGCGTGCGGCGGTTATTTTTGCGCTGTGCGGCTTTTTTCTAAAAGCCGCGTTACATGACGAGCTCAGCTCGTCATGAGCACGGAAGTGGTTAAAGTAGCTTTTTAGTACATCTAATTTGGTTTTCTGTTTGAGTAGGGATGAAAGTGCATTTGTCTTGCTTGGCAGTGAACCCTGTTTACTTCATTCTTTTTCAAAAGTTAAAAGACTTTTACCAACAATTAACTCTTCAGAGAAAATAAGGCTCACTTGGTTTATCAAGAAGTTTGAGGAAAAGTGCCCTTGTCTCGCTTGGCAGAGGAAAGTGCCTTTGACTTGCTTGGCAGTGAACGCTGTCCTCCTTTGAAACAGAATGCAGTTCATTCTGTTTCAAAAGTTAAAAGACTTTTACCAACAATTAACTCTTCAGAGAAAAATAAAGCTCACTTGTTTTTTAAGAAGCTCCAGGAAAGTGCAAGTATTAATTGTTTATAAGGGTGAGCTCCTGAGCAACACATTTTCTTTGGCGAATGCGAACTGAGATCAAAGTATCATTGTTAGAGCTTTCAAATTAACAAGCGCAGAGGAAGCACCAATTAAGGTGAACTGTAACAATATTAATGAAGCATCAAGTTCTGAGGAGAGCACAGTCGTTTGGAGGCTCAAAGGCACAATTAATTAACAAGCACTTAAAGGCGTAAGCGCGGTAGTGTAAAACCGTAGGTTAATCTAAGGCATAACAAACTGATAACACCGAGGAAAGCATGCTCTTATTTTAAGAACATTGTGGAAAAAGAACAATTGTATCAAGCTTTTCTTCTCTCAACGGGGCATATTATCAAGAAACAGCGTTAACATTATCGCCGCTTTAGCGGCAGAAAACTGCTGCTAAAGCGGGGATGTTGGGCTTGATATTAAGCCCTTGTGAATTCCTATAGAAGCCCATGTTCTGGCGTGAACATGGGCTTCTATGGGAATTCTCTACGGCGTATTATCAAGCCCATTATCGCCGCTTTAGCTGCAGTTTTCTGCCGCTAAAGCGGCGATAATGTTAACGCCGTGCTTGATAATATGCCCCTACATTTCCTGAAACGCAAATAAGGGTCACATATTGAGAAAGCAAATCCACCTCTGGGAAGATAGATTTTCAAGACACTTATTGAAGGTACCAGTAGTATAAGTGCATACATTATATGTGATTATAGAATTTGAGACATACACATTTTTTACCTTAATTTTACTTCCAGCAGTCCCTTTCCCTCCTCCTTCCTCTCATCTGGCATCTCAGAGCTCCTGTGTAAGTGTCTTTCAGGAACCCAGTGATGCCTGGAGGTGGGTCCCTTTGAGCATCGTACCATTCCTGAGAAGCGTCAGATACAGGCCTGACACTAACACACTAACATTGTAACTGACTCTGGACCCCTGAATGCAGTATTTGATGATATGATTTGTCCTCTCTGCGCTTCCATTAACTTGTGAGTGATATACGGATCTGTATCTGTATTGTACGAGCACTATCTAAGAAATTTCTCATTTCGTGTGACGTAACGCCATTCCGTTGTCACTAATTATTTTAGAAGCATAGCCTTCCTTTTAACAGATGTCATTGAGAAATGTATTTACACTGATGGTACTAGGTTTGCCAATGAACTTTCAATCAAACCAACTATAATCATAGTAATAGTGACTATGCACTATGTACATGTTTTCAGGTTGGAATCTGGTCAACGGAGCCTAGAAACTCAATGGCACAGGTATGCCCGGGTTGTCTTAGAATTTCAACAGGTTTTAACGGAGCTTCATGAGTATGTATGGTTTTGTCTGCTTGTTGTTGTGTTACAATTTTGAACTAGGAAGTCTACATCATCGTCCATACCCGGTGACCAAAATGTCTGTTAAATGCTTTTTATCAGGGTTCTGCCATGGTGACCAATATGTACTGTGAACCATACTTAAAGTAAAACTGTTACCCCATAAGATTGTTTCAGATTTTCAACCAACAAATTACATCAACTATTGTCCTGGAGGCAAATGTATTAATAATCCATGTGTTCTCCTGAAATTCCGACCTACTCCGTATTTGTCGGCATCAACACTTAAAAGAGGGTTCAACACTTTTACGGGCCTTTGCAGACACAATGCACTCTTTGATCTTCTCAAAACACCTTTGTCATCTTTCTAAACATGTTGAACCTCCTTCTTTATCAATTGCTTGAGGGTTTCAGTTAGGAATACATTCGGTGTAATAGTTGCGTAAGTCTAATAAAGACCCAAGGATCTCTTTGTTACAGGGTGGTGGAGCTTGTTTAATGGCATCAACCAAACAGCTTTTAGGTAAAGCACTTGGTCACTAATACCATGTCCCAAATATGTTACTTATAACAATAAACCGTGGGGTTGGGGTCCTAGGGAATCAAGTTTATAGACCTACGAGGAGAAATTTCCCCTTTATACCGAATGAACAACAAAATCTCCCCAGGTCTTATCAACGCACCATAGGCCTTTACTGGGCTATGCAATACGGTTTATATCTAACCCCTCTCAAAAAACATCAAACAAAAAATGGTGTTTATAAACAAATAGCAGTAAGGGGAATTTATCCCTTAAGGACTAGTACCCTCACTCACCCGTGGGTGACATGCTTCATCATATGGGTTCCTCCTTACCAGTAGGAAAACCTAGTCCTACTGGGAGCTACGACTTCTTCACTGTGATGAAGGAGCTCAGAGATGTTTTCTTGCAGTTGGTACTATGGGGGAGGGATGCTAAATCCCATATGTGAGCCTCAAGGAGTAGCGAGGGTGCAGCGCACAAAGAAGAAATAATGACAAATAAGGGTGAAAAGGTTAAAACTGCCTAGGTTGATGCACAACTGAAAATGTATTCACATGCTCTCCCTGACAGGATTAAAACGCAATGCAAATCAGTAGTATAGATTTAAAACTACTATTAGAACAAGGTCAACATGTTTCAGCCATGTGATCAGTTTCCTGTATCAGTGGCTTTCTTCAGGACCAACAAGAACGACTAATTCATGTTTGCTGCAGCTAATATATATTGTGTAAATAAAGAAAAATGGTGATACTAAACCGGTATTCCTGCGTCGTTATGTCAGGTAATACATGGAATATCTGCAAAATAAATGAGAGAGAGAAGAAAAAACACACAAATCATTTAAGGTGCTCTGCTACTGACATAATCATGTCCTATTGTCAATAGCCTTAATTATCAATAGTGGATAATACTTCACTTACCCTCTATAGTAGGATATTCAAACCTCACCTCAACCTAGCAGGCAGCTCAGGGAAGGAGGCCCCGCTCTGTGGGGAGTAAATTGTATAATTGTGAGTCACGCCTGAACCAAAAAATTACACCAGTTTTATTGGGGTGACTCTAATGCTCCAGTGTACTCAGAAGTGCCAATTTATCACATATTAAAGAACAAATCTATTGCTTAAAACTAAAAACCAGAATGGAAGCAAAATTCTCCAGTGTATACATCTCACTCACTCTTGAGGATTGTTTATTTAGCTTATCATCAGTGAGTAATAGGCTGTATACCACCTTACTATATCACTTAAAGTAAACGGTTAAAGGTGAGAGGTTGAGCCTAGCTGTACCCAGTTGTCTTTTGAATTTTTTTTGAAAATGCTGAATATCCTACAGATGTACAAAATTACAAAACCAGTAAGACAGAGGCTTATGCTGGTATCTATTGATGTCCCCAGAGTGGGTACCTATTATCTCCAAAGGTGAAGTATAGGGGCCAGAAAACATAGAAGACAGAATCACTCTTTCCTTCCAAATCATAGCCAATAATAAAGCCTACTTTCCATCTGAATTAAATCCCAGTAAGAAGACCTACTTAAATCTAAGTCCTTACTGTACAATTAATGTGGAAAACAAGTCACTAACCTGTCCGTCTGTACCTCTTGGCAAAACAGGGCTTGCCCCGGGAGGTACCGACCTGACAGTGGTGTCCGATTTTATAGTGTCTCTTAGTTCAAAACGGCGTGCAAATCTGTCATGCTTCTAGGTGACTAGCGAAATGCTTGTCGAACCGTACTGTGATTTGGAAGGGAAGAGTGATTCTGTCTTCTATGTTTCCTGGCCCCTATACTTCACCTTTGGACTTCATCTTCTCTCTCTCATTTATTCTGCAGATATTCCATGTATTACCTGACATAACGACGCAGGAATACCGGTTTAGTATCACCATTTTTCTTTATTTACACAATATATATTAGCAGCAGCAAACATGAATTAGTCGTTCTTGTTGGTCCTGAAGAAAGCCACTAATACAGGAAACTGATCACATGGTTGAAACATGTTAACCTTGTTCTAATAGTAGTTTTAAATCTATACTACTGATTTGCATTGCGTTTTAATCCTGTCAGGGAGAGCATGTGAATACATTTTCAGTTGTGCATCAACCTAGGTAGTTTTAACCTTTTCACCCTTATTTCTCATTATTTCTTCTTTGTGCGCTGCACCCTCGCTACTCCTTGAGGCTCACATATGGGATTTAGCATCCCTTTCCCATAGTACCAACTGCAAGAAAACATCTCTGAGCTCCTTCATCACTGTGAAGAAGTCGTAGCTCCCAGAAGGACTAAGGGCCAGATGTAGGTAATTTTAATTTACCACCTCTTAAATACCGATTCATAACGAATCGGTATTTAAGAGGTGGTAAAATAGAGGGGGGGAGATGTAGGTATTTCAGATTCGATAAATACCGAATCGTTAAGATTCGGTATTTACCGATTCTGTAAATACCGATTCGGTATTGCCTATTGATTCCTATGGGCCTTGCAGCCCATAGGAATCAATGGGCAATACCGAATCTGTAATTACAGATTCGGTAAATACCGATTTTAGCAAGGGTGCAGGGGGTGTCACTTTGACACCCTCTGGCACCCCAAAAATAGGCATGTGCGCCATGTGGCACACAGACATGCCCTAAGGGCATGTCTGTGTGTCACATTGCACAGGTGTGCATGCACACATGTGCATGCACACCTGGATTCGGTATTTTACCACCCAATAGGATTGGGTGGTAAAATACCGATTCTTAAAGCCCTGTGGCACTCTGACATGTGCCAGCTACATCTGCATTTACAGAATCGGTATTTTACCGAGTCTGTATTTACCGATTCGGTAATTTTACCGAATCGGTAAATACAGAATCGGTAAAATACCGATTCTGTAAATGCATGCCCTACATCTCAAAATCCAATTACCGGTCGGTAACGGCCGAATTCGGCCGTTACGGACCGGTAATTGGCCACCTACATCTGGCCCTAGGTTTTCCTACTGGTAAGGAGGAACCCATATGATGAAGCATGTCACCCACGGGTGAGTGAGGGTTCTAGTCCTTAAGGGATAAATTCCCCTTACTGCTATTTGTTTATAAACACAATTTTTTGCTTGATGTTAGTTGAGAGAGGATAGATATAGACCGTATTGTATAGGCCAGTAAAGGCCTATGGTGCATTGATAAGACCTGAGGAGATATTTTGTTGTTCACCAAATATGTTACTGCCTTGTTTTAAATAACTATTTAATTTTTTGCAGTCATACACCTTTTAAGCAGGGGTGGCTCCTCCGTTAAGGCGGAGGAGCATCGCCCAACAAAAAAAATGCCCCCAGGGATAGAAAAATCTAATTGTAATAAGTTACCATTTTATTTTTCAAAACTCCGAGCCGAGCTTCAGGACAGGGCCGGAGCTTTCCGCTGCTGCCAATCAGGCAACAGCACAAAACAATGATAGGCAGAGCACTTAGCTTTAAAGTGCGCATGTCTTTTTGGCTGGGTGTCTTGCGGTGGCCAGACAGACATGCGCTGATTAAACCTATCTAACTCAGCTGTCTTAGACAGCTGAGTTAGAGACAGCATCGAGCTCCAGTGCATTCGGGAGCGGCGAGAGAAGTTGCTACCTCCAATCCTAGTGCTCCCCTCACTCAGAATGAAGCAGCGCTAGGATTGGTTACTGCAGTTTCCTGGAGCCTGCCTCGAGGAAATCCGAGCAAGGAGGACGTCACGCACAGAAGGTAAGTGGTATTATTTTTTCTTTATTTATTTTTTCACTTTTATTTTGTCCCCGCCCTACCACCCTCCTTACATGCCAGCTCCCACTGCTTTCAAGCAATATACTTTGGCCCCCATTAGGTTGGCGGGTGGACTTCAGTCCGCCTGCCACCCTAACGGTGCTGGGACTGGCACGCCAGTGGTGCGGCGGTCCTGCACCACCAATTACGATGAGACCGCCACCCTGGCAGTCGCATCCCGCATCTCTGACATCTCTGACATGTAAGCAGCACCCGCCGCAATGCCAAAGAGGCATGTAGTGCATTGTAATGCACAACGTGACAGGAACCGCATGGTGCCTGCCACCTCTTGCATGACAATGAAGGGGAGTACCATAGATACCCCCCAGTGCAGCCATCCACCCCCCATTCCCCCGGGGGTCCCAACTGGCCCCCAAAGTCATTTTCTGCATGCCTTTCCATGACGGAGTCTCTGCCATGGAAAGGCTTTCCCACCATAGTCATCATAATATGGATGGCGGTGTCTGCAAGGCACCACCACCATATTGTGGGCTTTTTCCGCCCGGCCAGCAATTGTGACGATTGCCGTCCGGCGGAAAAGCGGCAGATAGATTTTTTTGTCCGTTGCGGTACCCCCCGCCATTTTAATATGGCGGGGGGTAAATTGTGATGTGATGGCGGGTGGATCACCACCGCCGGCCGGGCGGTGGCGGTGAGATTTCCTTCTAATTCACTCTGGTGGTAGCACTTTTAAGATCAAGCGTGCTGATAACTCTGCCACCTGGAAGAGGTGAGATAAGTGCATTCATTTTAGGCAGGGGATGGCAATCTACCATAATATTATTATTTGAAGATCTTAAGTGGCGTAGCTAGACGTTATGCCACCTGTGGCGGTCACTACATTGCCGCCCGGCGGCCGTATGTAAGAGCAGGGGGGTGCTGGGCGCCCGCAAGGCTGCCGGTAAGAGCAAGGGGGGGAGGCCGCCTCCCGAAAAACTCATGCCACCTGGGGCAGACCGCCCCCCCCTTGCTATGGCACTGAAGATATTTAATCAATGCATAGACTAATATACTTTTTTCCACGCAGTAACTCTAGGAGAGGAAGCTCTCCCCTAGCAGACAAAGGAGTGTATCTGACATTATGCTTCACCAAGGTGGCTCCTGTTTTGAGTTAAATGGCGTGATGAAAATCCTTCAGTTGTCCTAATGTGTTGCATAACACATCTTTAAACCTTTTTAGTTATGCATCTGTTGACCTTTGTGCAAGAACAACTGACATTTAGAGATTTGCATATGATCAGATTTCATTTTGAGCACTTTCAAATGATGTCTACACAAAATATTGTCCCCATCTTCTGCAGCATCCATTACTCATGCACAGCTCCTACTTTGGAAAGTTACTTTAGCCCAAAGGTAGTCCTCTAAAACTGCGGGGCATATTAGCAAGAACCTCGTTAAAATTATCGCCGTTTAACGGCAGGAAACTGCCGCTAAAACGGCGATAATGGGCTTGCACATCTAACCTGGGCTTCTATTGGAATTCTATAACGCATGTTATCAAGCCCATTATCGTTGTTTTAGCGGCAGTTTCCTGCCACTAAAACGGCGATAATTTTAACGAGGTTTTTGCTAATATGCCCCTGCATCTCTTTTCTGGCACCCTCGGGGTTTGATGTCTGACTCCTTCAGCTTAAGATTTGGCCACTCTTTCTTTCTTAAATGTTTTCCCAATTATGGTAATGGGTGCCCCCAAATACACAATGTATTCAAAGAGCCTGTCCTCGACAATATTCACATAGGTTTGCCATTGCAATGATCTTGTACCATTGGAACTGCATTTTCCACATTCTCCTCGTTATAGACAACATTATCTTGTAAATAAAAGTTATTTTTGTGTTCTACAAATTTTTATCAAAAGGACCCAAACACCCACAATATTTACATTCTGTGTTTCATGCCAGGCATAGTTTTGGTTTATCGTTCTAATGCTTGTATCCACCTCTGTTGCTCACATTAATCGGCGCCCCTTGAAAGGCAAAGTGATGGCATTACAATAATGTTCCTTCTGTCATTAGTCACCATAATAACCATCTATTTTGCTTGAGGGATCTGTTGAGCTAACACCATCAAGAGTCCATCCAATGTACGATTCTGTGGTGTCCCGGTCAGGGCCTACGCATAGACGACACAGGACACATGCATTATAGTTGGTGGCGGCAACTAACCTGGCCACGCCCAGCTCCCTGGGCCTTTTATTGCTTAACTTGCGTGTCCACGCTTACGCCTGGACTGAACCAAAGACCCCTTACGCTCTAGGGGTCGAATATGTAATAACAGTGGGAGGGGGGCGTGTGCTGCAGTGGTACACCCCACTGGCAGCAACACTACCTTCCTCCTTTACCTAGGGATAAAACAAACTGGAAAAACACAATGGCACACAAAAGTCTCTCTGGACAGCGGAGGTGCTGTGGCTGTTAACTCTGCTATGTTTGACAACGTCCGCTAAACAGTCTCTGGTGCAGTCTCTGAATTTACTGACAAAACCATAACATATCAGACACCAAATAGAACAGTCTTACTTTATTCTCGGCGGGGTCAGCCATCTGGATCATTTCAGCGCCAGCACTGGGCCACAAAGTCTCGGTACCTCTGGGAAGGTTTGGGGCACGGACGTAAGCTGTATCTTGCTTGGTTGCGACCTTCTGCCGCGGCTGGGGGAGGTTCTTCTGCCTCTCTAGTCTCAGCGGCGCTGGGGACTTCAGTCGGTCTCTCTGGCACATTGTTGCTCGGGGCGAGGTCACCTGTTGGGTGTGTCGTGGTGCTTGTTTCGGTTGGTCCTGATGGTCTGCGCGGTGGGCCCAGGTGCCAGTCATCCGGTTCCGGGCCTTCTTTTCCCTCGGGTACTTGCTTGAAAAACGAAATGTTTCTTGTGACTACTTCCCCATTCCTGACAGCCGTGATCATTGTTCCGTTTACTTCGGTGACCCTCCAGGGGTCCAGCTCGAATGGCAGGCGGAACTTCCCACCGGGATGGCGGTCTTTCACAAGAACCGTGTCCCCGGCTTGAATGGGGCTGTCTGCGGCCCTCCGTCTTCGGGATGCTTCCTGGTTGTTCTTGGTGCGCTGTTCCATGGACCGGTTACTGGGGTTAGGGGCTAGCTCCCACATGGGGTGGTGTGGGATGGTGTCAGCAATAGCCCGGTTGAAGGAGAGTCTGTTCGGGGCGACTCCTGTAGTGCAGTGTGGGGTCTGGCGATATTCTCGGAGGAATTGGTAGATGGCCAGTTCCAGATAGTGACCATCAGTGACTGCAATTTGGATTGTTTTGTTCAGAGTTCTCATTAGCCTTTCGACCTCTCCGTTGGCTTGCGGCCATCTTGGTGTTATTCGTTTGTGTTTGACGCCATGGCTCTGCAGGTACTCTGTAAATTCGCTGCCATTGAACGGGGGTCCATTGTCTGTGCGGACTTCCTTCATGATCCCGTGGGTGGCGATGATCTTTTCGAACTTTGGGATCACCTCAGATGCTGCTGTCGATGTCACAATTTCTACTTCGGGGTAGCGGGAGAAATCATCCACCACGACAAGCATGTACTTGCCTCCGGGAAGGCTGCCGAAGTCTGCACTCACTCGTACCCACGGGGATGTTGGCCCTTCTTCGGTGATTACCGGTGCTGGAGGGTTTGGTAGGCTCGTCGCTAGGCACACCGGACATCTATGAACCACTTCCTCGACTGCTCTGTCGAGTCCAGGGAACCACAGCTTGCTTCGGAGTCTGTTTTTAGACTTAACGATCCCTTGGTGCGATCCGTGAGCCAGCAAGGCAGCTTGCTGAGCGAGGCTTCTGGGCAGTACAAGGCACGGGCCTCTCAGGAGACATCCTTCGGCTGAGACGGATAGTTCGTGTTTGACTTGATACAGGGCCTTCAGGACAGTTTGGGCGTCCTGAGTGCGAAAGGATGCCGGGCTTTGCAGCGCCTTCCAGTCGCCGGATTCTATGGCATGGATCGCGATCTGGAGGCAGTCATCGTCCTTAGTGGCTCTCGCTACTTCCTCCAGGGACATTGGACGTGGCCTTGACCGTTCGACGATTAGCCGGACATACTCTTCCGTGGCTGCTGCTTCAGCTGCTTCAGCGTCGGTGACTGGACGGGCATGTCTTGACAGATAATCCGCGGGGTTCCGCGTGCCGGGCCGGTATTCTACGGTGAATTGGAACTCCTGCAATTGCAGCACCCATTTCTCGATTCTCGGTGGTGGGCGAGATGACGAACCTTGGAAAAGTGGTATGAGGGGCTTATGATCAGTGATCACTGAGAAGGGATGTCCATAGAGGTAGATATGGAAATGGCGGCACCCCCATAGGATGGCGATCGCCTCACGTTCAATTTGCGAGTACCGTTGTTCGGTAGGTGTCAGCGTTACTCAGAAAGACCTGGATACCCTGAGAAAACTCTCCACAAACAAAGAAATTAAATGCATTAAGGCAGACAAGGGCGGCGCCTTGGTGATAATGAATGCATCCTTATACCATCGCAAAATGTTGGAGCACATCCAAGATGACCAAACCTACATGAAATTACCAGGGAACCCTACCACACAATTCAAGGAGATCTTGACTAACATTGTACAAAAAGCTTATGAAAACGGCACCATAGATGATAGAACAAAGAAATATTTACTTGAACCATTTCCAAAAAGTCCCACCATCTATCTTATACCTAAGATACACAAGAGCCTGGAGGACCCTCCCTTCAGGCCAATCGTCTCCACAAAAGGTTCACTCCATGAACCAGTCGGAAAATTCATTGACCGATATTTACAACAGAGCGTCAGGAATATGCGAAGTTACATTCAGGATACTGCTGATTTCTTGAGAAAACTGTCTGAATTGAACCTCATGGGAGATGAACAGATCTTATTATGCACAGCGGATGTCCGCTCTTTATACACTTCGATCCCCCATGCCGGGGGTATTGAAGCTATGGAGAAATCAATCCTGGAAAGCGACCTCGCACCAGACATGCAGCATTTTCTCATGGAACTCACCATGTTTACCCTATATCAGAGTTACTTGCAACTTGATGACGACTGGTTCCTACAGCTGTCTGGAACCTCGATGGGTAATTGCGCGGCGCCTACCTACGCCAATATTTACATGAAGTACTTTGAGCAGACCCATATCTATGACAACCCTATGTGGACCAACAATGCTATAATGTACGCACGGTACATTGACGATGTTTTCATCGCATGGAAAGACACAAAAGAATCCCTGTCTCAGGCCCTCACCATTTTGAATCAAGCCAATGAACGCATACAATTTACCTGGGAGATTGACAGCAGGTCCATCACTTTTTTGGATGTCAAAGTCACCATTACCGAGAATGGTCTTGAAACTGATTTGTTTCGCAAAAAAACTGACCGCAATAATGCCCTGCATTTTTCAAGCCATCACCAAGGTTCATTGAAGACACACTTGCCCACGTCACAAATGTTGAGAATCAGACGGATTACCTCCAACCCAGAGCAAACTCAGGTCAGACTACATGAAATGGGTGAGAGGTTTTTAGCTAGGGGGTATCCCCCCACACTCATTGAAAGCGCTAAAAAGAAAGCGATTGACACCCCAAGAGAATCATTGTTTGTCAAGGGTCCGCCTAAAACCAGCAATAGAATGGTACTTGTTTCTAAATTTTCTAACTTGAGTTCCACATATAAACGCATAATTTTGAGACACTGGCCTATCTTGAGTGTTGAACCAGATTTTGGCATGACTTTTAAGGAACCACCTCTTTTCGCATATACACGCAGTGCCAACCTCAAAGAACTTCTGACCAGTAAACACCAAGAGAAAATACTTCCTAAAGGAACCAGACCATGCAGAAATTGTGGAAACTGCAATAACATTATTCCAGGAACTACAGTCAATCACCCCATGAGAGGCAACCCCATTAAACTGAGTGTAGACGCTACATGTGACTCAACAAACGTTGTGTATTTGATTAAATGTCCTTGTGGGAAATGCTATATTGGGAAGACCGAAAGAAAGATTAAGACTCGGATCAACGAGCATAAATCAAACATTAGACTCCAAAACACCAAATCCAATGTGGCTGTGCACTTTAATGAGCATAGACATAACGTCTCCCTACTGAAATTCTTGATTCTGGAGCAAGTGCGAAAAAGGGAAGGAATGGACAACAGTAAGCACTTACTTCAAAGAGAGATGGCCTGGATCTACCGTATGCAGACAATGAGACCGACCGGTCTCAATGATCGTTTGGAATTTGCATGCTTTGTGTAAATATAACTGTCTAAATATCATTGTTCCGTTATATGCGATTATTATAAAATTACTGTCCTTAGTTTTCATTATTTAGATAATTCACCTACACTTTTCCATCTTTTGGTTACTCCTATAAGATGGCCACCACGTTTTTAGTTGATCACCGGTTAGTCCGTTTTTGATTTTTTGTCGACCACTTGTTAGTCCGTTTTTGATTTTCTTTCTTATTAACCACACTGCACTGCCTGTGCTACTGATACCGGCGTGTGAAACGCACGACTATTCTGATTTACTGTAAGTAAGCTTAAAGCCCTTTAGTTTTTTTTGGCACATCGTTAAACGCCCTACTCGCACTCCATTAGACGCACTCGTATTTGGTAAGCATGTCTGTGCACGCTATGTTGACTCTTGCATACCGTCTGGTATTGTAATGTTCACCCACCGGGTTCCTAAATGCTGATACCGCTAGACTTCTTTTAAGGTTTTCATTCCGCACATCGTTAGGCACTTTAATGATTCCGGTCCTTACTTGTATATACCGCTGGCAACCCGCGTTTTTTGACCCTTGCACTATAATGATTTTGGTTCTAACTCACATATACCGTTTCTTGTGGAGCACTCGTTATGCACCTATTTTTAATTTTCACCGTTAATGTTCACTGTCACTTGGATTTCATCCAATTTGTGCACTATTGTTGTTCACTATTTTAGTATTACGATATCGATTTGCTGTGTCTGATTTAATTGTAGAGGCTCCCCGATGAAGGGCTTGCCATAGCCCGAAATGCATTGGAGCATGGAGACAAGTTTCTTTGGATACATTTACCGTGTAAAAATCAACTGATGAACTTTAAAAATTTAAAAATCGAATAATGAATGATTAAAATTCTTTTCTCGAACTTTATTCTGGAGTCTCATTTTCATGAGAACCTAAAGGAGTGCCCTACATTCAGGGATGTCGCCATGATCCCATGGTGACACATGACGTATTATTAATAGACGTGTTAAGGACGGACACGTTACCTGTCGGGAGCACCCAATCCTTTAAAGAACATTTCAATAACCTCTTGTTAAACCTCTAAACAAGCTGTGCGCTTCCTACTTTTGTACTTTGTGTACGCTACGGGGGCCCACTCTCCGCATGCCTGACGCTGCGATAGGACTGCTCCCAGGCCAGTGGGGCTGGCATCCACCAGCAGTTGTGATTCGTGTTGCGGGTTGAAATAGGCCAGGGTCGTGTCAGCCGACAGGGCTGCTTTGGTGTTCATGAACGACTCCTGCTGTTCCGGGCCCCACATCCAGGCGGCATTTGATTTAGTAAGGTCGCGGAGGGGCCCCGTCAGATCCGACAGATCCTTGATGAAATGCCCGCAGTATGTCACCATACCTAGGAAGCTGCGGACGGCTGTCACAGACGTGGGGGCTGGCGCGTCGTGGACGTCTTTGACCTTGTCCGGGTCGGGGCCAACTCCTTGGTCGGAGAACCTGTATCCAAAGAAGCTGATGTCTTTGCGTAGGAACTCGCATTTGTCCTTGTGGAGAGTTAGTCCTCTCTCCTTTAGCCGGTTGAACACTGCTTGGAGGCGTGTGATGTGTTCTTCCAAGGTTGGGGCATGTACCAGGATGTCGTCGCTCACATTGAGCACACCGTCGAGGCCTTGGAGGACGTTGTGAATGATGTTTTGAAACACCTCCGCCGCACTCGAGATGCCGAAGTTTAGCCTCGTATATCTCCACAGGCCTGCGTGGGTGGAGAAGGTTGTGATTGGGCGCGAGTCTGGGTGAAGAGGGATCTGATGGTACCCCGACCGCAGGTCCATCTTGGAGAACCACTTGGACCCTGCAAGCTCTCCGATGATGTCGTCAATGGTCGGGGTCAGGTGACGTTCCCTCTTAATTGCTAGGTTGGGGAGGCGCATGTCCACGCATATCCTCACTGCCTCGGGTTGCTTCGGCTTTTTGGCTACAACGATGGGGGACACCCACGGCGTGGGTCCAGACACTCGCTCGATGATACCGGCGTGTTCAAGCATCCTCAGCTCAGCTTCGACTTTGGGCCGGAGGTGAAAGGCGATCCGTCTGTGCCGGAGGGCTACCGGGGCTACCGACTGGTCAATGTGGAGTCGGACGGGGGGGCCTCGTAGGCATCCGATGCCCTCAAACAGCGAGGAATGCTCTGCAACCAGATGGTCCAAACCTTGGGCTTGCACTGTTAGGGCAAAGTGTATGAGCCCGAGCTCCCGTGCTGTCTTGCAACCAAGAAGGAACCCTGACCCTTCCTGGGATACGTAGATCTTTGTCTGCAGCTGCGTTGAGTCGTGGGCCACAGTCGTCTGGAACACTCCGCACAGGCGCAACGGGCGCCGGGTTCCGTAGGCAAACACTTGCACTCTTGTGGGGTGAAGCGTGGGGGCGTCTTCGAGGCACTGGTAAACGCTGGCAGCCATGAGGTTTATCGTGGCGCCGGTGTCGATGAGGGCTCTGACTGCTTGGCCATGCACTTGGACGGTGCACATCGGTTCGGTTGAAGACGCGGCTGCTAGGGCGTTGAGCATGCGCACCACGTGGACTGACGTGGCGTCTTCTTCGTCGTCGTCCATGTCGCTGCTGTTCGACGTGTTCTGTAGTGGCGCCACCTGTCGTACTCTCCTGGGCGGGCCACTCTGCTTCTTCTGTTGGGACGATAAGCAGACACTTGCAAAATGGTTTGCTTTTCCACACGCGCTGCAGATTTTGCCCTGGGCCGGGCAGGCGCCTTTGTGGGGGGTGACACCTCCGCACCACATGCAGGCTTGATCGTGGGCGGACTGGCTTGGTTTCGGCCGCCCTTTCCTGGGAGTTCTCATCCGGCCGTCTGTAGGTTGCGACCTGATGGCACACACTGGTTCCGTCTTGATTGACACCGTTGGAGTCGGTTCCATGTGGGCGGCACGCGCTTTGGAGAGCTCTTTGGACCGCCCCAGGGCCAGGATGTCGCTCATGGGCATCGCGTCCGCTTCAAGCACCCTCTCTCGCAGCTTCAGGGAGGCGCATCCCTGTATGAATTGGGCGCGAATTTCATCTTCTGCATCCGGGAGAGTGCATGTGCTGGCCAATTTCTTGAGCCGAGCGTAGAACACATCTACGGACTCCTCTGGGAGCTGGCGCGCCTGGCATAGGAGGAAACGTTCGTAATCCGCACTAGTAAACGGCTCAAAATACCTCGTGATGGCGTCTCGTAGGGTTGCATACGTGTGGGGCGGGGCACCCTCCGTGATGTCCTTGGAGATGTCGTGGATGGCTTCACCCCCTAGGTGTAACAGCATCGCGCGTTGACGCCCCACCGCAATATTTGCCGCGATTAAATAATTTTCAAGCCTCTCAACCCACTTCTTCCACCGGGCAGCCTGAGAGGGGGGGCTCCCTGTGACAGCAAAAGCCTCTAGATGCGGCACGGTGGCCATGATGGCTGAAGCACTGTCGATCGGGTGACAGGAGGGGTTTCAAAAGGCACCGTAGGTCGCTGCAGTCACCTGGGAATGGAAACCAGCGGTGTGGAGGGTTCCAAGGCCTCGTTCCGCGAGATGCGTGAGGGTTGGCAGGGTCCGTACTCACGCGAGAAGCGTGAGAAATGGCTGAGCGGCCGCGTCGCGCGCCAGGAGAGTGGTGCGGGTACTCACTGCGCATGCGCGGGAAGGCCGATGAACCGACCGGGGGCCGGGGGCCGAGCAGAGCGGTGCAGCCAGGGGCTGGAGGCAGCGTGAAGCAGCGGGAGCACTCGGGGGTGCCTGAGGACAGCGACCAGGTCCGCGGAGCTGCTGGTGACGCAGGACGGCACAGGAGGCGGGCCGGATACGTCGGCCGGCACCGGTGAGTGGAGTGCCGGGGTGCCGGGCGGTGCGCCACGTGCAGGCTTGCACGGCGCCAGGCAGCGGAGCACGCCTGGGTCGCGGTGGTGCAGCAGGGCACGCTATGGGGTGGATCGTAGACCACCCCCGTCGCCAGTGTGGTGTCCCGGTCAGGGCCTACGCATAGACGACACAGGACACATGCATTATAGTTGGTGGCGGCAACTAACCTGGCCACGCCCAGCTCCCTGGGCCTTTTATTGCTTAACTTGCGTGTCCACGCTTACGCCTGGACTGAACCAAAGACCCCTTACGCTCTAGGGGTCGATTATGTAATAACAGTGGGAGGGGGGCGTGTGCTGCAGTGGTACACCCCACTGGCAGCAACACTACAGATTCCTCTGATAAGCAGATCCAAGTTTTGGATTCTACGTAGTTAAGAGACTTTATTCACCTTTTTTAGGTCGAGCCTGGGCATGCTGTATTCAAGTAGGGACTTGCAGCTCCGCCCACTCTCTGCCCACATTTTTCATTGGCTTGTGTCATTCACCACTGTAAACAGTGGCTATTTATTGGTCAAAAGGCTTAGTAGTTCCTCCTTAGTACCGCCATCTCTTATTTAGTAACCTCCCCTGGCGACACTCCCTGTTACGTGTGTTGTTGCTCTGCATGATTTAATTACAGCCTTTAAGCACTATTCACTCAAATAGCTTTGCCCTGCCTGCTGAAGCAGGCAGGACATGCTCTCTCCTAACGCTTTGTCTTATTAGGTCGAGCCTAGCGCAGCACTCATGTGCTGCTCTAGGAAAACAACCTCTTGGAATCGCTCTGGACTTTTCACACGCTCATGCATGTGAAAAGGACTATGGCTTGCAGTTACGAGCAGCGGCGTGCAGTGTGCCATCTGTTTTGTGTCAGATTTCACACGAGGGCGCGCGCACCACTCGGTGGGACACTGCACCTGCTTTCACTTGTCCGCGCGCGCACAACTCGCGGGACCCTGCAGCTGTCTTCACGTTTGCCGCCACGCGGCAGCGCTTGTTTAAATGTAGGCTACATAATAAAAGTTACACCCTTATTTACATGGGTTGTCCCTCTTCTAAAAGATTCTAAGGTATGCTTCTTAGGCCACGCTCCTTTTGAACTCCCTTCCCTTTGTTTTCATCCCGCCAGTGATCTCCTGTAAATGCGCCATCGCAGAAGCGCGCTGACATTTCTATGTATACACTTCACTAACACCTCCCCCCGTCCCCTGCTCCTTAACAAGACACTACACTGCGTTTCTTCTTGATAAATTGGGAGATCTTGTCTCAGATTATTGAAACTCCCTATCCGAGATGCATAAAACCAGAAAAAGAATTTTTTTTGATGGGGCGATCACTTAAAATCAGGGACGAGCGACTACATAAACTACGTAGTTAAGGAACAACAAGTTGGAACAGGAAGCTATAAGCGCTGATACTGCACATTCTCTGACTGGTCAAAGAATGAAACGACGCTATTGGTTAGAAATAGTTTGGATTTTGTGATTGGATAAAGCTGGTGACATCCAAAATGTGTGCATGAACACGTTGAACCTCGCACGCTTCACGTCTCCACGCTACACGTCCACTTTGGCCAATCAGCTTGCCGCTTGGCCTCCGTCACATCTTGTTGAAAAGACTGCAATTTTGCGGTGGTTCCAATCCGGATATAATGCAGGTCAGTACCTGATGTTTTGGGGTTAACTTTGCGCTAACACTTATGCGGAATGACAATTTCCCACGCGGTTGTCGTACGCCCCCCTCCAGCCCGAACAACTGTTAAGAACCTTGTACGTCTGTGCCTTTGTATGGGAAGTTGTGCTTGATTTCCGCACTTAGTATCTTGGGATATGTAGTTCTGCTGTATTTACCTACTTAAATGTACTCACCAATATAGAAAAGAAAATGAATTTGAGGGTTGATACACAGTATCGTCCTGGTTACACAAATTGTTATCTAATCCCACTAGAGCACACACTCCTTTTAAAAAGCCAGGACATCTGTTACATGTGCAAAAAAAAAAATGTCCCGATGGACACTGGATAGCAGCCACTATCCTGGCGAATCCGGGACTTCTATTCTGCAACTCCCGGAAGATGAGACTCTTTTATTGTGCTCCAAAAATATTGTAGGCTTTGTGATTACTGCGGATGATCTCAAGTGTCACTTATCTTAAGTTAGACTTGCACGTTTAGCGATGAAATCCCACACACAGCAGGCTGTATCTCAACAGGACTATAACCAGATCTGCAGTGACGAGTGACGAGCAGCACCCGACAGCATTAGAGTCGTCTGATATCAGAGTCAGCCCTCCTGCAGCTCCAGAGTCTAAAAGGAGGAACTATTATGCCAAGACTTTAAGTGGGATGACAAAAGTGGGGTGTCTCTAAAAGGGGCATGACCTATATATAGAGGGTCATGGCGTAAAATATGTAAACTAAAATCGTGAGCTTTCCATGATGTGCAACCCATACATTATCTTGGCGCTTCTCTGTGAGTTTTCTTTATTGCACCCGGACACAGTGACTTTCATGCACCTAACACTAGCTAAACGTACTGGCTTTGCCAATGCTTACTTGCAGTATCAGATGACTAATATTGTACACACTACCAGGGTATGTCATACTACGAATCCGTGTGAGTTTATAAACTACACCTTCCATTTCAGTAACAACAAAACTTTATGGTAGAAAGGTTCCTGCTTGTTTCACACAAAGCCATTTTTAAAGATTGCCTATAAACAACTTAGTCAGCAAAGCCTGGGACAATAGGCCCGATTTACAAGGGTTTGCTATAATTTACGTGCTCCAGATTATTCATGGACAAAATTAAGTCACACTTCCTAACAGCAAAATCTTTCTAGATCGAGCCCTGCGCCTCTACCCGCTACAGTGGGGTAAATGGACAGCGTGTATGTGGCTGTCAAACTGTATACACCGTAAAAATGTAACGCGCCAGCCATCATTTGCTTTAAGTACAGTTTCTGAAAACCAGTTTAATTTTCCTACGGCTTCATTGACCTTTGAACCCACACATATATGACCTGGTCTGGGTGCCTGCGACCTGTACCCTTCTTTGCTTCACGGAGCTGTTTGTTTCACTTCAGGGCAGCTTTCAGCTGTAAGTGAGCTGCATGGCTAAACACTTATAAGGTCCAAAGGCGAGACCTATTGGCTATGCCAATGCTTGTTTTTATAGCATGCACTTGCTAGGCAATAGGTCTCGCATTTGCGAGAGTTTAAGCTATTGGCATTGTAAATGACAATGCCTTTTATTTATCTGTTTTCAAAACAACACATAAATAAAAGGCATTGCCATTTACAATTCCAATAGCTCAAACTCTCATAAATGCGAGACCTGTTGCATCACAAATGCTTGTTTAGTATGTTAGTGGCAAATCACTTGGGCTCTAATCATTTGCTCCAATAGACCAAATAATGGAAAAAGGTGAGGCTGATAAATAGACATGTCACAAATGTGCCACTACTTTCTAAAATTTATTTCATCCATCTATATATTTATCTGCTAATTTATTTGAACTCTTCGCTGCCGTATTGCCAGAAGCGCGCCCGCCACATTTACGTAGTGCTGCGGAATTATTTGCAATCTTTTCAACTGTACTCAGACTTTAGTCAACAATAATGCATGTGCATTGCACAGTGTACTTTCATTCAGTTCTAATCATGATGCACGAATGTGTGTGCATTGCAGAGTGCATCTGAAGGAATATCTAATAATAGAATTATGACATGGTTCTTTCATGTCTGGGAAAAAACATCTCATAACAAGGAGGAGAGGGTCACAGGGACATGCCAATATTTAAAGACCACTCCTGGTTCAAGTCCCCAACTCACTATTCAATACACAAAAGGAACACAAGGGGTCTAAAGCAACACGGCGTGTGGCAAGCTATCCTGCACTCAAATCTGACTTGTGAGTGGGTGCCCTAGTTACCCTGGATAGCTAAAAAAGATACGAAGTTGCAATGGGTCAGTGTGCATGAAAGAACGTACATACAGTACCACAGTACTCAATCCCGATTGCTCAGAAGTGGATATCCATCAAAAATGAACTTAATGATCAGTCCTATCATCTGGTTCTCCCATAACACGTGGTCGGTCCCTTGATCATCGAGACCATTTAACCACGAATGTGCTAATGGAGCAAGATCGAGTCCATAGGCACTCATGGACGACCATGCGACAGCCGATCTATGATGGTTGCAAAAATTAGTGAAAGTGCAGTGCAAAGCAAATTAGTGGTGATGGTAAAATTATTATTATTATTATTATTATTTAACGATTTGTAAAGCGCCTGGTGACCCGGAGGCATCCCCGCGCTGTAAGAGCTTGAATTGGCCAAAGGAGGGAAAGGGCTTATTTGGGAAAAAGAAGGGTTTTTAGCTGTTTGCGGAAGCGTAAGTAGCAGGGTTCCAACCGCAGACAGCGGGGGAGCGAGTTCCATCGTGAGGATGCTTTTACTGAAAAGCGCCGACCTCCAGTGCGTACCCTCCTGAACTTAGGGACATTAGCCAGTCGCTCATTGTCCGAGCGCAGGGATCTCGAGGCTTTGTACGGGGTAACCATATCTCTCAGAATGGAAGGGCCTTGTCCATTGAGGAGTTTGTGGGCGATGCACATTGCCTTAAACTCGATCCTCTCTCGCACTGGCAACCAGTAGAGAGCCTTAAGCGCTGGTCTGGCAGAGGCTCTAGAGGGAAGACTCATTAGCATCCGGGCAGCCGCATTTTGGGTTCGTTGTAGCTTGCCCAGAGTAGTTTCGGGGGCTCCTAAATAGACGGCATTGCTGTTGTCCAATCGTGCAAGGATCAGTCCTTGAACCAGGAGTTTCCTTGATGGGGGAGGAAGCAGCGGAAGGATCTTGCGGACTGATCGCATAAGTCCGAAGCAGGTTCCCGCTGTTTTAGTTGCCTGGGTTTTCATAGACAAGTCCGGTTCGAGCCAGACCCCCAAACTCTTGATTTCCTTCTTCGGGCCGGGCACCTCACCCATAGCATCGGGCCAAACAGATGATGGAATTGCTGACCATTTCTTGCCCATCAGCATAACTTCAGTTTTAGACCCGTTGAGTTTGAGTGAGGACTCGCACATCCAGAGATGGATTTCCTCGAGGCAGTGCAAGAGATTGTCTGGGCAATGGTCAAGATGTGAGAGCGAGACGACCAATTGCGTGTCGTCCGCATAGCTCACAGTCTTGATGCCGAAGGGGGCAACTATATCCTCTAGAGGAGCCATATAGGCGTTAAAAAGGGTGGGACTAAGTGAGGACCCCTGGGGCACCCCACTAGTCAAAGGCAGAGAATCAGAGCGGGAGTTGCCATCCCAGACCTGAAACGAACGGCCCGACAGAAATGACTCTATCCAGGCTAACGCGGTGCCCCCGAGTCCCGCCCTGGCCAGCCGGTGAAGCAAGACACGGTGGTTCACCGTGTCAAAGGCTGCACTAAGGTCCAGGAGGATCACTGCCACTGACCCCCCTGAATCTAAAATGCACCTTGCTTCCTCGATGACGGCGAGGAGAGCAGTGTCCGTGCCTTGGCCAGGACGGAACCCAGTTTGGGACCGACGCAGCAGGTTATTAGATTCCAGGAACTGGGACAGCTGGAAGTTGACCAATTTTTCGGCCATTTTGCTGATGCCCGGGAGGAGCGAGATCGGTCTGTAGTTGGCCAGATCAGTGGGGTCCAATTGGGGTTTTTTAAGAAGGGCTTTAACTACCGCCCCCTTCCAACTAGGAGGGACGGAGCCTTGGGACAGTGAGGTGTTGATCAACTCCATGATTGGGGACACGATCGCAGGGGCAACTGCTTTCAGAAACCTCATGGGAACAGGGTTACACGGGGAGCCACTTTTCACCTTGGCCAGAGTCTTTCCAACCTCGTCCAGTGAGACCACCCTAAAAGCGGTCAGCTGTGGGCGAGGGGCGCCTCCTGGACAGGTGTCAGGCGCAGCGTTGTCCCTGTAGGCTAGCTGGCTAGGCTGTGGGAGTGAAGCTAGGATGTGGGAGACTTTAGAATCAAAATATTTTGCAAGTTCATTGCTTCTGTCCGGTAGGGTCCTGTTTAGTGAAGGGGGTTGTGGTATTTTTAGGAGTTCTTTGGCAATGAGATAGGATTCTCTCGCAGAGTTGGTGGCATTTTTTATCCTATCATCATAATAAGAGGCTTTAGTAACTTTCAGAGCAGATTTGTATGCTCTCACCGTCCTTCGGTAGGAGTCCTTACTAGAATGGAGCCAGTCCTTCCTCCACAGTCGCTCCGCTTTTTTACATTCCTTGCGGAGGGTTCTGAGTTCCAGGCTGAACCAGGGGGCTGACCCTGTCTTTCCGCTTTTATCTTCGCGGGTTTTTATAGGAAGGATAGAATCGAGAGAGTTGGAGATCCACTTCCTGAAATTGCTGTCCGCTACGACAGGATCCCCTGAGGGAGCGGGGGTCGTTGATTCCAGGGCTCTGGCCCAGTCCTCTGCTGAGAGTCTGGACCATGCCCTGTCCCGGGTATACGTGACAGGCTTATGGGGCTTCCTAAATTCTCCTGGCCAGAAAAAAGGGACCAGAAAGTGGTCGGTCCAGGGGAGGGGGCAAGAAGATTTGGCCTGGAGGGTGTGGACATTGGTAAAAACTGGGTCTAGCAGGTGGCCTTTGATGTGGGTGGCTCCAGTATTGGCCAGTTGGAGACCATAGGCAGCCAGGTCTAGAATCAGGTCAGCAGCCCCCGTGTCTAGGGGATCATCAAAGTGAATATTGAGGTCCCCTAGCACAGTGAAGTTAGGTGTAGAATGGGCCAGTGCTGATATAGATTCTAGTAGGGCGCTAGCAAAGGGACCAGAATGTCCGGGGGGGGCGATACACCAGGAGGCCTGCCAGTGAGGTTGTCGGGGCCAGCTGGATGGTAAAATGGCAGCTCTCTGAGTCCATGATGTGAGCATCGCTGATTCTGCAAGAGAAATGATCTCTGTGCAGGATGGCCAGTCCGCCTCCTCTGCCAGAGGGACGTAATTGGGACTGGATGAGGAAACCCGGGGGCAGGGCTAAAACCACATCCGAGTCCGAGTGTATAGTGAGCCACGTTTCCGTGAGGAACAGGATGTCTAGCTCATGGTCCACGAGCAGGTGGTTGATAAGCAGGGCGTGCATGGGGAGCGACCTACAGTTCAATTCTGCTAGTTTCAGGCCAGAGTGTGAGGTCGGTGCCTGGGTGAGTTGTAAGTGGACTGGGTGGCAGAGTACGCAATTTATAAAAAGTCCATCTGAGTCGTGTACATAATTACACAGTGTGTTCTTTGTAGGTCTAAGACTTAGAAGGGCACGACGCGAGTAACTCACCCTCTTGGTGTCTGAGCCCGGCATAGGGTCTGGCCCTGAGCCTTCGTCGCGCAGACGGCGCTCCCGCTGCGCTCGTCCGCTGCGCTTCCTGGCCAGGCACATTTTATAGCTGGTTGCTGGTGGGACCGACCTGGGGGCGTGTCCTAAAGGGGGCGTGGCCACCATCCTCGCGGTGCCGAGTTCGTTAGGGGCGTAGGAGAGGATCAAGGCAGCGTGGTAGCGCTAGGGTCTGCTGCCCGTGCCGAGTGCCGCTCTGAAGTGCCCAGGTAGGAGTACAAAGTGATTTTAAAACAGAGTAAATCAGAACACAAGTATTTTTAAAATAGAGTGCAACAGTCCCGGCTTTCCGCCTAAGGACACAACAAGATCTGAGTGGATAGAGTGGAATGTCCTAAAAAAACGTTATTAGGCAAAGGACACGCCCCCTAATTAAAAACAGAACAGTACAGGCGACAGTGGAAACAAATATCTGTTGTAAAACAAGGCCAACATGTTTCTGCCTAACGGGGCATAAAGTCCCCCGGCTTTCATCAGGGCCTCTGCTCTAAATGTATTGCTACTGCGGAAATATAATGTGAATATTAAATATAACACAAATCTAAAGGTTGGAACAAATACAACCTGTGCAAAGCTAATCCTCCGTGCCAGTGAATGCTGGTCCGTGCTCAGGTTTCTCAAGGCCCCGCTCTGTCCGTCGGTGTCTCAAAGCTCAAGCCTGAGTCTTAGGGGGAGGCCCATGGCAAGTTTTTAAAAGGGTTGCAAAATGGCCCCCAAAATGAAAGAAAGGCTTGTTGTGCCATACTAGTGAGTGAAAGGTAGATCACAATCCAAGAGAGGACAAAATGGCCGCCATAGAGAGAGGCCTTGAGCATCGCATAAGGTAGGACCCCGCATATTGGACTTCCCCCTGTGATCCCACAAAGTTTGCCAGACCAGGATCTTATTTAGGATTTGAAATGTTCCTACCACAGCAAGGTTTTCCCCATCATTAGTCGGCACCAGTCTAGCAAGGCCACCACAAGATTTTTGAAATACACTCGCCTGATAGAAAAGTAATTGTTGAGTGGTCATAGCAGGACTGGAATACACAGAGTCTTAGCAGAGGTCTGCGCCAAATTGCTCTTGGCAACTTCAATGAGGTAGTCATGTGTGTTTTTGTTTCAGAAGTTGTAGTCCTCAAGTAGGCAGGGGCGGCTGGTGACATTTGAAAGTGGTGAGGCGTAAACTGATTTGCATACTGCACCATAGCGAGCGAGCGCAGCGAATGAGCCCGAACCCCATGAGGGGGGTCCCGGGGGGTTTCCCCCCCCCACCCCCCACACACCCCCCCCCCCCCCCCCCCGAGAAAATTTTGAAAAAAGAGAAGAAAAATTGTGCATTTTCAATCAAATTTGAGAAAGCAGGAAGGTTAATAAAGCAATTGTGAAAGTGCAGTTATTATATTAAAAGATGCCATAACATAGGTATCTGCTTATTCAGCATAACCACAGAGCTTCATACATTCGGTCCTATTATGCTGCTGAATTCAGACTATAAGACTTTCATAAAAATCTCAGCTCTAAGAGTAGAAGAAGTTGCACAGCAGTTGGGAAACAGCCTTCACAAAGAATTGGGAACCACACATTACCTTTACCAAGTGACAAAAGGATCTCTCTTACAAAAGCAGTGACTCACTCACCTATTTACATCATATGCATGTTGTGATCTGCATCAGGTACATGTTCTTTGCAGCAGGCACATTAACCTTCTGCGCTGCCGCCTGCTGCTATTTCACTACTGGGACCACAAACATAGGCTAGCTCTGCCAGACTGCCAACGCACCTCCATATATAGGCCAACCACTGATTTTTCTAGTTTTTGTTTTATATAGCGAAGTAGACCCGAGACATCGGGTATCAGAGCGCTTTACATGAGCACCAGTTTCGTTACATTACCATTAATGCCTAAATAAATCTTAGAATAAAGATTAAAATCCATGCCGGGGTAATGTGCCCCAACATTGTCCACAACGTGAAAACCACCATTTCCGCAGACCGACCACCAGTGCAAAAACAACATTTCTGCCGGTTGGTCGGCTCAATATTGATGCAAGGTCAGAAAAACATGAGGATCAGTTGAATGTAATTGTCCTATAGGGGAAAGAAGGAGAGACCAGCCCTGGGAGAGACATAGAGAAAGTTTGTCAGAGCTACACAAACACACGCCCACACACAGAGACACGCACACACATATAGACTCACACATACACCCACACATCATCCCACACACACACACTCACACAGACAGTGACACCCCCCCACACACACACACGCTCACACACACATATCTAGATTCCAATCTCTACAGTCACTACATGAGGTGCCAGCTCGCTACCACACATGCCTATTCTTTCCAAAAGGCAAATAAAGGATCTAGCATACACACACAGACACACACACTCACACACACAGACACACACACTCACGCAGATTGTGTTCCTGCAGGGAGCTTGCTGTCAGGCTGTTTGAGGCCTAAGTACTTGCAGCCAGTTTTTACAGTCCGTCTTTGTTTACATCTTAGATGTACCCCAAAAGTGAGCACATCCCACCAGCAAAACCGCGAAACCATAAATACTGTAGCAAGGCCAACTCGGAAGCAGTGTGGTCTTACAGGCTAAGGGAAAGATGGAAGCAGCGGGGCCCACAAAAATATGGTGGCACTGTGGCAGCCATTGAGTGCTCTTTAGTCAGATTAAAGTGCTGTAACATTAACATAATAGTGGTTAAGTGTATTTAGGTTCCGACAGGACAGGATGTGAGGCTGATGCCAGGCTTCCAGGAACAGGGTGCGTGTAACACAGTAACCCAGAAGACGGCAACTTCGGCAAGGCGTAGAAAATTGCTGACAAGAAAATTAAAATTAAGCTAGTGCTTCTCCCTAGCCAACGCCATCTCATTCCAACCCCTTCATGGAATTCACACTGACTTCACCTCTGTCACATCGCATCTGAAACAATGCACATGCATCAACCCTACTGATGTGACAAGGCCTTGACAAGGAAAAAAGCTGGTCCTCCTTTTAATTGTTTAAGTGACTCTTAAATGTTCTACTCAGTGAGCTGCATGTATCACAGTTTGCTGCCTCTGGCAGGAGGCATTGTAGTCACAGCTCAAGTCAAGTCAAATCTAAATTTGTATAGCGCACTACTCACCCAGAGGGTCTCAAGGCGCTTGAGGGAGGGGGGGAGCTTTACTTACCAAATATCCAAGTTTTTAGTTGTTTTCTGAAGGAGAGGTGGTTCTGTGTGAGGCGGAGGTGGGTGGGGAGGGAATTCCAGGTCTTGGCCGCTAAGTAGGAGAAGGATCTTCCTCCCATGGTGGATCTTTGGATGTGTGGAATTGCGGGTGGGCTTGATTGGATGATCGAAGTTGGCGGGTGGGGGTGTAGAAGGACAGGCGCGTGTTGAGGTATTCGGGTCCTAGGTCATAGAGGGCTTTGTGTGCGTGGGTGAGGAGGCGGAATGTTATTCTCTTGTTGACGGGGAGCCAGTGGAGGTCTTTTAGGTGACCGGAAATGTGAGCTTGGCGGGGGATGTCTAGGATGAGTCTGGCTGAGGCGTTTTGGATGCGTTGGAGTTTTTTCTGTAGTTTGGCTGTGGTTCCGGCATAGAGGGTGTTTCCGTAGTCCAGTCGGCTTGTAACCAGTGCATGGGTGACCGTCTTTCTTGTTTCGGTGGGGATCCAACGGAAGATTTTTTTGAGCATACGTAGGATGTTGAAGCATGATGATGAGACGGCGTTGACTTGTCTGGTCATCGAGAGGGAGGAGTCAAGGATGAAGCCCAGGTTACGTGCGTGGTCCGTTGGTATGGGTGCGGTTCCCCGGGCCGGTGGCCACCATGAGTCGTCCCAGGCGGAGGGGGATGATCCTAAGATGAGGACTTCCGTTTTGTCCGAGTTTAGTTTTAAACGGCTGTTCTTCATCCACTCGGCTACTTCTTTCATCCCTTCGTGTAGGTTGGTTTTGGCGGTGTTTGGGTCTTTGGTGAGGGATAGGATCAGCTGAGTGTCGTCTGCGTAGGAGATAATGTTGAGGTTGTGTTGGCGCGCAATGGATGCGAGGGGACTCATGTATACGTTGAAGAGGGTGGGACTGAGTGAAGATCCTTGGGGTACGCCGCAGATGACTTCGGTGGCCTCTGATCTAAAAGGGGGAGGCGGACTCTCTGTGTTCTTCCGGCGAGGTACGAGATTATCCAGTCCAATGCTTTTCCTTGTATTCCGACGTTGCTGAGGCGTTGTATGAGGGTGCTATGACAGACTGTGTCGAAGGCTGCGGAGAGGTCGAGTAGGATGAGGGCAGCAGTTTCTCCGTTGTCCAGTAGAGTTCGAATGTCGTCTGTTGCTGCGATGAGGGCGGTCTCGGTGCTGTGTTTGGCTCGGAAGCCGGACTGTGAAGGGTCGAGGGATTTGTTGGATTCGAGGAAGGCGGCGAGTTGACTGTTGACGGCTTTCTCAATGACTTTGGCAGGGAATGGGAGGAGCGAAATGGGGCGGTAGTTCTTAAGTTCAATGGGGTCTGCTGTGGGTTTCTTCAAGAGGGCGCTGAGTTCGGCATGTTTCCAGCTATCTGGGAAGGTGGTGGAGTTGAGGGAGCAGTTGATGACGTCTCGGAGATGGGGTGCGATAATGGAGTCTGCTTTGTTGAAAATGTGGTGGGGACATGGGTCGGTTGGCGATCCTGAGTGAATGGTGTTCATCAGGCGGATGGTGTCTTCAGTGGTGATTGGGTTCCAGGCGCAAATATTGTTGGAGGGGGGTTTTAGTTCGGAGGTGGGTGGGGTGGGCTGGTCTCCAAAGCTGTTATGTATGTCAGCGATTTTGTTGTGGAAGAACGAGGCTAGAGAGTCGCAGAGGACTTGGGAGGGAGTGATGTCGTTGGTGCCGGCGGTGGGGTTGGTAAACTCTTTGACGATGTTGAATAGTTCTTTGCTGTTGTGGGCGTTGTTGTCGAGTCGATCCTTGAATGATGATTTCTTGGTGGATCGGATCAGTTGGTGGTGTTTGCGGGTGGCGTTCTTGAAGGTGGCCAGGTTGTCAGTGGTTGGGTTTTTTCGCCAGGCTTTCTCGAGGGTGCGACAGATCTTCTTGGATTTCTTAAGGTCATCATTAAACCAGTGGGCTTTTTTGCTGCCTTGCTTGATTTGATGGTTTTTCAAGGGTGCTAATTCGTCAGCGCTGTGGGTGATCCATTGTGTGAGGTTGGTGGCTGCTTGGTTTGGGTCCGATGATTTTGCAGGAGGGTTTTGGTGAAGCGATGTGAAGAGCTGGTCGGTGGTAATTTTATTCCAGTTTCTCAGAGGAATTGGTTGTGGGTGGTTGTGGGTCGTAGTCTTTTTGTAGTTGAAGTGAACGCAGCTGTGGTCCGTCCAATGGAGAGCTGTGGTGTGATTAAAGGAGATGTGCTTGCTGGAAGTGAAGATTGGGTCGAGCGTGTGCCCGGCAAAGTGGGTGGGGGTGTCAACAAGTTGTTTGAGTCTGAGATTGGCGAGGTTGTCCAAAAGGGTGGTGGTGTTGCTGTCGTTGTTCTTTTCCAGGTGGAAGTTGAGGTCTCCCAGTAGAATGTAGTCCTCGGAGGGGAGAGCGTGAGGGCTGATGAAGTCAGTGATGTCTTCGCTGAATTGTGTGCGGGGTCCGGGTGGTCTATAGATGAGGGTGCCTCTGAGTGTGGTCTTAGGGTCGATGTGAATCTGGAAGTGAAGGTGTTCGGCGGTTCTGAGGTTGTCATCGGAACTGGTCGTGATGCGGATAGTGTTCTTATGAATGATGGCGATTCCTCCTCCTGTTTGGTTGATGCGGTCCTTTCGGATGATCTTGTAGCCGTCCGGGATGGCTATGGCGATGTCGGGCGCAGATGAGGCGTTCATCCAGGTTTCTGTAAGAAAGGCGACGTCCGGCGATGTGGTGTCGAGTAGGTTCCAAAGTTAAATGGCGTGTCTGTGGACCGAGCGGGTGTTGAGCAGGATGCACTTCAGGTGGTTAGTGTCAGAGCTCTGCTTGGAGTTTGTGGAATTGGTGTGGGTCCTGATGCAGTCGAGCTTGCAGGAGTGACAGGTGAAGGGTCCATGGGTGTGTCCTGGGGCGGCTTGGTAGCAGTTTGGGAGTCGGCCTGGGTTAAGTGCTGAGAGGGTAGCGGCGTCGTACGTTACGCGGGTGGAGTGGATTTTGCGGGGGCCAGGGGGTCTGGCGCTGGGCGCGGTCCAGGCTCGGACGGGCGTAGACGGGCTTACCTTTGGCGCGCCTTCTGCGCGCATGGGGCTCGACTGCTGCGCATCAACGCTGCGCGCAAAAGCATCTGTCATAAGTGGATAGTGGAGGGGGGTGGAGCGAGGGAGGAGCAGCTGGGAGGCGGGAGCGGGTTGGAGGGACGGGCTTGGAGGCAAACAAACAACAAAATGGCAGCAGAAACAAAAGCGAAACAAGGTGAAGCAAACACTCAGGCAATGCGATATAGCGCTACGATACCAGTGTGGCACAATTGAAAATGCAGGCAATGTAGCAGTCCAGAGCTGCGCTACGATACCAATCTGGCACAATTTAAAAGCAGGCAATGTAGCAGTCCAGCGCTACGATATCAGGGAGCGTGGGGAGCGACCACCTCTGCAGGAGTCAGGATGGTCACAGCGCTAGGGCAGGCAGGACGATTCCTATGCTATCTGTGGGGGGGAGGAGCAGCTGGGAGGCGGGAGCAGGGTGGAGGGACGGGCTGGGAGGCAAACAAACAACAAAATGGCAGCAGAAACAAAAGCGAAACAAGGCGAAGCAAACACTCAGGCAATGCGATATAGCGCTACGATACCAGTGTGGCACAATTGAAAATGCAGGCAATGTAGCAGTCCAGCGCTGCGCTACGATACCAATCTGGCACAATTTAAAACCAGGCAATGTAGCAGTCCAGCGCTACGATATCAGGGAGCATGGGGAGCGACCACCTCTGCAGGAGTCAGGATGGTCACAGCGCTAGGGCAGGCAGGATGATTCCTATGCTATCTGTGGGGGGGGAGCAGCTGGGAGGCGGGAGCGGGGTGGAGGGACGGGCTGGGAGGCAAACAAACAACAAAATGGCAGCAGAAACAAAAGCAAAACAAGGCGAAGCAAACACTCAGGCAATGCGATATAGCGCTACGATACCAGTGTGGCACAATTGGAAATGCAGGCAATGTAGCAGTCCAGCGCTGCGCTACGATACCAATCTGGCACAATTTAAAAGCAGGCAATGTAGCAGTCCAGCGCTACGATATCAGGGAGCGTGGGGAGCAACCACCTCTGCAGGAGTCAGTATGGTCACAGCGCTAGGGCAGGCAGGACGATTCCTATGCTATGAGGGGGAGGAGCAGCTGGGAGGCGGGAGCGGGGTGGAGGGACGGGCTGGGAGGCAAACAAACAACAAAATGGCAGCAGAAACAAAAGCGAAACAAGGCGAAGCAAACACTCAGGCAATGCGATATAGCGCTACGATACCAGTGTGGCACAATTGGAAATGCAGGCAATGTAGCAGTCCAGCGCTGCGCTACGATACCAATCTGGCACAATTTAAAAGCAGGCAATGTAGCAGTCCAGCGCTACGATATCAGGGAGCGTGGGGAGCAACCACCTCTGCAGGAGTCAGGATGGTCACAGCGCTAGGGTAGGCAGGACGATTCCTATGCTATCTGTGTGGGGGAGGAGCAGCTGGGAGGCGGGAGCGGGGTGGAGGGACGGGCTGGGAGGCAAACAAACAACAAAATGGCAGCAGAAACAAAAGCGAAACAAGGCGAAGCAAACACTCAGGCAATGCGATATAGCGCTACGATACCAGTGTGGCACAATTGAAAATGCAAGCAATGTAGCAGTCCAGCGCTGCGCTACGATACCAATCTGGCACAATTTAAAAGCAGCTCAATTGTAACGTCGTGTCACAGTAGGCTAACAATGTAATTGTTTTATTACAGGTGAGTAATGATGTCACAATTAGAAAGTAGTAAGAAAATTAGAGGCTTTTTTTAGACTGGGTTTGCAGGTTCCCATGGACTGCTACTACTGCCCTATCATCGGCGAGTTTGCCTTGGGCTGTGGAGAAATAATCAATGTCCACTAAGTGAATCCTACAGCATTCTTACATTATTTCTTCCTGAGGTTGTGCAAGGAGGTCTAACAAAATGTTAAATAAACGAGCAAGCATTTATTTGCAGGTTAACTAAAGTTAAGAGGTGCAGGACATCATAGTGGTTACTTAATTTAACCTGCAAATACATGCTTGCTGGTAGATTTAACCTGTTTTCCGAATATTAGTGCTCAGTAAGTAAACAGCAGCTTGTGCTACTGTTCACCAGGGGGGCGACCATTCTGCAAGTAATACCGATCGTGAAAAGATTTTTTTTTAATTCGCACTTTCTCATAGAGGTCCTTCCACTTCCATTTCTCAATTATTGCACCATTCATTCGTCGATCCATCCTAGCGCTCCCATGCGTCATCAATGCATCAGATCACTGTATACATTTGTACAGTCACACAAATACAGACATATAACCTGCCATGATAAAAAAAAACTACTTATACTCACTGAAAACACCCACACCGTTTTTTTATCACTTCGTTTTAGGTTTTGTCTTTAATGGAGCTCTAGCACCACGTATGCCAAATCTATTGTCCTTGAAACGTAAAATACAAGATGCTCTTTGGAATACATCAGGAGTCAGTGTTGCATTGTGGATGTTTTCATGGTTCATGTGTCCACCACATGGATAAGGCCTATAGCTAGAGGACCATCCTTTGTTAAAACAACTTTGTACCAGTGGCCTCTCGTTTTGGAAAATGCCTTTATTTAACCAACCTTATTCTCTTGCACACACAGATGCAGTCCTTATTTCTGCACACGCTGTTCAATGTTCATTCCAGCCCTTCCTATTTCAGTGTCCCACCACCCACGCGCAGCATTCAATAATGGATTGCCTGCCCTTCTGCGCGGTGGGACCAGCCAATCCTGGCGCTACATGCAGCGCCAGGATTGGCTAGGGGGCACACTGACTACTCGCCCTGGCGCCTTTGAAACCCCGGGGGCTGCTGAGGCCCGGCTAAAGCAGCACCCCCTCGGTCCCTCTATTGGTCAGGTTACCAGCGCGCATGCTCGGGCTAGGTGAAAGCCAACAATCCTCATGCACAGTACTGCTGCTGGCCTGCTGCAGACTGTCACTCAAGCTGCAGCAGACCAGCCAGCCCCACCCCCTGCCCCTGCGCACTCTCCGGATTCAATTGGGCGTGTCCCGGATTGAAGCGCTGTGCTGCGGCGCTTATTATATATTGTGCAATTTGCAGCAATTCACAAAAATATTTTAGCGGTGCGTCCAGGCTTAGAGGGGCTACGCCCCTACACCCCAATGGACACACCGCGGATGCAATTAGGGTATTTACATGATACATGATGGGTACATGAGGTCATTGTGTTTTACTTCCATTCCCCACACTATCCATAATCAAAGTTTCCAAAAGTCATTTAATGAGTCAATGCGTAAAATTCTTTGCTGGAGTTTAAGAGACCTAGAGGATAAAGGATTTTCTAGGAGTTAGATCCAGATATAAGTCAGCAGCTCAGTCCTTTGTTTTAAGTCATAGTACCAGAATGAGAGCGCAGAGTCAGACTGAGAGAAAGGCCCGTGGAATTTGCATGCAAGCCTGGTGGTCCAGGGATGAGCTCCAGCTAAGAGCAAGCCTGGTGGTCCAGGGATGAGCTCCAGCTAAGAGCAAGCCTGGTGGTCCAGAGATGAGCTCCAGTTAAGAGCACGTCTGGTGGTCCAGGGATGAGCTCCAGTTAAGAGCACGTCTGGTGGTCCAGGGATGAGCTCCAGTTAAGAGCATGTCTGGTGGTCCAGGGATGAGCTCCAGTTAAGAGCACGTCTGGTGGTCCAGGGATGAGCTCCAGTTAAGAGCAAGCCTGGTGGTCCAGGGATGAGCTCCAGCTAAGAGCAAGCCTGGTGGTACAGGGATGAGCTCCAGTTAAGAGCACGTCTGGTGGTCCAGGGATGAGCTCCAGTTAAGAGCACGTCTGGTGGTCCAGGGATGAGCTCCAGTTAAGAGCACATCTGGTGGTCCAGGGATGAGCTCCAGTTAAGAGCAAGCCTAGTCCAGGGATGAGCTCCAGTTAAGAGCAAGGCTGGTGGTCCTGGAGTGAGCTCCAGTTAAGAACAAGCCTGGTGGTCGAGGGATGAGCTCCAGTTAAGAGCAAGTCTGGTCCAGGGATGAGCTCCAGTTAGGAGCAAGCCTGGTCCAGGGATGAGCTCCAGTTAAGATCAAGCCTGGTGGTCCAGGGATGAGCTCCAGTTAAGAGCAAGCCTGGTGGTCCAGGGATGAGCTACAGTTAAGAGCAAGCCTGGTCCAGGGATGAGCTCCAGTTAAGAACAAGCCTGGTCCAGGGATGAGGTCCAGTTAACAGCAAGCCTGGTGGTCCAGGGATTAGCTCCAGTTAAGAGCAAGCCTGGTGGTCCAGGGATGATCTCCAGTTAAAAGCAATCCTGGTGGTCCAAGAATGAGCTCCAGTTAAGAGCAAGCCTGGTCCAGGGATGAGCTCCAGTTAAGAGCAAGGCTGGTGGTCCTGGAGTGAGCTCCAGTTAAGAACAAGCCTGGTCCAGGGATGAGCTCCAGTTAGGAGCAAGCCTGGTCCAGGGATGAGCTCCAGTTAAGATCAAGCCTGGTGGTCCAGGGATGAGCTCCAGTGTAGGGCAATCCTGGTGGTCCAAGAATGAGCTCCAGTTAAGAGCAAGCCTAGTCCAGGGATGAGCTCCAGTTAAGAGCACGGCTGGTGGTCCTGGAGTGAGCTCCAGTTAAGAACAAGCCTGGTCCCGGGATGAGCTCCAGTTAAGAACAAGCCTGGTCCAGGGATGAGCTCCAGTTAAGAACAAGCCTGGTGGTCCAGGGATGAGCTCCAGTTAAGAACAAGCCTGGTGGTCCAGGGATGATCTCCAGTCAAAAGCAATCCTGGTGGTCCAAGAATGAGCTCCAGTTAAGAGCAAGCCTAGTCCAGGGATGAGCTCCAGTTAAGAGCAAGCCTGGTGGTCCAGGGATGAGCTCCAGTTAAGAGCAAGGCTGGTGGTCCTGGAGTGAGCTCCAGTTAAGAACAAGCCTGGTGGTCAAGGGATGAGCTCCAGTTAAGAGCAAGCCTGGGGGTCCAGGGATGAGCTCCAGTTAAGAACAAGCCTGGTCCAGGGATGAGCTCCAGTTAAGAACAAGCCTGGTGGTCCAGGGATGAGCTCCAGTTAAGAGCAAGCCTGGTGGTCCAGGGATGAGCTCCAGTTAAGAGCAAGCCTGGTGGTCCAGGGATGAGCTCCAGTTAAGAGCAAGTCTGGTGCAGGGATGAGCTTCAGTTAGGAGCAAGCCTGGTCCAGGGATGAGCTCCAGTTAAGATCAAGCCTGGTGGTCCAGGGATGAGCTCCAGTTAACAGCAAGCCTGGTGGTCCAGGGATGATCTCCAGTTAAAAGCAATCCTGGTGGTCCAAGAATGAGCTCCAGTTAAGAGCAAGCCTAGTCCAGGGATGAGCTCCAGTTAAGAGCAAGGCTGGTGGTCCTGGAGTGAGCTCCAGTTAAGAACAAGCCTGGTCCAGGGATGAGCTCCAGTTAAGAACAAGCCTGGTCCAGGGATGAGCTCCAGTTAAGAACAAGCCTGGTGGTCCAGGGATGAGCTCCAGTTAAGAGCAAGCCTGGGGGTCCAGGGATGAGCTCCAGTTAAGAACAAGCCTGGTCCAGGGATGAGGTCCAGTTAACAGCAAGCCTGGTGGTCCAGGGATGAGCTCCAGTTAAGAGCAAGCCTGGTGGTCCAGGGATGATCTCCAGTTAAAAGCAATCCTGGTGGTCCAAGAATGAGCTCCAGTTAAGAGCAAGCCTGGTCCAGGGATGAGCTCCAGTTAAGAGCAAGGCTGGTGGTCCTGGAGTGAGCTCCAGTTAAGAACAAGCCTGGTCCAGGGATGAGCTCCAGTTAGGTGCAAGCCTGGTCCAGGGATGAGCTCCAGTTAAGATCAAGCCTGGTGGGCCAGGGATGAGCTCCAGTTAAGGGCAATCCTGGTGGTCCAAGAATGAGCTCCAGTTAAGAGCAAGCCTAGTCCAGGGATGAGCTCCAGTTAAGAGCACGGCTGGTGGTCCTGGAGTGAGCTCCAGTTAAGAACAAGCCTGGTCCCGGGATGAGCTCCAGTTAAGAACAAGCCTGGTCCAGGGATGAGCTCCAGTTAAGAACAAGCCTGGTGGTCCAGGGATGAGCTCCAGTTAGGAACAAGCCTGGTGGTCCAGGGATGATCTCCAGTCAAAAGCAATCCTGGTGGTCCAAGAATGAGCTCCAGTTAAGAGCAAGCCTAGTCCAGGGATGAGCTCCAGTTAAGAGCAAGCCTGGTGGTCCAGGGATGAGCTCCAGTTAAGAGCAAGGCTGGTGGTCCTGGAGTGAGCTCCAGTTAAGAACAAGCCTGGTGGTCAAGGGATGAGCTCCAGTTAAGAGCAAGCCTGGGGGTCCAGGGATGAGCTCCAGTTAAGAACAAGCCTGGTCCAGGGATGAGCTCCAGTTAAGAACAAGCCTGGTGGTCCAGGGATGAGCTCCAGTTAAGAGCAAGCCTGGTGGTCCAGGGATGAGCTCCAGTTAAGAGCAAGCCTGGTGGTCCAGGGATGAGCTCCAGTTAAGAGCAAGTCTGGTGCAGGGATGAGCTCCAGTTAAGAACAAGCCTGGTGGTCCAGGGATGAGCTCCAGTTAAGATCAAGCCTGGTGGTCCAGGGACGATCTCCAGTCAAAAGCAATCCTGGTGGTCCAAGAATGAGCTCCAGTTAAGAGCAAGCCTGGTGGTCCAGGGATGAGCTCCAGTTAAGAGCAAGGCTGGTGGTCCAAGAATGAGCTCCAGTTAAGAGCAAGCCTGGTCCAGGGATGAGCTCCAGTTAAGAGCAAGGCTGGTGGTCCTGGAGTGAGCTCCAGTTAAGAACAAGCCTGGTCCAGGGATGAGCTCCAGTTAAGAACAAGCCTGGTCCAGGGATGAGCTCCAGTTAAGAACAAGCCTGGTGGTCCAGGGATGAGCTCCAGTTAAGAGCAAGCCTGGGGGTCCAGGGATGAGCTCCAGTTAAGAACAAGCCTGGTCCAGGGATGAGGTCCAGTTAACAGCAAGCCTGGTGGTCCAGGGATGAGCTCCAGTTAGGAGCAAGCCTGGTGGTCCAGGGATGATCTCCAGTTAAAAGCAATCCGGGTGGTCCAGGGATTATCTACAGTTAAGAACAAGCCTGGTGGTCCAGGGATGAGCTCCAGTTAAGAACAAGCCTGGTGGTCCAGGGATGATCTCCAGTTAAAAGCAATCCTGGTAGTCCAAGAATGAGCTCCAGTTAAGAGCAAGCATAGTCCAGGGATGAGCTCCAGTTAAGAGCAAGCCTGGTGGTCCAGGGATGAGCTCCAGTTAAGAGCAAGGCTGGTGGTCCTGGAGTGAGCTCCAGTTAAGAACAAGCCTGGTGGTCAAGGGATGAGCTCCAGTTAAGAGCAAGCCTGGGGGTCCAGGGATGAGCTCCAGTTAAGAACAAGCCTGGTCCAGGGATGAGCTCCAGTTAAGAACAAGCCTGGTGGTCCAGGGATGAGCTCCAGTTAAGACAAAGCCTGGTGGTCCAGGGATGAGCTCCAGTTAAGAGCAAGCCTGGTGGTCCAGGGATGAGCTCCAGTTAAGAGCAAGTCTGGTCCAGGGATGAGCTTCAGTTAGGAGCAAGCCTGGTCCAGGGATGAGCTCCAGTTAAGATCAAGCCTGGTGGTCCAGGGATGAGCTCCAGTTAAGAGCAAGCCTGGTGGTCCAGGGATGATCTCCAGCTAAAAGCAATCCTGGTGGTCCAATAATGAGCTCCAGTTAAGAGCAAGCCTAGTCCAGGGATGAGCTCCAGTTAAGAGCAAGGCTGGTGGTCCTGGAGTGAGCTCCAGTTAAGAACAAGCCTGGTCCAGGGATGAGCTCCAGTTAAGAACAAGCCTGGTCCAGGGATGAGCTCCAGTTAAGAACAAGCCTGGTGGTCCAGGGATGAGCTCCAGTTAAGAGCAAGCCTGGGGGTCCAGGGATGAGCTCCAGTTAAGAACAAGCCTGGTCCAGGGATGAGGTCCAGTTAAGAGCAAGCTTGGTGGTCCAGGGATGAGCTCCAGTTAAGAGCAAGCCTGGTGGTCCAGGGATGATCTCCAGTTAAAAGCAATCCTGGTGGTCCAGGGATGATCTACAGTTAAAAGCAATCCTGGTGGTCCAAGAATGAGCTCCAGTTAAGAGCAAGCCTAGTCCAGGGATGAGCTCTAGTTAAGAGCAAAGCTGGTCCAGGGATGAGCTCCAGTTAAGAGCAAGGCTGGTGGTCCTGGAGTGAGCTCCAGTTAAGAACAAGCCTGGTCCCGGGATGAGCTCCAGTTAAGAACAAGCCTGGTCCAGGGATGAGCTCCAGTTAAGAACAAGCCTGGTGGTCCAGGGATGAGCTCCAGTTAAGGACAAGCCTGGTGGTCCAGGGATGATCTCCAGTCAAAAGCAATCCTGGTGGTCCAAGAATGAGCTCCAGTTAAGAGCAAGCCTAGTCCAGGGATGAGCTCCAGTTAAGAGCAAGCCTGGTGGTCCAGGGATGAGCTCCAGTTAAGAGCAAGGCTGGTGGTCCTGGAGTGAGCTCCAGTTAAGAACAAGCCTGGTGGTCAAGGGATGAGCTCCAGTTAAGAACAAGCCTGGTCCAGGGATGAGCTCCAGTTAAGAACAAGCCTGGTGGTCCAGGGATGAGCTCCAGTTAAGAGCAGCCTGGTGGTCCAGGGATGAGCTCCAGTTAAGAGCAAGCCTGGTGGTCCAGGGATGAGCTCCAGTTAAGAGCAAGTCTGGTCCAGGGATGAGCTTCAGTTAGGAGCAAGCCTGGTCCAGGGATGAGCTCCAGTTAAGATCAAGCCTGGTGGTCCAGGGATGAGCTCCAGTTAACAGCAAGCCTGGTGGTCCAGGGATGATCTCCAGTTAAAAGCAATCCTGGTGGTCCAAGAATGAGCTCCAGTTAAGAGCAAGCCTGGTGGTCCAGGGATGAGCTCCAGTTAAGAGCAAGGCTGGTGGTCCAAGAATGAGCTCCAGTTAAGAGCAAGCCTGGTCCAGGGATGAGCTCCAGTTAAGAGCAAGGCTGGTGGTCCTGGAGTGAGCTCCAGTTAAGAACAAGCCTGGTCCAGGGATGAGCTCCAGTTAAGAACAAGCCTGGTCCAGGGATGAGCTCCAGTTAAGAACAAGCCTGGTGGTCCAGGGATGAGCTCCAGTTAAGAGCAAGCCTGGGGGTCCAGGGATGAGCTCCAGTTAAGAGCAAGCCTGGTGGTCCAGGGATGATCTCCAGTTAAAAGCAATCCGGGTGGTCCAGGGATGATCTACAGTTAAGAACAAGCCTGGTGGTCCAGGGATGAGCTCCAGTTAAGAACAAGCCTGGTGGTCCAGGGATGATCTCCAGTTAAAAGCAATCCTGGTGGTCCAAGATGAGCTCCAAATAAGAGCAAGCATAGTCCAGGGATGAGCTCCAGTTAAGAGCAAGCCTGGTGGTCCAGGGATGAGCTCCAGTTAAGAGCAAGCCTGGGGGTCCAGGGATGAGCTCCAGTTAAGAAAAAGCCTGGTCCAGGGATGAGCTCCAGTTAAGAACAAGCCTGGTGGTCCAGGGATGAGCTCCAGTTAAGAGCAAGCCTGGTGGTCCAGGGATGAGCTCCAGTTAAGAGCAAGTCTGGTCCAGGGATGAGCTTCAGTTAGGAGCAAGCCTGGTCCAGGGATGAGCTCCAGTTAAGATCAAGCCTGGTGGTCCAGGGATGAGTTCCAGTTAAGAGCAAGCCTGGTGGTCCAGGGATGATCTCCAGCTAAAAGCAATCCTGGGGGTCCAATAATGAGCTCCAGTTAAGAGCAAGCCTAGTCCAGGGATGAGCTCCAGTTAAGAGCAAGGCTGGTGGTCCTGGAGTGAGCTCCAGTTAAGAACAAGCCTGGTCCAGGGATGAGCTCCAGTCAAGAACAAGCCTGGTCCAGGGATGAGCTCCAGTTAAGAACAAGCCTGGTGGTCCAGGGATGAGCTCCAGTTAAGAGCAAGCCTGGGGGTCCAGGGATGAGCTCCAGTTAAGAACAAGCCTGGTCCAGGGATGAGGTCCAGTTAAGAGCAAGCCTGGTGGTCCAGGGATGAGCTCCAGTTAAGAGCAAGCCTGGTGGTCCAGGGATGATCTCCAGTTAAAAGCAATCCTGGTGGTCCAGGGATGATCTACAGTTAAAAGCAATCCTGGTGGTCCAGGGATGAGCTCCAGTTAAGAGCAAGGCTGGTGGTCCTGGAGTGAGCTCCAGTTAAGAACAAGCCTGGTGGTCAAGGGATGAGCTCCAGTTAAGAGCAAGCCTGGGGGTCCAGGGATGAGCTCCAGTTAAGAGCAAGCCTAGTCCAGGGATGAGCTCTAGTTAAGAGCAAGGCTGGTCCAGGGATGAGCTCCAGTTAAGAGCAAGGCTGGTGGTCCTGGAGTGAGCTCCAGTTAAGAACAAGCCTGGTCCCGGGATGAGCTCCAGTTAAGAACAAGCCTGGTCCAGGGATGAGCTCCAGTTAAGAACAAGCCTGGTGGTCCAGGGATGAGCTCCAGTTAAGGACAAGCCTGGTGGTCCAGGGATGATCTCCAGTCAAAAGCAATCCTGGTGGTCCAAGAATGAGCTCCAGTTAAGAGCAAGCCTAGTCCAGGGATGAGCTCCAGTTAAGAGCAAGCCTGGTGGTCCAGGGATGAGCTCCAGTTAAGAGCAAGGCTGGTGGTCCTGGAGTGAGCTCCAGTTAAGAACAAGCCTGGTGGTCAAGGGATGAGCTCCAGTTAAGAGCAAGCCTGGGGGTCCAGGGATGAGCTCCAGTTAAGAACAAGCCTGGTCCAGGGATGAGCTCCAGTTAAGAACAAGCCTGGTGGTCCAGGGATGAGCTCCAGTTAAGAGCAGCCTGGTGGTCCAGGGATGAGCTCCAGTTAAGAGCAAGCCTGGTGGTCCAGGGATGAGCTCCAGTTAAGAGCAAGTCTGGTCCAGGGATGAGCTTCAGTTAGGAGCAAGCCTGGTCCAGGGATGAGCTCCAGTTAAGATCAAGCCTGGTGGTCCAGGGGTGAGCTCCAGTTAACAGCAAGCCTGGTGGTCCAGGGATGATCTCCAGTTAAAAGCAATCCTGGTGGTCCAAGAATGAGCTCCAGTTAAGAGCAAGCCTAGTCCAGGGATGAGCTCCAGTTAAGAGCAAGGCTGGTGGTCCTGGAGTGAGCTCCAGTTAAGAACAAGCCTGGTCCAGGGATGAGCTCCAGTTAAGAACAAGCCTGGTCCAGGGATGCGCTCCAGTTAAGAACAAGCCTGGTGGTCCAGGGATGAGCTCCAGTTAAGAGCAAGCCTGGGGGTCCAGGGATGAGCTCCAGTTAAGAACAAGCCTGGTCCAGGGATGAGGTCCAGTTAACAGCAAGCCTGGTGGTCCAGGGATGAGCTCCAGTTAAGAGCAAGCCTGGTGGTCCAGGGATGATCTCCAGTTAAAAGCAATCCTGGTGGTCCAGGGATGATCTACAGTTAAGAACAAGCCTGGTGGTCCAGGGATGAGTTCCAGTTAAGAACAAGCCTGGTGGTCCAGGGATGATCTCCAGTTAAAAGCAATCCTGGTGGTCCAAGAATGAGCTCCAGTTAAGAGCAAGCCTAGTCCAGGGATGAGCTCCAGTTAAGAGCAAGCCTGGTGGTCCAGGGATGAGCTCCAGTTAAGAGCAAGGCTTGTGGTCCTGGAGTGAGCTCCAGTTAAGAACAAGCCTGGTGGTCAAGGGATGAGCTCCAGTTAAGAGCAAGCCTGGGGGTCCAGGGATGAGCTCCAGTTAAGAACAAGCCTGGTCCAGGGATGAGCTCCAGTTAAGAACAAGCCTGGTGGTCCAGGGATGAGCTCCAGTTAAGAGCAAGCCTGGTATTCCAGGGATGAGCTCCAGTTAAGAGCAAGCCTGGTGGTCCAGGGATGAGCTCCAGTTAAGAGCAAGTCTGGTCCAGGGATGAGCTTCAGTTAGGAGCAAGCCTGGTCCAGGGATGAGCTCCAGTTAAGATCAAGCCTGGTGGTCCAGGGATGAGCTCCAGTTAAGAGCAAGCCTGGTGGTCCAGGGATGATATCCAGTTGAAAGCAATCCTGGTGGTCCAAGAATGAGCTCCAGTTAAGAGCAAGCCTAGTCCAGGGATGAGCTCCAGTTAAGAGCAAGGCTGGTGGTCCTGGAGTGAGCTCCAGTTAAGAACAAGCCTGGTCCAGGGATGAGCTCCAGTTAAGAACAAGCCTGGTGGTCCAGGGATGAGCTCCAGTTAAGAGCAAGCCTGGTGGTCCAGGGATGAGCTCCGGTTAAGAACAAGCCTGGTCCAGGGATGAGCTCCAGTTAAGAGCAAGCCTGGGGGTCCAGGGATGAGCTCCAGTTAAGAACAAGCCTGGTCCAGGGATGAGGTCCAGTTAAGAGCAAGCCTGGTGGTCCAGGGATGAGCTCCAGTTAAGAGCAAGCCTGGTGGTCCAGGGATGATCTCCAGTTAAAAGCAATCCTGGTGGTCCAGGGATGATCTACAGTTAAAAGCAATCCTGGTGGTCCAAGAATGAGCTCCAGTTAAGAGCAAGCCTAGTCCAGGGATGAGCTCTAGTTAAGAGCAAGGCTGGTCCAGGGATGAGCTCCAGTTAAGAGCAAGGCTGGTCCAGGGATGAGCTCCAGTTAAGAACAAGCCTGGTCCGGGGATGAGCTCCAGTTAAGAACAAGCCTGGTCCAGGGATGAGCTCCAGTTAAGAAAAAGCCTGGTGGTCCAGGGATGAGCTCCAGTTAAGAGCAAGCCTGGTGGTCCAGGGATGAGCTCCAGTTAAGAGCAAGTCTGGTCCAGGGATGAGCTCCAGTTAGGAGCAAGCCTGGTCCAGGGATGAGCTCCAGTTAAGATCAAGCCTGGTGGGCCAGAGATGAGCTCCAGTTAAAAGTAATCCTGGTGGTCCAGGAGTGAGCTTAAGTTTAGAGCAAGCCTGGTGGTCCAAGGTTGAGCTCCAGCTAAGAACAAGCCTGGTGGTCCAGGGATGAGCTCCAGTTAAAAGTAATCCTGGTGGTCCAGGAGTGAGCTTAAGTTAAGAGCAAGCCTGGTGGTCCAGGGATGAGCTCCAATTAAGAACAAGCCTGGTTGTGCAGGGATGAGCTCCAGTTAAGAGCAAGCCTGGTGGTCCAGGGATGAGCTCCAGTTAAGAGCAATCCTGGTAGTCCAAGGATGAGCTCCAGTTAAGAGCAAGCCTAGTCCAGGGATGAGCTCCAGTTAAGAGCAAGCCTGGGGGTCCAGGGATGAGCTCCAGTTAAGAGCAAGCCTGGTGGTCCAGGGATGAGCTCCAGTTAAGAACATGCCTGGTCCAGGGATGAGCTCCAGTTAAGAACAAGCCTGGCGGTCCAGGGATGAGCTCCAGTTAAGAGCAAGCCTGGTGGTTCAAGGATGAGCTCCAGTTAAGAGCAAGCCTGGTGGTCCAGGGATGAGCTCAATCAATCAATCAATCAATCAAGGCATTTATATAGCGCGCTACTCACCCGGAGGGTCTCAAGGCGCTTGGGGAAGGGGGGACTGCTGCTGCTCGAACAGCCAGGTCTTGAGTTGCTTCCTGAAGGAGAGGTGATCTTGGGTCCGGCGGAGGTGGATGGGGAGGGAGTTCCAAGTCTTGGCTGCCAGGTAGGAGAAGGATCTTCCTCCCATGGTGGCTCTTCGGATGCGTGGGACGGCGGCGAGGGCGTGGCTGGTTGATCGTAGCTGACGGGTGGGAGTGTAGAAGTTCAGGCGGTTGTTGAGGTACCTGGGGCCCAGGTCGTGAAGGGCCTTGTGTGCGTGGGTGAGGAGTCGGAACGTGATTCTCTTGCTGACGGGGAGCCAGTGCAGGTCTCTCAGATGTCCAGAGATGTGGCTGTGTCGGGGGATGTCCAGGATGAGACCTGCGGAGGCGTTCTGTATGCGTTGGAGTCTTTTCTGTAGTTTAGCTGTGGTTCCGGTGAAGAGGGTGTTTCCGTAGTCCAGTCGGCTGGTGACGAGTGCCTGGGTCACCGTCTTCCTGGTTTCGGTGGGGATCCATCGGAAGATCTTTCGGAGCATGCGTAGGATGTTGAAGCATGAAGATGAGACGGCGTTGACTTGTCTGGTCATCGAGAGGGAGGAGTCCAGGATGAAACCCAGGTTGCGTGCGTGGTCCGTTGGTTTGGGTGCGCTGCCCAGGGCAGGGGGCCACCAGGAGTCGTCCCAGCCAGAGGGTGATGATCCAAGGATGAGGACTTCCGTCTTGTCTGAGTTCAATTTCAGGCGGCTGAGCTTCATCCACTCAGCTACGTCTTTCATCCCTTCGTGTAGGTTGGTTCTGGCGGTGGCGGGGTCGTTGGTGAGGGAGAGGATCAGTTAGGTGTCGTCGGCATAGGAGATGATGTTGTGTGTTAAGAGCAAGTTAAGAGCAAGCCTGGTCCAGGGATGAGCTCCAGTTAAAAGCAATCCTGGTGGTCCAAGGATGAGCTCCAGTTAAGGACATGCCTAGTCCAGGGATGAGCTCCAGTTAAGAGCAAGCCTGGTGGTCCTGGAGTGAGCTCCAGTTAAGAACAAGCCTGGTCCAGGGATGAGCTCCAGTTAAGAACAAGCCTGGTCCAGGGATGAGCTCCAGTTAATAACAAGCCTGGTGGTCTAAGGATGAGCTCCCGTTAAGAGCAAGCCTGGTGGTCCAGGGATGAGCTCCAGTTAAGAGCAAGTCTGGTCCAGGGATGAGCTCCAGTTAAGAGCAAGCCTGGTCCAGGGATGAGCTCCAGTTAAGAACAAGCCTGGTGGTCCAGCGATGAGCTCCAGTTAAAAGTAATCCTGGTGGTCCAGGAGTGAGCTTAAGTTAAGAGCAAGCCTGGTGGTCCAGGGATGAGCTCCAGTAAAGAGCAAGCTTGGTGGTCCAGGAGTGAGCTCCAGTTAAGAGCAAGCCTAGTCCAGGGATGAGCTCCAGTTAAGAACAAGCCTGGTGGTCCAGTTATGAGCTCCAGTTAAGAGCAAGGCTGGTGGTCCTGGAGTGAGCTCCAGTTAAGAGCAAGCCTGGTGGTCCAAGGATGAGCTCCAGTTAAGAGCAAGCCTGGTGGTCCAGGGATGAGCTCCAGTTAAGAGCAGGCCTGGTGGTCCAAGGATGAGCTCCAGTTAAGAGCAAGCCTGGTGGTCCAGGGATGAGCTACAGTTAAGAGCAAGCCTGGTGGTCCAGGGATGAGCTCCAGTTAAGAGCAAGCCTGGGGGTCCAGGGATGAGCTCCAGTTAAGAACAAGCCTGGTCCAGGGATGAGGTCCAGTTAAGAGCAAGCCTGGTGGTCCAGGGATGAGCTTCAGTTAAGAGCAAGCCTGGTGGTCCAGGGATGAGCTCCAGTTAAGAGCAAGCCTGGTCCAGAGATTAGCTCCAGTTAAGAGCAAGCCTGGTGGTCCAAGGATGAGCTCCAGTTAAGAGCAAGCCTGGTGGTCCAGGGATGAGCTCCAGTTAAGAGCAAGCCTGGTCGTCCAGGGATGAGCTCAAGGTAAGAGCAAGCCTGGTGGTCCAGGGATGAGCTCCAGGTAAGAGCAAGTCTGGTGGGCCAGGGATGAGCTCCAGTTAAGAGCAAGCCTGGTGGTCCAGAGATGAGCTCCAGTTAAGAGCAAGCCTGGGGGTCATGGAGTGAGCTCCAGTTATGAACAAGCCTGGTCCAGGGATGAGCTCCAGTTAAGAGCAAGCCTGGTGGTCCAGGGATGAGCTCCAGTTAAGAGCAAGCCTGGTGGTCCAGGGATGAGCTCCAGTTAAGAGCAAGCCTGGTGGTCCAGGGATGAGCTCCAGTTAAGAGCAAGCCTGGGGGTCCAGGGATGAGCTCCAGTTAAGAGCAAGCCTGGGGGGTCCAGGGATGAGCTCCAGTTAAGAACAAGCCTGGTCCAGGGATGAGCTCCAGTTAAGAACAAGCCTGGTGGTCCAGGGATGAGCTCCAGTTAAGAGCAAGCCTGGTGGTCCAAGGATGAGCTCCAGTTAAGAGCAAGCCTGGTGGTCCAGAGATGAGCTCCAGTTAAGAGCAAGCCTAGTCCAGGGATGAGCTCCAGTTAAGAGCAAGCCTGGTCCAGGGATGAGCTCCAGTTAAGAGCAAGCCTGGTCCAGGGATGAGCTCCAGGTAAGAACAAGCCTGGTGGTCCAGGGATGAGCTCCAGTTAAGAACAAGCCTGGTGGTCCAGGGATGAGCTCCAGTTAAGAACAAGCCTGGTGGTCAAGGGATGAGCTCCAGTTAAGAGCAAGCCTGGGGGGTCCAGGGATGAGCTCCAGTTAAGAACAAGCCTGGTGGTCCAGGGATGAGCTCCAGTTAAGAGCAAGCCTGGTGGTCCAAGGATGAGCTCCAGTTAAGAGCAAGCCTAGTCCAGGGATGAGCTCCAGTTAAGAGCAAGCCTAGTCCAGGGATGAGCTCCAGTTAAGAGCAAGCCTGGTGGTCCAGGGATGAGCTCCAGTTAAGAACAAGCCTGGTGGTCCAGAGATGAGCTCCAGTTAAAAGTAATCCTGGTGGTCCAGGAGTGAGCTTAAGTTAAGAGCAAGCCTGGTGGTCCAGGGATGAGCTTTAGTAAAGAGCAAGCTTGGTGGTCCAGGGATGAGCTCCAGTTAGGAGCAAGCCTGGTGGTCCAGGGATGAGCTCAAGGTAAGAGCAAGCCTGGTGGTCCAGGGATGAGCTCCAGTGAAGAGCAAGCCTGGTGGTCCAGAGATGAGCTCCAGTTAAGAACAAGCCTGGTGGTCCAGAGATGAGCTCCAGTTAAGAGCAATCCTAGTCCAGGGATGAGCTCCAGTTAAGAGCAAGCCCGGTGGTCCAGAGATGAGCTCCAGTTAAGAGCAAGCCTAGTCCAGGGATGAGCTCCAGTTAAGAGCAAGCCTAGTCCAGGGATGAGCTCCAGTTAAGCGCAAGCCTGGTGGTCCAGGGATGAGCTCCAGTTAAGAGCAAGCCTGGTGGTCCAGGGATGAGCTCAAGGTAAGAGCAAGCCTGGTCCAGGGATGAGCTCCAGTTAAGAGCAAGCCTGGTGGGCCAGGGATGAGCTCCAGTTAAGAGCAAGCCTAGTCCAGGGATGAGCTCCAGTTAAGAGCAAGCCTGGTGATCCAGGGATGAGCTCCAGTTAAGAACAAGCCTGGTGGTCCAGGGATGAGCTCCAGTTAAGAGCAAGCCTGGTGGTCCAGGGATGAGCTCCAGTTGAAGAACAAGCCTGGTGGTCCAGGGATGAGCTCCAGGTAAGACCCCGCTTGTACTGGTCAAAACAATGTCTACCGACTCAACGCAGGACCAGGGGTGCCCTGAGAAGGTGTGCGGATCTGAGACAAAGGATGAGGCGATGCTGCTTCTGATGGGATTAGTTTTCCTTCCTTAGCCCAAGAAACAGTGATGGCCATACTGGGCGAATCCCGCTGGAGGAGGAGGAGAAGAGTGGCCTTGAGTGGCTGCTCTGCTGAGAGACACAGGAATCCCAAAGGCCCCCCAGTGAGCACTGGCAGAGAGGCTGATCCCCCACTTGACCCCGCAGATCGCTCGCACCATTAAACCATAATCCACAGTGATGTGAGACTCATAAAAGTGCAAATTAATCAAACAAAAGGATAAATGACCCACAACTACTCTGCTCCCCATAATTGGGGTGTTGTGAGCCCGTCGTGCTCCTCGGCTCCAATGTATCTGCACCCCCTGCAGTAATGATAACTGTGCCACTGAGTCGCAAGAAATCTCCTCCAATTACATGACACAATATCAGACTGGTTTTTTTTTTAAGGCTCATGAAAATTAAGTGATTTGCCAAGAATCACAAGGTCTTGAGCGAACGCCGGGACTTGTACCTGGTTCCCCAGTTCCAAAGTCAGCAACTCTCACCATTAGGCCACATTTTCTCCCTTTCAGAATTTTTTTTAGCTCCCATGTGTTGCACCCTTTTTTGCATCAAATGCGCCCTCGACCTTAATACTAGTAGGAAGAATTATCTCCCATATACTTTTTATTTTTTAAAAGAAAGACATAATTGTATTTCAGTGGGACCCTCATACATCTGCACCCCAGTGCCACTGCACCTGACTCGCGGATGATAGCTAATGCCTTACCAAGTGGGATGTCTTCTCTGCCCTTTGGTAAAAATATGAGCTCCCATTGTGCCTCATCCCAGTCACTGGCATCTCTCTGAAGCCCAAAGTGCGGTGTCTCCTCTGCTTCAATTTTCCCTCCCCTGGACCATTACTCGGACGCCCAAAGCAACGCGGCCAGAGCAAGTGGCCACTGGGCCCTGATGCAAAGTAGGAAGAATAGTAAAACAGACATGGGGCCTCATTTATGAAAAGTGACGCATCGCTGCGTGAAAATAGCGATGCATCACTTTTCACTGCGCCCTCCTTGCGACCCCAATGATGCGTCATATTTACAGTATGACGCATCATGGCGCAAGGAGTTACTGATACGTCAGTATTTCTGACGTATCTGTATGATGCAAAAGTGACGCATTGCTGGAGTGTGTCATAAAAGTGACGCAACTCCAGCAATGTGTCCTTTCACATGGGGCAAGCCCCATGTGAAAGGGCCTGCGTCAGTCTTATGCCTGCTGTGAGGCAGGCTTAAGAAATTGACGCATTTGTGTCCTAGAAGTGGCGCAGTGAAATCTTATAGATTTCACTGCGTCACTTCCATGACCCTTTCTTGCGTCAAAACGCCCCCCTGTATACATTATATCTGACGCAGGTATAATGTGGCGCAGGGGATTACAAGTGACGCATCTACCTAGATGCGTCACTTTGTAAATATGGCGCAACAAGGCGCATTTTTTACACCACTGCTGCGTCACAAAAAGTCACGCACCGGCTGCGTAAAAGTGACGCACAGCCTCATAAATGATGCCAATGGAGTTTAGCTGTCCCCTCATACCACTGGGACCTGGTGCCACTGCACCAATCATACCTAGAGCTCTGCGAAGCAGGCTGGCTGCTCTGCCCGCTCCACTGGGCCATTACTCCGAGGCCTGAGACCCAAAGGAGGCTTTCTACCCCTTTGTGTAAAACACAGAATCTCCTCTCTGCTGCCTGAAAGGTGAATGTGTGCAGTTGGTTAATCATCAAATATAAAGAGTGCTTGAGAGCCAGTTTGGACTGTAACTGGTGCCATCGCTTCCATCTCCACGGGGACAAATATTTATTCTTCTTGAGGCAATGTGACTGCATTTCCAGGTGCGTTCTGCAGTATGTCCTTTTAATGGGCAAATATAAAAATGTGCTGAGGTATAGTCTGATTACTTATTTCAAATATATAGATATAAATAATGACTGACATATTCACAGTGCTTTCTGTTACCAGCTGGGACTTTGTAGCACTATAAATACACAGCCACGTTCTCCCACTGTGCAACTAGGATTACTTTTTGTGGCTGTCTTGTCACACACGGGGACTCTGCAGTGAATGCATCAGCAAAATGAGATTTGCCAACCTAACATAGTTAATTTCCCACCCATTAGTTTCACTTGCATTTATTTTTAATTTACAATGCACCTGCTATTTTATATGTGCTACAGGAAAGTGAAAAAATAGTTACAGAATATGTTGCTCCTTTTAGCCACTTCTTTCACCCTTTGACCCCACTTACTGCCCCTGCCCCATGACACTCAGGATCACAGCTCACACACTTTTATGTAAATGAAGGCCACCTTTAAGGTGCCAGATAAACAAAATGACACTTCCAGACCATCTTCATTTACAAGTAGTTGAAGACGCTTTTGCACCCCCTGCAGATTCAGCCTCCCCTCCCAGGGGGCTCACCCCGCAGTTTGAAGACCTCTGGTGTAGACCAAAACCAAGGCGGGGTCCAATCAGCAAACCATCAGCTCCCTGGCCCTGCAGCGGCCACAGAGAGTCACACACGCCATACATAGGACAATGGGATCAGAAGATCCAGGTCTACACAGGAGCCAATCAGATGAGGCCCAAGCCCGTCCTGGTGAGCAGCGGAGAGGACCACCGAAGTTGACACGCTGGACAGGGATGAGCTCAGCTGCCACCCATGAGGTGTACCCACTCATTGGAGGAGAAAGGATCTACTGTATGTAGTAGGTTAGTGCTCTTCAACCGCAGAGACCTACACTCATGATAGGAAGGAGCTAAGATTAAAACAAAGAAACACCTGGACAACCACAGCATGGACACTGCTACAGCACAGAGTGGGGGTGCCAAGGGGGTCACAAGATGCGAGACAGAGAAATCCTGGGCAACCTGTCACCCTCAACATTGAAATACAGAATCCTGGCAAACACAAGAAAACAAAACAATATCCTATATGAATAACTTCTGTTTCATTAGTTTGATAAGGAACATAAAGCTCTGTCGACTACAACCCAGAAGCCGGCAGCAAATGTACATAATGAGAACATTGACCCGGAACCTGAAAGCGCCTCCTCCCATGTAACCCTCCCCGTACACACATGTGATAAAGATAGCTGGAGTGTCACCACCATTCCGCCCATAACCCCAGTTGCCCATTACCCCTTTACCACATACCACCCGCATCGCCTCATGGTGTCCGACAGTGTCCGGGGAGTCTCCAACGTGGCAGGGGAAGGAGATGTAGATTGCAGATTTCCTTTACCACAAGACAAGCCTTGATAGCGACTACATCTGAATTAAGAAGGGAGTCCACTGTTAGTGGGTATTCCCATTCGCCCTATAGTTCCAGCTCAGCCCTAAAAACCACATCAAGCGCACTGGAAAAAGGCAACAAAGTCCTGGAGCTACTTGAAGATCATAACCCAACCAGACCAAACTCTAAAAACCAATGGAGAGCTACAAGACAACAAGGAAAGGAATAACAAGAGAACACACAAGCTTTCAAGTCAATGTTTGATGCAATCAACCACCTGCAAAAATCCATTGCTTATTGTTTATGACTTCTAAAACATAACTTATTGAAAAGATAAACCACAGGACCATGCGGTTGGTACATCTCCTCTTTCTGGTCTCATCCGCAAAGAGTATGGGAGACCCAACCCGGCAAGGATTCCATGACACCAGGGTGGGTGATGGGTGCGGAATAGATAGGTGTTGGCCGCAGGTCATCATCCCACCAAGAGGTTATCAAAGTCTTTCTCCAAAGTAAGCCTACAATGATGTTGTAGGTTCATGAAGGGGAAGTTTGGGATGGGACCTTTGGATCTGCTTTTTGGGGAGGAGGGAATTCGCAATAGACATACAGGACAGGGCATGCCACTTCACAAGATCTTGCCCACACGCTATACTATTGGAACCACAAGTATGGCACAACTTTTGACATGGGCTTTTAGTCGTATTAACTCTCCTGGCCAATCACTTGGGACTTTTATTTGGGGAAAAGCCTGGGAGAAAACGATAATGGAGGTTTGAGGCTAACATAGTTAGGGATAAGATATACAGGGCAGGATTTAGTTACATCTAGAGTGCGGAGTATGGTTTGTACTGTGCATTTAGCGATGTCGACCAATCCTGAGCTATCTCTAGCCATTAGGAGGAACCGCCAAGACGGCGGTTGCTGTAAATGTGTTGAAAGTCTTATGGATGGTGCCGTCAAATTGACGGCCATTTTTCAAAGTTTTAACCTGTTTTCGAATTTTCAGAAGCAAACTCTCAAAGCAGGAGCTTATTAAAAAAAAAAATCAAAAACTAATGACCCCTACATGATGGGTGTTGTCTCCCATGGTGTGGGGGGGTCATTTCAAAGTTTTCACTATCCCATGCCATCAAGTTTTACTTAGCGGTGATGGACAGTGAAAGCTGGGCAGCTGACCACCCAATTAGGTGGATGGTCGAATCACCAAAACACGGACAAGCCATATACAATCGGGCTGTCTGAGCACTATCTTGGTGATAGAGCCAGAGTAAGTAAGCTCCTTTGTCGAGATACAGAAGGTCTGGCCACCTGTAACTCAGGCGGGTGGACCAAGGGCTTGGCAGTTGCAACAGAGAACCCTCTCCGCCAACCTTTATATAAAGCCCATAGACTGGAACTACAAAGCCATGTTCAGGGATATTTTACCATCAATAATACAGAAGCACCTATTGAAACCATCTGGAAGGACTTCAATGCAGTAGTAAGAAGCAATGTAAAGCTATCAACGCTGGTCAAAGACCAAAATGGAATCTAGTGAGGGAAGAACTAGAACGAGACGTTAGACTAGGGGAACAACAATACAGGGAGAAGGCCACACAACAATAGACAACTCACATGTCTGAAAAGACAACTCAATGGGGCATATTATCAGGAAGCAGAGTTAAAATTATTGCTGCTTTAGCGGCAGGAAACTGCCGATAAAGCTGCAATAATGGGCTTGATAATAAGCCCTTGTGAATTCTAATAGAAGTCCATGTTCTGGTGTTAACATGGGCTCTATGGGAATTCTCAAAAGCATATTATCAAGCCCATTATCGCCGCTTTTGCGGCAGGAAACTGCCGGTAAAGTGGCAATAATTTTAACGCCATTCTTGATAATAAGCCCCAATATTCTTCTCATGGAAAGATCAGAAAGGGCCGTGCTCTAGCTGAAGAATTGAATGAAAAGGTGAACAAATGAGACACACCTCTGGCAGCGAGACCTGCATGGTCAAAGCAAAATCCAGGAAGCCCAATGTGAGTGACACTTCTGACTGTCTCTTGACCTCGGAAATGCAACATCAGCAGGCCTTCACTTCCTTCTATAACATATTATATGAAGGTGATATGAACAGTGAAATGGGCTCCTTCTTTGAAGACATACATCTTCCCACTCTGAGGTCACCTGATCAAGAGATCCTAAAACAACGAACAAGTGATCTTGTCAAGAGCTATTGATGATAAGTCAAGAGCTGCAAGTCCATAAGGCCCTAGGACCAGGTGGCCTTACCTACACTTTTTACGAACACTATAAGACACAATTGGCCCCACACCTGACCAATTTGTATAACTCTTTTCTAAACAAATGAATGGTTTTCTGAACAATGAGAGGCAGATACTGTCTAGATACACAAACCAGGAAAACCAACGGATACACCTATTTTTCTGCTTACCAGGATCTGAACATATTCACAAAAATCTTAGCAAACCTATAGATCTATGTCACTCTATATCACACAAACGATTTAGGGATTTTACAAGGCAATTACCAGTCTCTTTTTTATGAGATTAAAAAGGATTTGTAAAAGTTTGGTGCATGGCTCTATCAATATGATGGAGCCATGCACCAAACTGTTTTCTTTTGTATTTTCATAAAAAAATCCAGAAGCAGGATTTTCTTTTCAAAAATACAAAAGAAAATGCTCCCCTCGGCATGGGAGTCCTCTCCCATGGCGGGGCAGCATTTAGCAGTATTCAATGCCCCTTACCACCAGGGTCTTCCTGGGAGTGATGGGAAGTGAAAACTGACCTCCAATTCTGCCCATTTAACTCAGGTAGGTGGGATTAGGGTTCTGCCTCAGAAAGCCCTTGGTCCACAAAGACTTTGGAGTGATTTAATCCGCTGTGATTTAACCTATGGTTTGCCAGCATTTAAATTGGGCGGACGGTCCACTATGTTTGCGGGTAGGGAACACCGTCGCTGTTGCAACCCAGCTCCCGATCCGTCAAGATATAAATTAGTCCCTATGTGAGAAGCTTGTTGGGCACAATGAGTGTGAAAGTCAAGACTGTAGGTTGTCATTTTTTTGCAACACACAACACAATTTAAGTACCTGTAAATATCTGTACACATTTTCCAGAATATATCAGCAGTTGGGAAAGCAAAAATTAAGCAATTTTTTCGTAATTCTAAAGTGTGATGGAAATAAACATTTTATTAGGATCAAACAAATCAAGACACCTCACTTCGTGATGCGTAAATGATATATATTCACCGAAACCTGATTTCCACATTATCATTTATGTGCTATGTAGTGTTATTGGTAAATTTGTATGTCTGTGCAAGTTTAGGGGTCATTTCAATGGAAAATTGGCTGTCTGTAATTACATTGCACTACCAGACGATGCTTCAGTAATATATTTACAACAGTGTGCTACAAAATGCCCTGCCGACTACATGCCAAACCCTTACCACTCGCCTGCTGAATACATTTGCTGCACTTGGTCTTTGTGTGAAGCTAGGATTTTTCACAATCCCTATGACTTCAGGGTGTTGATGGAGCAAGAATTCGCACGTAAAGCGTCTTGCTTTTATCAAGAACCTCGAATAACATTAATAAAATAATAACCAACATGTTTGTCTTACTAATTTCCCTTTTATTCAGACATTTGGGATGTCCTAGAGAAGCTTGCCTATGTGTTTACTTATCCTAAACCGCTTGTCACTAAAATGGCCGCTGCTTGGCGGGGTTTTCTTCTGCGCATGCGTCGATCACACTCACGTGATGTGACGTACTCGCAGTTCTGGTGGGAATCTTTGCGCTTGCGCAGTACCATTAAAATGGCCACTTTGTGTTCTCACATGCTGAAGCTTGCACTATCGCTTTCTGCACTTCTGTTCGTTTGCACTAATATTTATGCTATAAGTTAGTATAAAGTAAAGGGAATCATATAGGGATTCCTGGTATACAGTGTATTCATTTATTTCCGTGTTTTAATTTGTTTTCGCTTACTTTTCATGTATCGTAACCCTTGGGCCTGGGAGGGAGTCCAAACCCCATCTTAGAAGTCCCTACTGCGCATGTCATCCTGGCAGAGGGAAGAAAACCTTGTACCAGTGGAACTCAGCCAGCTGGCAGCCGCAGTCAAGATGCTCATGAGAAAGTGACCTGCGACCCAGCAGAACGAAGCTGAACTGTCCTGCAACTGAAACAATTGTATATAATTCATTGTATTCTGTGGAATATGTCATGGGAACCCCAAATTCAATAGGCGGTCCCAAAAGATGCAAATTTGGTCTTGGAAATGTTTGTCCTGGTTGGTGTGTTAACCTGTCCTACTTGAGGACCAATCAAAATTGGGGATTCTTACACTTGCAACATTTGGGGGGTGGTACACCGACCCGAAAACAGTATAACTAGCCTAGGTTTAGCTAGAGAATTTGTCCGACTTGTCCGAATAGCTGACCTGTCACTGACCCAACGCACTCAATAGGTGACTGATACAGAGAGCTGCGGAGCACTCTGTCTGTGATTTCCATAGACCCAGGGGGTTTGTTCTGAAACCTAAGTGCTGGCGGAGCACTTTGCTGGGGAATTCGATTAACCCAATCGGGGTTCTGGCTGATAGCTGCAGAGAGGGTGGAGCGCAGGCGTTGCTTCCGAACTGCGGGTGCTGGTCTTACCTTGGTGGTCTTGTCCTGATCCTAATCTGGTTTTCCGGTCCTGTCCTGGGGTATCCATTCTGCACCTGCTGGCCTACTGGCGACTGTCCTTTCCTTGGGGTTTCTCCTGTCCTTAACTGACCCGTGGCCATGGTTGGTCTTCACACCGTTCTAGGTAAATATAACTCTGAGGGAACCCATTTTGATTTGCATTTCTCCATTTCTTGCTTTGAATAAATTCGTACTTGCCTTTATTCCTTTTTCTTACCTTCCTTCTGCCGACAAATGTTAAAGTCCTACATTGTAGTTGTTATACTAGCATGTTCCAATTTTTCCCCATCCTATAAGCACTGTTCTAAATACTACTCATACAATATATAGATGTTCCTTTTCTTTACCCATCCTTTAGTCGATTCAAGTAATTGCACCGTTTTAATAGTATGGTCCATTCTTACTTTACCTATAGTTTCTCTTCATGGGGAAATATTTCACTGTGAAATTCTAGTATGTTCCTTATTTTTCCCGTCCTTTAGACATCATACTAAATCCAAGCTCTGAAATTTCTTATTAGTATGTTCCCTGTTCTTACCTTCCCTTTAGACTCATAAATGGTTGGTCTTATTCATTTCCTATATGGATATGTGCTCTTTATAATTTTAGTTATTGACAGTTTAATTGCTGTGAACCAAATGCTTTCAGAACTTGATGAAATTTAGATAAAGGTTTTTAAAACTTCTTGAGTCTGTGGTCATTACATAAGTGCAAAGAAAATATATGATAGTTGGTATTCTATATCTGCCTTTCTTTTACAGCTAGCTCCCTGATCCATTGTTATCATAGGTACCCTTAACAGTGGATTGGTAAGTCGGGTACACTGGAAATAAAATAGGAAGGAGCAGGGTTACTGGAAGTAGAGTGTAAGGTTACCCGACTAATAAATATGGTGAATTGAATTTATGGGCCTGATGCGTATATGGTAAATTTTATAGTTGGGTGACCTGCGCGCTCTATCAGTAATTTTCTGGTAGCAGACGAAATGGTCAGGGACTAGTTAAAGTTAGGTAGGACTAGTTAAGATAGATAAATAGGTTATATGCTGCTAATTGCGAAAATGTTTATTACTGCTAGATCGATCAAAAATACAATTACTGTTCTATTGCTTTGGAAATTATGAAATGTTTTAAATAGTTTTTCTTGCTGTTATATTGATAAATGTACTAATAATACACTCGTTAGTAATTGTTACATGTTTGTCTGGAATCCCCGGGGAATAGAATAGCGGGTGGTGAGGAGAATCCACGCCGTAGTGAGGTCAGTGGCTCGAGGAAAATTGGTGCAGGTTAGGCAGAACTGGAAGCACTGATTAGGGTTTTCTGAATGAATGTTTGAATAAATGGTAGCAAAGAGTTCGCTGGCAAAACTTCTATTGTGATATAACCTAGTAAGGGTCACACTGAAGGAGTAGCAGGTTCGTCTAAGCTTGATTGGTAGCAAAGGAGTTCGCTAGTGAAACTTTTGTAGTGTAGTTCCTATTATCCCAATAGGCTCTGCGCATTGGAATAATACCTTCAATAGTATAGGCCTAGACCAGACATTAACTAGGTCTACTACTGTCGATATTAGACTTAAAGTTTTGGGTTTGCCAGCTAGCTCAGAGTTCACTAGAAACTTTCTCGAATAGGCAAGGAGGAGTTGAACCTCCCTGGATAGACAAGAAGGGATTTAGTTTCTGACAACCATAGAACATGACAACTTTGCTCTCCCCTAATCAAGAGTGTATCTCTAGAGTCGTGTGAACAAAAGGCAATTTATTTTACTCAGTCAGTACGTGCATTCTTAGTCTCATCAGATTGTAGAGAAAAGGAAGAGACGGGCGTGTTCAATAAAAGATGTTATTTATTGATCAGTCTCTTTTCTCATACAAGAGAAATGGATCGATATTATTGCAATACTTATAGTTAAGTAAAGTGCATACATGAAAAGCAGAAGTATAAAATAATACTGTAAAAACATTGATATGGTTTCTAAGCCATATGAAGGTTTAAAATGAATAAGATATATTACATACACATATACATTTGGCTAATCGTACTCAACTGGTGTTTCTAGCTACGCCTACCCCGTGTACCTGACCTAAGCCTAATATGTGGGCGGGAATAGAAAGTTACAGTTTAAGTTAAGTTTGTTTTTGCCAAGTGACTGACTAAAGAATTCTCTGCGAGGGGTTATTCAGTTCTGTACCTGGAATCTAGGATGGATGAGGGATGGTATCTCTCGTCTCTGGTCTCGATATTCCAGGCTGCCTGCGAGGGCTACCCGGAAGCGCCGGAGCTGGATTTCTCGGCAGGAGAAATAGGCAGCTTCTCGTCCTCAGCGCGTCAAGAAGGCGGGGCTGCACCAGCGGGGTCTGCTCTGCTCTGGGCTTCGGCAAGTCTGGCTGCTCCGTCCTCGTCACCACCGCGTGTGTTTGCATAGGGCAATATCGGTAATATTTATACCTTTAAGGTGCCGAGATTGACGTAAGGATGGACATAGATACGTCAATAAAGATGTCATACGACCAGGTCGTTAGCACATTCTTTTGCTGAAGTTCTCGGTGAAATCAAAACAATGGCCGCAGGGTTTTTCCCAGGTTGTCATAGGTTTGATTTGTTATGAGAACTCCGTATGCCTTATCAGGGGCTGGAGGAATATCGCTTGTCTAATTAGATGGCAAGCGTTATGACCTAATCAGATAACACGTTCCTGTGCCGTAGTGTGGCTTTATCAGATAACAGTTCCTGCATCATGGGGGTTTTCTGCCTCATGGGATGGCTGCTAGTTAACTTGTTAGTTTGCTAACCAGAATATGGTCAGGAATAGGGGGATCGATACAGAACCTATAGGAATACATCACACCCACTCCACGCTAACTATGGACATATTTACTAATCTATGCATAGTAAAACATACTATAGAGTATTGTGTATACCTTACCACCCCAAAATACATAAATGCATTTTGAAATTATCAAATATACGGAAAAAATGCAGTCATATGTATAGTATGCACTCAAGCTGTAGAATAATGCTAAAGTAATCACGCATTTGTATACATTATTGCTATTTTGTATATGAAAATTTACACATGAAATGGCTCTTAATACAGAAAAAAAGTTCGAGACCATTTCATCACAGAATAAAATATTTATGAACATACCAGCGGGCAGCTAATGTCTATAAGCTATCTAAAATTAGAAATGTTAGTTCTCTAAGAATAGTTCTTACTTTAAGCAGAAGATAGTGTCCCGAAAAATATGCAAAAATATTTTGGGGCTGCTGAAAAAATTGCTGTCCGTGAACTGGAGGGAAAATTGTTAATGTGACTTTATTATTAAAGTTGAAGGCCAAATTCAGGGAACGCCGTGTACGAGCTTGCTCAAAAGTCTCTATTTCTGCTCTGGTGAGAACATCATATCATTTAGGCTTTCGAAAAAGTTGTCAACAGCTTCCTGGGAGAGTTCCACTAACTCGGAAATAGGTGTAACCATGCATTCGTGCGCATGATTGTCTCCATTGACATTCTGATTTGGATTGCTGACAGAAGGTCGTACCTGATCGATGCTGCTTTCATCTTGAACTTCACTACCCCTTAATCGTAGTGGTGAAGCTTCCACGAATGCCGTCATCAGGATTGGTAGCCGTTGAGGGCAGCACAAAGCATGAGCCTTTGTTGGACTCAACAATGTTTCTGCATCCATTGGCGCATCCGATTGTAGCGTCAGACAGGTGTCTAACACGCATTCTTCTCCGCATAGCAGGCACCTTAATACAGGTAAAACACATCGTTGCCACATTGGTCGAAATGATAGAAACCAAGTCATGTTCAGGTCTCTAAGCCGGGATAGTCCCAGGATGTTTGATATCCGGTCCCGGTATCCAATGGCTAGGATTGTTTCTTCCCTTGTCGCAGGTGTTTTGTCTGTGACATGGTTTGCCATAACGAAATATAAGGACTAGGAATAGGATTCCTGCAATCAGTCCTAAAATGAGGGGAAGTCCGCCAAAAATCGAATGGACGAAATCTGGAAAAATACCCAGTATGGCTTTGAATGGTGTTAATGCCATTGAAAATACTGTCTTAAATACCTTTGAGACTCCACTGGTATCAGAAATATTTAAGATTTCATTCAGGATTTCTGCGAAATGTATGGGGGAATTAGTTGATAACAATGAATGTATCTCTGCAGTCGTCCTTGCGACTTGGAGATCATACGTTTCTTTTGATGACGTGAGCCTTGTCGGCGTCTGAAGAAGCACTGTTTTCATTCTGCTTAAAGTATCTATTCGAATAGAAGTAATTTTCAAGTTGGGCCATGCCCTTGCCTCCCTGTCTGGAAAGGAGCTGGGGAACAATGAGTGTCCACAGCACTTGACCTTCGCAGTCGTAGTTACGAGATAAGGAGTCCCGGGCATAAGACTACAACATCTGCGATCTACAATTAGAATGTAACTCCCATTATAGAGTCTTTGAAAGAATGGTTCTATCTCTGTAGCAGGTGTGCCTAGCTGGTGACATGAAAGGTTATTTGAGTTCCCTTCACAGGCTCCATGCAAACTAATTCCGTTACACAGAAGTGTACCGCTTAGTGACATTGCACAATTATTGCCACTAAGAAACACTTTCTGTCCTTTATTACTGACACATGCATGCGAATAGGGCAGGTTCCATGTTGTTTTTATGTACCCTTTTCCCAATTTTTCGTACATGCCAGCCTGTACATATTTTTGGCAGTATTGAAACCTGAAGGTTGATATTGGAATATTTATTATCCCATGTATTATCCATTCACTGACAGGTCGTTCTGACATTGTCACTGGTAATCTCTCAAGTTTCTCAATGCTCAGGATTGTATAATCAGCCCCCTTCTGTGCCATACTGATTTGTCTATCAGTAAGGTTAAAGATATAGAATAGTGACGTTGTGTTGATTAAACGCCAAGGCACATAGCCTGAACGCAGATTTTGTAACGTCCAGCCAAGCTGTACAATAGAACGCAATTGAGACTGACCGTGTTGTAATAACAGTAAGTCTTGCGATAATATGTCGATTGCTGAAGACACAATGCTGTCCAAAGAAAAAATTCTGGAGGACAGAGTCATTAACCCATTGTCCACTACAGAAAGTGATTTTTCCAAATTAATACGGTCAATTTCCCGTATCCTTTCTGCTGTCTCAATTTGAGTAACCTTCCAGGCCTCATTGTATGCTGCATATACAGAGGCTGCTATGAATCGCTTTTGACGCTGTTTGCGTGGTCCCATAGTGAAATCACGCAAGTCAGCACCATCAGTAAGTAAAGTTAGGTGTTGCTTAATTTCTGCCAGTGTGGAAGTTTGTAGCCTTTGAAGGCATAATTTGCCCACACTGTAGGTGGTTATTATCCTTGGGTGTTGTCTTTGAGGATATCTAGGGTCTGGCCTGGTCATTTTGAACCCCTGTGTTTTGTTCAGGAATCTGTCTTGACAGTTATTAGTATCTGTGGGCCAGATCAACCACTGTTTCCAATCTGGATGTGTTCTGTTTTGGTTTAATACATAATTTACGTCTATCTCTTCATCTGTAGAGCTATTGCTGTTCATTGTTGGTTTTGGAATAGACGGTTTATTTAAGTCTTTGATTTTGGCTAGGCCAAGACAGGTAGTTTGTTGAACAGTGTCATTTAAAAATATAATTTGTTCTGGGATCATGCAGGCTCTAAACAAAGATTCTATACCCTGTACTTGCCATTCTTTTGTACCCCAAACACTTTTTACTTCAACATTTTTGTCCCAATAATCAAAACCAAAAGTATTCATTTGTTCAAAGAATGAGTCTGAATATATCAATTTCGTGTTTGTTATCATGGTCTTCGACCCTGTCTTGTTTGACAATTTGAAATAAAATGTTTCAGCATTACTTATGTTAAAACCTGAAAAGTATGAATATTTGTCGTAAACGGTTCTTGAGCTTCCTTTTGGAGGGGTTGCACAATGTTCCCATTGATTATAATTTAAAACATTTCTAGGTTGTGCAGATCTATGTAAAAAATGGTTACCATAGTGGTTGTAGCAATACATACTATCATAATTTGTAGAACCCTGCAAATAATCATGTTTGGTAAATTTAGCAGACATCACTAAGTCAGACATCATATTGTTAATGCTTTCGAAGTCCCAATCATCAGCAAATGAGCTTGGTTTTACAAAGTCACTCAATGAGATCTTAATTTGGTGTGGATATTTCAGGATTTCAACCGGACCATAGATTTCGTAGTCTGTGTTGTCCCATGCTACCCCACCCGGTATAGGATTGGCTGTGAAGTTGACTGAACAAAGTTCTCTTTTCTCGACGTGTGAAGATGTGTGTGGTTTGAGGATCAAGTTGATTTTCTGACTTGCTGTGTCCATTTTAGCATATTTTCCCTCAATGAAGCGTCCCAAAGTTAGTATCATGATGAGCCAAAGTATGAGGATAAATGCACCAAAACCCACCCAAAATTCGATCCATGGAGAAATTAGATATGTTTCTTTCAGTTGTTTCAAAAGTTCTTTAGCTTTATCTTTAAAGGTTTTTGATGATGGCTGTGTATTTGATTCAGCGAAGCCTTCAGAGGAATCATCGAAGTTTATGAAGTAGCCGGATGCAGTTCGGTCAATTGTTCCAATTGCTTCAGGATTAATGTTCCTTGCATTATCATTTGGTACTTCATTGTAGATTGGTGTGTCTCTGCTAAATGTTTTTATTTGGGTTTTCAGAGGTCTAAGTTCCATTGCATTGTTGCATAGTCCTTGTTGTTCTTCTGTAGGCGTTTCGAATGTGATTAGCCTCTTTGTTAGGACCTCTGTACTGGTAGCAAACCTTGGTGTTCTGCTACTTATGGGGAGTCCACTTGGCCTACTATTTGTTATCGGCCACATGATTGTGGTTTTACCAGGTCGATGGATACAACTCGGTTCTCCTTTTTACCAGCAAGCGGCGGTAGTACAACTGATCTTGTCCCGTTGACAGACAAGACAGGAACTGCTTTTCTGTAAGAAGGCCCAAATTCCTTCTTTACCGCGATCTTTTCTCTGACTAGATCCCCGACTTTTGGAATCCAGACAGGTCTTGCTGGGACAGGTGGTGGTTCTTCAGTGGTTGTTGGCTGCTGTTTCAACTTTATGTTGCTCAGGTCTTTTCTTGTTTCATTTAAGTCCTGCAAAATAGCCAAACGGTCTTTGATATCAAAGCTTTTTTCCTTCACCACTGAAGTTTGACTGTCAAGGTCAGAGATTAACATCCTAGTTCCAAATAATAATTCGTACGGACTGAATCCCTTCAGAGAATTTCTTGGCAAGTTATTTAGACTACGTTGGACACTTATTAGATGTTTGACCCACCCAGCTCCCGAACCTAATACCTTTGCCGTTATAGATTGCTTTATGTCACGGTTTTTTCTTTCAACAATTCCGTTCCCCTCAGGGTGAAATGGACAAGAGTACCGCAATGTCACGCCCATGCTGACCATGGCCTCCTTATAAGCTCTTGAGCTAAAAGCAGGACCGTGGTCTGAATGCAGCATGCCAATCGCGTATGTCCCGATAAAGACTCGCAAATCTTTTATAACAGTTCTGGCGTCAGCCGTTCGCTGGGGCCACATCCATATGAATCTCGTGCATGAGTCCACTGCAACCAAGATATATTTATAGTTACCATCCCTTTGTAAGGGACCACAGTGGTCTAGGTAAACACAGGCTAATGGTTTATCCAAGATTAGAAGGGGCGTCTGCGCTGGACGTCTCACCGTTGATACTTTCATTTTTTGACATATTTCACATTCTAGAACATAGTTCCGTGTTTGTCTTCTCATTTGTGGCCACCAGTATCTCTGTTTTAATAATGATACTGTGGCTGAGACGCCAGCATGTATAGAAGCAAGCCCTTCGTGTGCCGCTATTATCAGTCCTAACCTATGTTCCATGTTTGGAATTGCCCTATCCCCCACTCCAGGGATTCGAGCAAAAGGAACATTGTTTGCATCAGTTATGTATGAGTATTTTACTGGAAAGCCTTTCGGTAGTGTTTCTATCGAATCCTTTTCTGTAGCGCTGACAGCCTGTAATATTTCGCTGTCTATTTTTGTTTTTGACCGTGTGATGGCAGCTACGGAAGCCGTTTGCACAACTGCCTTCGCGGCCTCATCAGCCAATGAATTCCCTGCAACGTGAACGCCATCACGTTGATGACTCAGTGTATGTATCACGTGAGTCTTTGGTAGTTCTTTTTGTAAAAGAACTACTTGTTCCCAGAGCATTTTATGCTTGATTGTGCCACCTTTCGCATCCTTGAAACCATTCTGAAGCCAGATCTGCAAGTATTCATTGTAAGACTGAACGCAATAATACGAATCGCACACTATGAGTGTGGGGAATTCTCGATCGGTATTTTCAAGCGCCATCTTGAACGCCAGTAGTTCAGCTCGCTGAGCTGTACAATCTCCTAAAGATTGTGTTTTAGTGATTGTTGGTTTAAATTTCCCTTCGTGCCAGCGACCTTTAATGATCGTGCACGCAGCACTGTAGGCTTGTTTACCCCCTACTGCGGGTTGTGCTGATCCGTCTGTATATATTATACAGCCGTAATGTTCTAGAGGCAGAATTTCGGTCGGCGGAGGACATTCAAATTCATATTGGAGAAATTCTTGTGTTTTTAAGTTAGGATCAAATTCGTATGCCACGTCTGTTGCAGCAAGAGAATTAGCCCATTGTATCCATCTCGGATGGAGCGCTTTAGCATTTGGAATGCTTGCCTTTGTTACCGCCTCTAGGGCTGGTATCGGTGTCACGATTATTATTCGTTTACCTTGTGCCAGGGCTCGTTCTTTTGCTATAGCTGTCTGTGTTGCAGTTAGAATTTTTCCGTTGGGCTGAATTTCATTTCAGCCTTAGTGTACAAGTGTGATTTGAATGCAATTGGTACCTTTTCTCCCTCATTAGAGGTCAGGTATGTGAATCAGCATCTCCCTGGGATGACTCGAATCACAAGATTGCGTGTGTTATCACGTGTTTCTAATTTTGTTTTAATTAACATGTCTGTTTGTAAGGATCTCAAAATTTCTGTGTGTATTTGAGTCCAATTGGTTCTTTTAAAATCTGGTTTTATTAGATCATAAAGGGGTTTGACCCTTTCTGCGTAATTTGCAATGTATGTTCTTCCGAAATTTAGGAAGCCTAGAATTGACTGTAGGTTTTTTAGTGTTCTAGGTGCTTGGAGTACCGCACATTTTTCTAGAAAATTGTCAGCCAGGCTTTTGCCTTTACTCGATAATTCATATCCTAAGAACAGGACTGCCAGATGGGCAATTCTGGATTTTTTAAAGTTGAATTTGTAACCCTCTGCTGCGAACCCAAGTATTATGGTGTTCACTCTCTTCAAGTGAGTCTCCAAGTCATCATCTGTTAAGTATATGTCGTCGACATACGATAATGCTTCGTCATCATATGTTTGTAGTAATTCTGTTACTCTCGCTGAGAATACCCCCGGGCTGTTCTTGTACCCCTGGGCTAACCGACAGAATTGTTTTTGAGTGCCATTTATTGAGAACGCAGACAAATATCTGCTCTCTGGTGCTATGTTTTGACAAAAGAATCCATTAGAGATATCTAATGTTGTTTTGTATTTTTTGCACACTATGTTATTCATTAGTGCAGCACTATGCGAGTTTTGCACTGCAAAAGTTTTGCAACATGAGTTAAGGTGTCGGTAATCCAAAACTAGACGATATGAATTGTCTGGTTTGGAGACCGGAAACAAAGGGTTGTTCATTTGTGAGGTGCAAGTTTCAATCACCCCCTGGTATTCTAGCTGATCTAGAATTTCTTTTACCTGTTTTTTAGCTTCTTGCTTAATTGGGTACTGTCTCTGTGCAGTAGGTTGTGATTTTAACTGGATTTTGTGAGGAGGAGAGTCCTCATCCCATCCTACGTGATTTTTATATAAAGCAGGAGCTAGAGCTACTGCCCACTTTCTAGCAAGTGTATATTTTTTATGAATTGGGATATGATTTGAGAAGGCAGGCATAATTATTTCTTCGCCATGAGGGCACTCCCTGACAAACTCTGGTGGCCAGTCTTTTTCAGCTAGAAGGATGTCATAGCCCTTGGAGAGATTATCCCAAAATAGTCCCCTTATTTTTCTAGTCTTATCCCCTTCTATACGTAATGTTATTTCATATATTTTGTGAGGTTTGCTAACTCTGGTGTCTGCAGTTTCCACTTGAAGATATTCATTCGTGTCCACTGTCTCCAGATGATTCATAAGGACTTTGCGAGCTGTGCTCACTTCTGCTGCGCTGTCTAGCATTGTCTGAGCCCATTCTCCGTTTTTCAGTTGTGTCCTCAGTATTCTCGGCATTGTTAACTACCTTGATACTGGCTACCTTCTTTTTTGGAAATTGTAATTTCTTTTTTAGCTGAGCAGGTTCCTTGTCTTTGGACTTGGCGTGCTCTTCTCTTTGTTCTGATCGTCCTCTTCTTTCCGATTTCTGCGAGGAAGTCTGAAAAGATTGAGAGGGACGTGTATCAATGTCTTGATATCTATCAGGTTTCTTTATATTATCCCTATTTCTAAGGTTATATCTTTTCCCAGAGGGGTCACTCTGGGGTGACCTGTGTCTTTGGTTCGGAGATTTTTCTCTTCGCCTAGGAGACCTTCCTCTGGACTGGAATTTCATTTCTTTAGGATTGGATTGTTTGTTTCCATCCCAGCTCTTTTACTGTGATGTTGAATTATTATTAAAAAATATTTTTTCAGGACTTTCAATCAGTTGCGGTTTTACTGGTATTCCACCTAAACTATCTCTACCTAGTTCCTCATAGGATTTTTCTATGATTCTGGCAATTTCAGCTGGTTGGTCTGCTATATCTGTCTCCTTCAACCTCTGGCGGATCGCCACGTTTGCTGCTTCTCCCTTTATGTTGGCTAATAATATAGCCGAGACCTGCTTGAAGTCTTTTAGTAATTTCATACCAAGAGTTAAAGCGGGTTCTGGACCGTATTCGTCTTGAATTTGTTTTAGCACATCTGGTATTACCGAAATGGATGGAACACCGTGCGTTTTTGTGTAGATGGAAGCAAAGACTGTACCCCAAGTGTCACAGTCCTCAATGTGTGGTGCGATTCCCATTGGAAGACAGATAGTCAGAATCCTGTGTTTTTCTAACGGGGTGGTGTCTGGAAACACAGCCTCTATTTGGGTGATTTTTTGTGCTAACCAGAATGGTATTTGTTCCCGTTTAGCTGGTACTTTACCTAGGCAGGATTGTATGTTCTGTGGTGTAATTTTATTTGTGTTCCCCTGGTGAGGGGTCAGCTGTGGAATTTTAATTGCTGGCTGAATTGTTGAAGTCCGCATCACATATTGGACTAATTGTCTATGTATTTTTATTAATTGTTTTAGTTGTACTAAAAGATCTGCTGCAGACATCCCATTGATGTCTGGATGTGGTGTGTATCCGGCTAGGACCGGCCACGTTGCTCCTGGTCTACCTAAGGGACCGAGCCTGGTGATGTGATTATTATGTTTTAGGGCGCCATTAAATAAGAGCAAATGCTCTTGAAATTTAAGTGGTACTTCCACCTCTTCGAAAGGAGTGTACATTTCAGGAGGTTCCTCTATTTTGTAATAGTGGAAGTACTTAGTTACAGCATTTGCTGCTGGAAAATTTATCCATGACTAGTATACCTCTGTCTGCCGATATTCGTGTGCCTCAATTACGAATATGACTGTACCACCTCTAGGTGTCAGTCCGTTTTCTATAAGTTTTAAGGTTATAGATTTCCTTTTGATGACTGGGATGAGTATTATACCCGGGTCTGCTTCTTGCAGTGCAGTATCAGCTGCTGCTATTTCAGCTGCTAATCTAACTGCCTCTCTTTCTCCTTCACTGTCTGACATTGTACTGTCCAGAAGGTTATTTTGTATGTTTGCAGATCAGGTTTCTTATGGAAACAAAGATTAGATGCACAATATTTTGGAACGGTTTATCCTTCAACTTTGACTTAACCAAGAACCATACATAGGAGTTTCCTCCTGCTAGGTTTTGGAGGATATTACCTTTCACCCACTCCAGACGTCTTTGGAGTATTTTGGGGAAAAGGGGTCTGAGTGAGAGAGCACGACTGAGTTACTCTAAATGTCTTACGTTAGTTTTATCGCCCTTCCAAACGAGTTGGGCGCCATGTAGTGTAGTTCCTATTATCCCAATAGGCTGTGCGCATTGGAATAATACCTTCAATAGTATAGGCCTAGACCAGACGTTAACTAGGTCTACTACTGTAGATATTAGACTTAAAGTTTTGGGTTTGCCAGCTAGCTCAGAGTTCACTAGAAACTTTCTCGAATAGGCAAGGAGGAGTTGAACCTCCCTGGATAGACAAGAAGGGATTTAGTTTCTGACAACCATAGAACATGACAACTTTGCTCTCCCCTGTATCTCTAGAGTCATGTGAACAAAAGGCAATTTATTTTACTCAGTCAGTACGTGCATTCTTAGTCTCATCAGATTGCAGAGAAAAGGAAGAGACGGGCGTGTTCAATAAAAGATGTTATTTATTGATCAGTCTCTTTTCTCATACAAGAGAAATGGATCGATATTATTGCAATACTTATAGTTAAGTAAAGTGCATACATTAAAAGCAGAAGTATAAAATAATACTGTAAAAACATTGATATGGTTTCTAAGCCATATGAAGGTTTAAAATGAATAAGATATATTACATACACATATACATTTGGCTAATCGTACTCAACTGGTGTTTCTAGCTACGCCTACCCCGTGTACCTGACCTAAGCCTAATATGTGGGCGGGAATAGAAAGTTACAGTTTAAGTTAAGTTTGTTTTTGCCCAGTGACTGACTAAAGAATTCTCTGCGAGGGGTTATTCAGTTCTGTACCTGGAATCTAGGATGGATGAGGGATGGTATCTCTCGTCTCTGGTCTCGATATTCCAGGCTGCCTGCGAGGGCTACCCGGAAGCGCCGGAGCTGGATTTCTCGGCAGGAGAAATAGGCAGCTTCTCGTCCTCAGCGCGTCAAGAAGGCGGGGCTGTGCCAGCGGGGTCTGCTCTGCTCTGGGCTTCGGCAAGTCTGGCTGCTCCGTCCTCGTCACCACCGCGTGTGTTTGCATAGGACAATATCGGTAATATTTATACCTTTAAGGTGCCGAGATTGACGTAAGGATGGACATAGATACGTCAATAAAGATGTCATACGACCAGGTCGTTAGCACATTCTTTTGCTGAAGTTCTCGGTGAAATCAAAACAATGGCCGCAGGGTTTTTCCCAGGTTGTCATAGGTTTGATTTGTTATGAGAACTCCGTATGCCTTATCAGGGGCTGGAGGAATATTGCTTGTCTAATTAGATGGCAAGCGTTATGACCTAATCAGATAACACGTTCCTGTGCCGTAGTGTGGCTTTATCAGATAACGGTTCCTGCATCATGGGGGTTTTCTGCCTCATGGGATGGCTGCTAGTTAACTTGTTAGTTTGCTAACCAGAATAGGGTCAGGAATAGGGGGATCGATACAGAACCTATAGGAATACATCACACTTTTGGCTTAGTATATATCCCGCAGTGGATGAGTCGAAGGAGTAGCAGGTTCACTAATGCTTGTGTGAAGAGAAGGCAGAAGGGATCTACTCGCAGTATTTGAAAAGTAAATAGAAGAGGTTTACTTGCAGTGAAACAAATCTTTTCTTTCTAGACACTCGAGTACAGTGGCGAATGTGTTTACGTTGTAAATTAAACAGAGCACTTGCACTTTAAAGGGTAGAAATTGAAGCGTTTCTTACCTTGTGAAGGAGGGAGTCAGTTGCGGAGCTGCGCTGACGTCACTCAGTGCCGCGCTGGTATTGGTCAAAACAGCGGGCGTGTAGCTGAAGCGGAATTGTGAAGGAGGGGTGAGCACAGGAGCGTGTGAACTCGTTTACGAGAAACGCCGCGCATCCATTGGTTGAGGTTATTTGAAATCACACATTTGACTGGTTGCACGAAAATAAAAGACGCCTTGGTATTGGAAGTGATTTTGTAAACAAAAGTGAAACGCAGAAAATTATATGTGGCATACGTATAGGCCAGAGACAAGACCTGATCCAAGACATTTAGGGTTTGAGAAAGATCAGTGGAAAGGTCATAACAGCAGCATTATGTACGGAAATAAGAGAAATTGACTCTTGTAAACAAAGTAAGGAATTATTTTAAGAAAGACAAACCTATTAAAACGAGAGAAGGAGTTGTCATTCCACCGCCTAACACTCCAGCATCATTCATGATGTTTGATAAAGGCTACCACTCTTGTGTGTGGTTGGAAAATTGGGTGGAATATACTAAAAATGACAGGATTTTGGCATTTCCGTTAGATTGAACGTTTAACAGCAGGATTTTGTTCAATTTGAGAACCAGAATGAATGATTTACATCCCAGACCAGATTAACGCAATATGAGGCCTTAGAGGAGTGGGAGATAGAGGCTTTTGAGCGAGACAAACCTAGAATGGACAAGGGGTTAACCAAATGGTATCCACAATTGAAACAAGAAACCCGAGAGAAAAAAATGAAACAATGGAGACAAAACATGATAGTAGAAGGACTGTACCCTGTAATAACCCTCGAAGCGCCCATGGGAGAGAAAAGGACAGAGAAAACAAAGCATTTAGTGACCAGTGGTGATTCAGATGATGATTATTTGGAGGAACTATTAATGAAGAACCCACCTCCTTATAATGAGGGTTCAAGACCCATAGGTGCCAGAGACACCTGTCTGAGACCCCCTTATAGTGAAGAGTCAAGGTACTCAGGTGAGAGAGACTCCTGCCCAAGATCTCCTTATGAGGATGAGTCAAGACCCTTAAGCACCGGAAATCCATTCCTGAAACCTAATGATGGTGAAGGACCGAGTATTGCATATCCGACTGCCCCGTATTTTGCTCCAACCCTAACTCCGCAAGTATTGCACAAAGCCTCCCTGGAAAGGGTACTGCAGGAGAGAGAGCAAGAGGCCATGGCCAAACAGAGAACAGAACTAATTCAGAAAATCTCCCAACTAAATACAAGTCCTGACGCCCTGACCATCCCAGTAACTATTGGACCAGTTGTTCCTTTATACGGGGATAAACAGGGGAGTCCGAAGACTCCGATCATTACCCCAGCTGTAGTACAGCCGAGGAAAGAGCCCTTAATTGTAGGTGATCAGGCGAGTGAATGTGAATCTGTGATTTCTTTAATGGATTTACCGAACAGGGAACCAGAAAGGGAATCACAGAGGAGAAACACTCCTTTCACTTCAAGAGAAATTCAAATGGAATCAACTTCAGGTACTAAACATGTCACAGTAGTGACTCCTGAAGAAATTGAAAGAGGGAGTCGAGAATTAGAAAAACAAAATCCTCAGTCAAGACCCTTAGATATTTACAAATTACGAATAGAATTGGAAGAATTGATGGTTGGAAATGTGGGGTTAGACAGACTGAATACCTATACTGAGGAAGAATTGCTGTTTATTTGCAGAAGTATCACCCGTAATACCAGAGTGTTCCATGAGAAGCTAATGGACACCGCGGCTTGTATGGGAATAGATATCGGTAAATCTAAAGTGCTGCAAAAACCCTATAGAGCAGAGTTCTCAGACAGAGATTTGGAAAACATGAATGTGTCAGGGAAAAAGGTGCAGATCAAAGAATTGTTGAACCTGTTACAAAAATGGGGAGAGTTAGAGAAATGGAAAGCCAGATGGGCAAAGAAAAAGGAGTAGATTAGATCAAAACAAATGGCTTCCGAATATGTCTTAAAAGAAGCTGACAAGGCAGAGAAATTGTATCTTATGCGAGAAGTGCCCGGTGGAAAGTATGTGCATGTTCCATGGTCCCGACAGGATATTGTGTCCTTTACTAATGACTTCCCGAAATTACGAGAGAAACCTGTAGATTGGTATAGACAGGTTGAGAGATCTGTGAAGGTCCAGAAATGTCTCTGTAAAGATTTAGATGGGTTTTTCGACATTGTGGTGCCTGTAGATTTGTGGACAGAATGTAAAATTGCAATTGATTGGCCTAGTGAGGAATACCCAAGAGACCCAATTTCAGGGGCACCTTCAGCAGAGGTGATGAAAAAGTACAATCAGGTAATGTTACATCTAAAAGGGAAGGTACCTGCAAAGGAAACTGATTGGACCCGAATAGACAGAACTACCCAGAATAGGGATGAGACTGTACATTCCTATTATGAACGATTGTTATAGGTGTTCAAAACGTACAGTGGTCTGGACAACATCGAGATGAAGGACATGACCCATTTCATTTACAGGTTTGTATTAGGCTTAAGACCTGAAATTTCACAATGGATCAAAGACAATAAAATCTGTTGGCAGTCTAAACCAATTGATGAGGTTCTAAAGTATGCCAAGTATTGTGAGGATGAGATGGCTGACAAACGAGAGGCATTGCAGGAAAAGGTCATGTGGGCACAGGTAAAACTGGCAGAACAGCAGGAACAACAGCTAAATAAATTGACAAGTAATCAGAATCAAGGCCCCGGGGGTGGGGGAAAACCCAGAGTAAAAATGAGCAGAAAGGAGGCCAAAAAGAAGTTCCCCTGTCACGGGTGCGGACAGATAGGGCACTGGAGAGACGAGTGTCCTCATGCACAGAATGGTAATATCCAAATCACTGATTTAAATCCACAGACGCAGAATGAGAAACCACGAAAGACCCAGCAACAGGTAAAACAGAATCAGTTGCCTCGTGCACCTAGACAGAATTTTAGGAGCAAGGCACAGCAGGGTGAAGACACCGAAGTGTGGGAAGTAAGGGAAAATAAGAATGCAGCAACCTCACAATTTCTGTTAAATGACACGTTTCTCTGTGATGACACCTACTGACGGTGCCTGAGGGGGAAGGACGAGGAGTGCGTGCTTGGCACCTCCTTGCCGGTGGACCAGTCAGGGCCATACATTGAAGGAAAGGTTGAAGGAAATGACGTCACCTTTCTGTTGGACACTGGTGCTACCCGTTCTACTGTGAGAACAGCAGACGTACCAAACCTACCCCTCTCGGGAGAAGCAATCCAAGTAGTGGGCGTTTCTAATCAGCTAATTAGTACCCCTGTTACTAAACCTATGGAAATCAAAATTGGAAATTTTAAAGAAATGCATAGATTTGTTGTTTGTGACTCCAGTCCTGTGAACTTATTGGGACGAGATTTGCTGTGCAAAATGAATTGTACTATCTTTTGCACACCAAATGGCGTTGAGCTCCAAACCCCAGACGAAGATGGAATTTACAAATTAATGTTAGCAAGACCAGATTCTGAAATTAAAAGACTGACAATGCAGGACTTACCTGAAGAGCTCCAAGAAACAGTGAAACCAGAAGTATGGGATTTTACTGGAAAAAATGTAGGACTAATGGAAAATGTTGACCCAGTTAAAATAGCCATAAAAGAAAATGCCCATGATGCACTGGGCCAGGGACAGACTAATTTGCATATATCCAGGTTTCTGAGCTGGGATGGGGCAGTGAGCTAAATAAAGGTGATGGATCACGCCCTGATCTTTGGACTGGGTAAGAGTGGTCTGCTTAATTCAGACACTCTGTTCATCACCACCCCCTTTTCTGAATCATAAAAGAAAATGCAGCATACCCAAATATTAAACAGTACAAAATGAGTGCAGAAGTAAAAGCAGTAGTTGCCCTTGAAATAAAAAGATTGTTAGAAGCAAACATCATACAAGAAGTAATGAGCAGCCCGTGTAATTCACCCATAACTGGAATCAAGAAACCTAGTGGGAAGTACAGGGTAGTACAGGACCTGCGCAAGGTTAACAAAATTGTGGTCCCTTGTTGTCCTGTTGTGCCAAACCCTGCAGTGATTCTATACCAAATTCCATGGAATGCTGGATGGTTTACCGTCATTGACTTATGTCATGCATTCTTTTCAATTCCATTGCATCCAGACAGCAAATTTCTTTTCTCATTTGAATTCGACAGTCACGTGTATGTCTGGAATCGCGTCCCTCAGGGGTATACAGAAAGCCCCTCAATTTTTAATCAGATTTTGAAAAAGTGCCTTGAGACCCTAATCTTGCCCGGAAAATCAGTTTTGGTGCAATACATAGACGACCTTTTGGTGGCGTCTAAAAGTCGAAAAGACTGTGTAATTGACACCATTGCCTTGTTGAACCATTTAATTGAATGAGGGCATAAAGTATCACCAGAAAAGCTGCAATTCTGTACCACATCAGTAAAATATCTGGGGCACCAGATAGAGAGAGGAATCAGAAAAGTCACCACAGAAAGAATCAGGATAATTCGAAACATGGAATTGCCAAATACCCAGAAGGGGAATGTTCCTTGGAGTTGTAGGGTACTGTAGGCAGTGGATTGTGGGATTCGCAGTCCTAGCAAAACCATTGATAAAAATGACAAAGAAAGGAGCAAGTGATCCTGTAGATTGGGATGATGAAAGCATAACGGCTTTTACAAAATTACGAGACTGTCTCTGTACCGCTCCTGCCCTAGTAATTGCCCGATTACTCAAAAGATTTTGCACTGTTCTGTGACACACGAGATAATTGTGCACTCTCAGTCCTGACCCAAATTCATGGTTTGACTCGACGTCCAGTGGCAAATTTTTCTTCCACATTGGACCCAGTAGCAGCTGGATTACCTGGATGTTTGAAAGCTGTAGCTGCAACTTGAATGAGTCTTGAAAAAGGTAAGTCCATTGTTATGGGACATCCAGTAACTGTATATGTTCCACATTCTGTTGTGATCTTACTGACAAGAACAAAAACCCAGTACCTCACACCTAGTTGGCTGACTAAGTATGAGAGGATCCTTGTAGGTGCAGGGAATGTAACCATCGAAAGATGTAACATTCTGAATCGAGCTACCTTGCTGCCTAGCTCATTTGCAGAGGAAGTGAGGGAAGAATTTGCACATAATTGCATTGTTTTAACTGAGTTCAGTACCAAACCACGCCCAGACATTAAAGAAAACCCTCTGTATAGTGAAGATAGTGAGCTGTTTGTAGACGGCTCATGCATGAGACATGAGGATGGGGGCCTAAGCGCCGCCTACGCAGTATGCACTTTGGAGCGACCAGTTGAAGCATCCTATTTACATGGAGTTAAGTCTGCACAAATAGCCGAATTAATTGCATTGACAAAAGCTTGTAAATTTGGGAGACATTTGAGAATAACCGTATATACTGATAGCCAGTACGGTTATGGGGTTGTGCATGACTTTGGCCAATTGTGGCTACAGAGGGAGTTCCTGACTTCTTCAGGCACCCCTATCCGAAATGGAAAATATGTACAGGATTTACTGGAAGCAATCCAGTTACCAAAAGAATTGGCTGTGGTCAAGTGTGCTGCTCACAAATCTGGCAACGACGATGTGACGGCAGGTAATTATTATGCTGACCAGTTAGCCAAACATTGTGCAAAATACAAAATGGCAATCAACATAAAGGTTGGGGGAAATGGAAGCAGCTGCCAACTTTTGATGCTAGAAGGAGTGAATACATGGGAGGAAGTGAGAGACTTACAGGAAGCAGCAGACCCACAGGAGAGACAAAGATGGAGAAATGTTGGTTGTCGTAGGAGGCATGAAGATGGTGTCATTGTTTACCTTGATGATATGCCTGTGTTGCCAGACTGTATGCTTGCTCCTATGGCTAGGCTGATACATGGAGACACCCATGTGGGCAGAGATGCGATGATTCGCATGTTCCGCCAAACGTGGTTCAACTCGAAATTCAGAAGCATAGCAGAAGCACTCTGCCAGAGGTGTTTGACCTGTCAGCAATTTAACCCTGGAAAGAAAACACTAGTCTTGCCAGTGAAAATTGGAAAGGCAGAAGGCCCTTTCATCAGGCTACAACTTGACTTTATTCAGTTGCCCCCTTGTCGAGGAATGAAATACCTACTTGTCATTGTCTGCCTGTTTTCAAAATGGGTGGAAGCTTTTCCTGCACGAAGAAATGACAGCATCACGGTAGCAAAGTTATTACTTAGGGAACTAATACCTCGTTACGGTTTCCCAGTCTTAATTGAATCTGACAGAGGAAGTCATTTCCAGAATGAAATAATAAAACAAATCTGTGAAGCATTCAAAATTACGCAGAGGCTTCTGGAGTAGTAGAACAGATAAATGGCACAATCAAATCAAGATTGAGAAAGACGTGTGAATACACTCAACTGGAATGGCCAGATGCTCTGCCTCTTGTGTTGATGGGACTCAGAAGTATTCCAGATCGGAACACGGGCTTGAGTCCCCACGAAATCCTGATGGGAAGAGCAATGCGGCAAGCATGGGTGCCCGGATACAAATTAATAAGCATATCTGATGATTTGGTACTGGAATACTGTAAGGAACTGGCTGACCAAGTGCGTTCTATCTCTCGCCAGGTTGGGGGAGAAGACGTCGCCAGGTCAACGACTCCAGCACATAACCTGAATCCAGGTGATTGGGTCGCAATAAAGAAGCACACTCGGAAAAGCTGCCTCGAACCCAGGTGGGGAAAGCCACGACAGGTGATCCTGGTAACCACCACAGCTGTAAAGTGTGCAGGAGTACCTCGCTGGATCCATGCCAGCCACACGAAGAAAGTGACTGAACCAGACCTAACTGAAGCTGAAGGTTGGATAGCTGAAGGATCTCGAGACATCGGTCCTGAAGTAGCTGAAGAACAACGGAGCTCCAGTCAAGAAGAGTGTATTCCATTAATTGATCTGACAATCGACCCTATACGAACTAGAAGTCAAGCCCAGTTAGATAGACATTGGGATAGTGAGGACGAGACAGGTGAAGAAGAAGCTACTCAGATCATCGAAATCAATGTAAAATCTGATTCCGAGGAGGACCGGGTAGGGAGAGAGCAGGTAATTGACACTCCTCCAAGAACACCTGCACCAGAAAAGGGACAGCTAGAAATTAGGGTGGAAGTTCATGCGGAAGAAAGTCAAGAGTTCGAAGAGCGTGAACAGGAACAGGTAGGGGTAGACAATTGTGTTCAGGAAGAAGAGATCGAAACAGATCAAAACCAAGTTCTACAAACACCTGAACAAGGCCAGTTTAGGGACCACGCAGAAGAAACAGATGAAAGACCTGGACCTAGTCAGTTAGGAAACAATACAGGAGTTGAACTTGATCCAAATGTGCCACAACTGAACGAAAACAAAAGAGTGTTTGAAAAAGGCCAAGACACAGTGCCAGGTAAAAGACTCAGAAAAGGTGACTCAGTTCCTCAATTTGTAAAAAGGCTGAGATTGCGTTTGAAGACAATAAACGAAGAGCCTAACCAAATAAATGAGGTTTCGAGTCAAACTGACCCAGTGGTGACAAAGCAAAGGAGAAGAAGTGCTCGCATTAAAAAGCTGAATAACAAGTATTCTAGCCCTGAATGGACTTACTATGTACTGGAAGAATTTGAGAATCTAGAAATACGTGTCGCAAGTACTAAAAGTGACGAAGAGTTGATTGCTGAACAGAGCGGAGACGAAGCAGAACCACCCTGAAAAGGTTACTCGAGTAAGCAGATTGTGCAGAGTTACAAAGAGGGGTTGAAGCTTCTTTTGAGACGAAATGTCTGATTCTTCTGAGAGTGGGAGACCGAGACGAAGTTGTTGTAAAACATGCTGCCAAGTATGTTTATGTAGTGTAGCAATAGTACTGATCCTTTGGATAGGACTAACAGTAACCCTTCCTTCTATGATGAGTAAAAACCCGAGTTTGTACCCAAACAATAACTTACCTGACGACACTGTAGAATCACACACTAGAATTACACCACGAAGAGTAGACACTTTGGACAAACCACTTAGCCTGAAACTGAGACAGTTAGACTTAGAAGCACCAGACGAGGAAGGATTACACTTTAATAAGATTAAGAACAAAACTCATTTAAATATTTTCGCAAACCTGTTATTGCATTATGTAGAAACTATGGAAATAGACGACTGTTATGTCTGCATGAAGCTACCTAGTTCTGTAGCTGAAGGCGTGACTTATCATCACCTGCCCTTAACATATGGAATTTCCTGTAGTATACTAACTAGCTTATTTTACAAAAGAGGACTGTTACAGTATTATTATTCAAACTCTGACGTAACGTTTTCTGAACTTCCTGTCCGAAGAAACCTGAACCCTGTACATACGACTAGAGATGTAGCTAAGTACATGAGTGATTATTTTCTAACTGTAGGAAAAATTAATATAGATGATGCACATAAAAATAACCTAACCTGTTCTCTACATGAAAAAGAAAAAGAATTTCTGGACATGGTAGAGAAGAGAAGAGAGAGTTTCCAAAGGAAAGCCAAAGACAAAAACCCTAAAGTTCCTAAGTGGGCAGAGAGTATAGCGAGCACCCAAAGTGGTGGAGCTAATGCTGCGATGCTTCTGGATTTCGAAAAGAAGGGGAAACTCTGTCTTAAAAGAGAAAAGACTAGTTATTATAACAATATTTTCATTGGTTCCAGTGAATGCGAACATAATTACAAGGTAATTGGAGGTTGGGGTTTCAAAGATGGGACAGAGCCTGTGTTTCCTGGAATTTATTTTATATGTGGGAACAAGGCTTACTTCAAATTGCCCGACCATTGGTACGGGAATTGCTATTTTGGTATTGTCTTCCCAAAAATATACCATGTGGGGAAAATCACTGGAAGCACTGAAGAAACTAACCAATTAGTACGCAATAAAAGAGAAACTGCTGGTGAAATTGTAGGAGATATTTTCAGCGCAATAATACCTGCAGTGGGAGTGGTTCTGAACACACACAAAATTTTCAAATTGTCAACAGTAGTAGATCGGTTATCTACAGACACTGCTGGTGGTTTCCTGATGGTCAATACCGAAATGGTTGCGGTCAGATCAATGGTTTTACAGAACAGACTTGCCCTTGATACTCTATTGGCAAAAGAGGGCGGAGTCTGCAGAATGTTGAAAATGCAACATTGTTGCACTTACATACCTGATAAAAGTGTGGAAATCCAAAGGTATGTAAGGAACATTACTAATTTGGCGAAAGAACTCAAACCACTGGAGGTTGACAGTGCCTGGAAGAGACTTACTGAGGGTCTCTCCGCTGTAGGTCATTGGTTTGCTAATTTAGGTAGAAATTTGTTGATTAAAGTACTGATGCCAATTGCAGGAATAGGTTTAGTGATATTCATTATATTCGTCTGTTGTAAATGTCGAAAGCACCAGAAAAAGTATACTGTGAATCAGAGAGGAGTAAAAAGAAATGTGGTTGAACTTGAATTAGAGGAAATGAATAATCAAATTTATAAAAGGGTGAAAAATTCTCACCCTAATAAAGAAACAAAGGAGAAATTGAACAGAATGATTGAAGAAATTGAATTGGGCAAGCTGTGATAAGTTGGCATCTGGTTCTAAATGACTTGTGATGATATAAAATATCATCAAAGAGGGGATTGATGGAGCAAGAATTCGCACGTAAAGCGTCTTGCTTTTATCAAGAACCTCGAATAACATTAATAAAATAATAACCAACATGTTTGTCTTACTAATTTCCCTTTTATTCAGACATTTGGGATGTCCTAGAGAAGCTTGCCTATGTGTTTACTTATCCTAAACCGCTTGTCACTAAAATAGCCGCTGCTTGGCGGGGTTTTCTTCTGCGCATGCGTAGATCACACTCACGTGATGTGACGTACTCGCAGTTCTGGTGGGAATCTTTGCGCTTGCGCAGTAGCATTAAAATGGCCACTTTGTGTTCTCACATGCTGAAACTTGCACTATCGCTTTCTGCACTTCTGTTCGTTTGCACTAATATTAATGCTATAAGTTAGTATAAAGTAAAGGGAATCATATAGGGATTCCTGGTATACAGTGTATTCATTTATTTCTGTGTTTTAATTTGTTTTCGCTTACTTTTCATGTATCGTAACCCTTGGGACTGGGAGGGAGTCCAACCCCCATCTTAGAAGTCCGTACTGCACATGTCATCCTGGCAGAGGGAAGAAAACCTTGTACCAGTGGAACTCAGCCAGCTGGCAGCCGCAGTCAAGATGCTCATGAGAAAGTGACCTGCGACCCAGCAGAACGAAGCTGAACTGTCCTGCAACTGAAACAATTGTATATAATTCATTGTATTCTGTGGAATATGTCATGGGAACCCCAAATTCAATAGGCGGTCCCAAAAGATTCAAATTTGGTCTTGTAAATGTTTGTCCTGGTTGGTGTGTTAACCTGTCTTACTTGAGGACCAATCAAAATTGGGGATTCTTACACTTGCAACATTTGGGGGGTGGTACACTGACCCGAAAACAGTATAACTAGCCTAGGTTTAGCTAGAGAATTTGTCCGACTTGTCCGAATAGCTGACCTGTCACTGACTCAACGCACTCAATAGGTGACTGATACAGAGAGCTGCGGAGCACTCTGTCCGTGATTTCCATAGACCCAGGGGGTTTGTTCTGAAACCTAAGTGCTGGCGGAGCACTTTGCTGGGGAATTCGATTAACCCAATCGGGGTTCTGACTGATAGCTGCAGAGAGGGTGGAGCGCAGGCGTTGCTTCCGAACTGCGGGTGCTGGTCTTACCTTGGTGGTCCTATCCTGATCCTAATCTGGTTTTCCGGTGCTGTCCTGGGGTATCCATTCTGCACCTGCTGGCCTACTGGCGACTGTCCTTTCCTTGGGATTTCTCCTGTCCTTGACTGACCCGTGGCCAGGGTTGGTCTTCACACCGTTCTAGGTAAATATAACTCTGAGGGAACCCTTTTTGATTTGCATTTCTCCATTTCTTGCTTTGAATAAATTCGTACTTGCCTTTATTCCTTTTTCTTACCTTCCCTCTGCCGACAAATGTTAAAGTCCTACATTGTAGTTGTTATACTAGCATGTTCCAATTTTTCCCCATCCTATAAGCACTGTTCTAAATACTACTCATACAATATATAGATGTTCCTTTTCTTTACCCATCCTTTAGTCGATTCAAGTAATTGCACCGGTTTAATAGTATGGTCCATTCTTACTTTACCTATAGTTCCTCTTCATGGGGAAATATTTCACTGTGAAATTCTAGTATGTTCCTTATTTTTCCCGTCCTTTAGACATCATACTGAGTCCAAGCTCTGAAATTTCTTATTAGTATGTTCCCTGTTCTTACCTTCCCTTTAGACTCATAAATGGTTGGTCTTATTCACTTCCTATATGGATATGTGCTCTTTATAATTTTAGTTATTGACAGTTTAATTGCTGTGAACCAAATGCTTTCAGAACTTGATGAAATTTAGATAAAGGTTTTTAAAACTTCTTGAGTCTGTGGTCATTACATAAGTGCAAAGAAAATATATGATAGTTGGTATTCTATATCTGCCTTTCTTTTACAGCTAGCTCCCTGATCCATTGTGATCATAGGTACCCGTAACAGTGGATTGGTAAGTTGGGTACACTGGAAATAAAATAGGAAGGAGCAGGGTTACTGGTAGTAGAGTGTAAGGTTACCCGACTAATAAATATGGTGAATTGAATTTATGGGCCCGATGCGTATATGGTACATTTTGTAGTTGGGTGACCTGCGCGCTCTATCATTCTATGACATTTGTGTTAGCTCCCCCACTCTGAAAATTGTTCCAGCACCCCCATTGCAAAGGTGCTGACATCTGTCCCTAATGTCCTGTTTTAAAACAAACCCTTGCAAGTATTCCCAAACAAAACTCCGGGAAAACCTTCCAATAGTTATTGCTGCTGGTCTTTCACTTCAGAAAGCTATTTCAACAGAGAATGTGCTCACTATACGCGGTCATGCAAAATCATTCCTATTTGTATATTACTTTCACACATAAATTGAGAAATGTGGATTGTGGCCTAGCGACCAGAGCTGCCAATTTTTTATCTGTGGAAACAGGATGGAGTCCTGGAGGTGGCTCAACACCCTTTTAATCTGGATAAATCACTTAATCGCCCATGCTTAAAATAAAATGATTCTGATCTTGTATAATGTCCTCTGGGGGAAACAACGTTCACATTGCGGACTTTACACTGCGTGCAAACACAACGTGGTCGTTACAACGACCGCGTTGTTACAACTCTCTGCCAGTACTACGCAAGTTGTTACAATGACTTGCGCTAGATGGCGCTCTAGGATAAGGAATAATATGATTTACAATCCCAATACATTCCCTAGTGTTGCACAAACTGGAGTTAGAACAGTAAATCATACTATTCCTAAGTCCAGTGCGCCATCTAGAGCAAGTCGTTGTAACGACTTGCATTGTAATGATAGTGCGTTGTGACAACGCGGTCGATGTAACGACCACATTGTGAATGCATCGCAGAGTAAAATCTGCGATGTAAAGAGTCATATTCGTCATCTGGTGCTCATGTAAATCGCTCCAATGCCCCTGGGCTGTGTTTGCGCCACATAGTTGGGTTTGGTTGGAAGAACAGAGTTGAGTTAATAAATTATAGCCTAGGAAGGAAGGAGAATATGATGTCCATGGTACTGATATGTTTGTAGGTTGGAGCAACCAGCAGTCATTACAACAGGTACAGTTGCAGGTGAAGAAAAGTACACTGAAGAGGACGCCGGCAGCAGGTAGCGGCTCTAAAACTTCGGTCCAAAGCAAAAGTAAGGTAATTAACGGTCTCCCCTTAACGAGGGACATGGACAGATCAATGTCGGCCGCACAATGGAGACAATATGATGCTGGAGTGTGTGATGGTGAGATACCTGGTGTGAGGGGTACACACGGGAATAACGGAAGTTGAATTTGAGTTAGATTATGACGTGGACAGTGTTAAATCAGAGGAAGGAGAGTTGAGAGATCGGGAGTGTGAGAGTGGTTTGAAAGGGGAGATTCGTGTGAGAAGGGAAGGGAGGGACATAGGGGAGAGGAGTTGGCCTAACGGCTAGGGCGGTCGACTTCGAATCTGGGGAACTGGGTTTGAATCTCGGCAATGATGCTGAACATCCTGGGATTCTGGGCAAATCACTTCATCTCCCCGTACCTAACAAAAAAACAAAAGAATTATTGTGTCCTCATGTAATTCAACTGGTGCTATGTAAAGTGCTCTGATACCCGATACGGGTCAAGTTTGTGCTATATAAAACTCTGTAAAAAAAAATCAACAAAAAAAAACATAACTTGGCCACAAAGTGTTCTTAGGGGCTTATTTACAAGCCTCTTGTGCCACTGGTATGGCATTTGTTTCCCATATGAAAAGTGATGTAGCAAAAAAAATAATCAGAAAATTTATTGATTTCCTGCCTGAGTCAGCACGCAAAGCTGTTGTGCATGCCCTAATCACCTCCCATCTTGATTATGCTAACGGTCTATACATGGGTCGGCCAATTGGACTGATCCGTAGGCTTCAGATAGTGCAGAATTCAGCAGCCAGAGTGGTCTGCAAGGTCCTCCTTCGCAAACGTATTTCCCCTTACCTGAGACAGCTGCATTGGCTACCTGTGGCCAAGTGCATCGAATGTAAAGCCCTTACGTTGGCCTTTCGGGCATTCCAAGGTAGGGCGCCCAACTACTTGAGGCAGAGACTTCGTCCTTCCCAGCAGAACAGATCTCTTAGGTCTAACCACAAACTATACCTTACCACCCCTGATTCATAAAAGCCAGAATGGGGGGGAAGGACACTCGAGGTGGGGACCCCTAAATGCTTGAAATAACCGACCTCTTCAATTGTGCGTATTGCAGTCCGCACAGGAATTTAGAAAGGCCTTAAAAACCTGACTCTTTAGTCGTAATGACTAAAGGTATACTGACCACTATCTCTACTTCTGTCCATACTAGCACCGGGACACCCCATCTGGGGTAGTATTGCACTATACAAGTATCTTTATTATTATTATTAATGCCAATAGCTCAAACTCGCGTAAATGCAAGACCTATGGCATTGCAAATGCTTGTAGTTGTGGAAGTAATCTCTAAAAAGTTACCTGGGTTGAAGAATAAGCCATCACTAAAACAACTGAGTTTCTGCAAACATACTAACATTTTCCAGTGAAGAAACCCCTTCTGCCACCCACAGCAAATTTTGGGATATTTCCTTACCCCCACCCACCCTTGAAGGACATTTAATTATGCCCATGACACATCTACATTTTCAACCATTTTTCAGGGTGGGAAGAAGCCGTAGCCTCAAAGTTGTAAGTTTGTATGTATTTACAAAATTCCTGGCATTTCTCACCCTGGCACGGACATTCACGCCCACAGGAGGAAATGTATTCGCGCAGAAACCTCTGTGTAAAAGTGACTTCTGTGCATAATAGAATTTCATCATAAAAGTTATTTTGACCTTAAATAAAAGGAATTTTTCGGGCGTGAGTACCATTAGCATCACTTCCAACTTCACAGCCTTCAGCATGTAAGGGGCCTCTTTTATGAGACTGTGCGTCACTTTTACGCCACCGGTGCGTCACTTTTTATGACGCACCAGTGGTGTAAAAAATGCGCCTTGTTGCGCCATATTTACAAAGTGACACATCTAGGTGGATGCGTCACTTTGTAAACCCCTGCGCCACATTATACCTGCGCCAGGTATAATGTATGCAAGGGGGCGTATTGACGCAAGAAAGGGTAGTAGGAGTGATGCAGTGAAATCTATAAGATTTCACTGTGCCACTTCTAGGACACAAATGCGTCAATATCTTACGCCTGCCTCACAGCAGGCGTAAGACTGACGCAAGCCCTTTCACATGGGGCTTGCCCCATGTGAAAGGACACATTGCTGGAGATGCGTCACTTTTGTGACACACTCCAGCAATACGTCACTTTTGCGCCCTACAGATATGTCAGAAATACCGACGTATCTGTAACTCCTTGTGCAATAATGTGTCATACTGTAAATATGACGCATCATTGGTGTTGCAAGGCGGGCGCAGTGAAAAGTGACGCATCGCTGTTTTCACGCAGCGATGCGTCACTTTTCATAAATGAGGCCCAAGGTTTCTTTCAAAGTGGAAGCCAAAAGATTCCTTATGAACAAGTTCTTACCTTAATCATCTGCTCTAAGTCACTGATCCTACAACCTTAAGACCCTCATTGGATCCTACTCTTCTTTAACCTATCATTTGCTCCCCTCTTAACTCGCTATGTACCAGTTATTGTATTATTCCCCTTTGACCCCTTTGTCTTGGAATTGTTGTTTGGTATTTTTATCTGATGCCGTTATTGCATTTATTACTTTCCCTCCATCCAATTGTAAAGCGCTCTGATATCCTTCGGGATCTTGTTCGCGCTATATAAAACTTTATAAATAAATAAATACATGGATCCTGCCTTTCAGTGTTGGCTTTTTTGCACGCATTCTAAAACTTAAACATATTGTAAGGATCTAGTTTCTCATTATAGTAAGCATTTGCTTGTATTAGACTTCAATATATAAGGCACGTTAGTTTAAGTCGACATGTCTGACTGCTTTCATTTACTTGTTGCACACAATACTAATTTGTGCAGAGAGAAATACAGGTGCTATGATCTGTTCAAAAGAATTTGTGTTTCCTGTAAGAAGAAAAATAATGGTAAAAGATAGTGGCGGCTTCTGCTTCCACTGCATTCGCCTCTCAGCCGCGCCAAATATGGCAAGCTATTTTTTTAATTTAGAGAGCCACATATATATCTCATGCTGTACAATCCGCTGTCAGGTGCCACCATTTTATTCTTTCAGGAAAGCAGCAGTGTGCCAATTTTGAATAAAGAACAGCCCCACTCTGGTCTGGCAGTGGCATCCGTTCGACAACTACAGACATGTACAGTAACTCATAATGAAAGTAACTTCAGCCCTCTGCCAAACATTCACCTCCTGACAGTAATAAATGCCTGGGAATCACAAAAGCATTAAGTAAATAAATAATTAAGCGCGGATGCTATAGTTAAAGCAGACGTGCTATCATTTAAATGTATACATTAGTAAAACCAGAGGGCCTGATGAGATGTCGTGGGTGGAATAGGGAAGATCATTAAAGAAAAAAGTGCTTACCGACTATGAAGGAAACCGTGTAACGCCACAAGTAAAAGATCTAGTCACCATGGGAGGTAACAAACTTCAACAAGGCGGTAACAAGGAGGGACTAACAAGCGTCATAATCAATCGGAAGCCAGCGTTTACCAAGGACAATGACACCAACCAATGAAAAATATGGGAGGAGAGTGGGCGAGGCTTCCACAGCATACTCGTCAAAGCATGCTGCGCAGAGCGAGCAGTACATGCGCGCTGCTACTAGGCTCGACCTAAAAACAGGTGGTCGTTAACTCAAAAAGTTCTTTGGGAAGGGAGAAGACTAATAGATGTGGTCTGTGAGTGCTGTCAATCAGACATAAGGAGGTGCAAAGGACATACGTAATAAAGGGAAGAAATCAATGTGTGACAAAGAAATAAAAAGCAAAACCAAAATAAGGGTAGATAATAAAGGTGATACATGTGAAGTAGAGGGTAATGTAATCAAAAACAAAAGGTTACCTTACATGGGAACTGCAATGCCGCTAGGTTCTCACTTGTCAGAGAAAATGAAAAAGAGAGTATGGAAACATGAGTTTATCGATGTGTTTAAATTATTACATAGAGCTGTCCAAGCAAAAGAAGACTCGAAAGAGGAGGAGTGGGAACTGGCTAGGCAGCTTAGAGTCCCCAAATCATAGAGAATGGGACATCTGCATTCTGAATTTATGCCAGTGTTTACTGTGAACAGCATGCAACAGAGCAGAAAAGCGCAAATGCATTTTGGGGGGTATGCATGGCTCAGCTACGATGAAGAATTCAGAGGCAGGGTTAGTTTGAACAATGACAAAACCTTGGGGGGATGTAGACTCAGAACTTTGGCTGCAGTGGATGTCGTCCACGAAGCCACCAGGAACAACGCACACGGCCGGTGTGTTCACCGTAACTTACCGATCTTTTCAGTATCGTCCCGCCCAGCATGGGGCAGGGAGGTATAATAGAACTCAAACAGGAAGAGCATCGTGCTGTAATTACAACAAAGAGTTTTGCCTGAGACAATTTTGTATATAGAAATATGAGTGTTCAAAATGTGGGGGAAGGCACCCAATCACACAACAGATACACTGAGCAAGGGCGACACCAGAAGGGACGTGGTCAGAATTTTCAATTTGCACAGAAGGGCTCCAACTCCAATTAAAGTACAAGTAATACAATGTTGGCTGCAATTTTATCCTGATGAAGTAGAGAAATTATTTGGGGTTTTTTCAGCAAGGTTTTTATTTAGGTTATTTGGGCCCTCGGGGCAAACGTTGGGCGGATAACTTAAAATCAGCAGAGGAAATGCCTGACATAGTACCGCACAAATTGGAAAAAGAATTGGAATTAGGCAGGCTCGCAGGCTACATTTTTATTGGCCTTGTGAAAATTTTAATATTTCTCCCATGGGCTGGTGCCTAAAAAAGCAGCAGGTGAATATAGGCTCATAAATAATTTATTATGACCAGATGGTACATCGTAAATGATTTTATACCCACAGCAGACTCCAGTGTCACTTATGCATCAGTGCATGATGCTTTTAAATCAGTCAAATTAGGAGGAGTCGAAGCTGAACTGGCAAAAAGCGACATACGGTCAGCTTTCAGGGTTTTAACAATACATCCAGCAGATTTCTCCCTTTTAGGGATGTCATTTTAAGGGGTCACCTACGTGGACAAAATGCTGCCTATGGGATGTTCTATTTCATGTGCTTTATTTGAAACATGCTGGTCTGGACTGTTCCCATGAGGCACAGGGTCACGGTTGATTTGCATATGGCCATGTCTGAACTGGGGTGGCGTGGGGTGCAAAAAAACGATGGATTTAGGCCCAGATCTCTGTACTGGGGTGAATGTATGACACTGTTCTGCATTCTGTCCATCAATTGTTGGTTTTGCATTTGTCACCCCGAGTGGGCTGGGTATGCTCAGACGTGAGTCCCATGCTCTCCACACCACTGGAATCAAGCCAACCTGGCTCAAGACGGCTGATAGCTCATTGTTCTGCATTCTGTCCATCAACTGTTGGTTTTTTATTTGAAACATGCAGCACGTTTTTACAATGGTACTTCACACGTAAAAGAGGACGCAAATTAGTTTGCCACTATTTCGTTGACTTCCTTTTTGTGGGATGCAAAGATACAGGTCATTGTTTAAAAGTGCTTACTTATTTCCAAAGGGCAGCACATGGATTTGGAGCTCCATTAGCTCCAAAAAAACACAGAAGGGCCAACTACCAGGAAAGCCTTTTGGGGTATAGAAATAGATACGGCACAGATGATGGAAAGGCTTACAGAGAATACGTTTGCAGAAATTGAAGGCTTTACTGAAGATTGCATTGGTGAGAAAAAACTAGAGTTGAGAAAAGTACAGAAATTATTAGGTTACCTAAACTTTGCTTGCAGAGTTGTAAAAGATGAATGTACATTTTTCAGACGATTAGGCGTGGCAATATCTGGAGCAACATTACCGTATCATAGGGTACGAATGATAGCTTACATGAGAGAGAACATATGCATTTGGTTGACTTTTTTGGATAGCATCAATGGAGTTTTCTTATATTTTTTAGAAGACACTATATAGCAAGTATAAATATACTTGAATGCGGCAGGGGCAAAAGGCTTTGGAATATTCTGGGAGGTCAGATGGTGCGCAGGGTATTGGGTGTCTCACTGGCTACAACAAGGTCGCTGTATTTCATTTTTAGAACTTTTCCCCCTAGTAGCGGCATTGTATGCGTTGGGTGATGAACTACAGAATAAAGCAGTTTAGTTTCACATAGATAACTTGCCAGTGGTTGAACTAGTGAACAAACAGAAAGTGAGAGACTTGAGAGTGCTTTTATGCTAAAGTATTTACAGCTCAATATTGTTTTTAAAACACGTCATGTCCCTGGTGCTCAGAATAACATAGTGGGCGCTTCGTCTCGCTTTCAGTGGCAATGTTTTTGCAATATGGCCCCAAATGCAGACAACAAAAAGACCGAACTCCCACATACCATTTGGGCATGGGAGAAATGAGAATACTGGAGATTGTAGAAAGATTTATCACCCCACCTACAAGAAAAAGCTATCGGAAGGCTTGGCAGGAGTTTTTATTATAGCCTTATAGCCTACCGTAGCGGGCTATACCGGCTATTAAAGGCCCGCTGAATCGTTAAAGGCCTGAGCCAAAGGCGAGGGACTTTAACGAAACAGCGGGACTTTAATAGCCGGTATAGCCCTGCTACGAAGGGCTATAAGGCTATTAGAACATTCTGCCACTAGAGGGCAGAATGTTCTAACAAATTAAACAAAGGGTTCTCGAAGCTCGAGGGGATATAAATCCCCACGAACTTTGAGAAGCCTTTGTAGAACATTGGAATGTTGCTCTGCGGGCCTTCACTGGCCCGTAGAAGCAGGAAGCACTCCATTGTCTGCAATGGAGCTCCCAACATTCCAATGTTCTAATACATGGTAATACTGTGACACCCAAGAGTAATGACAAGGAGAAAAATGAGCAGTTAATTTTGAGGTTTGTTTTTGATTAAGGGTGGGCGTAGTGGGCGTAGTGGGGCTTCGCAAAGCTACGTGAAGTGGGCAAAAAACTACGCCCACCCACGCACTTCGCGTAGCCCCACTATGCGCCACCCGCCTCCCTCCCGCCCTCCCTAAATGCTTACATTAATATAGAAATGAAGTATAAAACCACTTACCTTGTCAGCCGCGTCCCCGGGGCTCCCGCTCGTCATCGCGCCGCCGGCGCTTGCGTCTTGGATTCTAATGCGCATGCGCGGCCGCCCGCGCATGCGCATTTCTCATGAGAAATGCGCATGCGCATTAGAATCCAAGACGCGCGCGCCGGCGGCGCGATGACGAGCGGGAGTCCCGGGGACACGGCGGACAAGGTAAGTGGTTTTATACTTCATTTCTATATTAATGTAAGCATTTAGTGAGGGTGGGAGGGAGGCGGGTGGCGGGCAACTTCGCTACGCCCACGAAGTGGACGTAGTGTTGCCTGCTTCGCCTACTTTGCAAAGGGCGAAGTAGGCAACACTACGCCCACTTCGTGGGCGTAGCGAAGTTGCCCGCCCCGGCCTATTTTTGATCGATAAAGGATTATCACACACAACTGTCTCGGGGAAGTTAAGAGGGATAGCATTTTATGGCACGTAATGGTAGGGCTTTGACTCAGTGTAAATGGCACTTGTTAGGACATTTTTAAATGGTTTGAATAGAGAACAGAACGAAACAAAATTAAGGGAACCGATCACAATTGATTTATTAGAGAGGATGTTAGGAAAATTGGTATTTTGTTGTGATGATGAGTTTGAGACATCAATTTTTAGGTTATGCATGGTATGGTTATTTTTGTGTGCATTTAGAACTTCAGAATTACTGGGTTTTTGAGGGATACCGGGGTTAAGAACAAATGCAATATTTTTAGAGGCGGAAAAACGTATGATTTGGTTGCGAGCTTCCAAGACAGATCAGTTGAGAAGAGGAAAGTGGGTATGGTTGAATCGTAGGGGAGTTGAAAATGTATGCCCAGTTGAAGAATAGTTAAGATTCGCAAACAAAACTCAATTTAAGGGTAAAGAAATATTTTGTCATAAAAGTAACCAAAGATTATCAATTTCCAATTTGTTAGGAGTTATACGTGTAGTGTTATCTCACGTAGGCCAGCCCCCACAAATATATGGAACACATTCATTCCGTATAGGGGCCGCAACTGAAGCAGCCAGGTTGGATTGGTCGTGGGCTGATTAAAAGAGAATTGGACATTGGAGATCAAACTTTTTTATAATAATTGGTCCTACTTTGTTTTCCAATTCTCAGTTAAAGTTCATAAATGGTCCTTTTCTTTCGCCGTAGGATGTATAAAAGGTCCATACGTGAGCATGATGACCTCATGGATTGTGGGGCATTCCATTGTTAGATGGGTGGCAGATTATGCACACCGGAGGAACTATGGTCGCTCAGTAGGACAGCCTCATAGCAGACATGACGTGGTATGGAAGGGGAAGAGCGGCGTACACTGGGGACATTTATGACCAATGCTACCAGAACTTTTTTCCAACAGAGGGTGTCCAGATTTGTCGGCGACACATTTGGGAGAAAATGACCTGGTGCAGTTGTCGGGTGTCACACTGATTAAACAAATGAAAGAGGATCTCAGACTATTAAATAAAAAATGTGTAGGCTTGTGCATTGTTTGGTCAGAATTCTTTCCCAGGAGGATTTGGAGAGGGGCAAAGAATCCCCTGGTGATAGATAAAGCACGGCATAAGTTGAATAGAGCAATGCGTGTATTCTGCAACCAAGAGGGTATTTTAGTCCTAGCAAACAAAATATAAAAGAGAAGGAGGAATATTGTTTTAGAGATGACGGGGGATTTATACAAATTTGCTCAAGCTTATTACCTTTTGCAGCTGCGAGAAATGTTAGAACCTTTATGGAAAGAAACGTCGTGGCGCACTGAGTATACAAATGAATAAATTATAACATCCATATATTTTTGTAGGGCAGGAAAGCACTAAACGGTTTTTCTGGGCAGCAGTACTTTTTGGGGGGGGGTGGAGAGTCTGGCACGGGTGTATCTGCCACTCAAGGAGATGGGAGATCCCAGGAAAAGAGTCATGTCTGGGGCTTTGAAACTCAATAAGGGGCATATCAACAAGGAACAGGGAAAATTAACACTTAGGGGCCCATTAGGATGTCGGGCGGATTGCCCCCGCCAGGCTGGCGGTAGCCACCGCCAGTCTGGCGGGGGCAATCCGCCCGACATCCACACTCGTTCCCCCCCCCCCCCGCCATGTTAGTATGGCGGGGGGGACCTCGGCGGGGTGAACAACCTTTACAACGCAACTTTTACCACACAGTGCCTTTACGACGCAACTTTTACAACGCAAACCATTACAACGCATTGCGCTGGGGGGCGCTCTAGGATAGGGAATAGGTTTAATGTACTATCCAACACCTTCCCTACTATCCACGGGGACTGGAGTTGGAATAGTAAATTAAACAATTCACTATCCAGCGCCCCAAAGCACTATGCGTTGTAAAGGCATGCGTTGTGAAAACCGCGGTGTAAAGGCATGCGATGTAAAAGCATGCGTTGTAATGTCATACATCCCCTCGGCGGACAGAAAGACCGTCCGCAGCTTTTCCGCCCCGGTCGCCTTGCGGCCGGGGCGGAAAAGGAATAAAATGGTGGCGGTGTCTATCAGACACCGCCAGCCATATTATGATGGTTGTTTTCAGGTGCCTTTCCGCGGCGGTGATGCCGCCACGGAAAGGAATGCGGTCTTCACTCTGGGGGCCCCCTGCGGGCCCCCAAAGTGAAGGAGAGGTGGGGGGTGCACATGGGGGGTACCTGTGGTACCCCACTTCATTTGCATTTACAAAGCGGCAGGCACCGCGCGGTGCCTGCCGCTTTGTAAATGCAAATGCTGAAATGCATTTTTAGCATTGTGGTGTGGTGTGCGGTGCAGAGAGCACCACCCGCCACAATGCTAAAAATACAGGATGTGCCCACCACTGTGGCGGGCACATCCTAATACCCCCCACGGGACCCCTGCCCTAATGGCGGGTGGTCCCGCATACCGACAGGATGGCGGGCGGACAAAGTCCGCCCGTCATCCTAATGACCCCCTAAGGGTGCTTAGCGTTAATGTTTTTTAACGCCCGCTATCGCTGGATAATATCGCCTGGTTATCGTGTTATTAACAACGCTAACCGCCTAGTCGATAAAAAAACCAGCTATAGCGGCATTTTGGGAGGTTATCGCTGGTAATGCAGCGATAAAACTACAAGGATAGGGATATCCTTGTTGATAGCCCATGGTGGACTTAGCCATGTAATCCACCTCCCATTGGATAACATTGCTAAGTCTGAAAATTAGCAGACGTAAAAAAGCAGCGTTAACCATGGTTAGCGCTGCTTTTTTTGTCTCTAACAGGGTTAGCGTGAAGCTTGATAATAGGAGAAATGTCACTTAGCGACATTTCTCCTATTATTTTGCTCAGGAACGCCCACTTTGCATCTCATTAGCGATGCAACGGGAAGCGTAGTGAAAAAGGGTGCTAACATGCGATTTTTCATGTTAGAACCCTGTTGTTGATAGGGCGATACTTTTATCTCTGCTTCATGGGCTTTTAAAGCCAAAAAAGCGGAGATAAAGCTCTTGTTAATATGTCCCTAAGTGACTTCACCAGGGGTGTTTGGTGGGGTGTGGTTGAGAGACATTGGAGAGTGCAAAGAAAAGACTGTGAGGGAGGAAGGAAGGAAACAAGGGGAAGGACAGGGGGCTTCTTGACTGATTCAATCTTTATCAAGTTGGGAGTTTTAAGGGTGGGAGGAATCTCAGAAATGTAATGTATGAGTGAGGCTGTGGTTCTGAAATATTATGTTCTGTACATTTCTGAGTTGATGACACAAGCCTGTCTTAATAAAGTGGTCTTTTTTCTACAGCAAATAAACCGGTAAGTGTCCTCACGGTGGGAACGAGTAAAATGGATTTCTTCCCATAATTACAAATGAAAGCCAGCAGAAGCAGCTACGCCAGGCTGTCATTGACTGCGCATCGCTGCCGCCAACCCCGGAGCTGTTTCCCAGAAAGCTTTAGCAGCTATTTTAAGATGAGATTATTACAGCCGCGCTTAGGGCTCTCCTCCTCTCGTGAAGTGCTGCGAAAATGTGAGTTTAAGTCCCTCACAAGTGTCTGCAGATTGCGCCGCCACTAAAGGAATCTGTAATGAACCTGCTTTGTAAATACCCCTCCGTTTGAGAAGAGGCAGATACCGGCCCGACCGAGGTTTATACAAGTTGGAATTAGAGCACGCTGCCAGGCTCTATCATTCTGCATGAAGGGGGCTTTGCAATGGCGACTGTCAGAGTCTTTTAATTTATGGATAGAACAGAGAATTTACTGAGTAGCAAAAATCATACCGACACCTCGCAGACTTGATCTGACAAGTGACTGTAAGCGGATTAATCTCAACCTTAATAATGCTCATGTGGTCTCACTCCGGCTGCTTCTGACTGGTGTTAGCGCTTAGACGCCTTTCTGGCTTAATGCGCTCAATGTATCTAAATACAAATACTCAGGGGCAGATTTACAAGAAAGTGACGCATCTCTACAGAAGCATCAGTTTCCCTGCGCCACCCTGAGAAACCCTTGCCCCGCCGTGGATGCGCCGTATTTACAATACGGCGCAGCATGGCGCAAGGATTGACTGATGAGTCATACATTGTGACGCATCTGTTGGGGCAAAAGTCTTGCATTGCTTGAGTCGTGTCGCAAGCATGACGCAACTCCAGCAATGCATGTTGAGGCCTCTTCCCACTACACTGCCTCACTCCGCACGCCTGCTTCAAGCAGGCGTAAGGTTTTGACACAGTGGCGTCCTAGAAGTGACGCAGTGGATTTCACTGCATCACCTTGACATGGCTTTCCTGTGTAGGAACGCCCACCCTGCATACATTATACCTGACGCAGGTATAATGTGACGCAGGGCTTAACAACGTGACGCCTCTCCCTAGATACCTCACGTTGTAAATTGACAAAAGTGATCCAACGGCGGTGCAAAAGTATCGCAAGGGGCTTGTAAATCTGCCCCATACTGTTTAGTGGTCATTGGACATTCCTCAGACCTGGAAGGCTTGGCGGTTTGTAGAAATAAAAAAAAAGAGGACCTGGACATAGACAAAAATGTCTTTCATTTCTGTCTGTAGAAGGTTTTCGCAGATCAACACTGTTTTAGCAATTTTATATGCAAAGCTGTATGTCTGGGCCGTCATACGAGATTGTAAACAAGGACATGCCTGTACTAGGCTCTTTTAATTCTTTTGTATCGTATTTATTGTGTATTTCAAATGGCATGTGGAACGTTTATGGTTTCAATTAGCTGTAATAAATGTATTTACATTCTACAGTGCAACATCATTGGCGTCCCTGGGTTTACTACGATTCTCAGCTTCCTTGTTTCGAAGGCAAGGTTCTGCTGCAAAATGGTCAGAAGGAACACAGCAATATGTCGACAACCTTGTTACCCCTGATGTCAGTCTTTGCATCTTCCACCTGTGTTGTGCTTTCCAATGCTAACTGCGATAGGACACCCACTGATCTATGGTACCTTTTCAGAAGTGTTCTGTGTAAGGGGTGTAGACTGTGAAAACAAAGTTAAATCCTGTCTGTATCATGTTCATATACTCTTGTTTCATCCAGTTTTAATTACATATGTAGTCCTGAATGAATCAACCATTTAATCAGTTATGGCTGTTGTTTTAAGTTAGTTTGAAGCTTCCTAGGACACTGAATATGCTTGCACTTGTTCATGTCTATAGTAAGCTAAGAAGCTGTAGATATCAGGGTTGTAACTTGCACATTTCCAAACCTGGCAAGTAGAAGCAGAATTTTGTGAGACTAATAAGCTTGTATTGTGTATATGAAGGATGTGTTCTCCTTAAGGTCCTTTAGCACTTCATTGAGGGGAGATCCTGCTACCTGCACATTAGATACATTTTCACTGAGAGTAACACGTTTATACCATATGACTTTGCTTCATTGACTTGTATTTAGAGAAAACCTATACATACAGGTTTAGTTTTAATGCTTTTTGCTCCAACTGACCGTTATCTAGCGACTGTCAGTTGAAATGACAATTGTCTTTGATCTTTTTCTGCTGCTTTCTATTTTGCATTACTTGTTACACCTATATGCTTCTCGATGTGTTATTTTTTATTTTTACCAAGACACTCTCCATCCACACCAAGATTATGACTATGCTATTTATTTTGTTCCCACGGCCAAGATCCTACATGGATGTATCCGCCCTTTAGCAATAAAGGAGGAAGAGGTTTTGAAGGACAATATTCAAAAAAACTGAGAGAAGGAATTTATTAGACATTCCCCTTCTCCAGCAGGATCTCTTTTCATTTTTGTACCTAAACCTGGCAGGGATTACAGGCTTGTATAGACTACAGAGAACTCAGGGCCATATTATCAAGAAAGGGCGATACATTGTCGCCGCTTTTATCGGCAGGAAACTGCCGCTAAAGCGGCGATAATGGGCTTGATATAATATGCCCTTGTAAATTCCCATAGAAGCCCAGGTTAACACCAGAACCTGGGCTTCTATGGGAATTCACAAGGGCATATTATCAAGCCCGTTATCGCCGCTTTAGCGGCAGTTTCCTGCCGATAAAAGTGGCGATAATGTATCACCCTTTCTTGATAATATGGTCCTCAGTGCCGTAACCATCCATAATCATTATCCTTTACCATTAATACCAGCCAATTGAGAGCAAATCGTGACGGCCAAGATATTTACCAAACAAGATCTAAGGGACGCTCTTGTCTGCATCCGAGGGGGTGATAACTAAAAGACTGCCTTCAGCCCTTGTTATGGACGCCTTTTGAGTACCTGGTTATGCAATTAGGGGTATATAATTACCAGGTAGCATTTCAGCACATGATCAAGGTCATCTTTGGGATATACAGAGCTCTTATGTCATCATTTACCTGGATGATATTTTGGTTTACTCAGACACCAAAACACAACACCAGGTCCACCTTCGGAGGTATTTTGAGGTGTCTGGAGACACCATATATAAGCTAAACTGGAAAGTGTGTGTTTTTGAGGCATCAGAAGTCATTATTTTAGGATATGTGATCTCAGCTAGGGGTATTCGTATGGATCCTAACCATCTCAGTGCAGTACTGTGATGGTCACAAACGAAAAATTTGAAAGAGATTCAGAAGTTCTTTGGGTGCACCAGCTTCTACAGTCAGGTCATTCCCTACTTTTCTAAAGTAGAGAAACATATACTCATTCATAAAGTGGTTCCAATCATGTGGGGCCCAGAACATGAGGCAGCCTTTCAGGAACTTAAGGCTGCATTCACTTAAGCTCCAATCTTGAGGAATCAGCTCGCCAATCTACCATTGATAGCAGAAACTAATGCATCAGCAGTAGCTTTGGGGCTACACTGTCACAAAGACATCCTGCAACCGAGAGGGCAAAGGGGAGGGTCGAGTTCATGTTAGATCAGACTCAAATGAACCTTTACAATATGCATAAGTGGTTCTCTTCCCTTTTCCACAAAAAACGTACATTTTAGGAATAGACCTCCCCTTTCCTGTCACATCTAGCGTAGGTATAAGATTAAACCTAGAGATCGAATGGTCAATACATAAAATGAAGAGTATATCCTGTATGTGAGTTTTGTGATAACCTAATTAAAATCAGCGTTTAACCCGTTGGCTGCTGCCGTCGGCCAACGGTCGTCGCGAGCACTACCTCGGTAGTGCTGAGCACGTCCGTTGGCCGACGCGGCCCCACCCGTTTTTCGAACGTTCAGCACTGGCACAGAACGTTCGAAGCAGCCAACGGGTTAAGGTCCTTCCTTGCCCTGAGTCTTAACACTAAACCTGAATATGGACAGAGTAATTGCCTGAAGTTTGTCTAACTATTGGTATATGGTCAGTAAATACTGCCTAGATGTTAGCAAGTAAGAATTAGTCCGAACTTCCCATATCTGTCTTGCGAAATTATCACCTAGTGACTAAAACATTCTGTGATACCAAGTGATTACAGATTACATGTCCTTGCTCAGACAGACTTCAGCTTTAACTCGAAGGTAATGGTCTCCACCGGAGGTCCCTATAAGGGAGGTCCAAGAAGGCCTCACCCGGAATGAACCTTTCAGCAGTTTATTGATCTAAAGTAGTCTAGAAGCCACACTCAGCAGTCATCGATTACCATTGGAATGATTTGAGTCAAGTCCTTCATCCAAGGATCTGTCAGGCTTTAGCTGTGAGGGTTGATGGAACTTCAGCCAGATCTCGACGCCAAGTGATCCATCCAGTAAGCGATCAAACTGACTAAAGGCAGATCCCAGAAGCTACTGGCATGAGGCCTGAGGTCACATTATGTAAATGTGCTTCTGCATTGCAAGATTCACACTGATAGTCATACATGGTGAATAGTCTTGCCTATTTACGGGGACGCTGGACGGTGGAGGTAGACACCTCAATGTTGAACACATCGTTGACACCATCTGTAAAGAAAAAGAGGAACCCCCAACTATGAATCCTAAAATCGGGGTAAATCAGTCAGTTTGAGAAGAACATTTAGGAATCAGAGAATAAAAACTGGACCTAAACAATCAGCATGAAATATACACAACAATATTAATGGCAATGAATAGTGCTAAAAGCAGCCATAATTATTGACACATGTATTTGTTGAATATCAAAAATTACTTTGAATTAATTTTGGTACAGAGAATATTGTATTCCTGCCGTTTAACAATTCTAAAAATCAATTTGGCTTTTTAAACTCATTAGGACAAAGCACACATTTATATAGTGTTCTCACAAATATTCATATCATGGCTTTATATTCTTGAGATTCCTACGCGCGTTTCGGCTGTCAGCCTTCATCAGGAAGCCATGTGACCTTGTAGTTATTATGGTGCACTATCACAGTGTGGCAGTTCAGGAAAATAGCCAAGTTTTATACTATCACTTCCGTTGGGCAAACCAAACTTAAGGTCGATATTCTGGTCACCGATATTCTTGACATCGATGTTCTGTCCCTGCTTGTGTGCTGATGCTGTTCGTTACCACGTAGAGCTCGCCTTTCTCACTCACTGCCATTACTGGCTACAACATAAGTCTCTGATAGGCTAGCTTTTACTGCATTTTTAGTAGAAACCTGCTGAATTAGAATTAAACTCAAACCAAATTGCAGCATCGAGTTGTATAAATGTGCTGTATAGTTGAAACAACCTGAGACCCTGCTCTACATTTAGAGAAAAATAAAGGGAAAGGTGCATGTCAGTTCAATGGTTGAACTAGCTGCATTCGGCATACATTGTAGCTTTAGCTAAACTCTTAATTCCAGAGAAGGGATTCCCCTGAGATGAAAATTAGAAGGACTCAGGGCTGAGGACGAAAGGAAGAACCAGAGGAGAAGAGAGGGGGGCTCCATCTACTGCACCAGGGGGCATATTATCAAGGACAGGCGATACATTATCGCCGCTTTTATCGGCAGGAAACTGCCGGTAAAGCGGCGATAATGGCCTTGATAATATGCTCTATGAATTCCAATCGAAGCCCATGTTAGATGTGAACACAGCTGCAGCTGCAATTTGCTACTACGTAGCTTCTTTCCCAAAGTGTGCTTTTGATGTAGATCACCACGTATGTATGGAGACGCATGCATGCGTACAAATCATCGGTAATCACCATTTCTTTCTTTTGCTGATTCTGAACAGCACTGGCAAAAGGCAAAGCCAAAAGGGTGAGGCTTATTGGCTTTTACAATGCTTGTTAACTGTCTGGTGAGCTCTCCAGATACAAGTTTTTATTTTGCTTGAAGCACAAAAAAAGTGTGGCACTGTTCCTGTGGATGTATGTCGTTACTACGCATGCTTTTGCAACGCATGCCTTTACCACGCAACTTTTACAACGCAAGTCGTTACAACGACTTGCGTTGGGGCGCTGGATAGTGAATAGTTTAATTTACTATTCCAACTCCAGTCCCCATGGATAGTAGGGAAGGTTTTGGATAGTAAATTAAACTATTCCCTATCCTACAGCGCCCCCCAGCGCAAGTCTTTGTAACAACTTGTGTTGTAAAAGTTGCGTGGTAAAGGTAGTGCGTGGTAAAAGTTGCGTTGTAAACGCTGTTTACCGTTCCTGTTACTTGCAATCACAGATATCCCAAGCTCTCTCAATTGAGGAGTGAATAGCTCACCAAGGCTCCAGTTGTATGTTGCGTGAACTCCTCCGAAGGGCACTGGAGCGCTTTACATGCATGGCATGCCTGAGTGACAAGACTGATGTCAACAATACTTGACTAATCACTAACCTGAGGCGCAAAAGCAGCACTGCTTCCTGGCAAAAAGCACTCCAACGCGTCATCAGTAGTAGGCGCTATAAACATGCAGTTACAAGACAGTACATGAGCACTGGATTACGTACACGAGGTGAGTTTTTTTTTTAGGCATGAGGAGATTAAATGACTTGCCAAGAATCACAGGACCTTGCGGCAATGCCTGAGCGCTTGAACCTGGTTCCCCAGATCGATAATTGGTAGCTCTATCCGTTAGGGCACATCCCCTCCCGATATCATTTCACTGCTCTCGCTGCAACAATCTTGTGATCATTTGGGTTGTTGGTAGAGGAGGGTGTGAGCCGTTCTCAAGCAACAGCTACAATCCTTGTCAGGATGAACCACAAAAGTCATTAAATAACCTTGTGCTTAACCCTTTGTTTGCTCGGTGCAAAAGCAGTCAAACCTAACTTAGAGGCACTGTGTTAAGTATTTACCAGCACACAAATAGTAATAAAGTTAAAGTGCAGCACAAGTAAAATCCTAAACTAATTTTAGACAAATCGAGAAAGTTGTAATAAATAAAATGAGTCCAACATGACAAAAATCCACAAAGTAGAATCGGAGATAAGAAATTTTAAAGATTTAAGTAAAAATATCGCCAAGAATCAGAAAGCGCTAACTGTGGGTATCTGGTTATGCAAGACCAGGACAAAGTCACAAGTTTCGGTCGACTGCGATGGAGTACAGGCCAATACAGGGGCCAGGATCAGCTCAACTGATGCCAGCCAAGGGTCCAGGATCTTGAGAGGCACCTCCTGGGGATTAGGAACTCTAGCAGAGGCCAGCTGAGCTCCAGCAGGTCCAGTTGCAGGTCCAGTTACAGAGGTTGTTGTTTTTTTGGTGTCTGAGTAAACCAAAATATCACCCAGGTAAATGATGACATAATAATAATAAATAGTATCCACATTTGTAAAGCGCTCAATCACCCGTTAGGGTCTCTAGGCGCTGGGGGCCGTCGGGAAGATTAAGCAAGCTATTGCCCAGAGTCACATGGTAATGGGCTAATCTGCCGCCGGTGCCGGGGATCGAACCGTGATCCCCAGATTCCGGAGTCAGTCATATCCCAAAGATGTCCTTGATCAAGTGCTGAAATGCTACCTGGTATTTATCCCCTTCCATGCTCATGACGAGCTCAGCTCGTCATGACCACACCTGTTTTTGTTGCTGTCCAGCACAGCAGGGGAAACTCTCAAGCAGCGATGTGGTTATATACCCCTAATTGCATGACCAGGTAATCAAAAGGCGTCCATAACAAGGGCTAAAGGCAATCTTTTATTTATCTCCCTCTCGAATGCAGACAAGAGCGTCCCTTAGATCCCGTTTGGTAAATATCTTGGCCGTCACGATTTGCTCTCAAATGGCTGGTATTAATGGCAAAGGATAATGATTATGGATGGTTACGGCCCTGAGTTCTCTGTAGTCTATACAAGCCTGTAATCCCTGCCAGGTTTAGGTACAAAAATGAAAAGAGATCCAGCTCAGTTTTTTTTAATATTGTCCTTCAAAACCTCTTCCTCCTTTATGGCGAAAGGGCAGATACATCCATTTAGGATCTTGGCTGTGGGAACAAAATAAATAGCATAGTCATAATCTTGGTGTGGATGGAGAGTGTCTTGGTAAAAATTAAAACATAACACATCGGGAAGCATATAGGTGTAACAAGTAATGCAAAATAGAAAGCAGCAGAAAAAGATCAAAGACAATTGTCATTTCAACTGACAGTCGCTAGATAACGGTCAGTTGGAGCAAAAAGCATTAAAACTAAACCTGTATGTATAGGTTTTCTCTAAATACAAGTCAATGAAGCAAAGTCATATGGTATAAATGTGTTACTCTCAGTGAAAATGTATCTAATGTGCAGGTAGCAGGATCTCCCCTCAATGAAGTGCTAAAGGACCTTAAGGAGAACACATCCTTCATATACACAATACAAGCTTATTAGTCTCACAAAATTCTGCTTCTACTTGCCAGGTTTGGAAATGTGCAAGTTACAACCCTGATATCTACAGCTTCTTAGCTTACTATAGACATGAACAAGTGCAAGCATATTCAGTGTCCTAGGAAGCTTCAAACTAACTTAAAACAACAGCCATAACTGATTAAATGGTTGATACATTCAGGACCACATATGTGATTAACACTGGATGAAACAAGAGTATATGAACATGATACAGACAGGATTTAACTTTGTTTTCACAGTCTACACCCCTTACACAGAACACTTCTGAAAAGGTACCATAGATCAGTGGGTGTCCTATCACAGTTTGCATTGGAAAGCACAACACAGGTGGAAGATGCAAAGACTGACATCAGGGGTAACAAGGTTGTCGACATATTGCTGTGTTCCTTCTGACCATTTTATAACAGGGTCATGCCTTCGAAACAAGGAAGCTGAGAATCGCAGTAAACCCAGGGACGCCAATGATGTTGCACTGTAGAATGTAAATACATTTATTACAGCTAATTAAAACCATAAATGTTCCACATGCCATTTGAAATACACAAAAAATATGATACAAAAAAAATTAAAAGAGCCTAGTACAGGCATGTCCTTGTTTACAATCTCGTATGACGGCTCAGACATACAGCTTTGCATATAAAATTGCTAAAACAGTGTTGATCTGTAAAACCTTCCACAGACAGAAATGAAAGACATTTTTGTCTATGTTCAGGTCCTCTGTTTTTTTTTATTTCTACAAACCGCCAAGCCTTCCAGGTCTGAGGAATTTCCAATGACCACTAAACAGTATGGGGCAGATTCAAGCCCCTTGCGACACTTTTGCACGGCCGTTGCATCACTTTTGTCAATTTACAATGTGAGGTATCTAGGGAGATGCGTCACGTTGTTAAGCCCTGCGTCACATTATACCTGCGGTCAGGTATAATGTATGCAGGGTGGGCGTTCCTACACAGGAAAGCCTTGTAAAGGTGATGCAGTGAAATCCACTGCGTCATTTCTAGGACGCCACTGCGTCAAAACTATACGCCTGCTTGAAGCAGGTGTAAGGAGTGAGGCAGTGTAGTGGGAATAGGCCTCAACATGCATTGCTGGAGTTGCGTCGTGCTTGTGACACGACTCCAGCAATGCGTGACTTTTGCCCCAACAGATGCTTAATTTGAACCGGTGTTTTCTGGTGCTCAGCACCTGCACTTACTTGTCAACTCCAGGCTTGTGACAGTCTGCCACAAGGTGGTGATGTCTAATTTGGAGATGAGCAAACCAACAGTTAATTCAATATACTTTAAAAATTACTATTACCAGCTGCCTAAGCCATTCTTATAGCTTTGGGGGCCTGGAATAGTTGGTTAGTAGTTGTGTTGTTACTATCATTGGCAGCATTGGAGGGGTAATATGTGGTGCAGGCTGCAGTGTCCTCCTGACGAGAGCCCTGGAGCTTATTATTATTATTTTTACAAATTAAGCACTGCCTTGCTTTAGTGTCCAGATGTTATTGCCCCTCGCCCTGTGAGGCCTAGTGCACGGTACACAGCAATCTTAGATGTGACCCTCTGCAGCTATTGCAAAAGAAGCCTAGCCCACGTCACGTGATCCCAGCCGTAGAGCGGGAGTGATATACATGCTGTCACGTGATCCATACCTTGGCGCGGGTGTGGTCGCGTGCAGTCACGTGCTGCTCTCGCCGCATCCCCTGTGCAGAGTACTCCAGGAAGCTGGCATAACCCAGTCTCCCGATCACAAGGTCAGGTGCACTGGGCATTTAGAAGCCGTGCTAGCATTGTTGCTATCAATAGTAGTAGATACTAGTATTTGTTCGATAAGTCTAAAATGAGAAAAAAAGGCTTTACTACGTTCACTTGGGGAATTAATAACTCCCTGTCCATGGAAATGGCACATTCTTAGCAAACGGCCCCAGGCCCGACATTCCACGCGCTGACGGGACATAGCTCATTAGGCTACGCCATCAATCAGCTCCCGCCGACACAATCTCAGTTCTATACATATTTCATTTCATGCTATTCCTCACTATCCAGTAGCAGGGACAGACTGGGAACCAAAAGCAGCCCTGGCAATTTTGTCTGACCAGCCCTCAAAAGGGGATAGGATGGGGGAAGGCGGGGGTTGTAAGTTGAAAGTCATACTGCTTTTGTCATTGGGGGCGGATAAAATCCAGTCCCCAGTACCAAAACCACCCCCCACCATTGTAAAATCCGCCCCCACCCTTCCAGCCTCCCGGGAAAATGCCTGATGCCCGTTATGGTGTGGAAAAGTAAATTTTGCCATGTTCTGTGTCCCTACGTGTCCCCCATCTTATGTTATATGTGCATGATTAATATGCATATGTATTCCCCATGTTTGATTAAAGACGCAATTACAGTTGTGTCCATCTCTAGTATGCCAGTTTCCAGTTCTCGTGAAAGCTACGAGTATTAGGCCTATGTAAAGTTACGTTGCCACGTTTCTCAGTGTGCACGTTATTTCATTGAAAAGTCCCCGTTTTTAGGCCTCAAAAGGGCCCGGACACCAGATTCAGCTCCTGTCTCCTGAACCCTCGCTGAGGAGCGATACAGCCCCCACCTGTATCCTCGACCCTTCACTTACTTCCTGCCTCACAGTGCCCGGCTCGGCCTGGCTCTGCCTGCTAGTCTGCCAAGAGTATGTTATGATTCTAGTTATCAGTCCAGCCCTCCTTCTCTGCATTCCTAAACTACTGAATCGCATCAATAGTTTCCGTCACAGTCTAGCCTTTACGTCTCCATGTAAGAGAAATACTGTATTAATGGTCATTTAATATTCTTCAACACGCACTACATGTAGAATGATGCATGCTCCAGTCTTAGAGTCTGTTAGCCTCTCCTCTCCTGACTCTTAGTTTATATCAACATGTCCTCTAAACATTAGATACTAGATAGGGTTTAGGTACATGTCGCCCTGACTCTCCAGACTTCAGTCTCTGCTCCTAGTGCAGAAGTCATAGCCCCCAGCTTCTCCTAGTAACACGTCATTGTCAGTTTGCGCGCACCATTAGGTTAGAGGTCCCGGCTCCTTAGGTAGCCCCCTCCATGTTTCCGCCCCATTTATGACATATTCTGTTACGTTTACATCACATGTCCATGTATACGCCTCCTGTTACACCTACTTTCACCCTTATCTTTCGCGACTGCTATTGACCACACCCACTGCTCCGCCTATCGTATGTATTGTAATGCAACTGTTTTAGTATATATGCTTGTGTACTGTTATTAAAGTTAGCGCGCTCATTCCCTGTCCCCCCTGCAGGGCCCTGCCATCCTGTTCCCGTGCAGGTTGTCCTGTTCCTGTCCTTTATGCTGTATTAAACCTGCAAACTCCTACTACCTCGAATCTTGACTCTTATTTATTGAGCTATCTGTTATTGCTATGTCCAGTAAAACCTAGATCCGGTATTATTTATTTATATACCACAATGGCCAGTCCTGCCCTGTCCAGTATTTTTTTTTTTTGCAGAGTTTTATATAGCGCGAACTTGACCCAAACTGATTCGGGTATCAGCTGTGAAACTTTATAAAAGGGGCATTTTCAGAATTGTGACTTAAAATCCAACCAACATTTTCAGTAATGTGACTTAAAATCCAACCTTACCAGTAAAGGGGATTTTAAATTATGATTCTTTAGAGACCAAACACCAAATGTCTACCTGTTGCCAAATACATTTTATCACTTATTAAATATAATAAGGTGACTGAATGTTATCCTATGGGATGGGTAAGCCTCACACTAGTGAAAAACACATTATTTAGTTTTTCGCTACCAGGGCATGTAAAACATAAAAATACATGTCCAAGTTTTAAATACAATGGATCCTACCCTAAGGGCTCTCTCGGGATTACCCTAGGGGTGATCTAAATGTATTAAAAGAGAGGTTTAGGCCTGGTAAAGGGTTCATTTTGCCAATCGCATTTGAAATTTAAAACTGCACTACAGGCTAAAGTGACAGGCCTGAGACATGTTTTTAGAAGGCTACACTTAGTGGGTGGCACAATTAGTGCTGCTCCCTACTAGTGGCATTTAATTTACAGGCCCTGGATACCCGTGATATCATGTACAAAGGACTTGCTAGTATATTTAATGTACCAATCAGGTGTAATCCAATTGTACCATGTTAGAGGGGTAGAGTGCAAGCATGTTAGCAGAGATAAAGTGCAAAAGTCCGAAAAGCCAACAAAAACAGGTTCAGAAAATATGAGGGGGGAATGCAAAATGTTTGGGGGTGACCTTGCAGAGAGAGCTAAGTCCAACATCTTTCTCAGCAAAGTGCTGTGTAACACTGCAGCTCCTATTCAGCCGATGTTTAATCTTAACTCTTCAAGTCCTCAAAGGAAGCCACAAGGGTTACAGGGCAGGTCCACTGAATACTGGGGAGAGGAGTTGGCCTAACCGCTAGGGCACTCAACCTCGGACCTGGGCATTCGGGTTTGAGGCTCGGTAACGACCGACGCCAAATATCCTGTGATTCTGGGCAAATCAATGTGTGTCCTCATGTAACGTAACTGGTGCTATGTAAAGCGCTCTGATACCCGATTCAGCTCGGGTCAAGTTCGCGCTATATAAAACTCTGCAAAAAAAATAAAAAAATACTGGACAGGGCAGGATTGGGTTATGCCAGCTTCCTGGAGTACTCTGCACAGGGGATGCGGCGAGAGCAGCACGTGACTGCACGCGACCACTCCCGCTCTAGGGTATGGATCACGTGACAGCATGTGTATCACTCCCGCTCTACGGCTGGGATCACGTGACGCGGGCTAGGTTTCTTTTGCAATAGCAGCAGAGGGTCCCTCTAAGATGCTGTGTACCGTGCACTAGGACTCACAGGGCGAGGGGCAATAACATCTGGACACTAAAGTAAGGCAGTGCTTAATTTGTAAAAATAATAATAATAAGATCCAGGGCTCTCGTCAGGAGGACACTGCAGCCTGCACCACATATTACACCTCCAATGCTGCCAATGATAGTAACAACACAACTACTAACCAACATGTCCAGGCCCCCAAAGCTATAAGAATGGCTTAGGCAGCTGGTAATAGTAATTTTTAAAGTATATTGAATTAACTGTTGGTTTGCACATCTCCAAATTAGACAGCACCACCTTGTGGCAGACTGTCACAAGCCTGCTGTTGACATGTAAGTGCAGGTGCTGAGCACCAGAAACCACCGGCTCAAATTAAGCATTCAAACCAGAACCCACCGGCTCAAATTAAGCACCTAAGTAAGGCGGAGTCTTAGGACGTAAGCCCTCCACTCGCCTCAGGTTCACATCTCTATTGAGAGAATCAGTAAGGCAGAAAGGGAACTCTGTTCTTTCCTGCGCAGGTCAGACCTTGAATTCTAAAGGAAGATAAACACCTTTTTGTTTCCAACGTACAACCTCACATGAAACTTACCGATCATGACCAGGAAAGGAAAATTTCCACTATGTAAGAGGTGTATGAAAATAAATTAAATGAGGAATTCATAAATCGCTACACTGACCCGAAGGTATCTAGGCGCTAGGTAGACAAGCAGACAGGAAGTCAAAGAGGTCGAATTACCTGGTAGGTTGATAAAGCCAGGTTTTCAAGTGCTTCCTGAATTGCAGCAGATGGGGTACATTTTTGAGAGGAGTACGCAAGGAGTTCCAAAGTTTGGCGGTGGAGTAAGCAAAACTTTTACCTCCCCATTTTACTTTATGTACCCTGCAAATGGACAGATTGCCACTGTCTGACGATTTTAGTAATGTGGCCGGGATATATGGCTTAAAAAGTTGCGACAGTTGTCAATGACCCTTGCCCCGTGTAGCCTTAAACGCAATGCATAGAGCTGTGAACTGGATGCGTTTGGTGATAGGCAACCAATGGAGCTCAGCGAGGTCCTTAGAAGCAGAATCAAAGCGAGTGAGGCCAAGCACGACTCTAGCAGCGGCATCTGTGTACGTTGCGCTTACTTGCGCTGGTGAGAGGAGCGTTGCAGTAGTACAGCCTAGACCCGATTAAAGCTGTGACCGCTGTTTTCCTTAGCTCGAAAGGAATGAACAGCAGGGTTTTTTAAAGAATTTTAAGGATCAAAAAACAGGCTGATGAAGTGCAATTTATCTGTGATTCAAAGGAAAGCTTGGAGTCAAAGAGAACTCCAAGGTTTTTTACCTTACTGGCTGGTATTGGGGGAGGGCCCATGTCAGTTGGCCACCAGCTATCTGACCAGATGTTTGTCGTGATGACAAATAGCATGACTTCTGTTTTTGAAGTGTTAAGTTTCAAACAATTGACCTGAATCCACTTCACTATGTGACTCATGCAGTCTTGAAATCGAGATGCAGTATCCGTGGATGGACAGTTGATGGACACAACGATCTGAGTGTCATCAGCATAGGACACCAGCGTGAAGCCGAAGCTTCTTATCAAAGGGGTGAAGGGGTGACGTATAAGTTAAAAAGAGTGGAGCTCAATGGTGAGCCCTGTGGGACTCCACAGGGATGTGCAAAATCCCGGGAGATGAATACGTCATGTGCCACTGATTGTGTCCTTCTGGACAGAAAAGATCTGAGAAGGAGGTGTGCTTTATCCCTGATTCCAAGCGAGACCAGACGCTCAATCAGCACTTCGTGATTGACCGTGTCGAATGTTGCCGAGAAAACTGAAAAGATAATGACAGCACTCCCCCCTCTGTCAAGGGTTTGTCTAAGTTCCTCTGTGGCCGTGATGAGTGCTGTGATGGGCCCGAAAACCATATTGCGAGTGGCCCAGGATGTCACCTTCCACGAGGAAAGAGGACAGTTTAAGACTCTTTCGATGACCTTAGCTGGAAATGGTAGTCTATAAATAGGTCTATAACTGGAAGTGTCCTCAGGATCCAAGTTAGGTTTCTTCAGGAGTGGTAGAATGTATGCTTTTTTCCAATCGGTACGAAAGTACCCTGTGGTAATAATGTAGTTAAAGGTGGGCCAGAGGGCAGATGCAATTGTGTCAGGGCCCATATGCAAAATTTTAGGTGGGCATGGGTCGAATGGGGATGCAGACTTGATTAAAGAAATTAATTTGGTAGTCCGGTCAAGCGTGATAGGGGGGAAGATAGGAATTGTGGGGGTCGAGCAGCTCTCTGGTTTAGCGTGAAGATTTGGACTGGCGCTCGAGTTCTTTCACATGGGTGCAGATAGATTAGGTTGGGTCAGAAACGCATTGAGGTGTACGGGTAACACATCCGCTTCTTAATTTCCGGAAATAACTCTGGTTATTCCACAAGGCATTGGGAAAAAATAAATTAAAAATATGTAGGGAAGAGGCTCCTGGCAATGTGAACAGAAGGCCATGCAGGGGATCGCACAGTGCTGAAAGTGAGCGCTAGAGCGCCATATGAAAAGACCTAAAGTTGGGTTGGTCAGGGTAGCGGGGTGCAATGGTGCTTCATTTGTATGGATACCAAGTGTTAAGCAGCCATGACAACGCAAGCTTTACCCCGCCCTGCCATTACGACGCTGCTTTTACAATGCAAGTTGTTACAAAGACTTGCACTGGAGGGCGCTGTTGGAAAAGGAATAGTTTAATTTTCTATTCCAACACCTTCCCTACTGTAACGTGGACTGGAGTTGGAATAGAAAATTAAACTATTCCACTATCCAGCGCCTACAGCGCAAGTCGTTGCAAGGACTTGCGTTGTAAAAGCAGCGTCGTAATGGCAGTGTGGGGTAAAAGCCCGCTTTGTCATGTCATACATCCATACCAAGTACATGTGCCCTGTGCCATGCCCTGGCATGTCAGGGTAGTTGTCCCAAGCTTGCATTCCTGTGAACGTCCCCACAGCATAGGAAGGGAACGAACATACATTTACCAGTACCGTGCTGTGGTACAGACTGCTTCTGGATACATCTCAGCTACTGAATATTGTAAGTCAGAGGTTTACATTGGGTCAGGAGGATTTAGTACATTGTTTCTTGTGCCACACACTCTGAAAACAGAATTACCTCTCCCACTCCCAAAATTCTTTCAGGAAATGAAATTGAGCAACAGGGATCTGAAATTCATTGTTTCCTATGTCACACAAGTTGATACAAGTGGGAAGCTGGGATTGAAATCTAGGACTCCTAGTTAGGCCATGGTGATATGTTTTTTGTATAAAGCCCCCTGAGGGCCAATTCATCGGCCTTGTAGCGCTTTGATTCAGAGCTCTGACTGTGATTGTAGGTTTGCCCCGGGGTGAGGTCTTCCTCGCCATACCCCGGCCCAGTGAGTAAGTGCGCTGTAGAACTGATGTCGAGTTCTCTGTGTGGACAGGGTCTGTGGGGTCTTGCTACCTGCTGTCTGAACCTCAGTGGAGTTGTTAGATCTTTGGCTTGGCTCTGTGAGGTGCGGGGGAGCCCCTAACCCGTGTTTATTAGCTGTGGTTGGGTATTGACGCCAGACATGCCAACACTCCCGATTCAGGCGTGAGACTACCGATTTCAAGGCTAGTCTCCCGCCTCCCGATTCCTGCAAGCAAAAACCCGATTCCTCGGAGTTTCAGCTGACAGCGCTTAGTATTGTATAAAGTGCCAATTCTTTCAGCAATAGTCAAAGTGACCATGCAGGGGCTCTAGAAGGGGTGAAAAATCAACAAAGCGTCATTAACAAGGGAATGGTCTTTGTAAGACCTGTGAAGTACTGGAGGGGGGGGTGTGGGGGGGGGGGGGTGGTTGTGTGTGTGCACAGGAAGCTGTTTCAGCCCGGGCTGTTACACAGGGGGGGGTTGGTAGGGAGGGGGGAGCATGCACTGCCAGCAACCTGCCAGGCCAGTGCACAACACTTCCATCACCCTCTCTCTGCCTGCCATTGCGCTGCATGCTTCCGAAAGGTAACCCGATTCAAGGCCCCATTCTCCCGATTTTTTTTTTTTTAAATCTCCCTATTTGCTCTTCTGAAATGTTGGCATGTATGATTGACGCCTTCCTGTGTTTCTGAGCCGTACTCTTCCCACCCCTTGTCCCCAGTTCCCCCGGTCCCAGCACCCCCACACGCACCCCTGTGTTTCCTGGTAGTCGGGTTTCACTCTCCCGTGCCCGCTATCCTTTGTTCGGCCTGATTTGGGTTTATTTATTGATTTATAAAGTTTTATATAGCGCCAACAAGATCCCGAAGGATATCAGAGCGCTTTACAATAAATTGGTCGAGAGAAGAGCCTCCCTCTCGCTCCTGCTTGTAGTTTTCTTTTAGACGCCCCTGTTGCCACTAATATTCCTGCGCGGTAGGAGAACATGGCGGGTGCAGCCATAAACACCCTCCCCCTCCCCCCGTCCCTGCTAGGACCAATGGTAGCCAGTCTGCAGCGGGGCTCTTCACCCCAAGCTCACCTCTGATCGGTAACTTGGCTCTTAAACTGCATCTCCTCTAAAACCTGGGGGACACTGACCACACAAAACCTCTTGCACCCCACCGGCCCCCCTCCGCCTGCCGGGCTCAGGAGTGTCTCCTTCTTTATTATGAAAATGTTATTAATCGCCTCTGACAATTTCTGCCTCGAACAAGCAAAATTCTTCAAGTAAATAGGTGAAGTCACTTCTTAGGGCCATCTCGAGATAATTTCCTTCAAATCAAATTCAAATTGACTTTATTTCGGATATATTGCAATCCATAAAAGTACACACAATAAACAATTCATATTAAAACATCACGGTGATCACAAAGTCAATCTTAAATTACATACATCTCAAATGTATCATAAAAAAGAGTGCACTGACAAATTCAAAAATAGAAAATGCAAGTAAAGTTCACATACAGAATGTGCGAAATAAAGTGCGATAGTGCCATAAACTGGAGTTAATGCATATTTACTCATCCAAACAGTTTCTTAGTCTCATGGTCATTTAAAAAAATTCTAGCACCTGGAGGACACTGTCAGGATGCAACAACTGTAAGTACATAAGGGCGGGTCTGATTTGGTTAAAATTAAATTTCTTTAAAAGAGTAACCAGGTACCGCTTTCGGGGATATTCATAAAATGAACATAAAAATATAAAATGCAGCATATCCTGTGGAGACTTCCCGTCGCAGCCACAGGGAGCTGCTGGTTTCTTAAAAATAATTTCCTTTGAAAATAAGAGCTCGATACAGGAAGATCTTCAAACTTTGATTTTAGTCGTTGCGACAAGACATCAAACAAATTCATACGTCAATTTTCAATGAATTTCGCACCCAGGGTGCACTTCTGCAGGGGAAAATGTCTCTGTAACAACAAGAACAAATGAAGAAAACCTCTATGAGGTAGCATCCTACAACTCTTTCGTTCCACAGGTGTGTACCTCATTTGTTTACCTCATTTGTTTGTTTGTTTATTTGTTTAGCATAGTTATTTAAAACCATCGCTATAAATATCCGTATTAGCACAATTATCACATCAAAAAAGACGAAACTGGAGAAATACACTGTCATTTTTCAAAAGGAAAGAACTTAAAAACTTATTACTGACTTTTTTTGTCCGCTGGTTTAGCACCTCCTGTCTTAATCTTTTTATTTTTATATTTTAGAAAGCAACTTAACATTGGTAGTAATAAGACCGTTTTTAAATGTACAGATCTTTCCACAGGTGTATACATTTTAAACTATACATGTTCATAACATCGTTCCTGCTGCATAATGTGCTTAACATTCTCTTTCTTGACAGAACTAAATGAATGAACAGAGTAAAAAGCAGCACCCAGCGACAGTTTTGTCCCACAAACATATTCATTTTAAGCTGCGCGTTACTCAGATCGTCACTGACACACAGTGCCACCTTTATGACACGACAGTGCCTAGTCTTGGCGTCTAGAATAGTTTGAGTAATAATGCTTTACGTTGTTTACGTTGCAGGATAAGTTAGTAGTGATCCCAGCTATTTATACCAATGGCTAGAAAGTTTAGTCATCAACGCCAACCCAAATCCATACATCTACCTCTTTCCTGTCCCAAAGGTGTGCAGTTCAAATGTCAAATTCTGGTATGAAAAAGTTATGTAGTGGAGTATTTGTGAAAGTTACTTGCAGGACAGATAGCAAATTATTAAAGATTTAGGATTTGATTGAGCTCTCGGCAGACAGGTTTTTCCATCACAACGGTGACGGATATAGCGACTGCTGAAATATAAATCCCATAGGATATAATATAGCCTGCCGTAGCGGGCTATAACAGCTATTAAAGACCCGCTCCAGCTTTAACAAGGTAGTGGGACTTTAATAGCCAGTATAGCCCAGCTACGAAGTGCTATAAGGCTATTAGAACACTAGAGGGCAGAATGTTCTACCAAATAAAACAAAGGTCTCTTGGAGCCTGAGGGGGTTTAAATCCCATCGGGCTCTGAAAGGCCTCTGTAAACCAACACTGGAATGTTGCTTTGCGGGCCTTTACCGGTTTGTCGAAGCACACAGCTCTCCATTGTCTGCAATGGAGCTCCCAGCATTCCAATGTTCTAATGGGATTTATATTTCAGCAGACAGAATATCTGTCACTGTTGGGACAGAGTAACCTGTCCACTGAGATTTAAATCATAGCCTTAAGGCCGATTATCAAGGACTGCAAGAGGTTTTTTCGTGTCCAAATACCATATGTATTAGTAGATTTAGGTACCATGTGCCAGGGTATCTATCCTCTGGACCCACATATTACAAAGCAGCACGTGATAAAAGAGATATTGAGTTCTGACACTAACTAGTTGAAGAAACCAGATGGTTTCCTCAATTGTGACTGAATCTTGTCTGGCGCAACCAGCGAGTTCTTCGCCCTATAGGGATGGTGTTTGCACAAATTGAACAAATGACAGACAATAGGGCAGACATTTAGGGATACACTGAGGCACAGGCGAACAGAGTTTTGGCATTACTGAAGGATACAGTGACAAGGGAAACCAATGAGCCAACAGTGAATGTACAACAAACATTAAGAAGATTGAAAACACCAATGTGAAAGAAGCTCAACAGGCATCTACCGACCACCCCTCTAGCTGAATACTACAAAGCAGAAAGAATACCACGGGGCTCCAAGGGAAACTCAAACCGATACCGTGCAATAAACAGAAAGGGTTCATAAAGAAAAGTAATGCGATTCTTAGCAAATGTTGAGTGGATTTGATCATTCTATCAAAGAATTATTTAAGATCTCAAAAAGCTTGGAGAAAGATGTCAACTTCCAAAGAAGAGAAGATTTGCAAATTTAAGAGAGATACACGGGATTGTAAACTTGATATTGCATACACAGGGCAGAAGTACTAAGGTAGAAAGGAAAACGAGAACAAAACAAAAGCTACTTCAGAGACAAATAATAATGAAAGCCCCAGATTTAAACAGAAAAATAGGGGAGAAGGACCTAATGAGCTGAAAGGGATCAAGCAAAGACATCGACACCAATAGAAGTGCAGTCAAGTGACACTGAACGAGATGTAGAAACTACAAAGAACATCAGCCGAGATAAAAAAAGAGTTGGCTTCGCAGAGTTAAGTGATACAAGCCATAATCAACTCAACTGTATCAACAAGACCTTTATTAGAGATAGGACACAGTTCAAGAGAAGGGCAAAACAAGAAAAGAAAATGCACGCTAAGGAACAATATGAGAAAACTGTGGCCAATATTTCTCGATATAATCTTTCACTATTCCAAGGAAGAGTACTTCAAAAAGGAACTTTGCTTTTTCCAACTAGAAACAATATTATTTGACAAGGCAGTTGAATTTAATAAGTTCATGGGCAAATTTAGGTAAAATCCGTCATTGTAATGCTACCAGAGTGAAGGCAACCTGAGCAACACGTGATACGTAGAATATTTAAGCTAAAATCAACCTTCGTGCCTCCATTATCGCATAAAATGTTGGATTTGTTCGACACTATGGTCAAGTAGGTTCTGAACACCCTTAGCAACACCATGAAGCATCAACAAAATTTGGCGACCAATAACAGGCAATATTTACCACATTTTAGCAAGAAGTTTGAAAATCATGATCAAAATTGCTGATAAAGTGGAGCCATTGTGATTATGGACACTTTTTACTATGAACATCTACTGAGAAAACAGGTAGAAGATGAGAACGCCTATCATTGATTCAATTCAAATCCCACTCAGATGTTTAATTAAAGACTGCAAACATTATGAGAAAAAGTCATGTAGAATGGATGGACTGCAAAACACAACAAACAATGCTAACCCAGAGACACCAAGAATTCCAATTCTGTACATGTTAGCTAACGTCCATGAGAACACAGACCGCGCCGCAGGAGACAAATTGTGTATGCGGTGAGATCTATTCACAGACCTTCAAGCCAGTGTGCTGATACCTTTAAAGAAGATTGAACAGGGAGATTTAATATACATTCGAGATATATCACACTCTCTGCAGTATCTAAATGAGGAGGCCATTGTAGATGGAGACAAAATGCAGCTAGGCACATTAGATGCCACATCATTATTAGGCCTAGGTGGAATTTCAATTACGCTGGAGTAATTTTATAAATGTTGCATTACTTTTACACAGAAGTACAGATAATGAGATTACGTCCGCTCATGTAATTGAGAGTAATTTCAGGGGGAAACGCTACAGCAAGAGCACATTTAACAAGCATGAGTGGCTGCTCAAGCTGCTGTTTATGTTCTGTTGCTTTTGGCAGTAAGAAATGAGTACTAAATGCCAGGAGTGAGTGCACATTTAGCGAGCAGGGGCAGCTAATCATGCCTGCTATTTATATTTTGTTACATTCAGCTTTATTTCTTGGTGCAAAATGCCTCCTTGCATCCAAAATGGATAATTTTTGAGCTAAGAAAATAGTGCTAAATGCAGAATTACGCTTCTCACGTCATTCCACGTAACCTCGCATAATTTTTGGGGTAATTCCGTATGATTGCGCAACACGGAATTACACAAGCTACTCTCACCCCAATCATTATATACACCAATTCCACATAATGATGGTCTTTAGGCCATGGCGGGTTACCCATTGAGAACTGACCTTGGCACCAACAATGTTTTCTTGTTAGAACTAATACACTATGGGCCAGATGTAGGTAGCTAAATACCGGTCAGTAACCGATGAAAATCGGTGAATTTCCTGTTACCGACTGGTATTTAGCCCTTCCCGATGTAGGAGGCTGTAAATAAGGATTCGGTAATTTACCGATTCCTTATTTTAAGGAATCGGTAAAATACAGATTCCTTATTTTCAGGAATCTATAAATTACCGAATCCTTAAAACCTATGTAGGTAGCACTTAAGTGAGTGCATTTTTGCTTTAAGGATTCGTTATTTACCACCAACTACAAGTTGGTGGTAAATACCGAATACCTTTAAAAAAGCAATTATTTGCTTTTTTCAAAGTGCCATGTGGCAGACATACATGCCCTTAGGGCATGTATGTGCGCAACATGTGCACACATGCAAGATTCAGGGGTGCAACAGGGTGTCAATGTGACACCCTGCCACCCTTGAATATGCTCCCGCTATTACCGATACGGTAATACCGAACCGGTAATAGTGAATGGCTTCCCATTCATTCTTATAGGCCTCCAGGCCCGTAGTAAAGAATGGGAAGGTATTCCTTATTACCGAATCGGTATTACCGATTCGGTAATAAGGAATATTACAGGATTGGTAAATTTTACAGATTTTTTACCTACATCATATTTACCGATTCCTAAATACCGAATCGGTAAAATTCGGTATTTAAGAATCGGTAAATTGAGATTACCTACATTGGGCCCTATATCCTGTACCATAACTATTTTACTTAGGACCGGACTGTGAACACCACCCGGCCCTGGCAGTTAAGACTGACCGGCCGGTGGGGGGGGGGACTGGGGGGGGGGGGCTGGCGGGAAAAATTGCTGCTGCTTTTGGTACATAGGGCCAATATTGCGGCACTGCTGCAAAACCGGATCCCTGTCCTAAAAACGCCTCCACCGGTCCAAAACCCTCCCCCTCCCTTCCAGCCCACTGGGGAAATCCCCGGTGCCCACTACAGCCAGTCTGGCCCTGACTTTACTGTCCTGAATGAATAATCTCTTCTGAAACTTCAATGCGCTGGGTAACAAATCCATCATATGCAAATACATTCGTGTGACAAGTCCACGAAAAACATATTTTGGGGAACTAAAATTGGAAGAACAATATCAAAATATTCTTAAGATTTATAGATGATCTGTTCTTGATATGGAACGAGACAAAAGAACAACCACAAGACTATATCAGGAAGTTGAATACTGTACATGGCTGAATCAAATTGACAAGTGAAATAGAGAAAGAAATAATTAATTACCTGGATGTCAATTCAACCTTGGAGCAGGCCCATGGAATGCGTTGTTATTTACAGCCAACAGAAAGGAACAACTTATTACATGCACAAAGCCATCATTCTAAAGGTCTAATTGACAAATTACCATTCTGTCAATTGTGAAGGGATGACATCATTGTAATTGATCCACATGAATACAATGAGCAAGGAGCTAGAATGTTTAACAGACTTTGTCAAAGCCAACAGGTCGCGCCTATGCGAGAGCTTTTGGCTTTGACAATGTTTTTAGCCATGTTGCACATCAGTGTGGCTGCTATTCAGGTTAAAGGTTAGTGGAGTGGACGGAAGTGTGGGAGGGTATTGTGGAGTGGAGTGGGGTAGATTGGAGTGGGGAAGACTGGAGTAGAGTGAAGTAGATTGGAGTGGGGTAGATTTCAGTGGAGTGTGGTAGATTGGAGTGGGGTAGGCTTAAGTTGAGAGGGGCAGATTGGAGTTGATAGGGTGGAGTGCAGTGGAGTGGGGTAGAGTGCAGTGCGGTAGACTGGAGTGGGGTAGATTGGAGTTGATGGGGTGGAGTGCAGTGGAGTGGGCTAGATTGGAGTGGGGTAGACTGGAGTAGAGTGAAGTAGATTGGAGTGGGGTAGATTTTAATGAAGTGTGGTAGATTGGAGTGGGGTAGGCTTAAATTGAGAGGGGTAGATTGGAGTTGATAGGGTGGAGTGCAGTGGAGTGGGGTCGAGTGCAGTGCGGTAGACTGGAGTGGAGTAGATTGTGGTGAAGTGGGGTAGACCAGGTTAGATTGGAATGGTGGGGGGTGGATTGGGTAGAGTAGAGTAGAGTGCAGTAGTTTGGAATGGACTTGAGTGGGGGTAGACTGAAGTGGGGTAGATTGGGATAGAGTGGCGTGGAGTGGGGTAGTTTGGGGTGGCGATGGATAGATTGGAGTGGGGGCGCTGTCTTCCAGGAAATACCTGTTTCCTGTCAATCATCTTGTATAGTGCCTGTTTTTAAGAAAGCAACACGGTGGATCACCGATGCTATAGACCAATTTCATTGTTGGATTCAATGGTCAAAGTCGTGGGGCATGTTATTCTACAAAAATATTGAGGACTGGCCTACGGAAAAAACGTTCTTAGTTTCCAGTATTGGTTCCGGGCAGGGCTGGGTACACAAGAGCAGTGTTTACATTTCCAACATTTAATATGGAAGTACACAATTGTTAAAAGAGTTCACTGTTCCTAGCCTCTATGGACCTCAGCAGCGCCTTTGATCGGGTAAATCGTTCCAAACTCTGGGGTATTTGACATAAATCGGGTTTGCCCCCCCTAATAGCTAATTTTTGACAGGCATTTCATGAAGGGGTTGCGGCATCAGTTAGATTTGGGCAGGAGGGGGGGTGCACTGCATCTTTTACAGGCACATGCATCATTGTTGGCTTTTGCAATTCCTTAATTGCGATTGTTAAGGAATTGCAATTAAGGAATCGCAAAACCCTATGCATGTAGAAATCGCTTAAAAAATAGCGATTTCTAAACATTCCTTAATTGCGACTCGCAATTTGCGAATCGCAATTAAGGAATACCACCCCATTCATTCCTATGGGCCCTGAGGCCCATAGGAATGATAGTGGAGTGCAGTGGGGTGGGGTAGAGTGCAGTGCGGTAGACTTGAGTGGGGTAGATTGGAGTTGATAGGGTGGAGTGCAGTGGAGTGGGGTGGAGGCCCATAGGAATGAACGGGAAGACATTCTCAATTTGCCAATCTCAATTAGAGAATCGCAAATTGAGAATGCAATTTCAAGGGTGCAAGGGTGTCAAAATGACACCCTGTTGCACCCCTGAAATTGATCTGTGCACATATGTTGCGCACACACATGCCCTAAGGGCATGTGCGTGCCCAACGTGAAACTTTGAAAAATGCACAAAAGTGCATTTTTCAAAGTTTTTGCAAATTACCATGAAGTTCAACTTCATGGTAATTTGCTACTCCTATTAGCGAAATCGCTAATTTTTTTACTTTGATGCATTGCATTTAAGGAATCTCAATTTGGGATTCCTTAAATGCAATCGCAATTTAAGGAATCTCAATTTAGAGATTCCTTAAATTGCGATTTTTGCATTTGGGATGATGCATCCCAAATGCGACCGGTTTTTAGCTTGATGCATGTGGCTGTTAGTCTGCTCAGGGGCGTTCTGCAGAGATGTGTCATATTACCAGTTGGGGTTCTTTTCGGACTAAGCTTGCACCATTTCTCCTCTGGATTGTGGTATGGGGGAGTGAGCAGAGCACACTGCATTTACCAGGGAGATTATCTCTGATTGTTTGGCACGTGGTCTGGGGTATACACTCCTGTGGTTAAGGTATATCAGGAGCCCCACCGAAAGCTTAGGGAGCTTCTCACTCATTGAGTGACAGGGAGGCAGGCCCAGTTAAGAAGATGTTCTCGAGTCTTGCATCTGCAGCCAGAGAGAAGAGGGAACTAGAGACCTCTCAATGAGAGTTTACATTATGAGGGCATTGGGAAAGAACACTTGTGTCTAGATTCCGGCTTGGTTCTATCAGATGCAATCTCTGTCTCCTCGTGGGCCAGTTTGATACAAAGAACAATCTTATCTGCCCGTGTGATGACACCTCCCCTCAGACACTTTTGCCCTTTACCATTTTTTGCAAGTATTATGGGCCATTTAGACTCAGATTTTTATTACCTATTTTAAGAGCCCAGGGTTTTCCACAGTGTAGACCGGCATTTTATTGTCTTTGTATGGAATGTGATCTTGAGCTGTATCTGTCTGTGGGGGGCTTTCTGAAAAATGCACTAGGCTAGCATAATTTTGTGTTTTTTTTCATTATTATGTATAATTTCTTGTTTTATTGTGATGCCATACTGTGTGTTTTATATGATGGTTGCTATTTTATGATTCGTTAATAATAATCGAATAAAGATGTATAGAATAGAATAGAAGAGAATAGAGTGGGGTAGATTGGAGTGAAGTAGGGTAGACTGAAGTGGAATGGGTTAGATTGGAGTGGGGTAGATTTGAGTGAAGTGGGGTAGATTAGAGTAGTGTACAGTGGGGTGGGGTAGAGTGCAGTGGAGTAGACTGGAGTGGGGTGGTTTGGAGTGCATTGGTAGGGATTGGGGAAAACTGTGATATAGGGGTGAAATGAGCTTGATTAGGGTAGAATGGGGTAGAATGGACAGGGGTAGATTGGAGTGGAGTAGGGTAGAGTGTAGTAGAGTGTGGTAGACTGGGGTGGAGTAACGTGGAGTGGGATGGATTGGGGTATGGTGTAAATGCTATTCATTAGATTGGAATGGGGAGGAGGGGGGTGGGGTAGACTGGAGTGGAGTGCAATAGAATGGGGTGGAGTGGGATAGAGTAAGGTAGATGGAGTGGTGTAGATTGGGGTGCATTAGGGTAGATTGGAGTGGAATGGGATAGAATCGGGTATCTTGGGGTAGAGTGGCATAAAACAGGGTAGAGTGGGATAGATTGGATTGAGATAGATTAGAGTGGTGTGGTGTGGGGTAGATTAGGGTAGATTGGAGGGGAGTTTGGGTGGATTGGAGTGGGGTAGACTGGGGTGGCTTGAGTAGATTGGGGTAGAGTGGAGTGGGGTAGATTGAAATGGGGCAGATTGTGGGTGAGGAAAAGTGGGGTGGGTAGATCTGAATGGGGAAGATTGGGGTGGGATGTGGTAGATAGGAGTAGGGTGTAGTGCGGTGGAATGGGGTGCTTTAAAAGTAGTTTGGGTAAGATTGGGGTGGAGAGGGGAGACTAGGGGTTGGCTGTAGTGGAGTGAGGTAGATTGGAATGGAGTGGAGTGAATTGGGGTGGATTGAAGTGGAATGGGGTAGATTGGAGGAAAGTGGGGTAGCTTGAGGTAGATTGGAAAGGGTGGGTGGAGTGCAGTGGGGTAAATCGAAGAAGGGTGGATTGGGGTGCATTGGGAGGGACTGGAGTAGATTGCGGCAGATTGGGGTGGAGTGAGGTAGATTGCAATGGAATGGGGTATACTGGATCGGAGTGGAGTAGATTTGAGTGGAGTAAAGTAGGGTAGATTGGAGTGGGGAAGATTGAGGTGGAGTCGGGTAGATTGGGTTACAGTGAAGTTGGCTATATTGGGGTGGAGTGATAGATTGGGGTGGAATGGGGGTAGACTGGAGTGGGGTGAACTGGAGTGGAATGAGAAGGATCGGAGTGGAGAGGGGTAGGTTGGAGTAGAGTGGGTTAGATTTGAGTGGAGTAAGTCAGGTAGATTGGGATAGAGTGAAATGGAGTGGGGTAAATTGCAGTTGAGTGGGGTAGATGGGATCAGAGGGAAGTTGGATAAATTGGAGAAGAGCAGGATAGATTGGAATGGATTAGGCTAGTTTAAGGGACGTTTTAACGCTTTAAGGTATGGTCAAAGGGGGCTCTGGCCCAGGGACCCAGCCTTTCAGGGAGGCACCTGACAGCCTTCTCTGTTCTGCAGAGAAATGCAAAAAGAACAATTGATGGGCAGAATGCAGAACAATGTCATACATTCACTCCAGTACAAAGATCTGGGCCTAAATCCATCGTTTTTTTGCACACCATGCCATTCCAGGTTAGACCCAACCACGTGCAAATCAGTCTTGAGCCTGCCCCTGGATTCAAGCCAACCTGGCTGATGAGGGGTGATACCCTGAAACCGGAGCCAGGTTGCTTGTTTCTGGTCCAGGAAGATCATGGCTTGGCAGTTCGGGCTGGACTCTTCCCACAAGGAGCAGGATCAAGACTGATTTGCATATGGCTGGGTCTGAACTGGGGTGGCATATTGAGCAAAAGAATTAACTAAGATCTCTTGACTGGGTGGTGAATGTTTGATTTGTTCCACATTCCATCCATCATTTTGTGTGTCTTTTGTGTTCTGCAGAGAGGCGTGACCTGATGACCCAGAATAATTCTTAAACAGATTGTTTTAAATACTGCACTCCTTTAATTTATTTTTAATGGGGGTGATGTATGAGAATCTAGTACAGACATTTTGTGTTTATGTTTCATGCTACATCCTTAAAAATAAATATTTTAGATAAAAACGACCTCACATATGAGAAATGGGAGGGCGTCACAGAGATTATATGCAGTCATATTAGGGAACTGCTCCAGTTTTGCAGAAATAAAAACACACATCACTATCCCTGAATATTAAATGTAAACATATTTAGAATTTGGATTAGAGTGCTTGTGCGCTGTCAGTGACCTGGTCAAAGAGCGCATAAAAGAGCTCAAATTGGATCATAAATTTAAAAGCTATTCCGAACAGAGGCCCTCAAAATACATCTGGCCCTGGGCCCCCCAATCCTCAAGATTCCTCTGGCTAGAATTGCAATAGATTGGGGTGGGGTGTGGTAGATTGTGGTGAAGTGGGGTAGATTGGAGTGGAGTAGAGTGGGGTAGACTGGAGTGGATATGGTTAGATTGGAGTGAAGTTGAGCAGGGTTGATTAGAGTGGAGTGGGAGGGCCCGATTCACAGAACTAACTTAAGACAAAATACTAAACTTACTTCTTTTGGTATTCACGGAAGTTAGGATTTTGTCTTAAGTTTGTCTTAAGACAGACTTAAGACACACTTAAGACAAAATCTTAACTTAAGTCTGTCTTAAGTCTGTTTTAAGACAAACTTAAGACAAAATCCTAACTTCTGTGAATACCAAAAGTAGTACGTTTAGTATTTTGTCTTAAGTTAGTTCTGTGAATCGGACCCGGATACATTGAGGTCTAGTGGACGGGGTAGATTGGGGTTTAATGGAGTGAGGTAGATGGGGGTGGAGTGGGGTAGACTGGAGTGGAGTAGAGTGGGGTACACTGGAGTGTAGATGGTTAGATTGGAGTGAAGTTGAGCAGGGTTGATTAGAGTGGAGTGGGATACATTGAGGTCTAGTGGACGGGGTAGATTGGGGTTTAATGGAGTGAGGTAGATGGGGTGGAGTGGGGTAGACTGGAGTGGAGTGGGGGTACACTGGAATGGAGTGAGGTTGACTAGAAAAGAGTGGGAAAGACCGGGGTGGAGTGAGGTAGGCTGGAAGGGAGTCAGGTAGATTGGAGTGGAGTGGACTACATTGGATTGGGGTAGATTGGAGTCGGGTAGAGTGAATTGGAGTGGGGTAGACTGATGTGGAGTTGGGTAGATTGAAGATGAGTGGGGTAGATGGGAGTGGAGTAGAGAGGATTGGGTAGATTGGAGTGCCTGGATTGGCATGTGTCGTGGTGGAGTCGGTTAGACTGGAGTGGAATGGGATAGATTAGAGTGGAGTGGAGTATTGTAGACAGGAGTGGTGTGGAGAGGGGTAGATTAAAGTGGTGTGGATTTGAGTGGAGTGGGATAGATGTTGGTGGATTGTAGTGGGCAGATTGGGGAGGTAGATTTGCATGAGGTAGCTGGGGTGGGGTGAAGAGACTGGAGTGAGGTGTAGTGGGGTTCAGTGGGGTGGATTGGAGTAGACTACTGTAGATTGGGATGGAGTAGGGGGGTTGATGTAATGCAGTGGGATAGATTGTAGTAGAGTGGGGTAGACTGGAGTGGAGTGGGATAGAGTGGAGTGGGGTAGATTGGAGGGCAGTGGGTCGAATTGGGGAAGAGTGGAGTGGAATGGGGTAGACTGAGGTAGTGTAAAGTGGAGTTGGGAAGATTAGGGTAGGTTGAAGTGATGTGGAGTGGGTAGATAGCAGTAGCAGCTGGCACTGGCAACTAGGAAGAGTGGGGAGGCGAGAAATGGGTGGTGGGTGGGTGCATACATGCAAGGTGAGTGGTGACTGTAATAAAAAGGAAATAGCCACTTGCTTGCTCCAGAAAGTCCTCTCTCCGTTCCCGTTCTGCTCTGTCTCCTCCAGGTTCTGCGGGCTCCAGCAATTTTCTCACACCAATCCTGGAGCTGCTCTCACGCTGGTAACCGTTATTAAAGACAAAGGTCCTTAGCTTTCAGAATTAACAAGGAATAGGATAAAATATAGACCATGATAGGCAACTATATGTGTCACTGTCCAGCCGGACAGGATATTTATTTTCAAAAGAATAAGACTTGTAGTTCAGGGATAGTTCAACAGGCACAATCCTGTACCAAAGCAGTTCAGAGAACATACAAGGTGTTCGAAAGTTTAAAGCAGGCAAAAGAAATGAGCAAAATTGGCCACTTTTAAATCAGTGTTCAATTAAAGTAGTGCCAAAGAAGGCACCAGACACAACAAAATTTAACATAATAGTTTGGTTGTGAAGGCGCTTTACAAAGTCGACGTTTCGATCCCCTATGCTCAATTGTCTGGGATCATCATCAGGACTGACATATTTTACAGCATTTGCCTGACAATTTGACATACAAAAGATTTACCGCCTGTAAGAAGGGGAGAAAAAGAAAGAGGTAGGTAGCTTTAGAAAGTTAGTTACTCAACCTAGGAAGCAAAAGAAGAAAAATGCTCCTGATAGTCCGAGTGTTTCAGAGGACCATTACACTTATTCGGATTCGACTTAATTGTGCATAATATATTGTGTTCCACTCGTGAGGGGCCGGTCGGAGTGCCTGTGACTTGTGTGAAATGGTAGAGAAACATTCTCCTGGCTATATATACATTTTGGAAAATAACTATTTCATTTCACATTCGACCTTGGCGGTTCAACCGTTATTTGTACCCTTGTTTATAAAACAGGCCTATTCACGTTTAAGCTGTGAGCTTGTATCTTGTTTATAAAACAGGCCTATTCAAGTTTAAGCTGTATTCTTTTGTCATGCACATACACCCGTTATATTTACATGCATTGTGAGGCTAGCGCGCATTGGGTTTCAGGCGAGGGCTTGTGCGAAGTGCCTTGCGGGTGAAGGACTTACCCAGATAGGGGTTAATTAGACCCTATTCAGACAGATGGTGTGTGTTAAAGGTGCCCACCTGAAATGGAAAAAGGGGGGACCTGATCAATGAGAACCCCCGGCGGGGGAGAGAGATAGGGATGCCAAGCGCGGCGCGGTCTCAAGATTACCTGTGCGCGGTCCTTCTGTGGTATGGACTTCTAGTGGGATAGCGGGGGACAGGTTATATTTAACCAGATACTTCCTATGGGAAAGAAAGCCGGATCAATAACGCGTCAAGTTGCACAGACTGGATGAAGAGTCTGGAACGGTCCGGGTTTATGCGAGTCTTACCTTGCGGCGGGGCGCCCTCGTGTTGCATCAATCTGCAATACCGGAGCTGGAGGAGCAATGTCCTTCTGTCAGCTACCGTCTCCGTCGGATGACTCGTACTTTAAGCGCTAGTGCGAATGGGTTGTGGAAAGAGAAGATGGGTCGGCATTGGCCGCCATCTTGGTGAGGGAATACGCGGGCATTCGGTTGCGCCATTTTGGGAAGGGAATTCACGAGTGTAGTAACAATGTGCAATATTTACATTTTGGTGGTGAAATAACGTGACAATTATTTAGTGAATTTCGTGCGGGCGGCGCTTACGTGGGTGACTTAATAAAAACATATTTACATTAGATTATATTAAGGCAGCAAGCATGTCATTTTTCAAATTTCAAAACACCAAGTTGAATCACATGAAATACATTTTGAAAAGCTTATTTGTCCATGTGGCCAACCGTGGCATGCAGAGGGCAATTGTCAATGTTATTCCATTTGGTGCGCTCATAGAAGACTAGTCCAATCTTCAAGGCGATTGAGGCCATTTTGGATGGTGTCGAATTTTATCATAGTTCTCAGTTCATCCCTGTTCAACAGTTGACCAATGTTGCCACCTCTTGGGGGGAGTTTTATTACCTTGAGAATGGTCCATTTGATATCATTTTCATTGTGTCCAGAGTTGAAGTGGACCACTGCATCAACTCTGGACACAATGAAAATGATATCAAATGGACCATTCTCAAGGTAATAAAACTCCCCCCAAGAGGTGGCAACATTGGTCAACTGTTGAACAGGGATGAACTGAGAACTATGATAAAATTCGACACCATCCAAAATGGCCTCAATCGCCTTGAAGATTGGACTAGTCTTCTATGAGCACACCAAATGGAATAACATTGACAATTGCCCTCTGCATGCCACGGTTGGCCACATGGACAAATAAGCTTTTCAAAATGTATTTCATGTGATTCAACTTGGTGTTTTGAAATTTGAAAAATGACATGCTTGCTGCCTTAATATAATCTAATGTAAATATGTTTTTATTAAGTCACCCACGTAAGCGCCGCCCGCACGAAATTCACTAAATAATTGTCACGTTATTTCACCACCAAAATGTAAATATTGCACATTGTTACTACACTCGTGAATTCCCTTCCCAAAATGGCGCAACCGAATGCCCGCGTATTCCCTCACCAAGATGGCGGCCAATGCCGACCCATCTTCTCTTTCCACAACCCATTCGCACTAGCGCTTAAAGTACGAGTCATCCGACGGAGACGGTAGCTGACAGAAGGACATTGCTCCTCCAGCTCCGGTATTGCAGATTGATGCAACACGAGGGTGCCCCGCCGCAAGGTAAGACTCGCATAAACCCGGACCGTTCCAGACTCTTCATCCAGTCTGTGCAACTTGACGCGTTATTGATCCGGCTTTCTTTCCCATAGGAAGTATCTGGTTAAATATAACCTGTCCCCCGCTATCCCACTAGAAGTCCATACCACAGAAGGACCGCGCACAGGTAATCTTGAGACCGCGCCGCGCTTGGCATCCCTATCTCTCTCCCCCGCCGGGGGTTCTCATTGATCAGGTCCCCCCTTTTTCCATTTCAGGTGGGCACCTTTAACACACACCATCTGTCTGAATAGGGTCTAATTAACCCCTATCTGGGTAAGTCCTTCACCCGCAAGGCACTTCGCACAAGCCCTCGCCTGAAACCCAATGCGCGCTAGCCTCACAATGCATGTAAATATAACGGGTGTATGTGCATGACAAAAGAATACAGCTTAAACTTGAATAGGCCTGTTTTATAAACAAGATACAAGCTCACAGCTTAAACGTGAATAGGCCTGTTTTATAAACAAGGGTACAAATAACGGTTGAAGCGCCAAGGTCGAATGTGAGATGAAATAGTTATTTTCCAAAATGTATATATAGCCAGGAGAATGTTTCTCTACCATTTCACACAAGTCACAGGCACTCCGACCGGCCCCTCACGAGTGGAACACAATATATTATGCACAATTAAGTCGAATCCGAATAAGTGTAATGGTCCTCTGAAACACTCGGACTATCAGGAGCATTTTTCTTCTTTTGCTTCCTAGGTTGAGTAACTAACTTTCTAAAGCTACCTACCTCTTTCTTTTTCTCCCCTTCTTACAGGCGGTAAATCTTTTGTATGTCAAATTGTCAGGCAAATGCTGTAAAATATGTCAGTCCTGATGATGATCCCAGACAATTGAGCATAGGGGATCGAAACGTCGACTTTGTAAAGCGCCTTCACAACCAAACTATTATGTTAAATTTTGTTGTGTCTGGTGCCTTCTTTGGCACTACTTTAATTGAACACTGATTTAAAAGTGGCCAATTTTGCTCATTTCTTTTGCCTGCTTTAAACTTTCGAACACCTTGTATGTTCTCTGAACTGCTTTGGTACAGGATTGTGCCTGTTGAACTATCCCTGAACTACAAGTCTTATTCTTTTGAAAATAAATATCCTGTCCGGCTGGACAGTGACACATATAGTTGCCTATCATGGTCTATATTTTATCCTATTCCTTGTTAATTCTGAAAGCTAAGGACCTTTGTCTTTAATAACAGTAACTACCCACGGTCCTCAGCAAACTGGTTGGGTTCCCTTGTGTTATTTGATATACTCACGCTGGTAACCAGCATGAAAGAAGTGCAAGGATTGGAGGGAGCCATCTCTCTCAGCATTGTCAAGAGCACTGGAGGCCTTTGCTTTCTCTGACCCAGCTGGGTCAGAGCGGTTTAAAATGTGCATGCCTGGCCAGGTGCACAGCCAGCTCACCACTCCTCCCTGCTGCAGCAATGGCCCGCCCCGTCCTGACACTTGGTTTGGGATGAGTTGGTGAAAAACAAAATGGTAATAAATTAACTTTATTACCATTTTATTTTTCATCTTTGGTGCTTTTCTGGGGGGCATTTTTGTCAGTGGGGTGGCGCTCCTCTGCCCTAATGGAGGAGCCATGAATGGTAGGTAGGAATGGAGTGGGATAGACTGATGTATAGTGGGGTAGATTAGGATTAAGTGGAGTGGAGCAGATTGGGGTATTTTTAACTTATGTATTTATTTATTTGAGTTTTATATTGCGCTGGCTAAACCCGGAGGTATCAGAGCGCTTTACATAAGGAACAGCGAGTTGCAAGTCACAAAAGTTTTATGTAAGTTACACAGTTCTTACATAGTAACAACAAGAGTAACTAGCTAATAGCACATAAGGACACATGTTGAAGCCATATAAACACAGTAGTATGCATTGCTAGTGCGTGACGTAACAGAGAGAGGGAAAGGAAAACAGGGGAGGGGAATGCCGATAGAGTCAAGGCAGGCAGGAGGGGGAAAGTCCATCAGGGGTAACCAAGCAGTCAGTGTGAAAGACAGATAAACCAAGAAGAACCATGAAAAACAATGTCTAATGTCCGGCTGGGTAGGTGACGGCTGATGGGTGAACCAGACTCCTCTATAGCTGCATAGGACAGCTCCACCGGGCAACGGCCAAGGGTACATGGTCTCGATGTAAGTACAAACAGTTTCGGTGTCTGCCCATGGAGCATCGTCAGAGTTCCATCGACGGTAACAGTCACGGTGTTACTAAGAAGTGCCGTCAGCCTCATCCTCCAGCTTGCCCTATGAGAGGAGAGGTGGAAGGGGCTGCTCCGAAGGTAAGCATATCGACCCCAATTCCCAGAAGCAGAATTGAGAGCAAGGCAATTGAGAGTAAGGCATTGTGGCAACGCTCCATGTGTCAGCGTTGTGAAGGAATTGGGTCCCAGACCCAGAGTAGGTCCCCCCATTATCTCAAAACTCTGAGTGCTCCGCCCTTCTCATGTGAGCTCTCTTTCCTGAGGGGATGGAGTGATGGAGTCCTGTTGGTACCGTTAATTCATGCCCCGCCAGATAGGAGATGCCTCTGCCCACCCGTTAGCTTCTCAGTCTCTAAGCCACCCTCTGGCTCCCCAGCCAACACCATCTTGGGGTCAGGCACATACCGTGGAAGGACAGGCACTCCGGAGCATGCAGTTCTAGCACCCACCTTCAATAAGCGGCCGCCACCGATGTAGGGGATCCTGCCGTTTCTTCTCCGGACTCTGCCCACTGCTGGTGAGTCCTCCAGGCCATCAGTTCCCTTACTGGGCGGGCCCGATCAGGGAGCCCCGCATTGCTCGCGGCTTGCTCCCACTCGCCCCAGATGCCACCAACCTCAAGGCCAGCGTTGCATTCTGCCTCACGGGGCCCCGCCACAAGCTGCTATCTCCAAATGTAGGCAGCGGGTCGCCGTTTGAGTGCCTGAGATCACTCGTCAGCACGGTCTGCCATTTTAGTGGTCTTCACGCTGCACGGGTCTCACCCCGACCCTCTCCCATCAGCAGCTATTCAGGACCTCTCAGGGGCTCCAAACCCCCTCCGGTGATCCCGCTACTATCAGCTTCACCTCAGGGTGATCTCCGCCGCTTTAGGTAGACTTGAGTAGGGTAGAGTGGAGTGAAGGGGGCTTGGAGTGGAGTGGGGTAGATTGGAGCTTAGTGGATATTGGACTGGGGTAGATTGAAGTGGTGTGGGTTTGAATAGGGTAGAGTGTAGAAGAGTGGGGTAGATTGGAGTGGACTGGGGTAGATTAGAGTAGTGTAGATTGAGTGGGTTGGATTGGAGTAGGGTAGATTTGGCATGGGTTGGGGTAGATTGTAGTGGAGTGGTATAAATTAGAGTGAAGTGGTCAGACTGCAGTGGAGTGGGGTAGATTGTAGTGGGGTAGACTGGATTAGAGTAGGGTAGATTGGAGTAGAGGGGGTGGAGCAGAGTGGGGTAGATTGGGGTAGACTTGAGTAGGGCAGATTGGAATGGAGCGAAGGGTACTTGGAGTGGAGTGAGGTAGATTGGAGTAGAATTGATATTGGAGTTGAGTAGATTGAAGTGGTGTGGGGTTGAATAGGGTAGATTGTAAAAGAGTGGTTAAGATTGGAGTGGAGTTGGGTAGATTGAAGTGGGTTAGATTGAGTGTGTTAGATTGGAGTAGGGTAGATTTGGTGTGGGTTGGGGTAGATTGGAGTGGAGTGATATAGATTGGAGTGGAGCGGTCAGACTGCATTGGAATGGGGTAGACTGGAGTGGGGTACACTGGAGTGGAGTAGGGAAGATTGGAGTAAATAGGAGTATAGTGAATTTGGATAGATTGGAGTTTAATTGTAGTGGAGTGTTGTAGATTGGAGTGGAGTACTGTGAAGTGCAGTGGAGTATGCCAGACTGGACTGGAGCAGAGCGGAGCGGAGTGGGGTAGACTATAGTGGAGACGGGTAGACTGGAGTGGAGTTGGATAGACTGGAGTGGAGTAGGGTGGATTAGAGTGGAGTGGGATAGACTGGAGTAGAGTGGAGTAGGCTGGAGTGAAGTCGAGTTGCGTAGATTGGAGTGGAGTGATGTAGATTGGGGTCTAGTTGAGTGGGGTAAATTGGGGTAAAGTGATAGATTTGGGTGATGTGGGGCAGACTGGAGCGGAGTGAGGTAAGACTGGAGTGGAGTATGGTAGACTGGAATCGAATGGGAAAGATCAGAGTGGAGTGGGTTAGGCTGGAGTAGAGTGAGGTAGATTAGTGTGGATTAGGCTATATTAGAGTGGGGTAGGTTGGATTCGGGTAGATTGGGGTAGAGTGGAGTGGGGCAGATGAGAGCGGCGGGGAGTGGGGTAGATTTAAGTGGAGTGGGATAGATTAAAATAGGTTGGGGTAGATTGGAGGGGTGTAGGGTAGATTGGAGTGGGGTAGATTGAAGTGGGTAGATTGGTGTGTGTTGTGGTGAAGTGAGAGAGATTAAAGTGGGGTTAGATTGGGGTGGAGTGAAATGAGATAGATTTGGGTGGATTGTAGTTGAGTAGATTAGAGTGGGGTAGATTGGAGTGGGATCAATTTGAATGGGGTAGCTTGGGTAGTGTGGAGTGGGGTGACTGGGGTGGGGTGGAGTGGAATGGATTGGGGTGTATTGAGGTGGATTGGGGTAGACTATGGTAGATTGTGGTGGAATAGGGTGGAGTGGAGTGAGGTAGATTGGAGTAGAGTGGGGTAGACTGAAGTGGATTGGCATAGATTGGAGTGGGGTAGTTGAGGGTATAGTACAGTGGAATGGGGTAGACTGGGTTAGAGTGAAGTGGAGTGGGGAAGTTTGGGGCAGATTAAAGTGGTGTGGAGTGGATAGATAGGGTTGGAGTGGGATGGACTGAAGTGGAGTGGAACAGATTGGAATTGAGTGGAGTGTGGTATACTAAGGTAGACATAACTGGGATAGATTGGCGTGGAGTGGGGTAGAGTGGAGTGAAGGGGGAGTGGAGTGGGGTAGATTGGCGTGGAGTGGGCATTGAAGTGAGATAGACTTAAGTGGAGCGGGATTGAATAGGGTAGGTTGAAGAAGAGTGGGGTAGATTGAAGTGGAGTGGGTAGATTGAATAGATTAGATTGGGGTGGGGTAAATTGAGATCGATTGGGGTAGACTGGAGTGGAGTCTGGTAGATTGGAACATAGTGGGTTAGACTGGAGTGGGGTAGATTGGTGTGGAGTAAGGTAGATTAGAGTGGAGTGGGTTGGGGTGAAGTGGAGTGGGGTAGATTGGTCTGGAGTGGACATTGGAGTGAAGTGGGGAAGAATGGAGCAGCCTGGAGTATAGTGAATTGGGGTAGACTGGAGTGGAGTAGGGTAGATTGGAGTGGGGTAGAGTGAAGTGGGGTTGGATTGGAGTGGAGAGGGCGGATTGGAGTGGAGTGGGGTAGATTGGAGTGGGACGAAGCTGTGGGCGTTAGGCAACATTTTTTGCACCTAAGTGACTATGAATATACGGCACCTGCAAGCGCTCTCTGTGGAATAAATATGAGCATGAGGACTTAGGCACAGGTGGAGTGGGGTAGATTGGGGTGGAGTGGTATGGGGTATATTGGAATGGCTTTTAGTAGACTGGAGTGGAGTGGTTTTGCTTAGAGTGAAGTAGGGAAGATTGGGGTAGATTGGAGTGGCGTGGTGTAGAGTGGAGTGGGGTATATTGGAGTGAGGAGGATGGGAGTAGAGTGGGGTGGGGAAGACTGGAGGGAAACAGGGTAGAATGGAGTGGAGTGTGATGGAATGAAATGGGTTGGGGTGTGGTGGGGTTGTTGGAGTGGAGTGGGGTACATTGGAGTGTGAAATATTGACATGGGGTAGAGTGGGATGGGGTAGATTGGAGTGGGGTGGGATGGATTGTGTTGGAGCAGGGTAGCTTGGAGTAGAGTGTGGTGGGGTAGACTGGAGGGGACTGGGGTAGAATGGAGTGGAGTGGGATGGAATGAAATGGGTTGGGGTGTGGTGTGGTGGGGTAGTTTGGGGTGCAGTGGAGTGGAGTAGATTGGAGTGGAGTGGGATACATTGGAGTGTGGAACATTGACATGGGGTAGAGTGGGATGGGGTAGATTGGAATGGGGTGGGATGGATTGTGTTGTAGCAGGGTAGATTGGTGTAGAGTGGAATGGAGTGGGGTAGACTGGGATGGATTTGAGTGGAGTGGGATAGATTGGAGTGGAGTGGGGTACATTGCTGTGTGGAACATTGGAGTGGGGTAGAGTGGAGTGAGGTAGATTGGAGTGGGGTGGATTGTGGTGGAGTGGGGTAGATTGGGGTAGAGTGGAATGGAGTGGGATAGACTGGGATGGATTTAAGTGGAGTGGGGTAGATTGGGGTAGCGTAGATTGGAACAGAGTGTAGCTGTGGCCGTTAGGCTACATCTCTTGCACCTAAGTGGAAATGAATAGTGGGCGCCTGAAATCGCTTTCAGTGGAATACATATGAGAATAAGTGTGAGAAGTTGGCCTGGCATATGATGTCCACTATTCTAGTGGACCCTTATTGATGGTAGGTTTAAAGTCAAGCTTATACAAAGCTATCCTAGAGGTAGCTGTGGAGAGCAGCTTCAGGCTAAGACTTAGAGGTGAGTTAAGCAAGTTGTTTTACCAGTCTATAATCTCTTGAAGGATCAAATGAAAGTTCACCACACAAGGTATTTATCAAATATATATGCATTTATTCTAAACACAACCCCTCCGGTCTCTTTATGAGGCTAGAGGTAAAAGTACAATACAAGGAACTTAGTTAGCATACGATAAGTTGCACAGTATACGTTATGCCCTAGGGGCCTCACAAACTATATACTAAAATAGTGGTATAAGAACCACGTGAGGGATAGAAGTCAGGCCTAGGGCCTGTAGAACCGCTGGGGCAACCAGGAACTACCCAAGGTAGGGACGCAGGAGACCCACGGGGGACGCGTGCAGTGTCTAAACACTACCGCGAATCACCATTGACTTTCTATGGAGAACGAACAAGTTACAATTTTAAAGATTAAGGACACTTAGAGGTGAACTACGATGGAACCCTTTTAGACTAGGACACTTCGAGAGTCAAGACCCTTGGGAGCACCGGCTTTCTCGTGTTACCTCACCCAGGGAAGCCGGGTGCATAGGTGTCTTTTGGTGTCGGGTTTTGTCATCGATTCCAATGGAGAGCTGCGAAGAAGTGCTGCAGGCGACCAGAGGAAAAGTGTCTGGGTGGATCCAAGGGTGGATCGGAGATGTGAAGAACCTGAAAGCAAAGGGGACAGAGTCTGGGTCACTAGCCAGTGACCAGGATGGCGATAAGAAGATGCCAGCCGATGTCGGGTGCTTTCAAGTGGAGGAGGTGAAGCTTGACTCTTCAGCCGCGAGGACCAGGCGGCGTCGAAGATGACCAGGAGCTGGATTCGAGCTGTCCCACAAAGGATGTAGAGTGCTGCAGCGTCAGAATCTGGATTGGACCCAATAAGCCTTGGCAACAGCAACCCATGCAAGATAACAAGATTGGCTTTGGGGCAGACCAGCAAGGTCTGAGGGACACACCCTTTGGAGGGGAGTCAGAGCACATCTGGAGCAACCAGGAAAGCTCTAGAAAGAAAGAATTGTCCTTTGTGGGGACCCACTAGCCAACGGACTAGAGATCGCGAAGGAGCCTCAAGCGGAAATGCAAAGAGCGGGCCCACGGAACACTCGTGGAGTGTAGGCCTCTGAGCTTCAGTGCAAAAGGTGCTCGGGCAGGGGCTTTAAATACCCCAATGCACAACTTCGGGAAACTTCAGGAAGTAGGTGCAGTTGCAAAAACGCAGGATGTCCAGGAGTTCCGGTCCCACGTCTCTCGTGTCAGCTACAGGTCTCAGCTCTGATGGGAACTCGTGTCAGCTTCAGAGATGTCTGGAAGTCTGTGTCCTGTGTCACAGATTCTTCGGGATCCGGTGGGAGCCTTAAAAATGCAATCCGGCAAAGATGCTTCTTGGTGCCTGTTTGAACAGGGAGGTCACTCCTTGACCCCAAGGGAGATTTCTTCTGTCTTCCAGTCGATATGGAATGCAGAAGGTCCAAGATATATGTTGCAGAGTTTCATCCAGGGTAATCTAAAGTCCTAGGGACTGGGTTCCTATACTTATACTAAGTTTAGGGGATGGACTAACTCTATGGCCCCACCTATGGGAGGGCCAGGGGAGGGGGTGGTTACACCCCTTCCCCTTTGTCCAGTATCACAGCAGAGCTGGGGCTGAGTGCCCCGGCAACCGGTTTGAACTGGGAAATACATGGAGCACCTTGTGTGCCCCAGGCAGTGTCTGAAAAGCATTCACTGAATGCAACCCACCCTGCCCCAATACACTAAAGCCTGTCTGGGGAGGTGCTGGCACCTCCCTGAACAGGAAACCTATTGTCCAGGCCTTCCCTGCTGGAGTTTCGTCCAGCAGCAGGAGGGCAGACTCGTGTCTGTGGCAGCAGCATCCATTTTGTGATGCTGGGGCTCTGTTTAACTTTAACCGGGTATACCAGTGTGTACATGTCTTCTCCCTCTAGACGGGTGGAATGCTACCCCTGCCGCTAGAACTGGCGGGGGGGGTAGTATTCCAAAGTGTTTGACACCAAACACGCATGTTTTGATAAAGACAAACCAAAGTTAGCATTAACCACGAGGATTATAATGCACTTAAGAGTATATGGTATGGTTATATCATAGAACAGCTATAAGGAGATATTTTCGAAAGCTGCAGAGGGGCTCAGCTCATGCTAGGGCACCCTCTCACACAAAACCAAGCACTATGTCTTCAGGATTGTCAAGGCCAGCCTGAGGAGTGACTTATAGGTTACTATGTGTCTATGTATATAGGTAGATATAGGTATACTATATCTAAGTGAGGGGTGCTTACTCCACCTTACCCAGACTGCAAGTGCAGACCTGAGATGCCATTTTGGAAGGCTTCCCAGGGGTGGCATAATATATGCTTCAGCCCCTGGTAGGCCTCTGGGGTACCTATGCCCTGGGTATCTAAGGTACCATATACAGGGACTCACAAGGGTAACCCAGTAACCCATCTGGTATGTACCTAAAGTACATGGTATCAATTTAGAGAGAGAACAGCTGGGCTGTGGTCCTGATTAGCAGGGCCACAGCCAGACTAAAGTCGAAAAACCAGTGAAACACAGCAAAAAGTGGGGTTAACCATAGGAAGCAGACCCTACTCTCCTACAATAAGGACACGAGAAATGGGTTAAGTGCAGCGCAGTCTAAAATTGAAGGACTTTTTAAAGCCAACACAGCCCACAAACACATGCAGGCACATGGACTACATTGAAAGTCTGTGGCTTTTGTTACTGTAAAAGGAAGCACCGAATTCCAAAATAAATGAAGGCAAAAACAAACAAACAAACCTACGGGTTGCAAGTTTAAAGCAACGCCAAAAGTGTTAGTAAAGGAAAGCGCTGAACAGTAAAACAAAGTCACTGACTGCTTCAAGCATCTGTGGCATTTGATTATTGCTGTAAAAGGAATTCCTGCATTCCAACAAAAACAACAAAATTAAGGCAGCTATAAAAAACCTGTAGTTCATACAAGGAAGGGGCGGAAGCTAAAAGCAACTCAAAGGTGTCGCGCGGGTCAACGGCGGGATGCCTAAAATTGAGGCACTTAAAAAGCCACAAGCACAGCCTACAATCACGTGCAGTCACATGGACTGCTTTCATCGTCCGCGACATTTATTTGTTCCTGTAAACGGAAGCACCAAATTCCACAACAAATTAAGGCAAAAACAAACAACGAAACCTCTGCTCCATACAAGGACCAGGACGGATGTTAAAAGCAACCAAAAGATGTTGTAATTGAAATTGTATTTATATAGCGCTTACTACCCCTGACGAGGCGTTGAAGCTCTTTTCGGTTAATAGCACGCTCCTCCGGAACCTAAAATAGATTAGTGATGGATTAGTATGGAGAAGTATAAGCTAATTCAAGCAGTGGACATGTGAGTCTGTTAGTTGGATTGAATAGGATCATGGGTGGATGGAAGAGGGAGGGGTCTAGCAAGAGTTATTAGTGAGATCATAGAAGTTAAATGAGGTTTGGCCGGCACCTGCCCAACCCCAGCCAAAAAGGTCAGAAATCTTGGCTTCATGATCGATAAGGATCTCACATGCACAGCGCAAATAAGCCAGGTCACATCGGCCTGCTTTTACACAATCAAGGTGCTCCGGAAAATCCTACCATATATACCATTTACCATGAAAAAAACAGTGATGGGAGCCCTAATAATGTCACGGTTAGACTATTGCAACGCACTGTACCTAGGTGCAGGGGCAAAACAGATTGCCATGCTTCAATCAATCTAAAACACAGCTGCCAGAGTCCTACTCAACCTCCCTAAACGACACCCCACATCTAAAGCCATACGAGAACTTCACTGGCTCCCAGTTAGGCGTAGAGTTCAATTTAAAGCCCTATGCATGGTCCATAGGTCTCTTTATGGGAAAGGATCAGAGGATCTCACTAATCTTTTCCCACGCTATGTGCCTTCACGCACATTAAGATCTGGCAGCCAAGATCTGGTCCATCTGCCAAGAATAAAGAGAGCCCGATGGGGTGCAAAATCCTTTTCCTATCAGGCATCCAAACTGTGGAATACCATGCCCATTTGCGCTACGCGTTGACAACAACAGAACAAGTTTCAGGAAGGCGCTAAAAACATGGCTCTTCTCAATGCCTTAATCGCTATCCGTACTTCTTCCGTTCTACAGTGCCAAGACGCCTCGGCATAAACGCACTTTAAAAATAATCCAGTCAGTCAGTCAGTCAGTTTGAGAAGGGGTAGAAGAGGGAAGATTCTAGAAAGAGTTATTAGGAGATAATATTAGTACAATGATGGTTGGGAGGAGTCAGAGAGTGGAGGAGGTAGAGGATATACTGAGAGAGGTATAGAAAGAGACATGGTGTAGTGCAATGTAGAGAGTTTACGTTTTTTCTTCTTTTTCCCATCATAGGAGTAATGTAATTAATATATAGATACATAACTACATAGCAAGATATACATGTAAATGGAAAATAATAATGAGATATAAAGTTGCATTATATGTGCATTGATGGAGAAATGGTTAGAAACCCGGGGGCAGATTTAAAAGCCCCTTGCTCCACTTTTGCGTCACTTTTCCCATGTTAAAAGAGACGCAAAAGTGGCGCAAGGGGCTTGTAAATCTGCCACCCAGACTTTTAAGCGTTGCTGTACATAAAGCTATTGTTTATGTTTTTAAATGCATTATTTTTGGAAACTGCATGCATTTTTTAATTTCTTTATATTTGTTTATTTTTATGTTATATTTCCCCCAATATTTTAAGAGTGAAACTCTTATAGATACAATTGTTATGATCATATTTACACTTAGGGATAGATCAAAATGAAATAAAGCAGAGACCAATACACCTCTAATCAAGTATCTTATCTAACTTATCACACATTGTGAGAGAGTAAAATAAATAAAGCAGAGACCTATAGGCTTATAATCAAGGGGCATATTATCAAGAAACGACCTCAAAATTATCGCCGCTTTAGCGGCAGGAAACTGCCACTAAAGCGGCGATAATGGGCTTGATAATATGGCCTTGTGAATTCCCATAGAAGCCCAGGTTCTGGTGTGAACATGGGCTTCTATTGGAAATCTCAAGGGCATATTATCAAGCCCATTATCGCTGCTTTAGCGGCAGTTTCCTGCCGCTAAAGCAGCGATAATTTTAACGGCCTTCTTGATAATATGCCCCCAAATACCTTTTAAGTAAACTATGCATAATAATCACTAATGCCAAGTTTTCTAGAAGCCTATTGAATGGTAGCTACTGAGGAAGACCTGCCAACTCACACAGTGCCACCACGTGTCACACAAATTGAGAGCCCTTCACACTGTCACGGAGGAGCCGGTGGCACATGTTGGACAGAGGGTGAACTGGAAACCCCTGCCCAGAGTGGGTCCCCAGCTCCTGTGTGGGAAGGCTCTGCCGTGCACATATACTATCCATTAATGCTTCTAAAACAGCCTCCTGCCGACACGCAAGGTCTTCAGAAGCCTCTGTGTTCTGTAGGCAGGCCATGCCCTCTTCTCCACAAAGTTATCAAAATTAAATTAACGTTCCAAGATGGGGGTATATGAAGGCAGGGGGAGTCCCTAAAAGTGGACAAAAGTGTGGGGACACCGGAATCGCTACAGGGGCGACATTTGAGATGGGCTCCCCGCTGCCAGTTTCAAATAGCTGCATTTAGTAGGGCTGTGTGGAGCACGGCTATCAGCTGGGTTGGGGAGGGGAGGATGGACGGTGGTGGATCTGTTGGCTGCTGGAATGAATGAATGAATGAATGTTGGATTTATAGAGCGTGTGGTTAACCTGGAGCGTCCCAGCGCTGTACCACTGGGGAACCCGTCCTGGCTTTCCCAGTGAGATGGTCCCTTTTACTGGGCATCCCCAAGGTGAAGCCAGGCATCTCCGGCGGTGGTGGGGCCGGAGTGGAGATTAAGCAAGCTATTGCCCAGAGTTGCAGCGTGGGACCCATGATTAGAGTGGCACCGAGCCGAGGCGAGATTTATCGGGCCTGCTGACATTGGTCCTGCACCCGGCCTCGTCGGGAATTGAACCCTGGTCCCAGGCCGACCTCAGCCTCCGGGTCTGCCGCCTCTAACCGTTGAGCCACACTTCTCCAATGATGACTTAAAGAAAATAACAGTGCACAGTTTTGTTTTGTATGTGTTTTTTATTGAAATGCCGATATAAAAAAACAACTTCGGCTTAGCCAATCGATTCATGAGCTCTCTCGAATGAATCTAGGTGCCCTAGTCTAGCTTCTATGCTCGGTGATCAACTAAATGTGTCCATCACATCTGCCATTTTACCGGAAGCCTGGAAATTGGCAGCCGTTATACCCATTCTGAAGAAGCCCTCTGCAGACCCTTGTATTGCCACGAACTTCAGGACCACTTCTCTGTCACCTGCTCCAGCAAAAGTCCTAGAATCTCATATAAACTCGTTATTAACAACATTTCTGGAACAACATACTGTTTTTTGGCACTTCTCAGCCTTAATTATGAGTTTGGCGGTGCCGGAGTGGGCAGCCACGCCTGCAGCCCGCTCGCGCACTGCCAAACCCATGTGTGCACTGCCTTCCGGATTGTGAGTTTCCTCGTGCCAGGCAGACTTTTTGGGCGGTCCCACGGGGTTGCCTCTGAAAATGGGCACGGCAATGGGAACGCCAAAAACAGTTCCTGCGTAGCATGGACTATAAAGTCCATGACGTGCAGGAACTGGGGTGCATGCACACGGGGGCACATGTTGTGCACCCCTGCAGGCATCCCCATGCACATGGGCAACAGGGGGGCTCGTAAGTGCCTCTATGTTTAAGGACGGCCAGTCTTTTCATGGAGTAAAGACCTCCATGAAACCTCTGGTGGTCCTAAAACTCGTAAAATGCATGGTGGTGCCACAGCAACACCACCAGCATATTGCTGAATCCCCGACTGCTGCCCCACCGCCAGGGAACAGTGGTAGCAACGGTGCAATGCCGGTCCGACCGCCAAAGTTGTAATTGGGTGCTCGGACTGCTAACGCGGGATTACTGGTTACTAATTATCTTACCAAATCCCAAACTATGTCGACTGAATCGTTGGTACCTGTCGTTGAGTAAAAGGTAATCTCGCAATAAGTCAATCAATTTAAGAACTTACACCACTCTAAATGACCACTGACCAAATTTAAGTTTTAAAGATTTAATATAAAGTCAAAGATAACTGAAGATACAAACTTCTCAAAATGAGATTCAAAAGGTAAATTGGTATCACTATAAACATGAACTTCTTGAATAATCTAAGTCTGAAGAACAAAATAATAAGTACAAGCTCAAAGACCATAAGGGTTGTCAAAATAGATATAAGTTGCAATCTCAAAGTCATTACAGAAAAGAAAATTAAAGTTAGTCTGTCCCTACACTATACTAAGTGACATCCCTACTTAGCAAGATCTTAACCCTCTAGGTGTCAGCCGTGGTGACTTCCTAAGAAGATCACGCACTTCTCTTTGTCTCTTCTCTGATAATGGGTCTCTCCTGATCAGCCTATCTGCCTACCCATCCGCTTCCTCAGGCTCCCAAAATCATCTGCTCTGCTCTCCTCCCGGGTCTCTTTCCCTAATACCAAATCACATTTTCAATAGAAACGCCCCTTGGGACGCCCCTCACGTGGTACATCTTTGCGCGGCAAACTCCATGATGGTACTCTTGAAGACCCTCGTTATAGTTGACCTTGGTTCCCAGGCTTCTTCTCCAGTGCGCTGATACCCCCTGAAATTCCTGGAAACTCCTACAGGCCTGCGCAAGGCGCCACTGAACAAAGTCCCTTTCATTCGAGCTGATTAGGACCCTCGCACCTGCATACAGCTCATCCTGCAGTGGGCCTCAAATTCCAGACTCCACCATATCTTTAGTCATAAAACACTCTCAAAGCTCTGTGCTGGACACCTCGCGACCTCTTCTCTAACGAGCACATGACGATTTACACGACATGACATTATCTCCTCTGGCCTACTTGATTTACATGCAGCAGGTCCCTGCACTCTTAAAACATTAACTTGATTTAAACAGCAAACATTCTTAACTAGCATACGTTTCTAAAATAACACATCTATAAAGCATATACTTTTAACCCTAAGTTCAATAGTACATTTGGAAGAACCATGTCAACCTTATCTCACATTATTTTAGCAGCACGTTCAGGTTTGCTGTGAATTGCCCTAAGGCCTACACAGTATACTGGATTTCGAAGTTACATTTAATTCGGACATGATTCTTTTAACATGAGAACATGAGGTTTTCACATATATTCCAACATTTCTACATTAATCTCACACCGTTATAATTATAGTTACTCTACTTAACATTCTATACATTTCACTACTGAATATAAAACACTCTGTATATTTCACTCCTGGATATAAAACACTCGTGTGCAAAACATGTTTAAACTAACTACGTGCTTGTAAATATGGCGTACTTATACATTTTTTCCCAAACTTGTGCTCTCTCAGTCCCCCCTTTGATGACCTTCAGGGGTCATCATCACCAAGACACTAAAAATGTAGAACCCTTCAAAGAGAAGACAGGGCAGTTCCACCTCTTTTCATACTCTCTAATGCTTTCAGACTCTTATATTGAGTGTCCTGCATCGCTGTCAACTCTTCTTCCTGTTTCTTCATAGCTCTCTGTAACCTATTTGCTCTATAACATTGATACAAACGCACCAATCCCCACAAAGTAATTACACAAATCACTATTATGATGATGGGTTTCAGTATGTACCAAACGATACCCTTTCCTAAGTTGGCAAACCAACTTCCAACTTTACCCATTCCATGACCTACTTTTTCCCACACATTTACCTTTGCTAGGTCCTCAATTTCGTAGTGTATGGCAGTGATGTTTTGTATATACTTCTCTAGAGGTTTTGAATTGTCTGGAATGTAAGTACAGCATTCCTGGACCTTCAAAGCCTTACAGACTCCTCCCTCTTTTGCTAACAGAACATCTAGAGCAAGTCGGTTCTGAAGAACCATTGCCCTAATCGATTGCATCTCACCTTCTATCAGCATCAATGATCTTGCAGTACTAGCAGATAGCCTATCTACGACTGTAGCTAACCTCCTAATTTTGATGTCATTCATTATCAATCCTAAGAAAGGGAATGCAGCACCTAGTACATCTCCAACTACTTCTGCTGCACCCAGCCCTCGCTTCCATCTAGTTGATATTTCTTTCTTAGGCGTGTCTAAATTCTCAACATGATATATTTTAGGGAAGACAACAGCCAGATAGCATGATCCGTACCAATTATCTGGTAACTTCACATAGGCATTTCTTCCACATACAAAATATACATTTGGTATTGCTTGCATCCCTTTCAAAAAGTTCTTAGAGTAGTACTCCAATTGAAAGGCATGTTCACAATGGACTTGACCTACATAAAAGTTTTCATAATATGAGTAACTCCTGTGTATGCACAGTGTTCCCCGTTTATCCTTATCCAAAGCAATTGGACCAATACTACCTTTTCTTTGATGTGCCCTTTCCTCCTTGGTCCAATCTGTTTCCCATTGTCCTGATGCTTTCAAAATCTTCTGCCTCCTGTATCTAGTATCTACCTGTGCTATAAACTTTTTCTCAACTTCTGATATTTGACAAGTCAGATTGTTCCTTCGAGCATGTGAAGTATCTAACGTTTTCCATGGAATAAACCATTTGTGTAATCTGTCTTCGCTTTTGTAGTAGTCCCATTTGTTCAAATGCTTGAAATTCGGAACCTCTGGCAATGTCGAGTCGAAATTCGAGAAATAATACTCGAATCCTTCCCGTCCATAAAACATGCTCAACAATAAACTACACGTTATTCCATACGTCAACGGAAGATGATGGTATCTGATACCCTCCTCCACTGAAGCTGGTAATTGCATACAAACGTAACAATCCTTCACTTCCATGGCATCAACATATTCATAAAGCAATTTAGCATAAGCATTTGACTTGTAATTTCCCTGTGACTCATCTGTGTGAAGCCTTTTTATTTCTGCATCTAACAATGCTTTGTCTTTCTCATTGATGTTTCCCTTCTCTTTAATAATGGTAGTTTTCGGTGTTGATACTCCCTTATCCTCCTTGACTGCGGTTTCATCCCCTTCGTGTCCCGCTAGGAATGAAACAGTTACCACTAAAATTATAAGAGAAACCACTACTCCTAAAAGTGTAACAGCTATACATTTTGCCCTGCGGTTCGGGTTGCCAGCCTCCATGTTCTCAAACAGTGTAGTTTTTGACTTTCTTCCAGCATTCACTTCCTCTTCTTTTCAAACAAAGTCTTTCTCTCTTGCAATGTCTTTCTTTGAACACTTGGAAGCTTGACAATTTGTTTCCGCAAAACAGTTCAAAGTCCAGTAGAAAATAGACAACCCTAGCCCTTCTCCATCCACTAAAATTAAACCCCTACCATTTTTCTTCTTCCACTCGGCGCTAGGTTATCTTGCAACAATTTTTACAATTTCTTTTCAACAGTCTTATTTTCGTCTGAAGTTATGTATGACTCAAGGAGTGACACTACGTCTTCATAAATGTCCATCCGAAGTATCATTCCCTCAGGTTCTGGGCAGTTCGTACCACAACATGGAAAGTCAACCTTTTCTAGGATTATTCTCCTTATTTCGCTCAAGACAAGTGGACGGACAAAATTGAGAGTTAGCGTTTTTTCAATTTCTACTCCTGGTACTATCAGTTCTACATCCACAATTACAAAGGGGTCCGTTCTAATCAAGATCACTTTCTTCACCTTTCCAGTTCTGCGCCCCTTTGAAGACATTCACAATATGGTATTAATCCACAACAATAAGCGCTCCTAGCATTTCTACTACTCGCTCAAGCATTTCCAAACGAAGAAGAGTTCCCTCCAATATTGGATATCGTGAACAGCAAACTGGAAACTCAACTGTCTCTAAAATCAATTTTCTTATTCCACTCAGGAGAGCAGGATGAACGATGTTGAGTGTCAGCAACCTTTCGGTCTCCGCTCCTGGCAGTAGAAACCTTATTTGCACTGTGATGATCGGGTCAGTTCTGATCAGTTCCACTTCCCTGATCCTCCCTGTTCTGTGTCTCCCAGACATCTGCAACAAGGTAGGTCCAGTCGGGAGTAGAGTATCTTCTGCTAGGCACTCGCACCCTCCTTGATCTTCTAAGACCCTCCTCGGCTTGATCCTGGATATCTTCTTCTGGATCTGAGTCTTCGGATATAGGAGTAAGCGTTTCTTCCTGGGCCGACCTCAAACTTAGCCTTCTTCTCCTTGTTGGCCAAGTGGCAGCTCCAAGCCTTATTCTCCTATTCCTTGTCCTCTCACTTGGTTCTTGGTCGCTCTGATACGGATCTGAGTCTGAGTCGTATTCACTTCTGCTCTCTCCTTCAGTTGCGTCTTCTGTCTCACTGCCGTCCTGCCTTCGCTCTTCTTCTGAATCCGTTGCGTTCCCAACTTCTTCCGACACCCCCTCAGCTGCCTCAATCCCTTCTTGCGACTCTTCTTCCACTTCCGGGCTTTCGTCTGGGATGGGAGCTGTTCCTTCTAGAGGTGCTGGAACTCTTCGAGTATGGGAAGCATGGATCCAATTTGGCAGCCCCCCACACTTCACCGCGGCGTTCGTTATCAGGATTACCTGAAAGGGCCCACGCCAGCGAACATCTAGGCAGTTCTTCCGGACGTGTTTTTTAACTAAGACCCAGTCCCCTGGGTTCAGATCATGACACAGGTTCCTCGATGCTGGAACTTCAGCCGCATGCACCTGAAGGGACACAGAATGGATGGCGTCAGACAGTCCTTTACAATAATCCAAGATCAGATCATCTGTAATATTCAATAGAGCAGTAGTTGGAACTGTAGGAAGTCTCATGGCCCTCCCCATCAGGATCTCGTGGGGAGAGAGACCTGTCCTCCTATCAGGTGTGCTGCGCATGCTCATGAGCACTAAAGGAAGAGCATCTGGCCAACTCAAAGATGTGGATGCCACTACTTTAGCCAATCTATTCTTCAAAGTACCATTCACTTGTTCCACAATTCCTGAAGCTTCTGGTCGATAACTACAATGCAGCTTTTGGTCGATATTCAGTGTGGAGCACAACATCTTCACTATTTCGCTGTTAAAATGATTTCCTCTGTCCGATTCCAAAGAGGCAGGCACCCCGAAGCGCGGTATCAACTCCCTGAGCAACAATTTAGCCACTGTGAGTGTATCGCACCTACGTGTAGGGTACGCTTCAACCCATCTGGAAAATACGCATACAATCACCAACACATACCTAAGGCGATTGACTCTTGGCATTTTGATGAAATCTAATTGCATTCTATTGAAAGGCCCCCCCGACCTCCCAATGTGACTCAGTGTGACTGGTGTTCGTTTGCCTACGTTCAGTTGTTGGCAGGTAACACATCGTTTACATACTGATTCTGCTGCTATTCTAAATTTAGGGCAATACCAAGTTTGCCTAAACACTCTCATCATAGCATCCCTTCCTAGATGTACTGGACCATGTATTTCTCTCGCCATGGGATTAGCTAATTCTTCAGGTAACACAGCTCTCCCATCTGCTGAAACCCAAAAATCCATTTCACTTCGCACACAACCTGCTATTTCCCATGCCTTTTTCTCTGTTTCAGGTGCGTTCTCCTGCATTATTCTTAAATCCTCCCAAGTGTCTACAGTTTCTAACATCATACTTAATTCAGTCTTTTCTTCTGCACCTTCTATCTCCACCTTTGAGAAAGAATAATTTTGTTCCGCACAATAGCGTGCGACTTCATCAGCGTATCTGTTGCCTTGTGACACAAAATCTGTATTCTTAGTATGAGCTACACATTTTACTATTGCGATATCAACTGGACCTTGCAATGCTTCTAACAACAGCCGCACAAATTCTCCATTTCGAATGGGCGAACCAGAGGAGGTCATGTAACCCCTCTGAGACCACAACTGCCCGAAATCATGAACCACACCGAAACCATATTGGCTGTCAGTGTATATGGTGACTCTCTTTCCGTTTCCTGCTATGCAGGCACGAGTTAGGGCAATAATTTCTGCTACCTGTGCGGAATGTACTCCTTCCAGGCAAGCGGCTTCCACAACTCCAGTAATGGTACAAACAGCATAAGCTGCTCTCAACCGACCAGTATCGTCTCTTAAACATGAGCCATCAACAAAATAAATTTCATCGGGGTCAGACAATGGCTCATCCACAATATCTGGTCGGGGTTTCGTGCATAGTTCAGTCACATCAAGGCAATCGTGGTCTTCACATCCTTCGCCTTCTATTACAGTAGGTAATGGCATCAAAGTAGCAGGATTCAAGACAGAGCATCTCCTGAGAGTCACGTTCTCTGCGGCAAGTATAACTTGCTCGTAGCGCGTGAGCCTACTATTGGTCAGATGCTGCGTCTTCGTCCTGGTCATTAGCAATTCAACTGAATGTGGTACATACACCACCACTGGATGTCCCATCACAATACTCTCGCTCCTTTCAATGCTGACACCCGTTGCAGCAACGGATTTGAGACATCCGGGCAACGCTGCGGCTACTGGATCTAATGTAGCCAAAAAATATGCAACTGGTCTACGGGCATTTCCGTGGGTCTGTGCCAAGACTGACAAAGCACATCCCTCTCTCTCACAGCAATAGAGTGAAAATGACTTTTCGTAATCTGGCATTCCCAGAGCCGGAGCACGACATAAATCGTCTCTCAGCTGTAAAAACGCCACCAGACATTCTTCATCCCATGGTACCGGATCACTCACCTCCTTGTGCGTCAGTTTCTGTAAGGGCTTTGCTTTCAGTGAAAAGTTAACTATCCACTGTCGGCAGTAACCCACCATTCCTAGGAACATTCTAACTTCTCTCTGTGTTGTAGGCGCATTCATTTTCATTATCGCCTCAATCCTCTCTGGTGACACCTTACGTTTTCCTTTCTCTAACCTGTGCCCTAGATACTGTACCTCTGTCAGACAATACTGCAACTTGCTCGGAGATACCTTATGTCCATTTTCAGCTAAATGATTCAGTAAGGCAACTGAATCTGCTTTACAAGCTTCCTCTGTTTCTGACGCAACAAGTAGGTCATCTATGTACTGTACCAGAACCGAATTCTGTGGCAGTACTAGATTCTCAAGATTCTTTTTCAGCAACTGATTAAAGATGGATGGGCTGTCTGTGAATCCTTGTGGGATTCGACACCATGTTAAAACACGATCTTCCATTTTAAAAGCAAAAAGATACCTGCTCTCTTCATCCAATGGGATTGAAAAGAAAGCCTGACAAAGATCTATCACTGTGAACCATTCTGCTTGACATGGTATTTGAAACAGTATCACTGATGGATTCGGTACCACGGGACAACATGAAACGACTATGTTGTTAATTTTTCGTAAATCCTGCACTATCCTGAATTTCCCGCTAGGTTTCTGCAAACCCATAATCGGGGAGTTACAAGGACTACCCACGATTTCTTTCAGTATTCCCTGTTGAATCATTGACTCGATCACAGGCTTTATTCCTGCAATCGTTTCCTGTGACAATTTGTATTGAGGCGTTCTTGGAAACTCAACATTTGGTTTTACCAATATTTTTACCGGTTCTACCCCTTTAATCAATCCTATATCTTCTCCTGTGAAATCCCACACCTCTGACGCCACTGCATCTCTTAAATCTTGGGGAAGATCTTCTACAGTCAGAGTAGGATATAGTTCTACACAGAATTTTGAATTGGCCACCTTAAAGGTAGCATCATCGTCGGTAGTCTGTACCTCCACTCCTTGTGGGGTGCAGTATATGGTGCAATTCAATTTGCATAACAAATCCCTTCCCAACAGACATACCGGACTCGAGTCACAAACCACAAACTGATGTTCGTTCATGTGGTTTCCAATTTTCACAGACACTGGTTCTGTCAAAGGACTAGTCATTCTTTTATTTGCGACTCCTACCACCTGAATTGTTTCCCCTGACATCGGCAAGTCTGGAACCACCGCTGATCTCAGAGTCGAACGAGTAGCCCCAGTGTCCACTAAGAACGTAGTGGGACACCCTGCCACTTCTGCCTCAACAAATGGCCCTCTTTGATCCACTTCTAGGACTGCCCCGAGGGTACAATCCTCTTCACTGCTCACCCGTTGTCCTGTCAATGGATCAATGTAATAACACTTTTCTTCCTCGATAAACAGAGGCATCTGTTTAAAGACCTTTCCCCCAGCTGCTATCTTCGGTGGCTGTGGGAATTGGGCCCGTGGAGCCGAAGTCCCCCCTTTGGCCACCTTATTACTTGGGACTGTCACCTTTTGCACTGGGACTTCTTGGACCTGCTCTTCTACTTCCAACTCTCCATTTTCAGGGTTAAAGGGACACTCGCGTCGCCAATGTCCCACCTGGTGACACTGATGACACTTTGTCGTTTTCTTTAAAGTGGCAAAGTCTATCCTAGGTCTCTGCCCTTCCTCATTGTCCTTATTCTGACCGTTTGGCTTTCGTCCCATCCCCTGTTTCTGCTGGCCACCCTTCCCAGCGGACTGCATTTGCACCACCATCAATTTCTCCTTTAGATTCTTGGCTTTAGAATCTATCTCGTCACTGCAGTACCTCGCATAACGTAAAATCTCATCTAGTGGTTTGTTCTGCCAACAGATTAAATGTTGCTGTATCATCAAACAAATATCAGGTCTCAACCCCAAAACAAACTTTGACACAAACTGCCCTATATCTTTGGGATCCATTACATCTAGTCCACTGTATTGCTTGAATGTTTTCAATAACCTTTCATAAAACTCGTGAACTGTCTCCTTGGGTTCCTGCCTTGTTCGGTCTATTTTTACCCAATCTATATCCTGTGGTGGTACCTTATCTTTCAGCCATGCTATTACCCTTTCATACTTTTGCATGACAATCTCGGACGGTCCATTAGTCCGAGCATCCCTCACTGGTTCAGTATTTGGCCATTCAACACTAGTCTTACAAGGGGTCCACAGATCAGATGGGACCACGATGTCAAACAACGTGTTCAAATCAATCCACAATACCTTCGAAATTTTAACAAACCTCTCTACCTGCTTATACCACTCTACTGGATTGTCCCGCAACTTCGGAAATGAGTTGGTAAATGCAGCTAAATCTCCTCTACTCCAGGGCACATGTACATAATTTCCGTTTGATATTTCTCGCAAAGGGAATGCCTCCATGTGCATTACCCTTCCCTCGGGGGTCATCACATTTGCACTTCGTCTAACTGTGCCCTTTTTTGACCACCTTTCTTCCCATTTGTCCAATTCTCTCCACACTCTTATCCCTGATACCAGCTCCCTTATGTGTGTTTTTAATCCAGTAGTTCTCTTCTCATCTAGATCCTGGTCTGCGTACTGTAATCTGTGGTTACTCTGTAATGCCCTTGTCCTAGACAAATCCACGGCATATCTATCTGCCAAATCAGTCAGTTTCTCATGAAACGCTCTAGCTTTCCTAGTAATATCCTTTGCCATGAACAATAACTCATCCTGTTCATACAATTCTATCCTTTCCAAAGGTAATGTTCCATCTATTATCTCGTCAACATCTGATTTTAAACTAGTAACATCAAGCCTTTTTGCCTTAATTTCAGCTTTCAAGACACTCAATTTAGCTCCTCCATCCGCATCTCTCCCATCCCAGCTCCAAGATCTTCGTTTAGGTATTGGTGAGTTATAGGGAGTCCTCCCCTGTTCCCATCTCTCTAGGTCCCATGCCTTTCCATCTTCTCGGGGTGGGTGGTGAAACACTCCTTCATGCCTCCTAGCCTCTCTCTCCCCATCCTGGCTAGTTTCACGGGATGCAGGGTAAGATGTTCCATTACTCCCTCTTTCCTCCCTACTTCCCTGTGATTCCTGATTATTCGAGGCGTGGCGGGACCTATCGCTGTTCTCCTTTCTCCAATGTTGAACGTCTTCCCCGAGTGTATGATGAAGGCACCTAAACCTATTCTGAAAAGCCCGTACCGCCTCATCTCCTCCTTTCCCCCAGAGACGGGACATTTCCTCACATTCTACAATCCTAGTATTTTGTTCCGGCTGTTCTCTCTGATTTGTAGGACATGCATCCCCTCTATTCTCTTGACTTTGGCCTTCCCGGCCCTGACTGCTTTCGCTGGCCCCGCAATGAGATACAGTCCCGTTACCCCTGCTTTCCCACTCTGGTTCTGTTCTTGTCCTGTTACTTGGAGATACTATGGACCCGTCCCATTCCCTCAAATCAGCTCTTAACTCTGAAAAAGATCTTGGCCGTGGTCCCCTTAGATCCATTGGTCCTCTCGGACCTCCCTGTTCTGAATTGGGACCGACAGTTGTGTCTAATGGGGTGTTCCATGTTACCGAACCTGGCAATTGTTTCCATGCATTTGTCACATTATTCCTCCTTTCCATCTCAATCCTTTCCCTATCCAATTGCCTTTGTTGTTCCCCTCTATCTCTCTCAGAATTATAGATCGAAACTATGGGTCCTATGGTAACAGGCACTTGAAGAGCGTCTGGCAATCCCACAGACTCAACCCTTTCTGTGGTTGGCGTTTTCTGCACCACAAACCTTCCCACTACACTCTGTACAGTGTTGTTTGGAGGTGTTTCTCCGCCTTTGATAGGTGTCCATTCCGATATAGGGAGTGGTGTATATCCCTCTATGTCATTTCCATCTTCCCTTGCGAGCCCTCTATCTTCTATTAACCCCACTCTCGGAGGTGGTCTATCCATTAACAATCTGTTTATCAGATTGTCCTCCGACTCGCTTTCCTCGTCTTCTTCCATGAGGTTTCCTCCTCCTGACACCTCCCTCATCGGATACATTTTCTCCACCTCAATAGTCTGTACTCTCCAACGCTTTTCCTCCTCATCCCATTTGGAATCTCGCACTGCCCTTACCGATCGCGTCAGTCTTTGTTGACGCCTGTTCAAATTTCGGTCGTGTGCAGCCTTAATCCATGCATTAAGAGCCTCAAACTGTGTTGGTCTGGGCGAGGGTTTCAATGAGGACATGGTTGCTTTTAGCCGATGTAACACCTCTAATTTAAACGTCCCGTACCTCGGGAACTGCATTTCCTCATTCCCTTCCGTAAGCTTATTCCAAGCCCCAATCCACAATATGGTATGCAGCCCCACATTCGTTGCCATATAATGAGCTGGCGTACCCTCCGGCGGAGCCTCTTCCCCATAATAATGTTCACTTCGTTTACGTTTAAAAATCCCTTTCAAACACTTAAAACACTTCATGATTTCTCTTTTCTCCGCGTTTGTTTACTTCCTGATGACACTCCACCAATCTCAGCTCCGTTCTCACTAACTGGCCTATCCGTACGCGACTTTTCTCCGACGTCACTCTAGCCGCCCAACCAGAGCGCGGCTCTAGCTAACGTCACACCAACCGCTCAATCACAGCGCGGCTCTAGCCGACGTCACCCGTCCCCCTTCGCAGCAGTTCCCCTCCTTTCTCAGCTCGTCTCCTCGGTCATGCACGCGTCCCATTCATACTCTGAAAAATGATTACTTCCGTCCAAGCGATCACCTTTCTTTGACTGTACGCCCACAGTCTTTCTGTAGTTGTCACCTTAACTTGGCGAAATGTCTTTCCGTTTACTTCCAGACAATCGCCTTCTCCGATAGGTTACTCACACACAGTAACTTTCGACCAGCGTCCGTTACTCATACACTCACTCTTACACTCCCCCTATCTTGGATCCACGGCGGTCAATGGTACCTCGTGACCTCCGTACTATGGTCGACAACTACCCTGGATGTTCGATACACCCAAAACCACTTAAGCTCTGGCCTGAACTTAAGATTTCACCAGTTCACCCGTTTACCAGGTTACCAGCTTACCAGGTTGCGCGCGCTCACAACCTTCTCTCATTCACACTACAGGCATTCAACTCCGCAAGACATTACAATACAAATACAACACAAAACACCGCAATCTGTTCACGCATGACCCTTTTTATACTCACTCTCCGATACTGCTGCTTTTCTCGCACCGTCTGCACCTTTCGGCACACGATTCTTCCGCTGCTCGTCTCTCGGCGTCTCGGGCCTTGGGGTAAACTAACCTCTCTAGATTACCTTCCTCAAGAAGATAACCATCCTCACTCTGCTACCAACTGCTAACGCGGGATTACTGGTTACTAATTATCTTACCAAATCCCAAACTATGTCGACTGAATCGTTGGTACCTGTCGTTGAGTAAAAGGTAATCTCGCAATAAGTCAATCAATTTAAGAACTTACACCACTCTAAATGACCACTGACCAAATTTAAGTTTTAAAGATTTAATATAAAGTCAAAGATAACTGAAGATACAAACTTCTCAAAATGAGATTCAAAAGGTAAATTGGTATCACTATAAACATGAACTTCTTGAATAATCTAAGTCTGAAGAACAAAATAATAAGTACAAGCTCAAAGACCATAAGGGTTGTCAAAATAGATATAAGTTGCAATCTCAAAGTCATTACAGAAAAGAAAATTAAAGTTAGTCTGTCCCTACACTATACTAAGTGACATCCCTACTTAGCAAGATCTTAACCCTCTAGGTGTCAGCCGTGGTGACTTCCTAAGAAGATCACGCACTTCTCTTTGTCTCTTCTCTGATAATGGGTCTCTCCTGATCAGCCTATCTGCCTACCCATCCGCTTCCTCAGGCTCCCAAAATCATCTGCTCTGCTCTCCTCCCGGGTCTCTTTCCCTAATACCAAATCACATTTTCAATAGAAACGCCCCTTGGGACGCCCCTCACGTGGTACATCTTTGCGCGGCAAACTCCATGATGGTACTCTTGAAGACCCTCGTTATAGTTGACCTTGGTTCCCAGGCTTCTTCTCCAGTGCGCTGATACCCCCTGAAATTCCTGGAAACTCCTACAGGCCTGCGCAAGGCGCCACTGAACAAAGTCCCTTTCATTCGAGCTGATTAGGACCCTCGCACCTGCATACAGCTCATCCTGCAGTGGGCCTCAAATTCCAGACTCCACCATATCTTTAGTCATAAAACACTCTCAAAGCTCTGTGCTGGACACCTCGCGACCTCTTCTCTAACGAGCACATGACGATTTACACGACATGACATTATCTCCTCTGGCCTACTTGATTTACATGCAGCAGGTCCCTGCACTCTTAAAACATTAACTTGATTTAAACAGCAAACATTCTTAACTAGCATACGTTTCTAAAATAACACATCTATAAAGCATATACTTTTAACCCTAAGTTCAATAGTACATTTGGAAGAACCATGTCAACCTTATCTCACATTATTTTAGCAGCACGTTCAGGTTTGCTGTGAATTGCCCTAAGGCCTACACAGTATACTGGATTTCGAAGTTACATTTAATTCGGACATGATTCTTTTAACATGAGAACATGAGGTTTTCACATATATTCCAACATTTCTACATTAATCTCACACCGTTATAATTATAGTTACTCTACTTAACATTCTATACATTTCACTACTGAATATAAAACACTCTGTATATTTCACTCCTGGATATAAAACACTCGTGTGCAAAACATGTTTAAACTAACTACGTGCTTGTAAATATGGCGTACTTATACATTTTTTCCCAAACTTGTGCTCCCTCAGGACCACTGGTGCTGCGGTGGCTGGATCACCACCGTCACGCCCCCTGAGAGTATGGTGGTCCTCGGACTACCAGACTCGTAAATAGGCCCTTAGTCTCTACTTTTAACGATTTGGGAGAATCAGAAATTTATATTACACAGAAAGAGCTCTGCTGCTCTAAATCTGCTGGATTTATCAGCAGCTTTCGACACCATCTCCCATAAAATTCACATCCATTAACTGGAGGGTTGAGTTGACTGGAGGGGACTGTTGAGGGTTTAGCCCTAGCACGGTTCAGCAATTTTCTGACCGACCGATCCTATTTGGTCCAGCTTCCTCCGTACACATCCCAAAAACTTAAGCTTGATCGTAGTGTACCACAGGGCTCTGCCCCAAGTCCCACCCTATTTAATAATTATATGGCTCCATTAGCCAAAGTTATTTAGGATCATGGCTTTGTGGTATTATCCTATGCAAATAATATCGAACTAATTGTCTCCCTATCAGATGATATAGGCTCCATCAAACACAATTTCAGACAATGTCGTACATCTGAACCCTTATGAATGAATCAAAATCATTTGAAACTTAATTTGAATATAACTGAGTTACTCATGTTAGGCCCAAACCCTCAGATTTAGAATAGCGATAGGTGGCCCTGTGAATAATAGGTCCTCCTCCTCTTCCCGTTCAACCACTACGCAATCTAGGAGCGAAATTTAATTCTCGTCTTTACTTCATTTCACAAATCGAAAATGTCATGGCTACCTGCTTTGGGTTATTTAAAACCTACTGTAAAATTCTCTCATTTTTAAATATTATGGCTAGGAAGATAGATGGTAATTCATGTCTTAATCACCTCCAGACTTGTCTATTTAAGGCTCTTTACTTTGGGTTGCCAAAATCTTGTATTGGCAGACTTCATCCTATTCAAAATGCAGTTGCTAGACTTCTGTGGAGAAGTGTGGCTCACTGGTTAGAGGAGGCAGACCTGGAAGCAGAGGTCAGCCCGGGACCAAGGTTCAATTCCCGGCTTGGCGGGGTCTTGAGTCCTAAAATGTCCATGGACTCGACAATTCTCGCTCCGGTGCCTACTCGATTCACGGGTTCACACTCTGCAACTCTGGGCAATAGCTTGCTTAATCTCCACAACGGCCCCTCGCGGCGGGATGCCTGGCTTTCACCTTGCGGATACCCTGCTGGGGCTATCTCACAGGGGAATACCAGGACGTGTTCCCTAAGCAAGCGCTTAGAAACCGCTCGGTGATTTGCGCTATATAAATTCCTGTACATTTACATTTACATTCTACATAACATTGTGAGGTAATGTTTAATATCAAAGAGATGAAAAGATCTCCATTGGCTGCCAATAGCAAAAAGAATCCAATTTAAAGTTCTATCCCTGATTCATAGAGATGTTTTCAAGCAAGGCCCCACTAGTCTTCAGAGCATCTTCTCATTCTGTGATCCTGCCAGATGTTTAAGATCATCTCCTACCTTTGTCTTGCAACCCCCAAGGTTTCTTCGGTCACTAGGGGCCAGCTGTGGAAAACTTACCTTCATCACTTCGGGCATCAAGTCGCTCCTTCTTTCAGAAACATCTGAAAACTTGGGTAATCACTCACGAAGTTTAGTCCTCTAGCTGGACAACTGCAGTGGAGCTTGGGTTTTAGCCCCTTGAAGCTCTTTTCTAAGCACGGGTTGGGATCTCTAAATTCATATTTCATTTAATTTCATTCCAAAATGACAAATTTTCAATACTTCTAGAAAAAGATCTCTTTATTTCAGCAGCAAATATTATGCTAACATGAATTTCTGTTGTGTACTTGTGAACTTTGTTAGCATTCTCACTAGTTTCTTAAAAATCAAGTTAAACTGCATTTTCGGGAAAGTGAAACGGTGGAAAGAGTAGGATTAACACAATTGTTGTAATTCTATAATTTGAAAGCTAGGTTCTTAGAGGCATTCAGACGGGACACTCCCAATTTTTAAAGCTCAAAATGGCTTTATTCCAGGTGTCTACTGCCAGAAATTGATTCTGCTTCAAGAAAAGTCAATTGGGGAAATATTTTCTTCTGATTCTTTTTTTCAAATCTCCCACTTTACCAGGGCCGAACTGGGAACCCAAAGCAGCACTAGCAATTTAGCCAGCCCAGCCCCTGGGGCGAGTAGGGGACACGTGTGAAGCACTGGTCGTAGGTAAGTGTCCCTTTTTGCCATGGTTACCCCCCACTTTTTGCTGATTTTGATGCACTTTGACAGAATGTGCATGGGGTCCCTGCTAACCAGGTTCCCAGTGCCTGCGCTCTTTCCCAAGACTGTACCTTTGTTTACACAATTGGCACACCTGTGGCACACATATGAGCCCCTTGTAAAAGGTACCAGTGGTAGCTAGGGCATTATGACGCGAGAGGGTCTCTAAAGGCTGCAGCATGTAGTATGCCACCCTAAGAGACCCCTCACCAAACACATGCATTCTTCCACTGAATCCTGCCTGCTTTGGTGCAACTAAAAGTGAAGAGTCGACCTGGCACACATCTCTGTGTGCCAGGCCTGCCAGCACTGCAAGATACATAGGCAAGTCACCCCTACAGCAGGCAATACAGCCGTGAGGCAGGGTGCACTATACCACAGGTGAGGGCATAACTGCAAGAGCAGAATTGCCCCTATAGTGTCTAAGTCTATTCTTGGGCATTATAAGTGCATGGTGAAGCTCTAATGAGTACATGGTGGCTTCACCGAATCCCAAGATGTTTGCTACCAAACATCTCAGATTAAGGAGCCCACTCTGATGCCACTGTTAGATTCATTAATAAATCCACTCAGGGGGGACCTCAGAGGTGCCCCCTGAAAACCTACCAACTGCTCGTGTGTGCCTGACTGGTCTGCATCAGCCTGCCACTTCTAGACATATCTCTTCACCCCTGAGGTGGGAGCCTGGAGCTCTCATGGGTAAGAAACAAAGCCTGCTCTGGGTGGAGATGCTTAACACATCCTACCCCCAAGCAAGAACACCATTGAAGGGCGGTGATCCTCAAAGGCTTCCTGCCCTTTGTTGTGCTAGCCAGGGCCTCTCCAGCTAGTGGAGATGCCCGCCCCCCTGACCAAGCCCCACTTTTGGTGACAAGGTCGGCGGAAAAATTAGTAGGCAGGAGATGTGTTTCCCCTCTCAGCCAAGACCACCCCTCAGGTGCCCTGAGCTGCAGTTACCCCTCCTTTAAAAATCCTCCATATTGTTTTGGAGGATTTCAGCCAATAGGAGTGGACACACAAAGGGTGTAGTCACCCTACATGTAAGTAGCCCATTGGCTACTACCTTCCAGCCCCTGTAACGCCCGAGAGTGAGTATTTAGGGGCACCCCTGAACCTTAATCCTTAGTTCCTGATGACCTATGAAGGAAGAGCACAAAGAAAAGCCGTGCAGCAGAGGAAGACTGAAGACACCCATTGACTTGGCCCCAGCCCTCCTGGCCTGTCTGCAGCCTTGAAGATCCTGCCAAAACCGATGACTCGTCCCGCAGCCCAGCAGCTGCCAAAAGCCTCTGGATGGACTGATGCCTTCACGAAAGACCAGAACTCCCAAAATCAGTGGCCCTGTTCACCAAGAAACTCCAAGAAAGGCCTCTGTGAACTGCGAACCGCGAAACCCTGCTTCCGGATCTACCTCTGCACCTGACGCCTGCGGCCCGAGTCCAAGTGGCCCACCAATCCCAGCAAGGTTCCCTAGCGATCCAGAACCCGAGTCCAGTGTGGGCTGACCCGTCCTGGATGCCATGACGACGCCTGCAGCCTCAACACAAAGGACCCCCTAATCGCAACCAGCTCCTGAAAGGGTTTTCTGACCTCAAAAGACACCCCTGCACCGCAGCCCCTCAGCCTTTGGGAACCCAACCAATGGTGCCCAGGTGACCCTCAACATCCTAACTTACCTGCCTAGCCACCGTTTCCTTCGTCCAGCTTCCTGGTCTGAGCCTGCAGCCTTTGTTTGAGACTGTCGTCCCCCATTGATTTGTATTGGTTGCCCGATGCTGTGTTGGCACTCTGCACCTGGCCACCCCTGTGCCGCTAGGGTGTATGTTTGGCACTGCCTCGTGGCTCCCCCAGTGCTTGTCCTAACCCCTAGAGGTTGACCTCCAACTCCGCTTTACATACCTGTAATTAGCACGACTTCAAGTGCCCTCTGGCTCCATTGGTTAACATTGGGCCCTCTACACCGAATTTGACCTCTTCACCCGGCCGCCTCAGTGCTGCTGGTGGTGCAGTCTTGGTGCTCACTTGAACCTTGCCCTGTGTTGACCTAAAACCCCAAAGTCTGGGTTTGTGAGCAGTGGTGTAATGAAACTTGAGAGGGGCTCCCTGTAAGGTACATGGTGAGCCCCCCTCTAGACTCAACCAGGATCTCTCAAGCCAGGGTTCTGTGCTCAGGGGAACTCCTGGAGCTCAGGCCCCCCTGCACTACAGGGGCTACGGTGGCCTATGTTATGTCACTGTTTGTGAGTAAAGTACTTACCTGTGTAATTGCATTCTGTTTCCTCCCATAGGATAACATTGATCAATTAAGAGTATTGCTATTTCTATAGACTGTATCTAACTGCTGAACGAAAGTCCTAAACTAAGTATTCATTTACTGCTTGAAAAGTTTTGCCAGTTTAAACACGTTACTTACCTGCAACTAAGTTTCTTTGGTTCTAGTAATAAAAGTAACAAAGTAATATTTTTACAAATCACTGGTCTTGGATTTAGTCGATAAGTGCGTGTAATCATTTCTTGCATGAGTGTGTACAACAAATGCTTAGAACAGCCCTCTGATAAGCCCAACTGCTCACCCTCACTACCACAAAAGAGAGCCTTAGTATTATCTACTTTAGCCTTTGTACAGCTTCTGGAGATCCACTGGACTCTGTACGCACTGTACCTAACTTTGGTATAGTATATCAGAGCAAGCTTCCTACACTGCTGCTTTTCTTACTGGGGGGCCATATTGCAGCACCACTTCAAAACCAACCCCATCTGCTGCAAAACCGGCCCCCACCCCTCCAGCCTCCCGGGGAAACGCCCAATGCCCACTACGACCAGTCCGGCCCTGCACTTTACTCTTCTGAAATGTCAGCATGCATGCTAGAGGCCACTGGTCCCATCATCTCAGATTCTCTGCACTCTCACCTGCCTGTGTGCTCTGGACTTACATGAAGCTGTCCTGGGCTGTCCCTTACCAGAGCCCCCTCCCCTCCCCCACAAAGAATGGCTCTGCCGATGAGGGAGACATTACATCGAGTACAGAAAGCTGGGAAAGTCTGCATTACTGCATAAGCTGTACTGTTCACTGTAGAAATAGTACTGGAAAGGAGGTGAATCCCACCGGATCCCCGTTCCAGCAGCTTTTCTGAGCTGGGATCTCAGGGTAACATGCTGAATTTGTCCTAGTTAAGTTTCATTTTCTGACACCAGGACACATTTCAGCAGCGACTGCACATTGTCTGAGTTCAGTTAGGAGCAGCTACCTGCAGGTAGGGAGAGGGTTTTCTTATTTCCACTTCCAGCTGGGCCCAAACAAAGGCCTCCTTTAAAGAGCCATCAGCCCTTCTTTTATTCAAATATCATCCTGGCAAGGGTCATCTGGAATCTAACACGTAGACACCAAAGCAATGGAAAAAAAGTGCACAGTTCATCCCTTCACAACTGCTTTAGAGAAACTATCATTTGAAAGCAGATTTTCAATGCTGTTCCATTCCCTACATAAGAGGTGTGCTTGCATTGTAAGGAATTAATAACCAAAAAGAAGTGCCAATACTGTATATGAATTCTGAATCAATTGTCTCAAAACATCCGAACTGAACAAAATGTTTTGGTGTCACATCTATGAAAAGATTTAATCTTTTATTTTTAGTAAATGATTTTTTTGTTCATGAGTTTGGTTTGTAATTTCACCAAATTTACATTTTATAAGACCTTCTATACACAACATTTACATTAATCACAACATAAAAAGCCACAAATATTATATACATTTTCAATCAAAATTCACTCATAACTCAATCATCCTATCTCTCATACAACCACAGACAACATATCATCATAAATTTACACTGGAATGACACTATTCTCAGAAAGCCATATATTCATTTTTTTCCTTTTTTCAAATTATAAAAATCAATTTTGTATAACTTCTGGCTATAATAGTCAATTAGGCATTGTAAGGATGCAAGATTTATCTGTCTGTATGAGTCATTACATAAACAGTGATGTAAGTGGCACCTACTAACATTTGCATCTAATTCTTTTATAGCGCTACTCATCCCAGTGTTTTACACGTTACACAAAAAGGCTCAGTTAAAAAAAAAAGGTAAATCAATGTACAATTACTACATAAGACAATAAGGGTTATAAGGGTAGAAATCACATATCATACATACTTATAGACATTATATGTTAAGAGTGTATGGTCGGGAGGAACGCTGAGTCAGGATATAAAACGTAATGAAGTGGTTGTGGTTGTCTGTACTAATAAGAATCTATTACTTCCAAAGGAACCCTTCTTTGGAATAACATTACATTGAGAAAAAATAATAAGAATCTCAAGCCGTGATTGACAGTTTGCGTGCAGCTCCTTGATACCAGTGCACAGCTCACTGTGCTATAATTGAAGGCTTGTAACTTATGAACTGGAGGTAACAAAATGAGCTCAGTGTCAAAAGCAGTAGCCCGCTTACCTATCAACATAAAATACAACTGTGTGGTCCATGTGCTTTGCAGCAGGCACATTAACCCTCTATGCTACTTTTTGAGTAAAAACTGTGACCGGATAAAACACAGAACTCTCCCAGAGCTGTGTTAACCATTTGAGTTATTTTACTGCTATTAGAATCCCCTTAAAATTGCTGGGCAGTGGGCACCCAGTGACCTCTGCAGCAGGTGCCTTAACCCTCAAAGTTTATTAGAATGCAGCCTCGTTGTGGCCAGTTAAGTAATCTAGAACAGAATTACTGCCCCATATGTCCTTGTTGCCACTTTCTATGCAGCAGCTATTTTTAAGCATAAAACTATCCATAGTATGCCAGACTCTGCTTTTCAAGCTCCGCCCCCCGTGACTCCTCCCCTTTCATCTGTCTCACCGCCCCCTAATTTATGAGTTTTCCGAATACTTTTTTTTCCAGCCTAGAACTGTGTGGGAAAGACACACTGAGCTCAACAAAGGGACCCGTGGGCGAGAGAGCGCAGAGAACTGGCCTCAAAAACCTTTCAGAGTGCCACTTCCTTTCCTTTTCGACCCAGGCGCTTGATTCATGTCCATGCCCTGGTGGTGTGCCATCCAAACCGCCACATTTGGAACGGCTCGCTTGTGTCCAGCCGCCTGGCGTGTTCCTCAAGATGTAAGATGCTTTGTGTGTTATCTGTTTCTTCTACTCGGTAAGATGCTCGCTCCCTCTTGAGAGGAACGCAGAGGACAGATCTTTCAGTGATGTAGCGTCACGATGGGCGCCTCTGATCGGCTAGGCGCATCATCTTCAACAGGCCTGGATATGAAAAATACTGATAAATACAGCCCTGTGACCCAGTTTGCAATGAGGAGCGTTCTTGCAAGGTTTTAACTGCGCTTCTGGGAGTTTTGTGTATAATAAGTGCCTGTTCGCGTGCCTGAGATAAACTGGTGGCTTGTCTGCCCATGCCAGGCACGCAGCCTGCGCCCAGGGGCCTGGAGGGCCCTGCAGCCGCCGGCGGGGCCCTGTCCCCTCCCTCCCTGCCCTTGCCTTGCACGCAGCGTCCCTGCCCATGCCTGGCATGCAGTCTGCGCCCAGGGGCCTCCGAGGGCCCTGCCCGCCCCCTCCCTCCCTGCCCGGGCCTCGATGACTTCCTGGCAGCCGCACAGATGACATTCTCTGGGAAACCATCGGCCTGAATGGCTGCCTTCCGCTTCCTGCCTGCTCCAGCCTGCGGAGCACACGTGCTGGCAGCCGGCCTCTTAAAGGGGAGGCCGGCGCAGGCGGGGCGCTGGGGCTGCACAGCCAGGAGCAGGCAGAGCGCAGCACAGGGACTGGAAGCAAGCACTGCATGCAGAGCATGTGAACAGGCATGACACAGGGACAGGGAGCAGGCACATTGTAGGGACTGCCTCGGTTCAGGTGGGCCCTAACTTTGCTAATTAAATAACACGCCAGACTAGTGCTACTGTATACAGGCGGGAAGACCACGAGCGGTCTCCCGCGGGTTTATTTATCCCCTCGGCGCGGACCCGCCCCAAGGGGTGTGGGGATGCGTGGTTAGTGGCTACAATGTAGGGGAGCGCCCGGGTGGCCCTCTACATCCCTCCTTTATTTTAGCTGACGTCAGGACATCAAAGTCACTCTTATGGGGAGGCACAGGCAAAGTCTCGGAGTCTCTGACTGGGACCCGGATTGGGCCGTAGACAGTAGCGTTGGCTGCGGCGGCTCGGAGACGCCATACTTTCGCGGGGGCGTTCTGCAACAAGCTCGCCGTCCTGGGGCAGACAGGGTGTTCTCGGCTGTTCCCCAGCCTCGGGGATCACTGGCGAATGTCCCTCCGTTGCCGGACTCCAAACAGGTGATGATCCTGCAGGATTTCCTTGGGGTGTCATGGGTGGAGAGACTCCGCTTCCTGCATCGGCATCTGGCTCGGAAGCTCTCTTGAAGCTAGAGACGTTGCGAGTGACCAGTTGATTTCCTCTTCGAACCGTTACCATTGTTCCCTTCACCCTCTCAACAGTCCAGACCTCCGGTTCGTAGGGTGTTCTAAATTTCCACCCGGGGTGTCGGTCTTTGATCACCACCGAGTCTCCTACGGCAAGCGCTGGTTCTTGGGCACGACGCGCCTCACTCGCTTTCCGGTTGGTTTTTTCTCTTCTTGCCTGAATCGCTTCATCGTTCCTTGGTGCCAGAACCCATTCTGGGCCCTCCGGTATGCTGTCCCTTGGTGCTCTTTTGAACAACAGATGGGCTGGAGCACACTTCGTAGTGCTATGAGGTGTTTGGCGATACGCCCCCAGAAATTGGTCAAGGGCGGTTTCTGGGCTTTCTCCATTGTCAATGGCAATGCGCAGCGCCCGATTAAGAGTCCTCATTAGTCTTTCCACCTCCCCATTGGCTTGGGGCCAGAGTGGGGTGATCTTTCGGTGTCGAATGGCGAGATTCTCTAGGTATCCTTGGAAGTCCCGTCCCTGGAAGGGGGGTCCATTGTCAGACTTGATCTCGGTTGGGAGGCCCATCAGTGCGAAAATCCGGTGCAGGGCTGTTTTCACTTGTGGGAAAGCTTTTGACGATAGGACTTCCACAATCGGGAACTTTGAAAACGAATCGACGACTACGATCATGTGGCGGCCATCGGGAAAACTACCGAAGTCCACACTCAGGTGCGTCCACGGGGTCGTGCACGGCTCTTCCGTAATCACGGGTGTGGGTGCAGGGTCCCCGCCGGTGATGGTGCAGGCATGGCATGACCGTACCATCTCGTCCACCATTGTGTCCATGGCTGGAAACCAGACCTTGTGTCTCAGCCTCGCTTTCGTCTTGGCGGTCCCTTGATGTCCCACATGGGCCAGAGCGAGAATTCTCTTTTGCAGCCTCTCCAGTACCACGATTAGGTGACCCCGCATGACAACGCCGTCTTTCCCCATGCTCAGCTCATGCCTCACTTGCCATAGCTGCTGTCGAGCGTGGTGGACCTCCAGCCGGAGGGTTCGGGCTCCCTCCATGAAGTGCGCCCAGCTGTTGCTTTCCAGTGCTTCCTTGACCCTGGACAGAGTGTCGTCTTCCAACGTGGCTTGTCCTATTTCGGCCAATGTCATTGTTCTGGGAGAGGCAGACTGCGAGACCATGTGAACGAACGCCTCAACACCTTGAGCGGCGTCTGGTGGGTGTTCGGGATTGCCAGTTTCAGGATGGCGGGAGAGGTAATCCGCAGGATTGTGGGCTCCAGGGCGGAACACGACTTTGAAGTTGTATCCTTGCAATTGCACCGCCCATCGCTCGATACGCGGGGGAGCCAGTCGGGTTGAACCTGCAAACAGTGGTATCAGTGGCTTGTGGTCGGTGACCACTGTGAACATCAGACCACATAGATACAGGTGGAAATGCTGGCACGCCCACTTAATGGCCAGCGCCTCCCATTCGATCTGCGCGTAGCGCGTCTCTGTGTCGGTCAGTGCCTTGCTGGCGTAGGCAACAGGCTTCCATACCTCAGCACTATGCTCTTGCATGAGCACCGCCCCAAGTCCGACTGGGCTCGCATCGATGACCAGTTCTGTCTTGCGTTGGGGCTGGAAGTACGCCATCACTGTCTTGTCGAGCAAACTGGTCTTGATGTCGTTGAACGCTTTGTTTGCGGCCGCGGACCATTTCCACTTCCGGTCCTGGTGCGTGAGTGTCCGCAGGGGCTCCGACATTGCGGCCAGATTTGGGATGAATCGGCCGCAGTAAGTGTCCATGCCCAGAAAGCTCCTCACCTCGGTGGGGTTCCGTGGGGTGCTCGCCGCTCTGATCGCTGCAGCTTTCTTTGGATCTACCTGGAGTCCTTCTCGTGTAAAGGTGTATCCGAAGAAGTCTATGCTCTCTTGGTAGAAAGAGCACCTTGACTTGTGCAGGGTCCGTCCGCTGTCTGCCAGCCGCTGTAGCGTCGCCCTCAAGTGTGCGTGATGTTCTTCGAGCGTGTCCGAATACACCAGAATATGGTCACTGAGGTTTATGACACCCCGCAGTCCCGACAATACCTCACGGATTGCATTCTGGAACACCTCTGCAGCAGAGGATACCCCAAAGCTGAGTCTTCGGTAGCGGCGCAGTCCTACATGAGTCGAGAAAGTGGTTATGTATCGACTCTCCGGCTCCAGCTCTAGTTGATGGTAGCCCGCATTCAAATCGAGCTTGGAGAACCACTTTGTGCCATTTAGGTCAGCCACTATGTCGTCCATTGTTGGGGTGATGTGCCGCTCCCTCTTCACTGCCGTGTTAGGCAGCCTCATGTCGACACATAGTCGAATCACTCCGGGTTGCTTCGGCTTGGGGACCACGACAAGTGGAGATGCCCATGGGGTGGGCCCGGAGACCTTTTCTATCACTCCCAACTCCTCCAGTTTTCTGAGCTCCTCCTCTACCTGCAGCCTGAGATTGAAAGGCATGCGCCGGTGCCGGAGGGCTATCGGCCGTACGGAGGTATCGATGTGTAGTCGGAATTTCTTTCCTTTGAGTTTCCCCAATCCTTGGAATAGCTCCGGAAACTCTCCGAGTAAGGCCTCCGCGTGGGACTCGTGTACTTGATTTGCGAAAAAGACGAGCTCTAAATCCTCTGCTGTGTGACAACTGAGCAGGGTCCCTTTCTTGCCTTCTGTTACATGGGATTTCGCCTTTGTGGAGAGTTTCCCGCTCACGATGGTGGTTTGGATGACCCCTCGCAGCGGCAGGGGTCAGTGCCTCCGTAGGTGTAGATTCTCGCGTTCGAGGGTGCAAGTGCTGGTTTCGGCGAGAGCTTCTCATACTGGTCCGAGTCCATCACATTGACGGAGGCTACCGTGTCTATTAGCGCTTGTATTTCGGTACCATCTATGGTGACGGAGCACATCGGTGGGGGCCGTCTCTTGGTACCCGCCCGGTTGACATAGGAGATGACAAACACCTCCTCGTCGTCGTCGTCTTCATACATGGGACGTCTCTCTTGAGATTGATCGTCCGGTGGTGGTGCCTGTTCGTCCAGTGATACTTGACGGACCCGCTGCAACAAACTTCTGGCCCTGGGTGCTGTCGCTCGAAAGCGTCCTCCTCGGCACACTTTGGCGTAATGGTTCGGCCGCCCCCAGCGGGAGCATATCTTCCCCCTGGCCCCGCACGAGGCCTCCGCGGGATGGTCTTCTCCACAGTATCCGCACAGGTTCCTTTGCGTGCGCTTTGGTGGGCCTTCTTTGGATGGCGTCAACCTTTTCTTTCTTGATCGGCAAGAGCCTGTTTGTCTACGGAGTGGCCATCGGGGTAAGCAGGGCTGCTTCCATCACTTCCGCCCGAGCGTCGGACAGTTCATGGGAATGGGCCAAGACTAGGATTTCGTCGAGGGAGATGCCCGGTTGGCGTAGTATCAGTTTTCTCAGTAGCTTGGAGCGGCACCCTACGATGATCTGGTCTCTGATCTCTTCTCTTGGCTCTGTGAAGGGGCACGTACTAGCCAGCCGGCGGAGTCTTGCATAGAACATGTCGACGGATTCTGATTCGGTTTGCCAAGCCCTCTTGAATTTAAACTTTTCGAAGTCGTTGTTGAGCTGTGGATCAAAGTGCGCGTTCAGCGCATTGACCGCCGCGTCATAGTCATCCTCTTCTCCGGTGTTTGGGAGGGTTTCGAACAAATCGTAAATCTCTTCTTCTCCGTAGTAGATGAGGAGCGACCTCTTGACTGTTCCGTCGGTTTCACGTGTCCCTTTAAAGTAGTGATTGAGCCTCCCCACCCATGCCTTCCATCTGGGGGCGGCAGTTGCCGGGTCCGCAGATTACATGGGGGTAGTGGTGCTACCGCCGTGTGGGTGTTCGTCGGTGGTGGGGGTCTCAGCGCAGGCCCCTGATTGTCTCCCGCTCCCTGCTGTGCGGCTGCTGCGGGCGCTGTTGCTGCTGGCGCCTGGACGCTCATGGCGGCGCTGTGACTTGCTTAGATGTCGCTCTGCGATGGCCCGCGTCACCGGCTTCTTCTGGCCGCTAATTTGGGGTGTTTGCGTGGTCTCATGTTGTGCCACCAGTCTCCTGCGGGGGTGTAACAACTCTCTCCCACTCCTGCGTGTCTTCTGCAGGGTCTCAATGCTATGCGGGGCAATGCGCTTGCTGGTGAGTACTTATGCCAGTGTTCTAGCTTCCTGCCCTTACTTTCGTATTCCCCCTCTTTGTGTTTTTTTTAATTGGCTTGACCAAGGCTTGTTTAATGTTCCGTATGTGTATTGATTGCCATTGACTTTCTGTTGGTGTGGCCAGTGCTTGTTGGGGTAGGTTTCGACACGTTGAGTGTTTCTAGCCCTGTTGCCATGCACGTGTGGGCTGTGCTCAGCGTCGACGTGAAGGGCGCAGGCACGGTGGAAGCCAGCCTCGGCAGGGGCCTTCGGCGTGCAGCTCGTCTCCCCCTCTGGCAGCGCGTGGTCCGACAGGCCGCTGCGGGGCGTCAAAGAATGCAGGAGGCACCGGGAATGCAGGTGAGCCTCGGCGGGCACTCACTTGGCGGGTCCAGGGCAGAGGGACGCGCGTTGCACTCACCCTTGTGCTGCACGGACGCCGGGAGCCCGCCAGCTGAAAGCGCTCCCTCAGGCGGGATGCACGTGGGCAGGCTCGGACCGGCCGGCCGATAGTGGCGGGCTGCGTTGGCAGAGCACCGTGGGCCCACGCTCCTTCCTCACACAGAGCTCACAGCGGAATGGGACAGTCGCTGGTGGGCACAGGGGACAGTGGGGACTGGAAGCAAGCACTGCATGAAGAGCAGGTGAACAGGCCTGTCACAGGGGACAGTGGGGACTGGAAGCAAGCACTGCATGCAGAGCATGTGAACAGGCATGTCACAGGGCCAGGGAGCAGGCACATCACACCACAGGGGGCTGGAAGCAAGCACTAGATGCAGAGCAGAGCAGGCACATCACATTACAGGGACTGGAGGCATGCAAGCACAGTATGCAGAGCACTTGAACTGGCATGTCACAGGGCTATTTGAGCATGCATGTCACACAGCACACCAGAAAGGGGCATGTGAGCAGGCACATCACAGGGACTGGAAGCAACACTGCATGCAGAGCACGTGAACAGGCATGTCACAGGGCCAGGGAGCAGGCACATCACTTCACAGCGGACTGGAAGCAAGCACTGCATGCAGAGCACGTGAACAGGCATGTCACAGAGCCAGGGAGCAGGCACATCACTTCACAGGGGACTGGAAGCAAGCGCTGCATGCACAACACGTGAACAGGCATATCACAGGGCCAAGGAGGAGGCACATCACATCACATCACAGGGGACTGGAAGCAAGTGCTGCATGTGGAGCACGTGAACAGGCATACCACAGAGGCATGTAAGCAAGCACTGCATACAGAACACGTGAACAGGCATGTCACTGGGCTGTTTGAGCATGCACGTCACTCAGCACACCAGATAGGGGCATGTGAGCAGGCACATCTTATCACAGAGGCATGTAAGCAGGCACAGCATGCAGGGCTTGTGAGCAGGCACATCATCGGGGACCAGAAGCAAGCACTGCATGCAGAGCACGTGAACAGGGATGTCACAGGGGCATGTAAGCGAGCACAGCATGCAAGGGCATGTGAACAGGCATGTCACAGTGTTGTATACGAATCTAGGACCCTAGTGTAACTTTTCCCGATTCATGCCCTTATATAGGTATACTTTACCCTATCCTTATATAGGCATAGAAATCATTACCATATTTGGCCTGAGCCTTACAGCCCAAATACGGCAAGGCTACTTCCACTAAGTTCCGAGAATTCACAACGATTTCTTGGAGAAACCGCCTTCAGCAGCTAGGATCTTCCCCCTGCTTGAATATTAAGTTATCCTAGAAATCCTGGAAATTTGTAGGAATTGAACCTTTGAGTGACGTTATTAAGTCCAATCATGCGTCAAACTCGGCAACTTCATGGTATAAATATGCCTACATTTGCACAAACTAACACACGGTGGTTCTTGGAGCAGATCGACTAACTACTTGCCCGCCGCCCTGCAGCAGCAAGTGCCGAAGGAAGCCGACCCTCCAGCAGACGCACTGAGAGACGCTGTTTCTTCTCTTGCCGAGAAATCCAGCTCCAGTGTTTCCAGCTTACCCTTGCGAATATCTGGGAGATCGAGTCCTGAGAAAGAGATACAAGACCTCCTTCATTCTAAACCAAGGTGCGGAGCTGATTAGACCCTTAGAGAATTCTTGATTAGACTCTTGGCAGATTCTAGGCAAAGAATACTAAACTTAAAACTACTCCTAAACTTATTTCTTCCCTTGTGCTAGGCTTAGGTCAGGTACACCGGGGTAGGCGTATTTTAGAAGCACCAGTTGAGTACTTTTTTTTTTCACAACAAGTACCAGTTGAGTACTTTTAGCCATCTCTTTTATCATTGTATGTATTTTATGCATTTTATCTATTTAAAGCAACTTACGGCTTAGAAACCATATCATGCTTTTACAGTACTACTTTATAATACTGTTTGTATTATATGCCTTGAACTTTATAACCAGCATTACTATTGTAGCAGTACATTTCTCATTCTTGAGATAGAAGACTGTTCAATAAATGCCTTTTATTGAAAACGCCCGTCTCTCTAATTTCTCAGCAACTCTGGTGAAACTAAGTATACACGATTGACTGAGTAAAATAGTCATCTATTGTTTCCACGACTCTGAAGATTGATTTCTTATTCTTGGGAAACAAAGTTGTCATGTTATATGGTTGTCAGAAATGTATCCCTTCTTGTACTTTCGAGAAAGTTTCTAGTGACCTCTGAGCTAGCTGGCACACACATAATTAAGTCTAATATATTCGGCAGAGACCTAGTAGACCTCAATCCTACGTCTAAACTGCAGTATATATTATTCCAATGCGCAGAGCCTATTGGAAATATAGGAACTACACTACATGGTGGCCAACGTTTGGTAAGGCGATAATTTAACACTAGATACTAGAGTAACTCAGTCGTGCTTTTCACACAGACCCCTTTCTCCCGTAAAAACTCCAAAAGACGTCGGGAGTGGGTGAAAGCATAATATCCGCCAAAACTGAGTATGACGAAAAATCCTATGTATTCGTTTTTGGTTTGTTCAACATTGAAGGATACAGTGTTCCAAAATATTGTGCACCTAATCTTTGTTTCCTTGAAACGTATTCTGCAAACTCTTCAATAAGTAAAAAATAATGGTTACTGATGAAGAATTAGCTGCAGTAGCAGCTCAAGCGATCTTAGATGATGCAGAAATACTAGAAAATGACAGTGGTGCTATACTGCTCTCGGTAAATGTAAGAAAAAGTATAACTTACAAACTGATAAATAATGGAGTATCAGCAAGAGGAGGCAGAGTAATCTTTGTCATAGAGGCACATGAATATCGGCAGACAGAGGTATTCTATTCATGGATTCAGTTTCCAGCAGCAAATGCAGGAACATGAGAGTTCCACTACTACAAAGCAGAGGAATCTCCAACGGAATACGTTCCTTTCGAGGACATTGAAATTCCATTAACTTACCAAGAGCATCAGCTCTGGTTTAAAGGCGCCCTAAAACATGAAAATCACATTACCAGGCTCGGTCCACTAGGTAGACCTGGAGCTACATGGCCGGTACTAGCCAGCTATACACCACATCCAGACATTGAAAGGATGTTAGATGTAGAATTGTTAGCACAGCTAAAACAGTTAATTAAAATACATAGACAATTGGTCCAATATGTCATGCGGACATTAACAGTCAAACCAGCTGTAAAAATTCCACAGCACACCCCTCACCAGGGGAACACAAATAAAATAACACACAGAATAAATCCTTCTACACATTTACCTAACCCCAAAAATCTAAATTGCGGGCTGATAAATAGCAGATCTTTGGTCAGACACCATCAGGAGGTAGCAAATTTGCTATTAGACAGGGACCTAGATGTCCTTTTTATTACGGAAACCTGGACTCGTGCCGATACTTCAGTAGAATTGGGCTTTGCATGCCCCGAAGGGTACAACCTGTTTCACAAACCGAGGCCGCAAGGAAGGGGTGGAGGGCTTGGGGTCATCCATAAGAATAAATGGGACTTCTCCCCTCTACAGGTGGATGAGATAGCGGGGATAGAATTATTGGGGTTCTCGTTGCAAGAACCCAAGGGAAGAATCCTGACCGGAGTAATCTGCTATAGGCCACCCGGCGCGGATACACAATACCAGGCGCTGTTTGATTCCATTGCTGCCCTGGCTTTGACTCACGCTAGACTATTGATTCTGGGAGATTTTAACCTCTGGGATAACGGGTCTCTAGGAAATCATCTGAAGGGACTGCAGGATATCTGCGGCAACTGGGGCCTTGAACAGCTAGTACAAAAACCCACGCATTCAGGTGGAAATATCCTAGACCTAATCTTTGCAAACCGGACTGAGACTAAGATGATCGATATCTTACCTCAGTACTGGACCGACCATTCCCTGGTTCTTTTTCAGATCTCCCTACCACTTGAAGGGAACGGAAGTAAGGACCCGGTAACTTACAGGAGGGGGAGAAATTGGGCTAAACTGTCAACGGACAAAACAAAACCCACTTTCATAAATGAAACACCCTATGACCCAGAGAAGTCAATTGATCATAACTACCAGGAATACTGCAACCATATTCTAAAAACCCTGGACAGACACGTCCCCATGGAAAAGGTTAAGAATAAAAGAAAGCCATCTGCCCCTTGGTTTAATGAGGAGCTGAAAATTCTGCGATATCAATGCCGACAGGCAGAAAGAAAATGGCGAAAATCCTATTCAGAGTTAGACAAAAAACTTCTGAAAGCGCAGCAGGCAGAGTATAAAAGGGCTATAGCCAATGCCAAGGATGTATGACGTTACAACGCATACTTTTACAACGCATACCGTTACAACAAATTTTTTACAACGCAAAAACTTTTACAACGCATACCATTACAACGCATGTTTTTACAACGCAAGTACTTTTACAACGCATGCCATTACAACGTAAGTATTGGTAAGTATATAATATATATATTTTTTTTAATTAATTGTAATTAATATAATTAAATTTAATTTAATTTAATTAATTTAATTTTTTTTACCCTGTACCCATGTACCCCAAAAAATCCAAATTAACCCAGAACCCTAAAATGACCCCTTTACCCCAAAAACCCAAAACTGTCCCTGAACCCTAAAAATACCCCTGTACCCCAAAAACCCAAAACTGTCCCTGAACCCTAAAAATACCCCTGTACCCCAAAAACCCAAAACTGACCCTGAACCCTAAAAATACCCCTTTACCCAAAAACTGAAAACTGACCCTGAACCCTAAAAATACCCCTTTACCCAAAAACTGAAAACTGACCCTGAACCCTAAAAATACCCCTGTACCCAAAAACTGAAAACTGACCCTGAACCCTAAAAATACCCCTTTACCCAAAAACTGAAAACTGACCCTGAACCTTAAAAATACCCCTTTACCCAAAAACTGAAAACTGACCCTGAACCCTAAAAATACCCCTTTACCCAAAAACTGAAAACTGACCCTGAACCCTAAAAATACCCCTTTACCCAAAAACTGAAAACTGACCCTGAACCCTAAAAATACCCCTTTACCCAAAAACTGAAAACTTAAAAAAAAAAAACATATAAAATATTAAATATAATTATATACTTACCAATACTTACGTTGTAATGGCATGCGTTGTAAAAGTACTTGCGTTGTAAAAACATGCGTTGTAATGGTATGCGTTGTAAAAGTTTTTGCGTTGTAAAAGTTTCGTTGTAATGGTAGTGCGTTGTAAAAGTTGCGTTGTAAAGGTTGTTTCCCAATGCCAAAGCACTCTTCTATGCCACCACCATCCTTCAATCTCCCATTAGCACTAAAACACTCTTTAACATCATTAGGGACCTCTCACAACCCGCATGCATAAGCAACAAAGTGGTTGCAACTCAAGAACTGTGCAATGAGATCGCCACTTATTTTGAGCAAAAGATCGCCAAAATTGTGGGGGGGTTGGAGGAGGGTAGAGACGGCGATCAGGATATAGCAGACCAGCTGGCGGAGGAGGAACCGCCCACAATTTCATCGTCCTTGGAAAGTTTTACCCCTCCGACTATGGAGCTTTTCCTCAGCCTGGCACAAAGTGTGTCATCTGGGTCCCCGTTAGATCCTCTTCCACATAAGATCTGGAAGGAATACGGGTCAGAGTTGTTCCCCCAGATGTATCAGATCTGTTAGTCTCTGGAGGAAGGTGTAGTGCCGGAGGTATGGAAGCAGGCAGTGGTCACCCCCCCTGCTCAAAAAGCCGTCACTAGATCCCACGGTCCCAGCACACTTCAGACCTATATCGCTTCTACCCTATCCGATAAAGATCATAGAAAAATTAGTCAGCAGGTCAGGCTACTTGGAAGATAATTGCCTACTGGACAAGGACCAGTTTGGCTTCCGCCCAGGACATGGAACAGAAACTGCACTGGCGACCGTGTTGGACACTCTTCGAATGCGAGCTGACAGTGGCAATTCCTCAGTACTAGTACTGTTGGATATGTCGGCCGCATTCGACACGGTCAGCCATGCAGTCCTGGTGCACAGACTGGAGAGACTGGGCGTGAAGGGCAGAGCTCTAAAATGGCTCCAATCCTATCTGATGGGCAGACAGCAGGTAGTGACCCTGGCCCCTTTCACCTCCCCTAAGTCCCGGTGTGGTCACGGAGTACCACAGGGCTCCTCGATTAGCCCGATTCTTTTTAATTTATATCTACAGCCTCTGATCCCTATGATAAAGTCATTTGGGATTGATCTGGTTAACTACGCCGATGACACCCAATTGGTGTTCTCCTTAGAGGGAAAGCAGGCAGTGACCATGGAGACCTTCCAGAATTGTATGAGTAAGGTCGCCAAGTGGCTGAAAATAAATTCCCTTCAATTCAATGAGGGGAAGACTGAGGTAGTCTACTGCCAAACACCGAAAATGAGCCAGCAGCCATCCTGTGAGATCAGGCTCGCACCGGGATCAGAGCCCTGTATCCCAGTAAAGACCGTGGGGAACCTGGGAGTTATGTTGGATGACGATCTCCAATTGACCTCACAGACAAACAAAACCATCAGTGTATGCTGCCTCCTACTGAGAGCACTCAGACAGATCTTGCCTCTTTTACCCGATGCGACCAGATCACTGGTGGTCAGAAGTGTGATCATGGTAAGATTGGACTACTGTAACTCAATCTATGGCGGCCAAGCTAGCTCTAAACAGACCCCGTAGCTCTTCTACAACATTGGCACTCAGAGAACTACACTGGTTGCCAATCGGGAGCAGAGTTGCTTTTAAGTCTCTCTGTATGGTTCATAGAGCACTACACAACACGGGACCTATTCCATTACAGGAAAGGCTTAACTGGTAAGAAACTGCTAGGTCACTGCGCTCCTCTAGCTTGGGGCTGGCAGCAACCACCAGGATTAGGAAGTCAAGGCTAGGTGGTAGAGCTTTCTGCACCTCAGCATCAAGGCTGTGGAACGAGCTGCCTCAAAAGATCAGACTGATCGACAACCTACTGGAATTTAGAAAGAGTCTAAAGACATGGCTCTTTGCCAAAATCTAAAGGTCGACCCTAGGCTCATCAAACGTTGTGTCATTCCATCTGACACAAACTTCGCTGTATTGTTCTTTCCATCTGAATATTCCTTCTGGCGCCAGGATACCCGTAAGGTGACAGCTGCGCGGTATAAATATTAATACAATACAATACAGACTATACAATCGGTCATTGGAAAGTTGCCTGCCAAAAGGGAACAAATTCTGTTTTGGCTAGCACAAAAAATTACTTAAATAGAAGCAGTATTTCCTGATAGTACACCTCATGAGAAACACAGGATTCTGACAATCTGTTTACCTATGGGGATTGCACCACACGCAGAGGATTGTGACACTTGGGGCAGAGTCTTTGCTTCAATCTACACAAAAACACATGGTGTACCGTCCATGGCGGTAATACCAGATGTTTTAAGACAGATTCAAAATGAATACGGTCCAGAACCAGCTTTAAATCTAGGTATGAAATTACTGAAAGATTTCAAACAGGCATCGGCTATACTACTAGCCAACATGAGAGGTGAAGCAGTATCAGTGGCAATCTGCCAGAAATTAAAAGAAACAGTCATTACTGAGCAACCATACGAGCTTGCCAGAATCATTGAAAAATCCTATGAAGAATTAGGTAGAGATAGTTTGGGTGAGAAACCACTAAAACCACAATTAACGGAAAATCCTGAACAAGTTTTTATTAAAAACAATCTCACTACTCCTAGAAAGAAGTAGGGATATAATAAACAGACACTTCCTAGAGAGAAGCGTTCTCAGTCCAGAGGAAGGTCTCCCCAACGGAGAGTTATATCTCCTGAACAGGGAGGAAGATCTCCCCAACGGGAGCCCTCTGAAAAAAGATATAACCTTAGAAATAGGGATACTTTAAGAAAACCTGATAGATATCAAGATAATGACACACGTCCCTCTCGACCTTTTCAGACTTCTTCGCAGAAATCAGAAAGAAGAGGACGGTCAGAACACAAAGAAGAACGCGTCAAGTTCAAAGACAAAGTACCCGTTCACCAAAGTAAAAAAGCTCAATTTTCAAAGAAGAAGGTAGCAAGCATAAAAATTAAACATGCCAAGGATTCTGAGGACACAACTCAAGAACGGGGAATGGGCTCAGACAATGCTAGACAGCGCAGCAGAAGTGACCATAGCTCGCAAGATCCTGATGGTTCATCTGGAGACAGTGGACTTGAATAAATACATTCAAGTTGAAACTGCCGACACCAGGGTTAGTACACCCCACAAGTTATATGAAATAACACTCGGGATGGAGGGGGACATAACTAGAAAAATAAAAGCTCTCTTTTGAGACAAGCTTTCCAAGGGTTATGACATACTTCTAGCTGAAAAAGACTGGCCACCTGTTGTTGTTAGGGAGTGCCCACACGGCGAAGAAATGATTATGCCAGCCTTCTCAAATCACATTCCAATTCATAAAAAATATACATATGCAAGGAAATGGGCTGTAGCTCAAGCTCCAGCATTATATAAAAATCACGTAGGATGGGATGAGGACTCTCCTCACCACAAAATACAGTTAAAAAACCAACCTACTGCTCAGAGACAGTACCCTGTTAAACAGGAAGCTAAAAAACAAGTCAGGGAGATTATAAATCAACTTGAATATCAAGGGGTGATTGAAACATGCACCTCATCTATGAACAATCCTTTGTTTCCTGTCTCCAAACCAGACAATTGATATCGTCTAGTTTTGGATTACAGACACCTAAACTCCTGTTGTAAAACATTCGCAGTATAAAATGCACATAGTGCTGCGCTGATGAATAACATCGTGCGCAAAAAATATGAAACCACATTGGACATTTCAAATGGGTTTTTCTGCCAAAACATTGCACTAGAAAGCAGATACCTGACCGCTTTCTCAGTCTTGGGGACACAGCAACAATTTTGCCGTTTCCCCCAGGGATTCAAGAATAGTCCAGGGTTATTTTCAGCCAGAGTAACAGAGTTACTACAAATGTACGACAATGAGGCATTATCTTATGTCGATGACATCTATCTTACAGATGACGAGTTGGATGTACACTTGAAAAGAGTGAACACCATAATACTTGGGTTTGCTTCTGAAGGGTATAAATTAAATTTTAAGAAATCACGAATTGCCCACCTCAATGTCCTATTTTTGGGGTACGAGTTATCAAGTGAAGGCAAAAGCCTGGCAGCAAACTTTCTTGAGAAGTGTGCGCTGCTTCAACCTCCAAAAACACTGAAAAACCTACAGTCAATTCTAGGTTTCCTGAATTTCGGTAGAACTTACGTTTTGAATTACGCAGAGAGGGTTAAACCTCTCTATGAACTAATCAAACCAGATTTCAAACAAACTAATTGGACTCAAGCCCACACGAAAATTCTGCGTTCAGTCCAAACAGACATGTTAGCTAAAAAAACAGTTACAGACACGCGAAAACGTTCGCAATCTAGTGATCCGTGTCATCCCAGGAAAATGCGGATTCACATACCTGACCTTTAATGAAGGTGAAAAGGTACCAATCGCTTACAAATCACACTTGTACACACAAGCTGAAATGAAATTCTCATGAACAGAAAAAATTCTGACAGCGGTTCAAACTGCAGTAGCAAAAGAGAGAGCTCTCGCACAGGGTAAACGTATAATGATCGTTACACCTGTACCTGCCTTAGAAGCAGTGACAATAGCTAGCATTACCAAACCAAAGAAGAGGACGGTCAGAACACAAAGAAGAATGCGTCAAGTTCAAAGACAAAGTACCCGTTCACCAAAGTAAAAAAAGCTCAATTTTCAAAGAAGAAGGTAGCAAGCATAAAAATTAAACATGCCAAGGATTCTGAGGACACAACTCAAGAACGGGGAATGGGCTCAGACAATGCTAGACAGCGCAGCAGAAGTGACCATAGCTCGCAAGATCCTGATGGATCATCTGGAGACAGTGGACTTGAATAAATACATTCAAGTTGAACTGCCGACACCAGGGTTAGTACACCCCACAAGTTATATGAAATAACACTCGGGATGGAGGGGGACATAACTAGAAAAATAAAAGCTCTCTTTTGAGACAAGCTTTCCAAGGGTTATGACATACTTCTAGCTGAAAAAGACTGGCCACCTGTTGTTGTTAGGGAGTGCCCACACGGCGAAGAAATGATTATGCCAGCCTTCTCAAATCACATTCCAATTCATAAAAAATATACATATGCAAGGAAATGGGCTGTAGCTCAAGCTCCAGCATTATATAAAAATCACGTAGGATGGGATGAGGACTCTCCTCACCACAAAATACAGTTAAAAAAACCAACCTACTGCTCAGAGACAGTACCCTGTTAAACAGGAAGCTAAAAAACAAGTCAGGGAGATTATAAATCAACTTGAATATCAAGGGGTGATTGAAACATGCACCTCATCTATGAACAATCCTTTGTTTCCTGTCTCCAAACCAGACAATTGATATCGTCTAGTTTTGGATTACAGACACCTAAACTCCTGTTGTAAAACATTCGCAGTATAAAATGCACATAGTGCTGCACTGATGAATAACATCGTGCGCAAAAAATATAAAACCACATTGGACATTTCAAATGGGTTTTTCTGCCAAAACATTGCACTAGAAAGCAGATACCTGACCGCTTTCTCAGTCTTGGGGACACAGCAACAATTTTGCCGTTTCCCCCAGGGATTCAAGAATAGTCCAGGGTTATTTTCAGCCAGAGTAACAGAGTTACTACAAATGTACGACAATGAGGCATTATCTTATGTCGATGACATCTATCTCACAGATGACGAGTTGGATGTACATTTGAAAAGAGTGAACACCATAATACTTGGGTTTGCTTCTGAAGGGTATAAATTCAATTTTAAGAAATCACGAATTGCCCACCTCAATGTCCTATTTTTGGGGTACGAGTTATCAAGTGAAGGCAAAAGCCTGGCAGCAAACTTTCTTGAGAAGTGTGCGCTGCTTCAACCTCCAAAAACACTGAAAAACCTACAGTCAATTCTAGGTTTCCTGAATTTCGGTAGAACTTACGTTTTGAATTACGCAGAGAGGGTTAAACCTCTCTATGAACTAATCAAACCAGATTTCAAACAAACTAATTGGACTCAAGCACACACGAAAATTCTGCGTTCAGTCCAAACAGACATGTTAGCTAAAAAAACAGTTACAGACACGCGAAAACGTTCGCAATCTAGTGATCCGTGTCATCCCAGGAAAATGCGGATTCACATACCTGACCTTTAATGAAGGTGAAAAGGTACCAATCGCTTACAAATCACACTTGTACACACAAGCTGAAATGAAATTCTCATGAACAGAAAAAATTCTGACAGCGGTTCAAACTGCAGTAGCAAAAGAGAGAGCTCTCGCACAGGGTAAACGTATAATGATCGTTACACCTGTACCTGCCTTAGAAGCAGTGACAATAGCTAGCATTACCAAACCAAAGAAGAGGACGGTCAGAACACAAAGAAGAACGCGTCAAGTTCAAAGACAAAGTACCCGTTCACCAAAGTAAAAAAAGCTCAATTTTCAAAGAAGAAGGTAGCAAGCATAAAAATTAAACATGCCAAGGATTCTGAGGACACAACTCAAGAACGGGGAATGGGCTCAGACAATGCTAGACAGCGCAGCAGAAGTGACCATAGCTCGCAAGATCCTGATGGATCATCTGGAGACAGTGGACTTGAATAAATACATTCAAGTTGAACTGCCGACACCAGGGTTAGTACACCCCACAAGTTATATGAAATAACACTCGGGATGGAGGGGGACATAACTAGAAAAATAAAAGCTCTCTTTTGAGACAAGCTTTCCAAGGGTTATGACATACTTCTAGCTGAAAAAGACTGGCCACCTGTTGTTGTTAGGGAGTGCCCACACGGCGAAGAAATGATTATGCCAGCCTTCTCAAATCACATTCCAATTCATAAAAAATATACATATGCAAGGAAATGGGCTGTAGCTCAAGCTCCAGCATTATATAAAAATCACGTAGGATGGGATGATGACTCTCCTCACCACAAACTACAGTTAACAAGCATTTGCAATGCAATAGGTCTCGCAGCATTAAAGTTTGAGTTACTGGCATTGTAAATGACAATGCTTTGCATTAATTTTTTTTCTTGAATTTGCAATTGGTATAAAAACCTCCCGAGTTTAGGAGGGGTGAAGGAGTGGAGACCATCTGTGCAGGCATTACTTGAGGAAAGAAAGAAAGCACCATAGTCCATTAAAAAAAGTTCAGTCAACCGATAAAAGCAAGGTATATAAGAAAACAATTTCATGTTACCTTGCTTTTATAGGTATCTATTCTCTTGCATATTTGCTCTGTTGCCCTCCTTCACTTTGTCGCGTATGTATTTTCGGAATTTTGGTCTATATGAATAAATGAGAGTTGCCTTAGGATACTGTTTGCTGATTACATTTCTATGGTTAGAGGAACTCACTCCCAGTTGCGGGGGGGTCTTTTCTTACTAACACCTCCCTATCATCAACAGGCAAGAAGTCACCACTGACGACAAAGTGGTGAATGCCTTTTGTACCATAAAGCCATTGTCACTTTGATCTGTGACTCATATCATCTGCTTACCTTTCTACACTCTTTGTGGACATGCACACCAGGTTGTGAGCTTGAGTCACGCATGCCTACTTACAGGGCGTTCCAGCAGACTGCCCTCTATGACTTCAGAATCTAGAAAATAATTACTACGACTGAATTGCTTCAGTGCAGCTTACAGGTTACTCTACATCAGCCATGCACAGACACCCTGGATCATTTAACATGGCAACCTATTTGCAGTGTATGCAGTGAGCAGCTACTTCTGTTGCTCTTGGGTGAACAGCTTCTTAGGGCATTACATCTAATCTCTGAATGCCATGGATCGCTCTCGCTACAGACCTGGTCGAATCTAATCAAATCTTACTTCAGTATTCCTGTAAATTAGTTCCTACACTCTTGCTCATGGATAATAGTCCCTTATCAGTACTTGCTATGGCGGTTTCTCCTTAACATCCCTGCATGCTGCTCCTATACTGAACTGAAATCATTTACTTTTGGCAGGCTCTACACAGTCCATGCCTGTGGGTCACTCACCTATCACTGCAGGGAACATATACAGTATCTGCCATGAATGCCCATACCCAGTGCATAGGTACTGGGTATAGTGGATGAAGGAGTGCATTATTTACAGACTCATTCATTCATTTATAAAAACTAAATTAATGCTAAGTACCTCAGGCCCATACCACACTCCTCTTCCTGACAGAATATGCTATGGCTCTGTGAGCAGAGATAAGAGCACAATGATCAATCAGCATGATTCACAAAGGAATACACACTCCAATGAGTTGAACATTCCTCCATACAAGCACTGTAGCTCCATCCCCGTACACCTCCCCAACCCAGCTCTGGTTTATGTGCTACCCATCCAATAATGCGCATCGGTGCCTCGTCAGGGGGTATGAGATGCTATAGAATGCAATTACAATAAAATGCAATCTGATCAATCTGCAACTGAAGTGCACTCAAGTAGCCAAAAAGCATACTCCTCAGACTGACAACTCGACCAAACAATGATTTCAACCCCAGCCAAACTAACAGCAAGCATGTTGGAGAGTTTCAATAACCTTTGTGAAAATTTCCTATCCTTCTTTATCAACAAAATCACAGCTCTCATTGGAGGCCTTTCTCCCCAGCAGCAGGACATGAAGACGCCACCAGCACCGTCCTATCCAGCATGGTCCTGCTTTTACACGAGCAGCAGGGGTAACATTAAGAAAATCATGGTCCCCTTCAAAAATGCTGCTCAACTTGGAATGTTTGCAAGGCTAAAGTTGTTGGCTTGAGTGCTTCACTTCTGCCACCTATCGTCAGATTAATCAATACCTCCATATCCAAGCATGATATAATCATTCCATCTTTAGGAAACATTCGCCAGTGTTTCCTAATATCTCAGACTATAGATAAACTTTTGGCTCACTCTGTATTGCCAAGGTGCCCTGCAAACAGTTGTCACCTGCCAATTTGTTTCTCACTTTGAATTGAATAACCTCCTCAGAGAACTCGGAGGCAGGCTTAAATGTAAGGGAGAATGTGTGTTTGGTATCACCAGCGACGTTCGAAAGAAAAGCAGAGACTTTTGTTAAGGAACTGTAATCGCCGAACACACCGGAGATGCGGGTCCACTAGGGCTCACCGTGAATAACGGGGGCTTGATGTGCTCGATAGATCAGACCAATGGCCAGAGAATGGATGATGGTGTATCAAGGCCACACCGTCCCTTCTACCAAGCTTCCCATTCTTTGGCGGGTTGTAGCGGTTGGAGGGTGAGTCGGGTCACCGGTTCGATCAGGCATAGCGGTATGGTCAAACCAAGCCACAGTGATTGCAGGCAGGTGAGGCAAATGATCGGAAATGAGATCGGGGGTATGTATCGAGTAGGGCATGAACAAGAGGTGGAGGAGTTAGAGGATAGTATACATAACCTTTAAGTTATTAATGTAGTTTCCTGCTGTTCACGCCGAATTCATTAGGAATTTTGCCTGCCTGCCTGCCTATACACATACCAAAAAAATAGGTGTTGACATAGCAAGATTAACTCTAGTTAATTGTTTGGTCGTTTAACCCACACGAGTGAAAGCAAAAAAATACGTTTTCTGCCATATGTTCGCCATAAGAGCGTCTTCCTCCAATCCGCAGCACTGAAGTACAATTAAATGAATACCTGACATGTGGCTGGCACCGATTAAGAACTACTAGCGCAGTAGCTTGTCATTACACCAGTTCTATTTATGACGATGCTCCCGAGTTTAGAATTGTACACGCAGCAAGGATAAAAAAGGTAGTGCAGCTACTCACTTAGCGACGAGGAGCTTGAAAAGCCGTCTCCGGCAATGAGGAGCAGAGAGTTGAAAAGCGGTGCTCTGCAGGACAGCACCTACTTCCGGTTTGGCCGGCAATGCTTCCGGGTCGCCGCAGGCAGCGCGGCGGCCCGCCCTGCACGGGGAAGGGAGGCAGCTTTCGAGGAGGACAGCACCTGGCCGCGAGCGCGTTCTCGTGCGCGTGACCTTAACAAATCGCCGCGCGCGGCCAGTGCTGTCCTCCTGGAAAGCTAACACGCTAACTATAGGTCTTTGGCGAGAGCGAGCTTCGCTCGCTTCTAGCCGAGACCTAAAAAACCAACCTACTGCTCAGAGACAGTACCCTGTTAAACAGGAAGCTAAAAAACAAGTCAGGGAGATTATAAATCAACTTGAATATCAAGGGGTGATTGAAACATGCACCTCATCTATGAACAATCCTTTGTTTCCTGTCTCGAAACCAGACAATTCATATCGTCTAGTTTTGGATTACAGACACCTAAACTCCTGTTGTAAAACATTCGCAGTACAAAATGCACATAGTGCTGCACTGATGAATAACATCGTGCGCAAAAAATATAAAACCACATTGGACATTTCAAATGGGTTTTTCTGCCAAAACATTGCACCAGAAAGCAGATACCTGACCGCTTTCTCAGTCTTGGGAACACAGCAACAATTTTGCCGTGTCCCCCAGGGATTCAAGAATAGTCCAGGGTTATTTTCAGCCAGAGTAACAGAGTTACGACAAATGTACGACGATGAGGCATTATCTTATGTCGATGACATCTATCTTACAGATGACGAGTTGGATGTACACTTGAAAAGAGTGAACACCATAATACTTGGGTTTGCTTCTGAAGGGTATAAATTCAATTTTAAGAAATCACGAATTGCCCACCTCAATGTCCTATTTTTGGGGTACGAGTTATCAAGTGAAGGCAAAAGCCTGGCAGCAAACTTTTTTGAGAAGTGTGCGCTGCTTCAACCTCCAAAAACACTGAAAAACCTACAGTCAATTCTCGGTTTCCTGAATTTCGGTAGAACGTACGTTTTGAATTACACAGAGAGGGTTAAACCTCTCTATGAACTAATCAAACCAGATTTCAAACAAACTAATTGGACTCAAGCACACACGAAAATTCTGCGTTCAGTCCAAACAGACATGTTAGCTAAAAAAACAGTTACAGACACGCAAAAACTTACGCAATCTAGTGATCCGTGTCATCCCAGGAAAAAGCGGATTCACATACCTGACCTTTAATGAAGGTGAAAAGGTACCAATCGCTTACAAATCACACTTGTACACACAAGCTGAAATGAAATTGTCATGAACAGAAAAAATTCTGACAGCGGTTCAAACTGCAGTAGCAAAAGAGAGCTCTCGCACAGGGTAAACGTATAATGATCGTTACACCTGTACCTGCCTTAGAAGCAGTGACAATAGCTAGCATTACCAATGCAAAAGCTTTACATCCGAGATGGATTCAATGGGTTAACTGTCTTGCTGCAACAGACGTTGAATACCATTTTGACACTAATTTAAAGACACAAGAATTTCTCCAATACGAATATGAATGTCCTCTGCCGACTGAAATTCTGGCTCTGGAACATTACGGATGTATAATCTATACAGCCGGATCAGCATAGCCTGCTATTGGGGTAAACAAGCCCATAGTGCTGCGTGCGCGATTGTTAAAGGTCGCTGGCACGAAGGCAAATTCAGACCTATGATCACTAAAACTCAATCACTCTGGGACTGTACAGCTCAGCGAGCTGAACTACAGGCTTTCAAGATGACGCTTGAGAATACCGATCGCGAATTCCCCACACTCATAGTGTGCGATTCGTATTACTGCGTACAATCTTACAATGAATATCTGCAGAACTGGGCTCAGAACGATTTCAAAGACGCAAAAGGTGGCACAATAAAGCATAAAATGCTTTGGGAACAAGTAGTTCTATTACAGAAAGAACTATGAAAGACTCACGTGATTCATACACTGAGTCATCAGCGTGATGGCGTTCACGTTGCAGGGAATTCATTGGCTGATGAAGCCGCGAAGGCAGCTGTGCAAACGGCTTCCGTAGCTGCGATTACTCGGTCAAAAACAAAAATAGACAGCGAAATAATGAAAGCCGTCACTGATACAGACAAAGACAGTGGTAAGACACTCCCGAAAGGCTTTCCAGTGAAGTACTCATATAGAACTGATGAAAACTCTGTTCCTTTTGCTCGAATCCCTGGAGTGGGGGATAGGGCAATCCCAAACATGGAACATAGGTTAGGACTAATTGTAGCAGCACATGAAGGGCTAGCATCTACACATGTGGGAATTTCCGCCACGGTGTCATTATTAAAACAGAGATACTGGTGGCCGCGCATAAGGAAGCAAACTAGAAATTATGTTCTAAAATGTGAAACCTGCCAGAAAATAAAAGTTTCTACAGTGAAACGTCCTGTACAGACACCTTTCTGATTTCAGACAAACCACTAGCGTGTGTTTACCTGGACCACTGTGGTCCCTTAACTAGGGAAGGCAACTATAAATATATTATGGTCGCAGTGGACTCCTGCACAAGATTCGTTTGGATTTCGCCCCAGTGCTCGGCTGGCGCCAGAACTGTTATAAAGGATTTGCGAGTCTTTATCGGCACATACGCAATTGGCACGCTACATTCTGACCAGGTTCCTGCATTTAGCTCTAGGGCTTACAAGGAGGCCATGGTCAGCTTGGGCGTTGCATTGCGGTATTCTACTCCCTTCCATCTCGAGGGTAATGCGGAAGTGGAAAGAAAAAACCGTGACATAAAGCAATCCATAACAGCCAAGCTATTAGGTTCGGGTGACGGGTGGGTCAAACATCTAATAAGTGTCCAACGTAGTCTTAATAATCTCCCAAGAAATTCTCCGGGTGGAGTCACTCCGTATGAACTAATGTTTGTTACTAGAATGATTATCGGGGACCTTGATAGTCAGACTTCAGTGTTAGAACAAAAACCCTTTGATATTAAAGATCGTTTGGCTGTTTTACAGGACTTAAATGAAACAAGAAGAAGTCTGAGTAATACAATACAGAAACAAACGACTGCTGAAGGAAAACCACCTGTCCCAGCAAGACCTGTCTGGATTCCAAAGATTGGGGATCTAGTCAGAGAGAAAATTGCGGTAAAGAAGGAATTTGGGCCTTCTTACAGAAAAGCCGTACCTGTCTTGGCAATCCACGGAACAAGATCAGTAGTACTACCCCCCCTTGCTGGTAAAAGGGAGAACAGAGTTGTGTCAATCGACCTGGTCAAACCACAATCATGTGGCCAATAATAAGTAGTAGGCCCAGTGGACTCCCGAAAAGTAGCAGGCGTCCAAATCTTGCTACAATCCAAGAGGTTCAAACTGAAAGACTTATCACATTTGATAAACCTGCAGTAAGAAAAGAAGGACTATGCAACAAAGCGATGGAACTTATGCCTCTGGATACCCAAATACCAGTTCGTCAAGACACACCTATCTACAATGATGTGACATCTGACTACATAGATATGGTAAAAAGAGAAAAGGCTCCAGTGACTTCGAATAATCCTGAAGCTATCCCAACAATTGACAGAACTGCTTCTGGCTATTTCATGAACTTTGATACCTTTTCAGAAGATCCCAGTGAAATTGAAGAAAAGCCAGGAAAAATAAAAACATACAAAGAAAAGTTAACAGAACTCTTTCATCAACTTGGAAAAACATATCTGGTTTCACCATGGGTTGAATTTTGGATTGGTTTAGGTGCATTTTTTCTCCTGCTCTGGCTCATACTTGTGTTAAGCTTGGGAAGGATGATAGATGGAAAATATAGTTCTATGGACACAGCAAGTCAGAAATCAACTTGGTCCTGACACCTCACAAATCATCTCATCGTAAAAAAAGAAACCTGTCATCAGTGACAATCACAGCCGTACCTATACCTGGTGGTATAGCATGGGACACTACTGACTATGAGATTTATGGCCCGGTGGAACTGCTGAAGATTCTACACCAATTTAAGGTTTCTTTCAGTGACTTTGCATCACCCAGCACATTCAGTGATTATTGGGACTTTGAAGCTGTTAATAACATGATGTCTGATTTAGAAATGTCAGCAAAATTCACAGAACATGAATACTCACAAGGTTCATCAGATTATGAACAAATGTATTGTTTTAATCACTATGGTCATCATTATTTGCATAAATCTGCTAACCCTAGAAATGTTTTTACTTACAATCAATGGGAACATTGTCCAACGCCAGCAAAAGGCAGCTCGAAAACATTTTATGTAAAATTTCAATACTTCTCAGGGTATAATGTTACCAATCCAGGTACGTTTTATTTTAGAAATAAAAATAAGACAGGAATGAAAACAATGTTGACCAACACTAAACAAATTTATTCTGCAAACTTTTATGCACAAATGTCTACATTGGGTTTTGACTTTTGGAACGACAACATTGAGACGAAGACCGTCTGAAGTACAAAAGATTGGCAGGTGCAAGGTTTAGAAGCATTATTCAGAGCCTGCATATTACCAGAACAAATAATGTTCTTAAATGACACTGTTCAACAAACATCTTGTCTTGGCATTGCTAAGATAAAAGATTTAAACAAACCGTCTATATCTAATCCCATACCTGACAGTAATAACAATACTGATAAGGACTTAGACGTATCCCACATTTTAAAACAAAACAGAAATTATCCTGACTGGAAAAAATGGTTAATCTGGCCCACAGACACTAATAACTGTCGAGATAGATTCCTGAACAAAACACAGGGTTTCAAAATGAACAGGCCAGATCCGAGATACTCCCAGAGACAACATCCAGGGATAGTAACTACTTATAGTGTAGGGAAGCTATGCCTTGAATGGCTACAGACATCTACACTCTCAGAGATTAAACAACACTTATCTTTACTTAAAGAAGGCAATGATTTGCGAGATTTCTTACTGGGACCTCGCAAACCACGTCAAAAACGTTTCATATACGCCGGTATATACGCTGGGTACAACGAAGCTTGGAAAGTAACGCAAATGGAAACTGCAGAAAAGATACGAGAAATTGATCGTATTAATTTAGAGAAAAGTCTCTCTATAGTGGACGATGGGTTAACGACTCTGTCCTCCAGAATTTATTCTTTGGACAACATTGTATCTTCTGCCATTGACAAAATAGAGCAGGACTTGCTAATGCTACAACATGGCCAGTCCCAATTACGTTCTATCATGCAGTTAGGCTGGACGTTGCAAAATCTGCATTCAGGCTACGTGCCTTGGCGTCTAATCAACACAACGTCATTGTTTTCTGTATTTAACCTTACAGATAAACAAATCTCTTTGGCACAAAAAGGAGCAGACTATAAGGTGCTGAACATTGAAAAACTGGAAAGGTTGCCATTGACAGTTTCTGAGAAACCTGTCACTAAATGGATAATTCATGGCACCATAACAATAACGGTGACGATTTTCCAATTTCAGTATTGTCTACAGCATATACCAGCGGGCCTGTATGAAAGGTTGGGTAAAGAATACATTAAGTCAACCTGGACTTTACCTTACACACCCAAATGTTGGAATAAGGGAACAGAGGTATTCCTTAGTGGTAATAATTGTAAATATTCATTAAGTGGTACACTTTTGTGCCAAGGTATTAATTTACATGGAGCCTGAGATGGTTCTGCAAATAACCTCTCATGCCACCTGCACGGAACTCCCTCCACAGTAATAGAACCAATTTTCAGACAGCTATCCAATGGCAGCTACGTTTTACTGAATGATCACAGCTGCTGTGGCATGTTGCCAGGAAAACTTTATCTCGTTAGTGTGTCCTCCAGGGTTACTTGTTGTATGCAAGTATTGTATCCGAGAAGCAAGTCAGATAGAGGGACGGCGTTATGGCCTTCACTAAATATCTCTTCTATACAGATTGATACTTTAAGCAGAATGAAAGCCATTCTTTTGCAAAAAACTGTGCCACTGACCTCGCCTAGAGAAATATATGATCTGCAAGTCGCAAGGACTTTGGCAGAGATACATGCCCTATTATCAACAAATTGTCCTACGCATTTTGTATAAATGTTGAGCCAAATCTTAAACATGTTTGATACCAGCGGAATCGCATATGTATTTAAGACAATTTTTTCGGGACTGTTAGCACCTTTTGAAGCGGTCCTCGGCATTTTTCCAAATTTCGTACACTCTGTGTTCGGCAGACTACCTCTCATCTTGGGACTCGTAGCTGGGATACTCTTTTTATTTCTCCTGCTTCGATATGGCAAGTCCGGCAAACAACGATACCCAGATACCCATGGAAGAAGCCCTCCATGCAATGAGGTATCGTGAGCGGATAACACAGATTCTCGGCTTGGCTCGTTTAAGAGACCTGAACACCACATGGTTTCTTTCGTTCAGACCAATCTGGCAAGATTGCATCTTACCTGTTCTGCGATGCCTGCTTTGCGGAGAAGAATGCGTGTTAGACATCTGTCTTACACTTCCATCTGTACTGCCATCGGATGTTAACGCCTTGCTAGGTCCTGTAACGGCTCATGCATCGTGTTGCCCCCAACAGCTGCCAATTCTGATGACGGCATTCATTGAGGTCTCACCGGCAAGTTTGACTGTGGGTGAGGTACGAGAAACTACAAGCATACAGGTAACATCGACTGCTGATGTTGCTAATGCTTCCTACGCTGACGGCAATGATCCACACCTATGCGCATTTGATCTGCTTGATCAAGTAGTTCCACTTTCGCCTACTACGGTAGACGGCTTCTTTGCCAGCCTCGATGATCTGATGTTTTCTCCTGACTCTGAAAATAACTTTTGATAATATTGACACGCGTTCCCTGAACTCTGAAATTCGTCCTTCATTTTTCAAAACAAACCCTCCGGCTTACAAGCTTTTCTACAAATGCAACTTTTGAACTTTTTCCAAAATTAGAATTTTTTTTTTTTTGGCACAGTGTATTCTGCTTAAAGTAGAACTATTCATAGAGAACAAGATTTCTTTATAGAACTTCCTACTGACAAGATTTTGGCATAGCCGTCATAACACAATGGTTTCAAATATTATGCTATGGAATGGTCTCGATTTGATATTTCTTTTCTGTACAGATTATTATTATTTTTTTTTTTGTAAATCTTTTTATTGAAAATAAATAACATACAAGGCAAGAAACACAATACATTAGGATTTAGTCCAAATGAGGAAGGAGGCAAAAAAATAACACCGTAAAGTATATATGTTATATCAGGGAACGGACACAGGGGAGAGACAAGTTCCAGAGCAATTATTTGTTCTACATTACGGGAATGGTGGGTCAGGGGGAAAGTTGAACTTCAGGGATATCCAGAAGAGGGGGAGTGCAGATATCCCCACGATAAGTATTCCAGTGACCCCAGACCTTCCCCCACTTTCTGGGTCGCCCCCGTGCCACATAAACAGTCTTTTCCCTAAACATGCACCAATCCATGTTTTCCATCCAAGCCTCGACCGTGGGTGGCCTCTGGGAACCCCACAACTGTGCTATGTCTCTCTTAGCCACCATATTCCCCAGAGTTGCCCATTGCGTTTGTGCGACATTATAATCAGTTGGTCCCCAGACATTCAAGAGAAAACGTCTAGCCTCGGGTTGTAGAGCAACACTAGTAGACTCTTTCATCTTATTGTGCACCCCAGTCCAGAAGGCAGCAACAACGGGACACTCCCAAATTATATGTAAAAAGGTGCCGAGCAGCCCACAACCACGCTTACAAAGACCATCTTCCGAATAACCCATTCTAATCAAGCGGGGAACAGTCACGTAGACTCTATGTAGGATTTTAAGTTGCACCAACCGCAGACGGAATATTCGCACTCTCGGGAAAAACCGACCGCAAAGCATGATGGACCTGGGCATATCGAAAGTATTCCCTCTGACTAAGTTGGAACTCGACTTGCAACTCCTCAAAAGTTTTAAACTTGCCTTTAACCCAGAGGTCGCTCACCTTACTGATCCCTATCATATCCCATTTCTCAAATCCTTTCGTGTTCCACAAGCTACCCAGCTTTTCGGAAGCAAAAAGCGGGGTTGCCCGGGTCAGTCGATCTTTCCAACCCATCGCACGGTTTGCGCAGTTTCATATCCATACTGCAATCTGTGTGGGCCCCGAGAGCCTCCCGCTGTCCAGTCTAGAATAGAGCGCTCTATAATAATTACCCCCCGGCAACAACCACCTATCCATTGCAAAAGCGGGATTAAGATCGGGGCCGTACATACTATGATTAATGGCCCCTAATTGAGCCGCCCAGTAATACCGCTTGATGTCGGGGAGAGCAATACCGCCATCCTATCAAGGTAGCGTCAGCTTAGCAAGGGCGATACGCGAACGTCCGTCCCAAATCCGCTTCCTCTGGAGACCCTCAATAGCCCGAAAATAACTCGCAGGGACCACATCAAAGGTGGTATGAAGAGCATATAGAAAGCGCGGCAGTATCATCATCTTGAAAAGCGCCGCACGACCAAGTGGCGAAAGCGGGAGCTTGCACCAGCGCACCACATCCAGCTTCAACCGGTTCAGCGAGGGAGCAAATTCTGTTCGTAACGGACATTCGGGTCCAATGACACATATATCCCAAGATACTTAAAACCCGCGTGTGCAACCTGGATGGGGCAATCGCGCGGTAACGGAGGGACTTCACCCAAAAGGACATATAAGTAAGATTTAGTCCAGTTAATAACTAAGCCGGAATTTTTACCAAAGGATGTAAGGACATCAAACAAAACTATTAAAGACTTCCGGGGCGACGTCGGGTACAACAGTATATCGTCCGCATATAGCGAGATGCGGTCCTCAAAGTCTGGGGCCCACCGAATACCCCTCATCGACGGTTCCCATCTAATCCATGCAGCTAGGGGCTCAAGGGCAAGGGAAAATAAAAGTGGAGACAGTGGACAACCCTGTCTTGTACCTCTTCCAAGAACAAAAGACTTAGAGACCCGACCATTCACCACAACTTGCGCAAAGGGATCTTCATAAAGGAGCTTGACCCAGCTAATAAAGCCAGGACCGAAACCAAACTTGGTCAGTACGGCCCACAAATATGGCCACTCAACAGTATCAAAGGCCATCGTGGCATCCAAGGAGGCCAAGATGGCCGGTTCACGCAGCGACGAAGCCTTCGCGAGAACGCCGTGTAACCGCTGCAGATTCAAAGCCATATTCTGATGAGGGATGAAACCGGATTGGTCCTGATGAACCAAGTCACCGATCACCTTTATTATACGGTTAGCTAACAATTTAGCAAGAATCTTAGGTTCTGCATTAAGGAGTGATATCGGCCTATAAGAGGCACAACGGTCCCTTGGCTTTCCTTCCTTGTGAATCACCACTATGGTCGCAAGACGCTGATCACGAGGAAGGGAGCCCATATCTCGCGATTCCAAAAACATATTAAGGAGATACGGCGCTACTTTATCGGGGCGCAACTTATAGAGTTCAATGGGGAGACCATTGGGGCCCATTGCTTTTCCGAAACTAATGGAGCGAATAGAGAGAGCTACTTCATCCGCGGTTATTACAGAATCCAGCGACTCTTTGTCGGAGTCAGATAAACTGGGTAGTGCTATATCCCGCAACAAGAAATGGAAGTCTTCCTCCGGTTTATCAGATACGGGGGAGTACACTTCCTGGAAATGCTCCGCAAAACTCTGGACAATCACATCGGGATCAGTCACACGCATACCATTCACTCTCTCAATCACAGGAACCACGCGACTAGCCCTCTCTTTTTTATCCAGCCATGCTATCAACTTGCCAGCTTTATCCCCGACATCATACAGGCGACCCTGCTGCTCCCTGCCCATGACTTTCGCGGCATCTGTGACCAACGCCCGGTAGTCAAGTTGTTTAAGACGCAAGATATACACCTTCTCCCGGGTGACTCCCCGTTCCAGAGTATGCTCCAATTCAGTGATCTCTGTCTCTAGCCTCGCCACCTCCTCATTCCTACTTTTCTTCGCACCGGCTATCAAGGACAACGCCTGACCTCGGATGACCGTCTTAAAGGCCTCCCAGAGCGACACTGCAGAAGCCACTGATCCCTGATTTTCGACAAAATAGTGATTGAGGGATTTAATCAACTCCGCGCGGGTCTTAGGAGTACGGAGATACCACGGATTAATTGGGGCCACCCGCCCAGCTGCACCTACACGCAACTCCATCCGAAGCCACAAAGGGGAGTGGTCGGATATTCCCCGAGCTAGATGTTGAACCTCAGTAACAGAGGGGGCATGCGCTGATGGCATTAAAATGTAATCGATTCTGGAAAGGCTACCGTGTGCACCTGAGTGGAAAGTGTATTGGTTCTGTGTCGGGTGTTGCAATCTCCAGCAGTCCACCAACCCCAGAGTGTCTAGGAAGCCATTAAGCCAATTCTGTGACCCAGCGAGGTCTCTGGGTGGGTGTCGATCATCCCTACCAGAAACGACTGAATTAAAATCTCCGCCTACAATCAGAATCCCTTCAGGAAGCCACAATAACACCCGTCCCAGGTCCGCAAAGGTTGTCGACTGTAGACCCGGGGGGACATAAACTGAGAGTAAGGATATAATTCTTCCCTCCAAACGTCCAGTAATGGCTACATAGCGACCCCTGTCATCTAAAAGTGTGGCATTGATTGCTAAGGGAAGAGAATTCCTAATCAAAATACCCACCCCCCGAGATCCGGAGGAGAACCCCGCATGAGCGACTAGATGGTACCCTCTCCGGTTCATGGCATGACACATGTTACCAATCAAATGCATTTCCTGTAACAACACCACATCAGGAGAAAGCCGCTTCAACAGTTGCAACACAACCCCTCGCTTTATCCTGTCCCCCAACCCATTTACATTCCAACTCATTAGTCTCAATCCCCTATCCCCCATCCCGGAAGTGAAAGCGGATCCAACCCCCCCCCCCCGGAGCTCAACATCCAAATCGATTGACAGAACCATATGTTGCCTTGCAATAAACCAAAACACACCCATGCAAACAACCCCCCACCCACCGACAAAAACCCCGGTACAAACCCCCCCACCCTGCACCCCTGCGTAAGACTAAATAGCCACCCCAACCTGCAGTGTGCCTGTCGCCCTAACATCAAACTAATCTACAAAAAGAAACCCAGAGGAGGAAAGAGCTCCATCCAGTCCCCCACTACTCCCAGGTATGAATATCAGATCAGCCCATAAAAGTTATCAAACCATAGTCAGGGTGTTTAATAAAGTACAGACACGGGAAGTCACGCTCCTATTCCTGCTCCATCGGGCCACCCTCCGCTCCTCCAGAGTGCTCCTCCTGGCTACGCCGGTGGTGCAAATTGTCAAGCTATTCCCCCACCACCTCCGGACGATCAAAAAAGCATGTTCGTTCCTCGAATTCAACGCGCAGCCTGGCTGGAAACAGCATTGCGTACTTCAGTTCCGTGTCTCTCAGTCGGCGTTTGACGCCCAGAAACCCAAGTCTCTGCTTTTGAACAGTCTGCGTAAAGTCCGGATAGAAACTGACAGTGGTATTTTCATATTTCGTGGGTCCATTCATCCGCGATGCCTGCCGGATAGCGTCTCTATCCCTGAAATGAAAGATTCCGGCGATGAGAGGTCACGGCGGTGCGCCCACCTTTGGTTTACCACCCGGTACTCTGTGGGCTCGCTCTACCGCAAAGAACTTGCTCAACCCCTTAGGAGCCAGGTGCTTGGTGAAAAGATCTTCCACAAACAGATCAGCTGCCGGGTCCTCCGATTTTTCCGGAACCCCTATGATGCGTACGTTGTTACGCCGGGCCCTACTTTCAAAGTCCTCCAACCGGCGGGCAAAAGAGTCATTAGAGGTCCTCAGATTGCGGACCTCTGTCTGCAAACAGACACATCACCCGTGAGGCTGGAAGTTTTCAAATCCAATGATTTGACCTTTTCGTTGGTTTTGGATAGATCTGTACGGATCAAATTAACATCGATCGCTACAGTGTCCAGCCTGTGGGCGAGAGTCTCAAATTGTTGGCCGATTGAAGCCTTCATCCCGTCAATGGCACCCATGACATCTTGCAGGGTCAATTCTGTCGACGAGGCCAGACCCTCCTTAATGCCATCTAGGGATCTAGTCGGTCCACCAGGGGATCCTTTAGTTTGAGCATGGCGATCCATATTGCTCGTCTGGGTGTAGCCGCCTCGCCGAGTGTTCTTGGGTTTTTGCTTGTCACCTTCAGGCTTAGTCGCCATCTTGGACAAGGAGACTCTCCAAAGTATTGGGCGACGAAAAAAATAACTGCACCGAGTGCAATCCAACCGGCAGCCGCGACCAGGAGGCACGGTTCGTCTGGGCCCAGAATACACAACCGGAGCAGCGCATACAATCGCTTAGCAGTCAAGTAGCTTCCGCTAGTAGTAGGTTGGCTCTCAAGTAGGATCAGACTGATGCCCCAAAAACGAAAACAAAAGTCAGATCAGTGACTCCTCAGGCCGCTGTTGTTCCACTACTGCCGGACATCTCACCAACTCGAGCACCGGGCGACTCCGAGGGGCAGGCCGCAATAATGAATTCGATATTATTCCGGTTCCTGAATTCCGATTCAAATTTGGAAAACAGTATCCGCCTCAGCTATGGATCGTCTTCAATAACCCGTCAATGTGATCAGGATAATATACAGGATAGATGCGGGAGGTTGCCAGGGTCCCGGGAGCCCTGTGCTCATGCGGCCATCTTGGTTACGCGCGAAGCTCCTTCCCCTTCTGTACAGATTTAAGAGACATTTCATGAATGCATATTTTCATTTTGCTTTGTAAATATTTGAAGGTATGCTTTCGTATTAGCTCATACAGTGTACTTTCACTTTTGTTTTTTCATGTAAACAAGCCTTTTCAAATGCAAATTTGTATTTTGGGATGGATTGTGAACACTTACTTTAGATTTGATCAGTGCTTATAGGTCTAGTCTTATTGAATTTAAGATCGTGGAGTTGGTGTTATAAACGAATCTAGGACTCTAGTGTAACTTTTCCCGATTCATGCCCTTATATAGGTATACTTTACCCTATCCTTATATAGGCAAAGAAATCATTACCATATTTGGCCTGAGCCTTACAGCCCCAATACGGCAAGGCTACTTCCACCAAGTTCCGAGAATTCACAACGATTTCTTGGAGAAACCCGCCTTCAGCAGCTAGGATCTTCCCCCTGCTTGAATATTAAGTTATCCAAGAAATCCTGGAGTTTTCTAGGAATTGAACCTTTGAGTGACGTTATTAAGTCCAATCATGCGTCAAACTCGGCACCTTCATGGTATAAATATGCCTACATTTGCCCAAACTAACGCACAGTGGTTTTTGGAGCAGATCGACTAACTACTAGCCCGACGCCCAGCAGCAGCAAGTGCCGAAGGAAGCCGACGCTCCAGCAGACGCACTGAGAGACGCTGTTTCTTCTCTTGCCGAGAAATCCAGCTCCAGTGTTTCCAGCTTACCCATGCGGATATCTGGGAGATCGAGTCCTGAGAAAGAGATACAAGACCTCCTTCATTCTAAACCAAGGTACGGAGCTGATTAGACCCTTAGAGAATTCTTGATTAGACTCTTGGCAGATTCTAGGCAAAGAATACTAAACTTAAAACTACTCCTAAACTTATTTTTTCCCTTGTGCTAGGCTTAGGTCAGGTACATCGGGGTAGGCGTATTTTAGAAGCACCAGTTGAGTACTTTTAGCCATCTCTTTTATCATTGTATGTATTTTATGCATTTTATCTATTTAAAGCAACTTATGGCTTAGAAACCATATCATGCTTTTACAGTACTACTTTATAATACTGTTTGGATTATATGCCTTGTACTTTATAACCAGCATTACTATTGTAGCAGTACATTTCTCATGCTTGAGATAGAAGACTGTTCAATAAATACCTTTTATTGAAAACGACCGTCTCTCTAATTTCTCACCAACTCTGGTGAAACTAAGTATACACGATTGACTGAGTAAAATAGTCATCTATTGTTTCCACGACTCTGAAGATTGATTTCTTATTCTTGGGAAACAAAGTTGTCATGTTATATGGTTGTCAGAAACTAATCCCTTCTTGTACTTTCGAGAAAGTTTCTAGTGACCACTGAGCTAGGTGGCACACACATAATTAAGTCTAATATATTCGGCAGAGACCTAGTAGACCTCAGTCCTACGTCTAAACTGCAGTATATATTATTCCAATGCGCAGAGCCTATTGGGAATATAGGAACTACACCACATGGCGCCCAACATTTGGTAAGGTGATAATTTAACGCTAGATACTAGAGTAACTCAGTCGTGCTTTTCACACAGACCCCTTTCTCCCGTAAAAACTCCAAAAGACGCCCAGAGTGGGTGAAAGGAAAATATCCACCAAAACTGAGTAGGACGAAAAATCCTATGTATTAGTTCTTGGTTTGTTCAACGTTGATGGATACAGTGTTCCAAAATATTGCGCACCTAATCTTTGTTTCCTTGAAACTTATTCTGCAAACTCTTCAATAAGTAAAAAATAACGGTTACTGACGAAGAATTAGCTGCAGTAGCAGCTCAAGCGATCTTAGATGACGCTGAAATACTAGAAAATGACAGGGATGCTATACTGCTCTTGGTAAATGTAAGAAAAAGTATAACTTACAAACTGATAAATAATGGAGTATCAGCAAGAGGAGGCAGAGTAATCTTTGTCATAGAGGCACATGAATATCGGCAGACAGAGGTATTCTATTCATGGATTCAGTTTCCAGCAGCAAATGCAGGAACACGAGAGTTCCACTACTACAAAGCAGAGGAACCTCCAACGGAATACGTTCCTTTCGAGGACATTGAAATTCCATTACCTTACCAAGAGCATCAGCTCTGGTTTAAAGGCGCCCTAAAACATGAAAATCACATTACCAGGCTCGGTCCACTAGGTAGACCTGGAGCTACATGGCCGGTACTAGCCAGCTATACACCACATCCAGACGTTGAAAGAATGTCAGATGTAGAATTGTTAGCACAGCTAAAACAGTTAATTAAAATACATAGACAATTGGTCCAATATGTCATGCGGACATTCACAGTCCAACCAGCTGTAAAAATTCCACAGCACACCCCTCACCAGGGGAACACAAATAAAATAACACCATAGACTATACAATCGGTCATTGGAAAGTTGCCTGCCAAAAGGGAACAAATTCCGTTTTGGTTAGCACAAAAAATTACTCAAATAGAGGCAGTATTTCCTGATAGTACACCTCATGAGAAACACAGGATTCTGACAATCTGTTTACCTATGGGGATTGCACCACACATAGAGGATTGTGACACTTGGGGCACAGTCTTTGCTTCAATCTACACAAAAACACATGGTGTTCCGTCCATGGCGGTTATACCAGATGTTTTAAGACAGATTCAAAATGAATATGGTCCAGAACCAGCTTTGAATCTAGGTATGAAATTACTGAAAGATTTCAAACAGGTATCGGCTATACTACTAGCCAACATTAGAGGTGAAGCAGCATCATTGGCAATCCGCCAGAAATTAAGAGAAACAGACATTACTGAGCAACCATATGAGCTTGCCAGAATCATTGAAAAATCCTATGAAGAATTAGGTAGAGATAGTTTGGGTGCGAAACCACTAAAACTACAATTAATGGAAAATCCTGAAAAAGTTTTTATCAAAAACAATCTCACTACTCCTAGAAAGAAGTGGGAAAATAATAAACAGACACTTCCTAGAGAGAAGCGTTCTCAGTCCAGAGGAAGGTCTCCCCAACGGAGAGTTAGATCTCCTGAACGGGGAGAAAGATCTCCCCAACGGGAGTCCTCTGAAAAAAGATATAACATTAGAAATAGGGATACTTTAAGAAAACCTGATAGATATCAAGATAATGACACACGTCCCTCTCGATCTGTTCAGACTTCTTCGCAGAAATCAGAAAGAAGAGGACGGTCAGAACACAAAGAAGAACGCGTCAAGTCCAAAGGCAAAGAAGATTGATTTCTAATTCTTGTGAAACAAGATTGTCATGTTATATGGTTGTCAAAAACTAATCCCTTCTTGTACATTCGAGAAAGTTTCTAGTGACCTCTGAGCTAGCTGGCACACACATAATTAAGTCTAATATGTTCGGCAGAGACCTAGTAGACCTCAGTCCTACGTCTAAACTGCAGTATATATTATTCCAATGCGCAGAGCCTATTGGGAATATAGGAACTACACTACAACAGGGCTGTTTGAGCATGCACGTCTCAGCACACCAGAGAGGGGTATTTGAGCAGACATAGCACATCACAGGGGCATGTAATAAAGCACAGCATGCAGGGCAAGTGAACAGGTATGTCACAGGGCCAGGGAGCAGCCACATCACAAAACAGGAGACTGGAAGCCAGCATTGCACGCAGAGCCCGTGAACAGGCCTGTCACAGGGCCAGGCAGCAGGCACATCACACCACAGGGAACTGGAAACAAGCGCTGTATGCAACGCACGTGAACAGGCATGTCACAGGGCCAGGGAGCAGGCACATCACATCACAAGGGCATGTAAGCAGGCACTGCTTACAGGGCATTTGAACAGGCAGGTCAACGGACATGTAAGCCAGCACAGCATGCTGGGGCATGTGAACAGGTATGTCACAGGGCTGTATGAGCATGCACGTCATACCAGAAAGGAGTATGTGAGCAGGCACATCACACATTTAAGACAGCAGGCACATCACACACCAGACACATCACCCAGGGGTAGGTGGTCAGACACAATACACATGGGTGTGTCACACATCATATGGGAGCACGAGCAGGTCTATCAGATGTGGGTGGGTATGACAGTACGCAAATCACACAACAGGATCTGTCAGACATTACACAGGTGTGGGTGAGAGCTTGAATGCCCCCCTGAATGTTTTGAGCCCCCTGAAGGGTTCCTCCCGCTCCTACATGGGCAGCAGGGTCCTCCACCGTGAGACCTATTTGTTGTTTGTATGTATTGTGTAGTGTTGTTTTGTGATAATTTTTATGAATGAGACAATACGTGTATTACTCACTATTACTATTTTTGTTGCCTGTGCTTGTTTTTTAGTATAGTCAGTTCTATATGACACTCGCACCGCATCACACCCACATTAGTTCACGCCTGATGTGCACATTGCATACCACCGATGGTGTGCTAAGGTGCGCGTACCACACTGTGCTGAACTGCGCTTCCTTTAGTGAGTAAAGCGTTTGGTAAAAGCCCAGAGTCCAATGACAGGGTGAGCCTGGCCAGCACCACCTCGTTTTAATGAGGCACCAGGCATTCCAGTGATTGTTCTGAGCTTTATCTCGTGACTGGAAGAGTGTCTGTATCTGCTTCAGGACTTATCTTCATTCCAAAGTCATCTGCGGATCCTTAACATAACATGTGTATTTGTAAAGCGCACGTTCACCCAAGGGTGTCTTGGCGCTGAATAACAGATGTTTATTGTAAACTCAATGGTACCCATTTTATCGACCTCAGAAGGATGAAAGGTTGAGTGGACCCGCAGGATTTGAACCTGTGACCATGAGGTCGAACACAGGCCACTACAGTGGACGCATTAGTCCACGGAGCCACCAGAGCTGGATTGAGGTGGTCTGTCACCTGCGGCTTCGAGTTCTACGATAACGATACAACTGATGCTGAACTATTTTCCTCCTGACACACCCGACATGCAATTGTCTTGAGGTGGTTTCGCCAGAGCAGCAAGCAGCCATTCCTCAACCATACTAGTAAGTTATATCTGTCGACTACTGGCAATGAAACACAAGTCTACCAGGGGTGGCCGGCTGCATTGAAAAAAATAATAACACTTACTTTGCCGCCACTGCCGGGTCGCGCGTCTTCTCGCCTGCTCGTCTGTGTCTGACTCCAGGTCGGAACAAGAAGCAGGCAGCCAAGTTCCCACCCCTGAGCCAATCACAATGCTGCAATGCAGCGTTGTGATTGGTCTGAGCGCCGTTACACGGCACTCAGCCATGGGATGTAGGGGTAGGCATGTTCTCCATGCATTTTGTAATGCAGCCTGCACGGAGAAGGGGGAAAGTGTGCATGACTGTCCAAACAGTCATGGCGCATAGGAGTGTTCTACCACTCCTCTCCTGCAGCTCCGCCCCGCCCCCTCACACACTTCCGCAGCAGGAGGACAAAATAAAATGATGATAGCATTCCGTTATTATCAATTTATTTTTCTTTTGCTGCTTCCTGGCAGTGAGGCGATGCTCCTCCACCTTGACGGAGGAGCCGCCACCGAAGTCTACGTAGAAAACCACTCAGCAGAGTTTATGGCCATACTATAAGTGTCCACTGACCACGTTACACATGCTCAATCTTAGTATGTAAAAATAAGGGTTTCACTATAGAAACTACGACAAGTGTGAGCTGCACATGTATGACATACACCAGTGGCATATCCAGTGTGTCATGAGCCCTAATGCAAGGAAAAAAGAGCCATTTGAATGATAAAATATGGCATTAATCAGCGTTCAGTGGGTCCCCCAGTCCTGTGGCCCAGTGTCACTGCACCAACTACAACAATGGAAGCTGCGCCCCCGACATTAGTGGCCTCCAGTGCCTCATTTATAAAGAAATAAGTGCCAGGGCTCTTGTCAGGACTCCTCTGCAGCTTGCGCCACACATTGCCCCTGCCACGCTGCAAATGATAGTAACAACACAAGTACAAACCACTACACTCCTACAAGTGAGACAATTCAGACTATTTCAGGCCCACGAAGCGATAAGAATGGCTTGGGTGCTACATATTAGTAATTTTTAATGTATATTGAATAAATAAACAGCTGTTGTTGTGCTCATCTCTAAATCAGACAAATGACGCCACCATGTGGCAGACTGTCACAAGTGCTGGTGTTGACAATTAAGTGCCAATGGCGAGCACCGGAAACCACTGGCTTAAATTAAGCACTGGTGCCCTCACTCGTGCAATGAATCAGTTTCATAAACACATATCCCAACAGAAACGTCAGTCACGGAGACTTCAAATAAAGTAGGACGTGACAAAATGTTACTTCAGGAGAATATATTGCAGAGTAGTCCAACACAGTAACATATTACTTTAATGTCTGCGCATTATGCACATCCTAAGGCAGATAGCTGCCTTGAAACTTGAAGGTAGATACATTTCCTATTTACATCCCCCTTTGGGCAGGCAGGGCACAAGGGCACAGCCAAGAAACATTATAAACTCAACGTTCACAGGAATGACACATCCAGCAAACCCAGGGAGCGGCTTAGCACATTCTCCCGGCCAGGGCACCCTGTGAGAATTTGGTCACGCCCCAAGAACCATCATGGTCACCAGAGGTAGGACTAGAAGGTTAGTCCCCCGTCTAGCCAGCCCCATACCCGAAGATCCTCTCACACGGAGGGTTCGATAAACTCAAAGACACTGTAGCACGTGAGCACCACTCTTTGGTATTTTTCTGCCAAAGGACGAGACGGTCACTGGTGTCTCCGCCATCCCCCCCAAAGAATTCCTTACTCAGCAGTCATCCTCAGCAGCAGCACTGCCTCTTCTCATCTGCTGTGTGTACAACACACCCAATGCACATCAGAATGAAATTGATGCAACCATTAATCCCATAACATTCCAGCAGAAACACCTAGCTCAGGGCTTGGTGCTCCAAACTTCCAACAATGACCCCAGCAGCTGCTCAGAGCCAGAATATCTCATCCTTTGCCAGTCACCAAGATCAGGCACTGGAATAGAAGCAATCCTCACCCATGCTTGGAATGACGTAGGACCCAATGAATTTGCTGCCCTTTAACCTGTTGAGTGCGCGCGTCGGCCAACGGCCGTCGCGAGCACTACTTCGGTAGTGCTGCGCACGTCTGTTGGCCGAAGCGGCCCGCCCACTTAATAGAACTCCCGCACGGCGGCGGAATTTGCGCCACGGTTAAGGAGTTAATGTCCTAGTGTAGAGCAGGATACTAAGGTGACAATTCAGTGATCTGTGCATTGTCAGGCTCTGAGGGACACAGAGGGCCCCCTAGGCATGGCTCAGCCTTCCATAAACCCTGCCCCCGTGTCCCATTTTTATGACCACTTCCGGTCAGTTGTTCCCCGCACAGCTGCCAGTCTCATGGGGAAGGAGACGATGCTGGGAAAACCCACATGGGAGAGGGGAGTAGCCCAGCCCATGCCAACTGAAATGGACCACCAGCCTGCACGGTGAATCAACTATTGACACCCCTCTTCTACTCGTGGGGTGCTTGATCCAAAACAGAAAAGTCAACTTGTGTTGTTTAAACTGTTGTTTAAAGGCAAAACCTTGATTTCAGACAAACTTTAAAAAAAAACAGAATTTTGACCTCTTATGAGCGGCCAACCACCAGCAGGAGAAAGAGTAACGTACCTACCCAGACACGCCAAGGTTCACAGACCACACATAAGCATTGGTGCAGAGCAGCGCAGCTCCCGCGCTCCTTTATTTCCCACACATAGAGCGCGCATTAACACGGAGGCAAGAGCCTGGTACAGGAAATACAACCCCACTCCCAATCTCCCACAGACTCCATACACACCAAAAGGAAATCACACTTTTAGCTCCTCTTATCATTTTTAACTTCATTTTTCAGTTTTTTAATTATCTTAAATAGGACTCGAATGTATGAACTTTATTAACAGTTCACTGACATAAAACATCATAGGTACAGCCAGTGCTTAATTAGAGCCAGTGGTTTCAGGTACTCGGCACCAGCATTTAATTGTAAGAACCGGCACTTATTATAGTCTGCCACATGGTGTCACTGTTTGTCTAAATTAGAGATGAACACAACAATTGTTTATTTATTCAATATACATAAAAAATACTAATGCTTGCTGCCCAAGCCCTGCTTATGGCTTTTGGAGTCTGAAATAGTCTGTACTGTTACACTTGGAGGGTGTGTTATTTATTTTATTGGCAGTGCTGGCAAGGGTAATGGGTGGTGTAAGCTGCAGTGGTCTCCTGACAAGGGCACTTGGGGCCATATTATCAAGAAAGGGTGATACATTATTGCCGCTTTTATCGGCAGTAAACTGCCGCTAAAGCGCCGATAATGGGCTTGATAATATGCCCTTGTGAATTCCCATAGAAGCCCAGGTTAACACCAGAACCTGGGCTTCTATGGGAATTCACAAGGGAATATTATCAAGCCCATTATCGCCGCTGTAGCAGCAGCTTCCTGCCGATAAAAGCGGCGAAAATGTATTGCACTTTCTTGATAATATGGCCCCTATTCTTTTTACAAATTAAGCACTGGTACAGCACATAGAACGTATCTTGTACATCCGAGTTTCACCCATCAATTACACAGTGTAGTGAGCATGACAGGAGCGTGGTAGAGTGCACACCGCAGACATTCATAATTGAAAGATATCCTACAGCCTCCCAGGGCTCACACTGGGCTTAACACACTCTGCAACACAAGACTGTCAGATCATGTCACCATCTCATGGGTCATCCCCGTTATTTACTGTAACAAAGCTATTCAGCAAAACCCCACCAGCTAAGTAATTCATCTGCAGATTTGTGTCTCTGCTGGACACTTTTAGGCAGATTTTCCCCGCTGTTGCTCACTGCAACATATGCCTTTCCGAGTCAGGCCTTGAAAAATATGAAAAATTTTACCTGGCCTGCTGGTCTGGTGACTTGAATAAACTACTCATACTAACTGTAATGCACTTGACACATAAACTCATCTCACACTGTGTGATCCTAGGCAAATACGCCTTTTTCTTCATTATCACAAATATGTGGGTTCAGCATGTGTGCTGTACGAAAAACCTTTTTTTTTTACTTAATAGAATAACTTTTTGCTTAATCTATAATAAAAATCTAGCACACATATGGGGTACACATGACGCCTAACTTGCCTTTTAGTTCACTAACAGCACTGTATTCAGCACTGGAGCAGGAATGTTTCTCAGTTCATATTAAAAAACTCACTTTTAATAAATATATTACTAAAGCATGATGTGGTAGTGCAATGAAATTTACAGACAAACATTTTCCTTTGAAATGGCCAGAAACTTTCTGTAAGATCCCCATGCAGCTGAAAAGATGACACAGGACACAAGGTGTGGCGAAGAGCTTCAGGTTTATTCCAAGGAAAGGAAGGACCCATCCCAGCCACAGCCAGTCTGGGTAACGGCTCACAAGCATTTGAACCAACACATTCTAAAACCTAGGAAACTAGGGGCCAGATGTATGAAGCTCAAATGGGTTCGCAAACGCCGAAATTCGCAAACTCATTTTCGCATAATGGTATGTATGTAGCAAATTTCAGTGCAAAATAAGGAATCGCAAATTTGCAATTCCTTATTTTGCGATTGCATTTAAGGAATCGCAAATTTTGCGATTCCATCAATGCAATCTATGAAGCACCCAAGTTGTGCGATTTCTCATTAAGAAATCGCAAATTACCACCAACTTGAAGATGGTGGTAATTTGCGATTTCTTTCACAAAAGCACTTTTTTGCATTTGTGAAGGTGCCATGTGGCGCACATACATGCCCTTAGGGCATGTATGTGCGCCATATGCGCACACATGTGAATTTCAGGGGTGCATCAGGGTGTCCTTATGACACCCTTGCACCCTTGAAATTATTCTCAATTTGCGATTCTCAAATTGCGAATCGCAAATTGAGAATAACTTCCCACTCAGGCACATAGAAATGAATGGGAAATTATTCCTTAATTGCGAATTCGCAATTTGCTATTCACAAATAAGGAATAATAAGAAATCGCTAAAAAAAATTCGATTTTTTAGATACATACCATTTTGCAATTCTCAAATAGCGATTCTCAAAAAATCGCTATTTGAGAATCGCAAATAGGTATTTTGATACATCTGGCCCTAGGTACTGAACACAACCATACTCATGGAACCATGGGTAACCATAGCACCATGACGTCAGAGACTAGTAAGTCTCAGATGCCACACATTCCCCTTTACGTACAGTTTTACTGACAAAGCTAAACAGTGTGGCAATTGTGTTTCAGCAAAAATTACCATTTGCACATCACCAAGTAAATATTCTGATTTGTTTTGACCCTATTAAAATCGTTGTTTACAGCGCACTTCAGAATTACAAAAAGTGCTTCCCTAACTATTGAAATATATTTTGAAATATTACAAAGTTCACTTACCAGCTATCCAAATGTTGTCACCCAGCACCATTGTCACATAGTTCACTTTACAAAATCCTCTAACTTTGCAGTCAGAGAAAGAAAAGAAAACACCAATCTTCAGAATAAAATAGGCAGCAATTTATAAGAAGACATAAGCTGACATTTGACCTCTGATTTTGAACACGCAGCAATAGTGACAAAATGGAAACAAGATTTAATGGCATCTTTATTGCTCATTCCCTTTCTGAATAAACAGAACACCTGTTCTTTGCCAGCTGGGGGTAACAATAGCTCGCCTGATAACATCTACCTGACCACAGTGAGTGATTAGATTTCTCAAAGCCTGCGAGTTCCTCTCCAGAGGTTCCTCCTGCTGCAGACAGGGTGTAGTGATGCGACGGTTGACCAGCACCAGCCCCAAATTTATGTTAAATCGTTTTTCCCCATGTGGGATTTACGCTCAGTAAATATTGTTTAGGAGTGCCTTTTAGGGTAAGGCTGTAATATTACGTACTCTCAATACAATTAATTCCCAATAACTAGACCATTGCCCTACAAGACCATATGGAAAAAGGATGCATGTATGTTTCCGTATCTCACACAGGAGGAAGACTTCTCTGCATATATTCTGAGAAGCTTCATTGGATCGAGGTAAGTGCAGTGGAGTGTGTTAACATGTATTCGTGTAAATCAGGCATTACTCGTGATCTCTCTCACTTGGGAACAGGACTTACCCCCCTCTGTATCCATAATAGGTGCTTGTATTACTTCTTCGCAGCACTGTTTTATTTTCAAGGGTACTGTCTTCCTATCTACTTTTAGGGGCATATTACCAAGGGTGGCGATAGGCAATTATTGCCGGTTTAGCGGCCGTTTTTGGCAGCTAAGCGGCGATAATTCTTCGCTCTATTAGCAAGCTGTCGCTAACTGATGTTAGCGACAGCTTTAAGGCGATAGCGAGCGGTTTGGGGCCTGCTTTGCATGTCAGCGATATTTATCGCTAATGACATGCAAAGTGGGCGTACCCAACCTGTTAGCGACTGAGAGCAGTCGCTAACGTCGCTACCGTCTATTAGCAAGGCAGGTGTAGCGATGGAAATATTCCCGCTATCGCCAAAAACCAATGCCTGCTCAGACCAGTACTTAGCCATGTTATCCAATGGGAGGTGGATAACATGGCTAAGAGCATTTTGTCGCTAATGCGTGAATATCGCTGTATTCTTAGCAATATTCATGCATTTCGCCGCTATCGCTGGATATTTTAGCACAATGGAGAAAAACGTTGCTAATAGCTTGTTTTCTCCGTTAACATATCCAGCGATAGGCAGCAATAAAAAAATCGGCGCTAAGCCTATTTAGCGATAATTATCGCTACTTGTTGGTAATATGCCCCTTAGTTCCTTCTGAAGTAGGGAGACCTCCCCCTGACAATGCCCTCTAGACAATATGACTTCAAGCCTTTTAGAGGGCCTTGGAGCTCACACAAAGTCAGTTAAGATTTTGCTGGCAAACCCAGCCAGTTTGGTGTACTGGAAGAACTGGGCTGGGCTGGGACTAGACGTACTATGACTCTGAATTACTTTTGTGATGCAGCCCTGACGCATAATCATTTTTGGCACGCGCTAAGTCAAGCAAAGGCACTTTGCGTGGTTTAGTAAATACAGAGTAAGCAACGTAGCTCATATCGCAGTCTTGTCTTACATTGTGTGGGATCTGCGTTACACGGGTGGAGCATGGGCAGAGCGTGGGCATACACTATCCACCAATGTATTTTGACGCAAACCCAGATTTACAAAGACTTTGGGGCATATTACCAACGATTAGCGATATTTATCGCTAACGAGGCTTAGCAACGAATTTTTTATCGCTAAGCATCGCCGGAAATTATCGCAGAGATAACTTGCTATTAGCAAGGTTTATCTCAGAAGTGATAAAAATCCTCGCGCTAACTGCCAAATGAGAGATTATCGCTGGAAAACCAACGATAATCTCTTGAAGTTTGGCGTTAGCTTGATGATAGGGGCTCACAAACTTAGCCATGATATCCACCTTCCATAGGATATCACGGCTAAGCCAGGAAAATACCAGGTGTAAAAAAAGCAGCGCTAACCGCGGTTAGCGCTGCTTTTTTTATCACTAACAGGGTTAGCGAAATCCTTGATAATAGGAGACATGTCGCTTAACAACATTCCTCCTATTATTTTTCTCTGGAACGCCCCCTTTGCATCTCATTAGAGATGCAAGGGAAAGCGTAGAAAAAAAGGGTGCTAACATGCGAATTTGCGTGTTAGCACCCTGTTGCTGATAGGGAGATAATTTTATCTCCGCTTTCTTGGCTTTTAAAGCCAAAAAAAGCGGAGATAAATCCCTTGGTAATATACCCCATTGTGCTCAAATGCGAGCCTACCCAACAGAAGCGTAACAAGAAGAAAGACAGCATTTCACTTCCAAAACGTGTCTCTGACTCTTCCTTGTACCAACATTACACGGCCACTGCAGCCATAGGACCAACCACAAGGGGTCCCCACATTCCAGAATCCAATAGTAAAACAGCAGAGGACGGTTCTGAGATGCAAGCTCGGGGCCAGAGATGCTAGCTCGGGCCAGAGATGCTAGCTCGGGCCAGAGATGCTAGCTCGGGGCCAGAGATGCTAGCTCGGGGCCAGAGATGCTAGCTCGGGCCAGAGATGCTAGCTCGGGGCCAGAGATGCTAGCTCGGGCCAGAGATGCGAGCTCGGGGCCAGAGATGCTAGCTCGGGGCCAAAGATGCTAGCTCGGGGCCAGAGATGCTAGCTCGGGCCAGAGATGCTAGCTCGGGCCAGAGATGCTAGCTCGGGGCCAGAGATGCTAGCTCGGGCCAGAGATGCTAGCTCGGGGCCAGAGATGCTAGCTCGGGGCCTGAGATGCTAGCTCGGGGCCAGAGATGCTAGCTCGGGCCAGAGATGCTAGCTCGGGGCCAGAGATGCTAGCTCGGGGCCTGAGATGCTAGCTCGGGGCCAGAGATGCGAGCTCGGGGCCAAAGATGCTAGCTCGGGGCCAGAGATGCTAGCTCGGGGCCAGAGATGCTAGCTCGGGCCAGAGATGCTAGCTCGGGGCCAGAGATGCGAGCTCGTATGGATTTCCAATTTAGATTTCTTCCAGCCCAGTGTGTGATGGGATTGGAGCTTCCTCGTGGCAGCAGCAGGAGAGGTTTGGCCAGACACCACATGTGGCTCAGACTGGGAAAGGGAGAATTCAGAACAAGCATCTTAATTAAAGCGCCGCTTTCCAGCTGTGAAGCTGTTCTGTGGCCAGCTGGATACTGTGGTCATAAAACGCTTTAAAGATGGGACACACCAGGGATCCCCAACCTTTTCAATAGAGGAAGCTACTTAAGATCAATGAAAAATACCTCGATCTAGCTAATATTTAGAATAATTAAGAGTGCATAAAGGCAAAGTGACAAACTCTGAGCACCGGCTCTGCTGCAGGGAGCACCCAGTATTAATGGCGCATGAGTTGTAACAGGACATGTCTATCTCTGGGGTTTCCAGGGACTGCCTTAGCTCCTTGATTATTGTTTCTGAATCCCCTCTGAAAGGTGAGTGTCTTTCTGTGGAGTGTAGACTCTTGATCATGCAATGCATGGAATGACGGGGCATATTACCAACAACTAGCGATATTTATCGCTAAATGGGCTTAGCGAGTTTTTATCGCCAAGCATCGCCGGATTTTGTCGCAGAGATAACGTGCTATTGTAATTGTAATTGTAATTGTAAGTGGATTTATAGAGAGCGATTGATTCCCGGGGGCGTCCAAGCACTAAGGGACCAACAGATGGTTAGGCAGAGGCGGGGATAGTACCAGGAAATTACTGTGGGGAGTTGAAAAGAAGAGTCTTGAGCTGTTTCCGGAATGAGATAAGATTGGAGTTAGCTCTCAGATGAAGGGGAAGGGCGTTCCACAACTTGGAGGCGTTATGGGCGAAGGTCCTACCGCCTGATCTGGCTCTTTTTATTCTGGGTGCGGTGGCAATGAAGGTCTGGGTTGACCGTAGGTTTCTGCTAGGATGGTAGTGAGAGATTAGGTCGCGGGTGATAATGGGGCCTATGTCCCAGAAGGCCTGGTGGGCGATACACAGGGCTTTGAAGTGGATTCTTTGGCGGACTGGCAGCCAGTGTAGACTGGTCAGGCCAGCTCTGATGGATTGTCTGCGTGGGAGCTGGAGCAGTGTCCGGGCTGCACAGTTCTGCACTGTTTGAAGTCTCCGCAGTGTGTAGTCTGGTGCAGCGAGATACAGGACGTTATTGAAGTCCAGGCGGGACTGGATCAGACCCTGGATGGCCACCTGTTTAGCCTCCATGGGTAGAAGGTGAAGAATTTTTTGAGCATTTTAAGCAGGCCAAAGCAGGTGGCCGAAAGTTTGGTAGCTTGTGTGTCAAATGACAGGGTTTTGTCGAGCCACACCCCAAGACTCCTAATGTTGTCCTTGGGTGTTGGAGGGGTACCCAAACAGGGTGGCCACAGGGAATTGAAGGAGCTTGGGTTCGCGGAATCTAGAAGCATCAGCTCCGTCTTGTCCCCGTTTAGCTTGAGTGATGAGGCAGACATCCAGCTCTTTACCTCCTCAAGGCACTTACAGAGTCCTCCGCTTATGGGAATGTTGGCCTCCTGCGCCAGTGAGACCACCAGCTGGGTGTCGTCCGCGTAGGAGATGATCTTAACTCCATACGGACGAACAACCTCAGCCAGTGGCCACATATAAATGTTGAATAGCGCCGGGCTTAAAGAGGAGCCTTGAGGGACCCCTCACCTTAAAGGTCTGCTGGTGGACACTGATTCACCGTCGAATACCTGAAAGGATCTGTCTTTCAGGAAGGACTCGAACCATAGCCAAGCCTTGTGCTTGACACCAACATTTGACAGACGGTTCAGCAAGATGTCATGGCTGACCGTGTCAAAGGCCGCACTAAGGTCAAGGAGGATCACTGCCACTGATCCTCCTTGGTCCAAGATTTTTCTGGATTCCTCGGTGACCATGAGGAGGGCGGTCTCGGTTCCGTGCTTGGGTCGGAAGCCTGTCTGGGTGGGATCTAGTAGTTGGTTGGTTTCTAGGAAGGTGACCAGATGGCTGTTGATGTATTTCTCCAAAACCTTGCTCAGCCAGGGAAGTAGGGAGATTGGCCGATAGTTGCTGAAGTCTAGTGGGTCCAAACTGGGTTTCTTCAGCAGCGCTTTAACCATGGCCCATTTCCATCCAGGCGGGACCGTGCCGGAGGAGATGGAGGCCTTCAGGAGGTCCATTATGATGGGCAGGGTGACCTGAGATGCCGACATTATAATGTCAGGTGGAGCTGGGTCATTGGGGGAGCCAGATTTGACTTTCCGGGCTACAGTTTCCAGAGATACCAGATCTAGGGGGGGGGAAGTGATCTAGTGTAAAGGGAGTCTGTGGGGAAGGGTGTGCCAAGGCTGTGTTAGTCGAGGCTGTGACGGGGGCGGCCAAGGGGGGGAAGAAGGCGTAGATTTTGTCAACCTTTTGATGGAAAAAGGCTGCCACCTTGTTGCAGTGCTCTGAGGATGTGGTTTCAGGCAGGCTGGGTGGTAGCTTGGTGAGATTTTTTACTATTTGGAAAATCTCCCTAGGTTTTGATTTGGCTAAAATGATTTTATTAGAAAAATATGCCGCTTGAGTAACTTTGATTTCTTCCTTGTACTCTTTAAGTAGCATTCGGTATTGGGTTTTTTTCCATTGGAGAGAAGTCCAAACGCCATTTCCTTTCAGCTTTCCTGCATAGGCGTTTCTTTGCCCTAAGGGCCTCTGAGTACCAGGGTGCGGATTTGTGGGAACGTTTCAGAGTGGTTTTTCTTTTGGGGAGAGTGTTGTCAAGGGATAGGGTGATCCAGTCTTCAAATGTCTGGTTGGCTAGGCAGGGATCCTTGTTATGGAGGGGAAGGCTGCTAGCGAGTTTGGTCGTCCATTTATCGACTGGGAGGCGGGACCAGGCTCTGGCTATTCGTACTGTGGGTTTAATGGTTGGAGGTTTGAATGTGACACCTTTCTAATGGAGTCCCTTGTTATAACTTAAAAAGATTTGATTTGTTTCTGTTGTGCACCTATACAATTTGACATTGGGTTAATGGTCTAACCCCCTGGTGCTTTTGTCTTGGGACTTTCATTTTTGTTGTGCACTCCCTTGTAAATCAGGAGGAGGCATTTACTCAAATCTGTGTATATATATATTTGTATATATCTGTTGAATTTAGGGTACAGATAAATGTTTGTCGAGATTGTATATGTCTTCTATATTTGTACATAATGTATATGTGATAATTTGTATATAGATTGTTGATTGTCGTACTTCCCTAGATGTCCGCTCATATGTGCGTATATGAATTTTCTTACATATGTGTATAATGGTTTATTGGTGTTTCACAAGATAATTTGAAGTTTCTTGTTGAAAAATTAAAAAAGGATTAATCCCTTCAGTACCCCCTTTTTCTACTTTCTCATCCTTGGATGTCTCCTGCTCAGGTACGGGAGGGTTAAGTGGGCAGAACCCCTTACCATTTTTTACTTCGGAGGTTTGAATGTGGTCCAGGTGAAGGGGACTAGTAAATGGTCAGTCCATGGAAGGGGGATTGGTGGGCTAGATGTAAGATCTGCACAATTGCTGAACACAGGGTCCAGCAAATGGCCTTTAACGTGAGTGGGGGACCTGACGATTTGGGTTAGCTGCAGCGCTGCTAGGTCATCTACCAGCATGGTGGCTATGTGATCGGTTGTGGAGTCAAAGTGGCAGTTAAGATCCCCTAGCAGGGTGAAGTTCGAGGAAATGCTGACGCGTTCCGTCACAATCGAAGCGAGGAGATTGTGGAATTGCTTGGGAGGGCCTGGGGGGCGGTAAATTAGAGTACCTGTGAAGCAGATGTTAGGGGAGAGTTCGAGGCTGAAGGCTAAGCTCTCGCAGTCCGGGATGGTTTCCGGGATTACTCGACAGAGGAATTGGTCTTTATAGACAATAGCTAGACCTCCTCCTCTGCCCTCAGGTCGGCCCTGCCGAATGATTTGGAAGCCAGGGGGGAGGGCTGTGATTACCGCCGGGTCCGAATCTGTGGCCAGCCATGTTTCCGTCAGGAAAACAATGTCTGGCATACGTTCTTCTAGCAGTAGTGCAAACTCTGCCCTGTGTTTGGGCAGGGATCTGCAATTGAGCAAGAACATGCGGTACTCGTGTGATTGCTCTGGGGCCGGCTTAGGTTTGAGGGTTGATTGACAGGAGGGACAGGTAAATGGGATGTTTTCTGCGTGAAACTGGGACTGATAGCAGTTCCTGCCATGGGGTCTTAATCCCAAGAGGGTTTCCGTGCTGTAATGCTTAAGTTTTGTAGCCTGGGATATAGGGGGGGTGGCCCTAGGCCCGGTCTCGGCACGGACGAGCACAGACGAGCTTGCCTAATGCGCGCCTTCGGCGCGCAATCGTCGCGCCCGCTGCGCTCGTCCGCTGCGCTTCCGGAACATGCACATTTTTTGTAGGGAGGGGATAGGTGAAGGCGTGGCCTCTAGTGGGTGTGTCCCAATCAGGGCGGGAGGAGATTATTAGGCGGGAAAGGCGGCGATTTCGCCCTTACCAGCGCTCGTTTTCAGCGTGGAAGGGTGCCTGCACACAGAGGATATGTCCCAGGACATTATTAGCAACGTTTATCTCTAAAGCGATAAAATATCCGGCGATAGCGGCGAAATGCGCGAATATCGCTGAGAATACAGCGATATTCACGCATTAATGCCAATAGGGTCTTAGCCATAATATCCACCTCACATTGGATATTATGGCTAAGAACTGGTCTGAGCAGGCGTTAGCGTTTGGAGATATTCGCGCTTAGCGCAAATATTTCCATCGCTACGCCTGCGTTGATAATAGGCGATAGCGATGTTAGCGACAGTTTTTAGTCGCTAACAGGTTGGGTACGCCTACTTTGCATGTCATTAGCGATAAATATCGCTGACATGCAAAGCGGGCCCCAAACCGCTCGCTATCACCTAAAAGCTGTCGCTAACTGATGTTAGCGACAGCTTGCTAATAGGGCGATGAAATTATCGCCGCTTAGCGGCCGAAAACGGCTGCTAAAGCGACGATAATTTCATTTCTCCCGCCTTGATAATATGCTCCGACATTTCTCTCTGTATAAGATCTAGGGCCCAAAAAACTTCCATAATCTACCAAATTGTTCTAAAGTCCATTGATTGATGACCAGAAACTGGCCTGGCTTTGTGGAAGTATTGGCAAGACCAGTCCTAGAACCTTTGGCTCCCCAGAAGAAAGCACTCCCCAACATTCACAAATTCATATTCAGCTACACCAGAAAGATGTGTTTTTTAACATAAACCTTGCACACTTTAACGGACCATTAGTAATAGGACTAGGTACCACTCAACAAGCAAACAAATATATGCAGCCATTCTCTTGTCTGTGGATATCCCTGCGAAGCAATGAATAAACCCAATTTAAAGAATGGAGGCGATTGGCATAGGAAGTTAAGTACGTTTAAATAAAGGAGAGGATGAAAAAGGGGAGAAAGAAAGAAGTAAAACGATTCTGAGAACAGACAGAAAGGAAGCAAGAAAAGAAATGAGGAAGAAATGAAAGTAAGCAAGAAAGGAGGGGGAATGGAGGAAGGGCAGAATGAAAGAAGAGAAAAAATGGAAAAAGGTCAGAATGAAAGGAACGAAAGGAAAATGAAGAAAGGAAAAATTAAAGAAAAGAAAGATGGAGAGAATAAAGGAAGGAAGGAAGGGAAAAAAAAGAGAAGGAATGAAGGACAGAAGTAAAGGAAAGAAGGAAATAATGAATGAAGGGAAAGAGGAAAGAAGGAACAAAGAAGGGAAGGAAAAAAGGAACGATGGAAAGGATCAAAAGAGAGATGAAAACAGAGAAGGAGATAAGGAAAGTAAATAAGGAATAATAGAAGAGGGAGAAAAAAAAGCAATAGGAAGCTGAGAAGTAGGAAAGGCAACAAAGGTCTAGAAGAGAGAAGGAAAGGGAAGAAGTAATATGAGTGAAACATACAAGGAAGGAGAGAATTAAATGAAAGAAAAGAAGAAACAAAGGTGAGGAGACGGAAGAAAATGAAAGAAGTACTGTAGGAGAGGAGAGAACGAAAGAAATAAGAAAATACAAACAAAAATAAAAAAGGAGGAGAGGGACAGAAAGAAGGAAAGAGGAAGAGAAAGAACAGTGAAAGAAGAGAGGAGAAAGAAAAAGAAAAGAGGAAATTGTAAAGAAAATGAGGGAAAGAAAAGCATAAAAAATAGACAGATTTTTTTTTAACCAAAATACATTTTAATGCAGTGGTATGCTGAGTAATGTGCCTTTGGATGTTGTCTCGTCATATTCCAAATATTTTACTGCATTGGACTGGAATGAAAGATCCACCAGCCCTTGGAGAAGAGAGTTAGGGTACGCCTGAGGGTCAAGGACCCTGCCATTCCTCAGAGGCCAAAGTAAGGCTCATGCTGAAAATTGATGCAAACCTATCTCCCTCCAGGCAGTGTTGATGAAAGATCCCAAGAAAGGGGTAGATAGTTCCTGGTGGGACAGCTCCTAGATGCTGTAGTCACACTCACAAAAATCTGAGACTTGGTGCAGAAGGCGAAGGTTTCTGGTGGTGTCATGTCCCTGGACATCGGATTGTGGGCGCTCGATGGAAAGGTGCAGTGCTTTGCTAATTGCAGTAGATCTGAAGGTTTTGCCACTGCAGAAGCAGAAGCAGTGGCTCAGGGATGTCTCCCCGAGGACCCTTTAAGTGAGGAACTTGGCAAATTTGTGGACACTTTCACTTCTCTGGATTAAGCCCAGCCACCAATAAAGAAAATCTTCAGTGGAAAGGTTATCAAAGGGGCTGGACATGGATGGCTCATCACCCGGATCAACCAGAAAGTTCCCCAGAGAAGACCGAGGTACAGACGCGACAAGGGATTGCAGGATAATAGATGATTCTTCCTTCTAAGGAAGCATAAGGGCCAGAGGAAATGGAGGTGGCGTTAACCCCTCCGCTGCGCTGAACGTTCCCGCTGGTACGGAATGTTCTATTGTACGGGCGGGGCAGCGACGTTCAGCGGACGTGCGCAGCACTACCGAGGTAGTGCACGCGACGTCCGCTGAACGTGCGCAGCATTAAAGGCGTTAAAGGAGCAGTGAACACCCCTGGAGGTAGCTGTGCGAAGCATTATCCCTTTTTGTCTCCTCTAAAGTTGGGGGTAGGGGGAGGGGGGAGGGGGGGATTTCCTTCCAAAGTGAAGAGATCACATCAGACCCCTGGGTGCTGCAGACAGCTCAGGTCTTCCACATAGGGTTCCATGACAGAATATCAGGGACAACAATATAGACTCAACAAAATATACTCAAAATAATATCGTTTACAAAAATATTGGCATCCTAAATTTAATTCAAAATAACACAAATATCTATGACGAAGAGATTGCTGAAAAAATATCTAAATTTATTCTTACAATGTAAACTGTCATAATATTAAAAGACAAATCTATAAATAAATGACTAACAGCCAGATTCATGAAAGCAAAATAGCGCTCGCAAAGGGCCTGATTCTGAGAATCTGGCCCTTTGCGAGCGCTATTTTTGCATTTGGGATTCATCATCCCAAATGCAAAATTCGCAAATCTAGAAATCGCTAAATTGCGATTAATTGCATTTGAGGAATCTCAATTTGAGAATCCTTAAATGCAATTCATGAACCATTTTAAAATTGCGAATTCGCAATCTGGGGCCGCTATTTACCGCGAAGTCTAACTACGTGGTAAATAGCAATAACTTAGAAAAATGCACTTTAGTGCATTTTCCTAAGTTGTATGTTACACACACACATGTCCTTTGGACCAGTGTACATTACCATTTCAGGGGTGCTACAGGGTGTCCTTTGGGCACTCTGGCACCCTTGAAATTGCTTCCTTATTTGCGATTCGCTAATTGCTAATCGCAAATAAGGAATGACTCCACATTCATTCCTATGGGCCTTTAGGCCCATAGGAATGAATGGGAAAGCCATTCCTTATTTGCGATTAGCAATTAGCGAATCGCAAATAGGGAAGCAGTAGAAATCGCTAAAAATATTGCGATTTCTACATGAATCCCGTTTTGCGAGTCTTTAACAGCGATTCCTTAAAAATTGCTATTAAGGACTCGCAAAACATGACAATGATGAATCTGGGGGAATGCTCTTTATGAAGTATATTACCTCGTTGATACGTAAAACTACTTCTGAAAAAAACAAAGCACTGCACACCAAAAACTCCAACTTCACATTCGCACATGTGGCTAAAGACACTTTCGAAATAAAATAAACGCAGTGATAAAAATAAAGCAACCCCTATACATTTAAAAAAAAATCCTGCCACCCCCAGAACTATCCAAATCTGTTTTTGTAACAAGTAACAACAACAAACATTTTCTCATCAGCAGAACAGAAAAGCCCATCTGACCCAAATCTCAACAGCATCAAATATAAATTGAAGAAAACCAAGTGACCAGCATCCTAAAGCTATTCTGATGGTAGCAGGGTTGGCTGTTCCATAGAAAAGCACTGGGATGCAATATTAAATATTAAGGTCCTCATTTATGAGCCCCGTGCACCGCCGCTGCGTCACTTTCTTTTGGCGCAGCAGCGGGGCAATCAATGCGCGACACTGCGCCATATCTACAAACTGACGCATTGAGTCCAGTGCATCAGTTTTAGAGCCCTGCGACGCATTATACCTGCACCAGGGATAATGTATGCAGGGTAGGTTTCCCACTCAAAAAAGCCATGTAGAAATGGTGCATTGAAATTTACAACATTTACCTGTGTTATTCTACGACTTCACTGCATCAAAATCCTTACACCCGCCCAGACCAGGCGTAAAGAATGAAGCAGGGAATTTGCAATGGGACTTGCCTATGTGTTCTGATGCATTGTTCAGTTTTAGGTTCAACTCCAGCAGTGCGTCGCTTTTGCGCCAATAGATGTGTCAGACTTTCTCACGCATCTGTTAACCCTTGCGCCATGGAGCCAGGTATTGTGTATACAGCGTATTCATTGTGTCTCAAGGACGTTTGGCACAGGCGCAAGGAAACTGACGCATCGATGCCGATGCATCAGTTTCTTGTACATGAGGCCCTAATACTGTATCTCAGTAACGGGACTAGCTACAAAAGTAATAAACAACTATTTTTAATGGACATTAAAATACAATTCAATGGTGTAGTTGTATTTTTCGCAGATATTATGGAAAAGTAATTCTTAAAAAGTCACCTTTTCCATGCCAGAAGTCCCTGAAAGCTGAATCCACACTTCGCTCTCTCCCTTCTTGCAGCCAGTAATAAGCATTTCAGTGGGTGAAAATGAGGTGAATGAGGTGTGACATTGCTTCAAAGACTGGGACAAAAGGCCCAGGGTGTGGGCAGGTGTTGTTGTGCCCTTGACAGGATTGCCTGTTGGTTGACCCAAGGACTTGGTTAATTTCCAAGAGTCCTACCCAGTTACAAGCAGATGTAGCTAACGCTCAGCCCTGTCCCCGTCTATTGTCCTCCCAGCCAGCCTGACACCTCCATCACAGGGGGACTCAGGTTGACAACACAGTGTCAGATTCTACTGGAGTGTCAGGACCTGCTTGACAAGTCTGCTTGGTTTTTCATTTGACAGTTGTGGCACACTTCAAAGTTGGGAAACAGAATGCCAAAACAATTTGTGTATATTTATTGTCAGGTTTCTGAAAGCTCAGCTTTGTACTAACAAACTTATTTTACTGAGGTTGTAGTGGGTACAGGGGCTTCATAAAAATGGAATTTGGTGTTAGACGTGGGAGGACATTGGGATTACCCTAGAACACTCGCCAGGCACACCCCAAGCCCTTAGATCCTAAATTTAGTGTTGCCGAAGACATCAGCAATCCATAAAATACTCAAAGTGGGTAGGGTTAGGGTCAGCCACCTTTACCCCATTGGTTAGGGCACCTACAGTGGTCATTCCCACACACTAGCTTGTGCCAGGCATAAATGTGGCAACTTCACTAACACACTTTAAAACACACCTGGACCTGAGGACGATCAGTAGAGGACTAAACCTGCTGTCTGCAACCCGAGAAGAGCCCTGGAGAACTAGTCCTGTTCTCTATCTTGTACCCAGGACAAAGAAGTAGATTCCGAGGGTCATAAAGACGATCTCCTGTTAAAGTTACAGGGTCATAACAAGCTATAAGAGGCCTTTTCCTGCGACTGCCCACCTGAATAGTGGCAAATGGACCTGGACTGGACTCTCCTGTTGGCCTCTGCCTGTCATCCTATGAGTCTTCAAGTGCATCCCAAGAGGTCCTGAGTGTGAGAAGTTGGCCTGATATATGATGTTCACTAGTTCTAGTGATCACCTTGTATCAGTCCAAACAACCCTTATGGTGATTGGTTGTAAGTCAACCTTATAGACCATCTTTCCTAATGGTAGCATGGACAAAGCAGTCTTAGGCTAAACTCTTTTGGCATGTGAAGCCAGCTGTTTTACCACAATATAACCCCTTGAATACCAAGTGAAAGGACACCACACAGGTTGTTATGAAAATAAACAGTATATTTATTAATAACAACACCTCTGAACTCTTTATGAGGTCAGAGGGCTAAGCACATGACAATCTCGTACGAAAAATACTATAAGTCTACAAAATTACAATGGTGCCCTAGGGGCACGACAAACCATATACTAAGTAAGTGGAATGTGAGAGTCGATAAAGGAATTTGAGCTGGCCAGAGGCTGTAGGATCGATGGGACCACGCTATACTAACTTCAGGTGAGTAATAGGAGGCCCACGGAACGCGTGTGCAGAGTGTGAACTCACACGCGAGATGAGTAACAACGTCTATGGACAGTACAGTTCAAGTTAAAGGTGAGTACGGACAATCCTGACTAGGTAGGACTAAAACGACTGTGGAACTGGACACTAGGACAGTTAGACTACCCTTGAGCACCGAAATGCTCTTGTTACCTCACCCACAGGCCGCGGGTGCATAGGGTTCAAAGTGCGTCGGGTTCTCGCGTTGAAGTCAATGGAGCCTGAAAGAAAAGATGCTGCAGGCGACCAGGAGGAAGATGTCCGGTGCAATCCAAGGGTGGATTGTTGAAGAAGAGGACCTGAAAGCAGAGGGGACAATGTTCACAGTCACTAGCCAGTGACTGGAGTGGAACCAGGAAGGAACCAGATGTCGACGTCGCGATCAGGTGAAGAGTGGACGCTTGAATCTGCAGCCACGTGGACCAGGAGGTGTCTTTGACGACCAGGATGGAGGCACGAGCTGTTCCACGCAGGCTCTCGCTGACGGCGGTGTCGAATCCCGGCTGAGACTCAACAGGCCTTGGCAAAGGCAACCCACGCGGTGAGTGAAGAAAGCGTCTGGTACAGACTAGGAGAGTCGGGGGTGCCCCTCTTTTGGAAGGGAGCAAGGGCCAGTCTGGAGCAACCAGACCAGCAGTGAAGATTTCAAAGTTCGTCGTCTAGGAGGCCACTAGCCAGCCGGCAAGTGACCAGACAACGCGTCGAGCAGGAAACAAGCAGAAGGGCCCCACGCAGATCTCGTGGATGCTGGAGGGATGATCTTCGGTGCAGGGGCTGCTCGGGGCTGGGGCTTCTCAGTCCCCAAAGCACTTGGTCGAGTTTACCTCGGGAGTCGTGCTGGAAGCGAAGTGCAGGTTCGTTCAAGATGGCCGGTCCCACGTGTCTCGTCGCACCCACGGTTCTCAGCTTTGCTGCAGATGTAGGTAGAGGTCGGAGAGGTCTGGGAATCCGGGTCTCGTTGGGCTCTGAAGTCTGGATCCTCGAGGGAAGACGACAAAGTGAAGCCGCTGGACGCTTGATGGTGCCTGCAGTTGCAGGGTGGACACTCCTTGTCCACAAGGGAGATTCTTCAGTCTTCTGTGGAGCAGAACGTCGAAGGCTAGAGTTTCTTCTTGTTGAATAGTTCAGGATAATCTAATTTGGAATGGGACCAGCTCCTACCTTTATTCTCCTAAAGGGGGCTGCACTACTGACTAGGTCCCTCCCCTGGGTGGGACCAGGAAGGGGGGTGGCTACACCCCCTATCCTTTGTCCGGTTTCCCGCCAGAGCTGAGGCTGGGATGCCCCAGTAACTGGTTTGAACCGGTGTATGCACAGGGCACCTTGTGTGCCCCAGGCATGTCTCATTCCTTTCAGGCCTTCCTACCTCAATACACAAAATCCTGTCTGGGGTGGTGCTAGCACCTCCCAAGGCAGGAAACCCTTTGTCCAAGCCATCCTCGCTGGAAGGACTCCCAGGACTCCCAGCAGCAGGAGGTCAGACTTGTGTCTGTGGTGGCAGCATCCATTTTGTGATGCTGAGGCTCGAGTTAACTTTAACCGGGGTTCACAGTTACATACATGTCGTGTCCCTCTAGAAGGGTGGAATGCTACCCCCGTCACCAGAATTGGCGAGGGGGTAGTATTCCAATTCGTATGACACCTTACTCGACATGTTTTGATAATGTTATACCAGAGATAGCATTTAACCGCGAGGTTGATAATGCACTTAAGAGTATATGGTATAGCGTTATCATGGAACAGCTATTAGGACTTGGTTCCGCAAGCTGCAAACGGGCTCAGCTCATGCCAGAGCACCATCTCACATAATTCCAAGCACTCTGCCTTCAGGATTGTTAAGGCCTTCCATAGGAGTGACTGATAGGAATATATGTGTCCACTTTAGGGTTAGATATAGGTATACTATATCTACAGCAAAGGGTGTTTACACCACCTTGCCCCAGCTGTCATGCAGCCAGTTGTGTCAGATTTAGATGGCCAGCCAGGGGTGGCATAATACATGCTTCAGCCCCTGGTAGGCCCTGGGTACACCTATGCCCTGTGTACAGGGACTGATAAGGTGGCCCAGTACCAATTGGTAAATGCACTTAAAGTACATGCTTGTCAATTTAGAGAGAGAACAGCAAGGCTGTGGGTCTGATTAGCAGGCCCACAGCCAGGGAAAGTCGTAAACCAGTGAAGCAAAAAGCAAAAATCTGGGGTGACCATAGGATTGCAGACCCCACTCTCCTACATAATCCCCCCCCCCCAAACTTAGGGACATTAAACTAACTGTGACCAGGTGAGTCTTCCTGTTCTAAGTGGAAATACCTGGAGAGACCATCTGCATTGCCATGGTCAGTCTCTGGTCTGTGCTCCACTGTAATGTCCATCCCCTGCAGGGAAATGGACCACCTAAGAAGTTTGGGGTTTTCACCCTTCATCTGATTTAGCCATAAGAGGGGCTTATGGTCGGTCTGAATCTTGAAGTGAGTTCCAAACAAGTATGGCCTCAACTTCTTCAGGGCCCAAACCACAGCAAAGGCCTCCCTCTCAATAGCTGACCAACGTTTCTCTCTAGGGGTCAGCCTTCTGCTTATAAAAGCAATGGGCTGGTCATTACCATCAATATTCAGTTGAGAAAGAACAGCTCCCACACCCAACTCAGATGCATCTGTTTGGACGATGAAGGTTTTGGAGTAGTCAGGACTCTTGAGAATAGGTGCAGTACACATGGCCTGCTTTAGGTTATCAAATGCCTTCTGACAGCTAACTGTCCACTGAACTTTCTTTGGCATTTTCTTGCTTGTCAGGTCATTAAGTGGTGTCACAATGGACCCATAATTATTGACAAACTTCCTATAGTAACCAGACAGGCCCAAGAAAGCTCTGACCTGTGTCTGGGTGGTTGGAGGAGCCCAGTCCTTTATGGCCTGTATCTTGCTCTCCAATGGTTGAACCTGGCCTCCACCCACAAGGTGGCCCAGGTACACAACCTGACTCTGCCCTATCTGGCACTTAGTAGCCTTGATAGTGAGGCCTGCCTTTTGCAGGGCCTCCAAAACTTTCCTCAGGTGGATCAGGTGATCCTCCCAGGTGGAGCTAAAGACAGCAATATCATCTAGATATGCTGCACAGAAGTCATCCAACCCAGTGAGAACTTGGTTCACCAACCTTTGAAAAGTGGCAGGTGCATTTTTCAAACCAAAGGGCATCACCACAAATTGGTAATGACCTCCTGGGGTAGAAAATGCTGTTTTGGCCTTGGCATCCTCAGCTAACCTGATCTGCCAATAACCAGCTGTTAGGTCAAATGTACTTAAGAAAGTTGCAGAAGCCAACTTGTCTATCAGTTCATCTGCCCTAGGTATTGGATGGGCATCTGTCTTAGTGACAGCATTGAGACCCCTGTAGTCTACACAAAACCTCATCTCTCTCTCACCATCCTGGGTGTGAGGTTTAGGCACTAGAACTACAGGACTAGCCCAAGGGCTCTCTGAGAGTTCAATGACTCCCAATACCAACATCTTTTGGACTTCTTTCTTTATGCAGTCCCTGGCGTGGTCAGGTTGCCTGTAGATGTTACTCTTGACAGGCAGACTGTCACCAGTGTCCACCTCATGGGCGCACCAGTTTGTCTGACTGGGGGTCAGTGAAAACATTTGCCTGAAGGATTGAAGAACCTGTTTACAATCCTCTTGTTGATGGGCAGAGAGGCTGTCAGAAAAGACTACACCATCTACTGACCCATCATCAGGGTTCTGAGTGAGCAGGTCTGGGAGAGGGTCACTCTCTTCCTCCTGCCCCTCATTTGTGGCCATGAGCAAGCCCATGTCCTCCCTGTTGACAAATGCTTTGAGCCTGTTCACATGAAGCACCCTGTGGGGGCTCCTGGGAGTTCCCATGTCCACCAAGTAGGTGACCTCTCCCTTTTGCTCAATGATGGTATGGGGTCCAGACCATTTGTCTTGGAGAACTGCTGGGGCCACTGGCTCCAAGACCCACACCTTCTGTCCTGCATGGTAAACAGTTAGGACAGCCTTTTGGTCATGCCAATCTTTTTGAAGTTCTTGGCTGGCCTCAAGGTTTTTAGATGCCTTCTCCATGTACTCTGCCATCCTGGAGCGGAGACCAAGTACATAGTCCACTATGTCAAGCTTAGGCTTTTTGAGAGGTAACTCCCATCCTTCCTTCACCAGACATAGGGGTCCTCTTACAGGCTGCCCAAACAGAAGCTCAAAAGGACTGTAACCAACCCCCTTCTGTGGGACCTCTCTGTAAGCAAACAGGAGGCAGGGTAAAAGGATATCCCATCTTTGCCTGAGCTTCTCAGGTAATCCTTTTATCATCCCTTTGAGGGTCTTGTTGAATCTCTCAACAAGCCCATTGCATTGTGGGTGATAGGGTGTGGTGAATTTATAATTGACACCACACTCCTTCCACATAGCAGTCAAGTATCCTGACATGAAGTTTGCACCTCTGTCAGAGACAACCTCCTTAGGAAACCCCACTCTGGAGAATACTCCAAGTAGGGCCCTGGCCACAACAGGAGCTGTAGTGGTCCTAAGGGAAATAGCTTCTGGATACCTGGTGGCATGATCCACTACCACCAGTATAAATCTGTGCCCAGATGCTGTTGGGGGGTCCATTGGTCCAACAATGTCAATCCCCACTCTTTCAAAGGGAACCCCCACCACAGGTAGTGGTATAAGGGGGGGCCTTTGTTGTGCCGCCTGATTTGCCACTGGCTTGACAGGTGACACATGAGCGACAAAACTCTTTTGTGTCCTCAGACATATGAGGCCAGTGAAAGTGTGGGGCAACCCTGTCCCAAGTCTTGTTCTGGCCTAAGTGACCTGCAAGGGGAATCTCATGGGCTAAGGTGAGAAGGGAACCTCTAAGAGACAAGGGGATGACCAGCCTCCTGGTAGCACCAGGCTTGGGGTCTCTTGCCTCAGAGTATAGGAGTCCATATTCCCAATAAACTTTATGGGCACCTGTAGCATTCCCTGCAGCCTCAGCAGCAGCCTGCTGTCTGAGGGGTTCAAGAGAGGAACAGTCTAACTGTGCCTGCCTCAAGTCTGCCCTGGAAGGTCCCCCTGTCCCAAGAAATTCAACCTGTTCAGGCTCAAGCTCTTCTAGGACAGTTCCTTCTGGGGTCTTGGGGTCAGTCTCCTGAGAGAGCTGATCCTCAACCTGAGGCAGGGGGGAAGGGTCAACCTTACCCCTACTGCTCCTTCTCTTGGGTAGTGTCTGGTCCATTCTTCCAGGATCCAGCACTAGTTCAGCTGGGCATTTCTTGGCCTGTGACCTAGTCACAGCAAGCACATGTGAGGAGAGACCTAGCATTTCTACATGAGTCCTGTACTCCACATCTGACCACAGTGAGGATTCCAAATCATTGCCCAAAAGACAATCTACTGGGAGGTCTGAACTAACTACAACCCTTTTGAGGCCAGTTACCCCTCCCCAGGAGAAATTAACAACTGCCATACTGAGATTGGTAGTGACATTGCTAGCATTGGTCACTAGGTAATCTGAACCTAGCATGATCTGGTCAGGGTCCACAAATGTTGGTGTCACCATGGTGACACTGGCACAAGTGTCCCTGTAGGCCTGAGCCATTTTTCCATTGATTAAAGGCGTTTGCCTGTATTTGCCCAGAGTACTAGGACTTACAGTAGGGGTCATATCCATGTCCCCAGTACAAACAAGAACTACCTGAGTAGGAATTCTAACTAAGTCAGGACCCACCTCAGTTCCCAGGGTTAACCCAACTATAGCCTTGGGAGGTACACTACCACTACTAACTGTACTAGGAGGTGCAGGTGTCTTAGGGACAGTAGTGGTAGGAGTTTGGCCTTTCTTGGTGCACTCACTAAACCAGTGAGTTTTACTTTTACAGTATTGGCACCATGGTTTCTTAGGACCATCATTCTTCTTCTTTTGGGAAGTTTGGGACCCACCCTCCTTAGGTTGTTGGGGCCCTGTTGAAGACTTCTGGTCATTTTGCTTAGTCTCATTACCCTTCTGGTCTGCTTTCTTCTGGCCACCACCCTGGTTCTGGTTCTGCTGCTTGACCCTTGTCCTGACCCATCTGTCTGCCTTCTTTCCCAATTCTTGGGGAGAGGTCAGATCTGAGTCAATCAAGTGCTGATGCAACAACTGGTTCTGACAATTATTTAAGATTTGCTCTCTCATAATTAGATTATACAATCCTGTGTAATCAGTAACTTTACTTCCCAGTAACCAGCCCTCCATAGCCTTAGTGGCACAATCCACAAAGTCAGTCCAATCTTGAGCCTGAGTTTTCTGGGTATCCCTGAACATCAACCTGTACTGTTCAGTGGTTAAGCCAAACCCATCAATCAGAGCAAGTTTCAAGACTTGGTAATCATTAGCATCCTCATCTTTAACAGTGAGGAGCTTGTCTCTACCTTTACCTTCAAAGGAGAGCCACAATATAGCTGCCCACTGACTCTGGGGTACCTGCTGTACTTTGCAGGCTCTCTCCAAAGCAGTCATCCACTTGTGGATGTCATCCCCTGTCTTATAGGGGGGCACTATTTTACTCAGGTGTCTATTATCAAAACTCCTGTCTCTATCCCTAGGGATATTGCTGCCACCAGTGGGGACTACCCCACTTAACTGTTGCTCTCTAGCAAAGGCAAGCTTCTCCTTGGCAAGGGCAAGTTCTTCCCTCTGGATCCTCAGATTAGCCTCCTTCATCTTTGCCTCATGCTCTCTCCTCTGAGGGGAAGTCATTCTCCTCTGAGCAGATGCATGAGAGTGCACAGATCTATTGGAGTCCCTAGAATGAGACCTATCTCTTCTAACTCCATTGTTAGGCCTGCTTAGGGTCAGTACTGGGGGTCCCCCAGATCCTTCCCTATGTAGGTCTAAGTTGGCCCTGGTAAGTCTGCTGACTAGCTCAGGCCTGTTGTCTGCCTCATCCCCAGAAGGATCCTCTTCTTCCACCTCCTCCTCTACTTCCTCAGTTTCAGGGAGGTCAGGATCACCAAGGGTACCTTCTAAGGCTGGCATGCTCCCATCTGTATGAGAAGCCTTTCTAGCATCATATGTCTCTAAGAGACCTAACAGAAGGGGAGTGGTAGGGTTAGAACCCTGTTTCAATTTCCTGGAGGTACACAATTGTCTCATCTCCTGGAAACTGAGAGCTGCATATCTGGAAAGGACCTGTGGAGGGTCACTAACCACTAGGGGAGTCTCTGAAGACTCTCCATGGGTAGACATGCTTTCTAGTGAGGTGTAAGTGATGCACCTACCTACACTATGGGTTTTCCTACTGATCCCTTGCTAAGAGTTGTAGTCGGGTGTGCTAGGCCCTTTCTGCTACAACAGCTGGTTCAGTAGAACTCAGAGTATTTCTAAGCTTGTTATATGTACCTAGAGTACCTTATGCGATCTTTCAAATGATATTTCAAGATTATACGTGGTAAAAACAACAGCAAGCTCAAATCCCAACCGCTGCACACCAATTTGAGAAGTTGGCCTGATATATGATGTTCACTAGTTCTAGTGATCACCTTGTATCAGTCCAAACAACCCTTATGGTGATTGGTTGTAAGTCAACCTTATAGACCAGCTATCCTAATGGTAGCATGGATAAAGCAGTCTTAGGCTAAACTCTTTTGGCATGTGAAGCCAGCTGTTTTACCACAATATAACCCCTTGAATACCAAGTGAAAGGACACCACAGAGGTTGTTATAAAAAATAAACAGTATATTTATTAATAACAACACCTCTGAACTCTTTATGAGGTCAGAGGGCTAAGCACATGACAATCTCTTACGAAAAATACTATAAGTCGCACAAAATTACAATGGTGCCCTAGGGGCACGACAAACCATATACTAAGTAAGTGGAATGTGAGAGTCGATAAAGGAATTGGAGCTGTCCAGAGGCTGTAGGATCGATTGGACCACGCTATACTAACTTCAGGTGAGTAATAGGAGGCCCACGGAACGCGTGTGCAGAGTGTGAACTCACACGCGAGATGCGTAACAACGTCTATGGACAGTACAGTTCAAGTTAAAGGTGAGTACGGACAATCCTGACTAGGTAGGACTAAAACGACTGTGGAACTGGACACTAGGACAGTTAGACTACCCTTGAGCACCGAAATGCTCTTGTTACCTCACCCACGGGCCGCGGGTGCATAGGGTTCAAAGTGCGTTGGGTTCTCGCGTTGAAGTCAATGGAGCCTGAAAGAAAAGATGCTGCAGGCGACCAGGAGGAAGATGTCCGGTGCAATCCAAGGGTGGATTGTTGAAGAAGAGGACCTGAAAGCAGAGGCGCCAATGTTCACAGTCACTAGCCAGTGACTGGAGTGGAACCAGGAAGGAACCAGATGTCGACGTCGCGATCAGGTGAAGAGTGGACGCTTGACTCTGCAGCCAAGTGGACCAGGAGGTGTCTTTGACAACCAGGATGGAGGCACGAGCTGTCCCACGCAGGCTCTCGCTGTCAGCGGTGTCGAATCCCGGCTGGGACTCAACAGGCCTTTGCAAAGGCAACCCACGCAGTGAGTGAAGAAAGCGTCTGGTGCAGACTAGGAGAGTCCGGGGTGCCCCTCTTTTGGAAGGGAGCAAGGGCCAGTCTGGAGCAACCAGACCAGCAGTGAAGATTTCAAAGTTCGTCGTCTAGGAGGCCACTAGCCAGCCGGCAAGTGACCAGACAACGCGTCAAGCAGGAACCAAGCAGAAGGGCCCCACGCAGATCTCGTGGATGCTGGAGGGATGATCTTCGGTGCAGGGGCTGCTCGGGGCTGGGGCTTCTCAGTCCCCAAAGCACTTGGTCGAGTTTACCTCGGGAGTCGTGCTGGAAGCGAAGTGCAGGTTCGTTCAAGATGGCCGGTCCCACGTGTCTCGTCGCACCCACGGGTCTCAGCTTTGCTGCAGATGTAGGTAGAGGTCGGAGAGGTCTGGGAATCCGGGTCTCGTTGGGCTCTGAAGTCTGGATCCTCGAGGGAAGACGACAAAGTGAAGCCGCTGGACGCTTGATGGTGCCTGCAGTTGCAGGGTGGACACTCCTTGTCCACAAGGGAGATTATTCAGTCTTCTGTGGAGCAGAACGTCGAAGGCCAGATTTTCTTCTTGTTGAATAGTTCAGGATAATCTAATTTGGAATGGGACCAGCTCCTACCTTTATTCTCCTAAAGGGGGCTGCACTACTGACTATATCCCTCCCCTGGGTGGGACCAGGAAGGGGGGTGGCTACACCCCCTATCCTTTGTCCGGTTTCCCGCCAGAGCTGGGGCTGGGATGCCCCAGCAACTGGTTTGAACCGGTGTATGCACAGGGCACCTTGTGTGCCCCAGGCATGTCTCATTCCTTTCAGGCCTCCCTACCTCAATACACAAAGTCCTGTCTTTGGTGGTGCTAGCACCTCCCAGGGCAGGAAACCCTTTGTCCAAGCCATCCTCGCTGGAAGGACTCCCAGCAGCAGGAGGTCAGACTTGTGTCTGTGGTGGTAGCATCCATTTTGTGATGCTGAGGCTCGAGTTAACTTTAACCGGGGTTCACAGTTACATACATGTCGTGTCCCTCTAGAAGGGTGGAATGCTACCCCCATCGCCAGAATTGGCGAGGGGGTAGTATTCCAATTCGTATGACACCTTACTCGACATGTTTTGATAATGTTATACCAGAGATAGCATTTAACCGCGAGGTTGATAATGCACTTAAGAGTATATGGTATAGCGTTATCATGGAACAGCTATTAGGACTTGGTTCCGCAAGCTGCAAACGGGCTCAGCTCATGCCAGAGCACCATCTCACATAATTCCAAGCACTCTGCCTTCAGGATTGTTAAGGCCTTCCATAGGAGTGACTGATAGGAATATATGTGTCCACTTTAGGGTTAGATATAGGTATACTATATCTACAGCAAAGGGTGTTTACACCACCTTGCCCCAGCTGTCATGCAGCCAGTTGTGTCAGATTTAGATGGCCAGCCAGGGGTGGCATAATACATGCTTCAGCCCCTGGTAGGCCCTGGGTACACCTATGCCCTGTGTACAGGGACTGATAAGGTGGCCGAGTACCAATTGGTAAATGCACTTAAAGTACATGTTTATCAATTTAGAGAGAGAACAGCTAGGCTGTGGGTCTGATTAGCAGGCCCACAGCCGGGGAAAGTCGTAAACCAGTGAAGCAAAAAGCAAAAATCTGGGGTGACCATAGGATTGCAGACCCCACTCTCCTACACTGAGCACCTTTAGAAGTGTACACCTGTGGTGGATTGGGACTTAAAGAACTGAAGTCAGAAGGTAAAATCTTTGACTAGGACAAATCTGGTTAGTGTATCCGCTCCAAAATGGTCAGCAACAAATTGCCCTTAGGTCCTGTTCTACCACGCCCATTGACTATCATTGGCACTTGGTGCTTCTTTGCGAAATCTCCACTTAAATCTTAAAACATCATATCTCTGTTCCCCTTATTGGATTTTTGTCATTTTGTTTATTAAATGTTAATCTATTTTTTAATTCTTTTTGAGATTTGTATTGCTTTGTATTTCAACTTTATCATTGCTTTAGTATTGCATAAATACTTGACACATTGCTTCTAAATTAGGCCTGTCTGCTCTCTGTCTTAACTACCAGGGGGATGAGGTCAGGTTTGTTTAGTGCTTTTAGTCGTTGATTCTGATAAGGATTGTGATTATTACTTGAAGTGGGTACTTAACCCCCCTCAACTAATAATTGGGAGTGTGTGAAACTCATGTAAGTTGCTGTAACATAATCATGTGAAATTTCCACAAAATTTAGAGAAATTACACATAATTACGTGAAATGCATCTCACACTCATAAAACTACCAGAGCGGCCCTAAGGTAAAAATTCAACAAAAAAAGGTATTGGGTAAAAAATCTACCTGAAATATTTGTTGACTGTCGGCACTCAAAAATGACCCAAACAGTCCTTTTGGGTAAAAAATATTGCTCAAATGCCGCTCACATTCCAAAATCCCGTGAAAAGTACATCTTGCTTTAAAATTTCTCCCCAAAATTACCATGTGGTGTGATTTTGGAAATTTCACGAAAAGTTTGTTACACAAATTTAAACCGGTGTAATCACAATTAATTATAATGACTAATAACCAAAATATGAGTCTTGACGAGTAGTATTCGGGGTAGAGAGTGGAGTACATACTAACTCTAAAAATAGTAACATCGAATATAATGTTTCTGTGCAGCAAAAGCTGGTCAGTATTGTCACTGGGAGATTTCCCCTGAGGCTGTAGCATCTGAAAGAGTGATGGGGTTGAAGTCAGTACACCAGGCTGTTTCTATAGCACCCCGCATCGCAATAACTGGTTTACGCCATGGGATTGACTGCAGCGGTTTGTAGGAGCATGCACGTTCAAGCACACATTGTTCCCACTGCCAATTTACCTCAAATAGTCAGATCTCCTAGTGTGATTGAGGCCGTGGCAGAGAGCCCAATGGATGCTAATAAGGCACAAATGCTTTCATTAACCTAACAGGGTTAGCAAAGGGAGGGAGTACAGGAGACCAAGAATGTAAGATAGGGAATGGGAAAGGTTGCGGTGATCTTAAGACATTTTCAGGAGAAAGGCTGGAAAGGAGGGTTGAGTTTATTTTTTTATCTATAAAGCACATGAATCGCCCCGGAAGGGGTATCTCCGCGCTATGGACGTGCTGCGGTGGGCCACGAGGAGGGACATATTAAAATAGTGCCGTTTTAAGTAGCTTTCTGAATTGGAGGTGATCAGAACATGGATAGGAAGCTGGTTCCAGAAGAGAGGGGCTGGTTGAAAGAAAGCTTCCCCACCCAGTCGCGATTTCTTGAACCGCGGTACGAGAAGCAGAGATTTGGTTCCCGAGCGGAGTGTCCTAGAAGGTATGTAGTGGTTGAATTTTTTTGCAAGATAGATGGGGTCTTTGCCGTTCAAGGCCTCGTGCACAATACAACAGATTTTAAATTTGATTCATTTGCGTACCGGGAGCCAGTGAAGTTGTTGTAGGAGGGGAAGAGAGGCAGTTCTAGAGGGCGTGTTCGTGACGAGGCGTGCCGCAATGCCTTGGACCACCTGTAGTCTGCTTAACGAGGCCTCCTTAGCAGAGATCAGAAGAGCGTTGCAGTAGTCCAGGCGGCTTAGTACCAATGCCTGGATGAGAGTTTTCCATGTGGACATCGCGAGGAAGGGGAAGACTCGCAGTGGTATGCCAAGTAAATGAAAGCGGGAGCCAGCGGTGGTTGCAGTGTGCTCTTTCATGGTCAGATCCTGGTCTAGGCGTATGCCGAGGTTCACATAGGGGGGAATATTACCTAACTATACCTGCAGGCCCCTTTCCCAGGAGTTCTAGACATATGAACGAGTCTGAATCCCACAGCTGGTCCACCCTAGTACAACAACCCTTTTAGGATATCCTTGTTTCTCAAATCCCTCATCCTACATTTCTCATTCACTCCTTCTTACTCCTCATTCCTCTCTCCCCATCATGCTCTCCTCCTGAAGACAACTCCTCAGGGACAACCCAAAACATAAGACTTACTAAGATGGGTTAGTTTAGAGAGCAGCAAGATGTGTCCCCTCCCTACAAACCAGCACTGTGGGGAGAGCCATCAGCTTGAAAACACAAACACTTGAACTTACTTGGACCAAAGGTAGTATGAACGTCAGGCCTTCCCCGACGAAGAGCCTCTTGTGTGTTCACCACCTGCCAACAAGAACCTAAGGTGCTAAGAGGACAATTAATTATTCAATGATACACTATACCAACACTGTGGAACAACAGACTCCACACTATAATGTCCAACTGTACTCATGCCTTCAAATGGCACCACAAAAGAGATGTCATGGGTTAATTTTACAGGTGGTGATCCTTGAGGGCCCACGCAAACTACACACGCTATAGGTAAAGCAAGTGTTCAACTTTGTGGGCCATATCTGGAGTATTGTGTCTACTTCTGGAGGCTGTAACTGGAATGATGTGTTTAGTTGTGGATACCAAATCTGAAAAATTTAATCCAGTTCTGGATTCTTAAGCTGGAATACTGTGTCTGGGTCTGGGGGCAACACCTGCAATATTGTGTTTTCTGTCAATTCAGATCAGTAGCCCTCAAGGCCAGGTCTAACACATTTTCTAGTTCTGCTGGTCACATCTGATATCATGTGACTGGAGGCCTTATATGGATCATTGTGCCTGACCTGGAGACAAGACCACAGACACCGTGTCTAGTTCTGTGGGCCACATCGAGAGTGGACTTCTGGAATCTTCCCCGGCGTATAGCATTCAGGCTTAGCTCGGTGGCATTACTGCTCAAAGCATCTCCTACCGCATTCCTTTAACTTTTAATGATACCCCAGTCCAGTGCTTAATTTGTAAAACGATAAGTGCCAGGGCCCTCGTCAGGGGCCACTGCAGCTTGCAACACCTATTAACCCCTGCCAGCGGTGCCAATGACAGTACCAACACAACTACTGACCTTTACACCCCTACAAGTGTGACAATTCAGACTATTCTATGCCCCCAAAGCTATAAGAATGGCTTGAACAGCAAGTATTCGTGATTTCAATGTACAATTAATTAATAAAAAAAAATGCTATTGTACTAGTCAATAAAGTTGACAAACAGCGCCACCATGTGGCAGGCTCCTATAAGTGCCAGTGTTGACAAATAAGTGCCTGTGCTGAGCACCAGATCCCACCGGCTCAAATTAAGCACTGCCCCTGTCAACCTTTCCAGTGAGCATAAGGGAGAGTTGTGGTTAGGTTGTAGCAGAAACAACTTCCAGACTCATTGATCTCTGCATCCTCACTGCCTTTTTATAATACATTGGCGCAGATTAACCTACATTTTCCTCTGGGTTTGACATCGCTAAAACGACGCAAACCTGCGCAAAATGTTTTTGTTTAATTTGCTTTCCAGCGCAAAACTTGTTGCCTAACAGTAACGCAAAGCAGCACAAAGCACTGCTTTGCTTTACTCTTCGTAAAGGGGACATTCCATGGGTGGAAGATGGGCTTTCTCATGCAACTTCCCATTGTTTTTAACACAAAATTCTATCTACTAACAAAAGTAGACAGGGCTGTGTGACAAAAAAATCACTCTAATTTGAGGCAGGCGTTAAAAAGGAGAAATGCTTCTATTTCTCCTGACTATTCGTACTCTGAAAAGTTTCAAAGTTTGTCTACGCATAGAATTTTGCACTAGATGGGCACCCTTCGATATAAAACCTATGCCTGACTCAAGCAAACACCTCTGCACTATGGTGCAAAGCTGTCTGCATGACTCTCAACATTCTGATTGTGCGCCAGCGCCGGAAAGGGAGCAGAGCGTGTTATATCTCTGTAGACATTGCGCTTTCTTACTCTCTCCCCTACACAGCTCACTAAGGGGCATATTATCAAGCACAGCGTTGAGATTATTGCCGCTTTAGCCGTAGAAAACTGCTGCTAAAGCAACGATAATGGACCTGATAATGTGCCATAGAGAATTCCCATAGAAGCCCAGGTTCACACCAGAACATGGGCTTCTATGGGAATTCACATGGGTGTATTATCAAGCCCATTATCGCCGCTTCAGCTGCAGTTTTCTGCCGCTAAAGCGGCGATAATGTTAACACTGTTCCTTGATAATATGCCCCTAACTTTTCTGCTGCGCTACGCTGTGTGAAAATGTTGTTAATCTGGGCCTTTGTTTGAAACACACAGCTGTGAGCCAATGTGTCCTGTATCCTCCTGTTTGTGTACTCAGCCCACACTGCAAG